>NC_061877.1:10000-1260738 GCF_905147765.1 Vanessa atalanta | reverse complement strand
ATTTATTGTTACTTATCATTGTGCTTAATTGTTGATTTTTATCTAAATTATTATTGCATGCGGTGTTTACCTATAATTAACTTATCATTTTCTTTTTAGTAGTTTATAAGCTTAAAACTGTAATAGATATACACAAATGTTATGTTGTTGGTGAACCATTAAAAAAAAAAAAATATATATATATATGATGTTTCTTACCTCGAATCACACACTTGGTGGCAAGTTTCAAAATGCACCAATCATGGCCAGGTATTCTTTTCCGTCTCGTTTCCCACCCGTCCATCCATTTTCCAAACTCAGTATACTTATCAGCTATGAAAACTGGTTCGGTGTCATGTAGCATGTTCTCGCATGGGGCGAAGAAATCGTCAGTTGCGAAGATCACCGAACCACCGGCCTGGAATTTTATTCATTATGAATAATCTGAGACTAACAACCTTTTTTTTTTCTTAATATGAGTAGGTGGGCGAGCAAATGGGCTACCTAATGGTAAATGGTTACAATGGCCCAAAGACAACGGCGCTGTAAGAAATACAACCCATTCTTTATATCCAACAGTTTATATCTTTGGTATTGATTTTTTCATATAACGATGGATTGTAGTTTTAGAACCTAGAAGAACATGAAATTCTAGAGAGTCAAATTAATAGTCTAAATTTAAAGAGGGAGTAACTGCGATGCGCAACTGTTTTTAAGTTTTATATGTATTGATTAAAAGGTTTTCTCAATAAGGCTTCACCAAATTGAAAATATCTCTTTATTTTAGTTTTAGTACAGATGTTACTGTTAAGGAGAAGAAAATGACTTCCAAATTACTGGTATTGAGAACTATTTTACAGGAAAATCCAACCAATTGTCCAATATCCAGGAACTTGGGAACTGCCTTATAAACAAACAACAAACTAATCCAACGAGGTTTTGAAAATTTCTAATTATAGGGGCACTAATTATAATATAATTCTAAATATCTCTTCATCTGCTGGTTAGGTTCTAATTTTATTTTATTATGACGTGGATTTGGGGTAGTTGATTTTTGCTACATGCTTGCGTATTGCACAGATAGCTTTCATCTATTGCCACACTTACGCACTGCTAGTTCTATATTTGTGCATGGTGCACGGATATAGTTTAATTTATTTCCACATATACTAAACCTATATATATTTTTAAATTGTACCCATCCAATTTTTAATTAATCTAATGATTATTAATATTATCTCAGAAGTAATAATTTATTCACCGAACACAATTGGAATACACAAATTTCCAATTAATATAATTATATCCAATACACAATACATAAATATTTATCATTTATTTCATTTAATAAAAAACATTGTAATATACTTCTTTAAAACAATGACATATCTTTTAACAACTTAAAAAGGTTTTAATGTATAATTATATAAAAATAAAAACTTACGGTCAAACTTGCAAATTCACTGAGTTCAGCAAAAGCGGGCACGTTGGTCTCGATCATTTTTACGTTATAAACGAATTTTTAATCGATTAATTCGGAACGAGTCGACTATGTGTCACTGATCGTTTGCTTCGCGAGACAGTCTAATATATAGGTGATATTGTAATCGATAGTTCCAAGTGCACGCATAAACGCCTTATCTATGGAAATACTGAGATCAATTCACTTTAGAGGTACTTGGTACAGTTAGTTGGAAAAAGCTTTAAATAATTAAACATTATTATATTCATTGGTTATAAAATTATTTATATTTGAGTTGTATTCTTAATAAAGTTTATTGTCTGAAGATTTAGTAGTATGTGTATCCACTAAAACGTATAGAGTGGCGTGGTGGAATCTCTCGAAAAAATCAAAGCCATCTCCCAAAGGCGAGATGGCAAACATAATTTTTTGATATGTGTGTGTATAAATATTAACGCCGTAGTTATTTGTATATAATATCTAATGTCATTGTTATTAATTCTTTTGTTCTATATGATATTCTATAAGCTTTAATATCGATGATTCCAATATCTTACGATAATAGTTTCCCCCACATTTCACTATGTTCTTAAAACTTTGGAGTAAATATTAATCCATCAAATTACAAAGTCAATAATTAATGAGAAGATGACTTAGTTAGAAGCGAGTTAGTTCATAGTTGTGTTATACTCGGGTTACTCAAGTTGTTAATATTTAATAAATACATATAACAATTACTTAAGTTCCCTTATTATTTAAAGATTTTAACGTCAACCATATTGCAATGAAATATATATATTTTTTTATCGTCACCTTCGACATTCTCAAAATCTACATACATTGCCTACCATATGAGTAAAAGCTTCCAGTCCTCTACCATCAACATACTGTGGGATCCCCCATTTTTGTCGATTAATCCAGGATCAACGGTCATTCTAAGGCGCGTCTTCTCCAATGGCCATCGGTTTTTTCATACGTGACCTGTTCAGTCTGCTGTTGCTTTCATTATATATATATATTTATTAATTGTATTTATTATAAAATTTAAAATTATTCAAATGTAAATATATAAAGTGTGATTAAAATAGTGAATATCGCTTAAAATTAATTAAGCTTTTAGTTATAAAGTATGTTAAGCATTATATTGTAACATAAATGAAGCTATTTTAATTGAAATATGAGTGTCGTATTATCTTTTCAATTGATATAATACTCAATTAAAATTGGATTTATTATTTTAATTATAACGCATATCAATTTATATTTTAAGTTTATTTCAAATAAATGATTATAGATGTAATTATAAATGTGCTAATATTTTTGGTACAAAACATATTTAAAATAAGCCCATTTAAAAAAATAATAATATTATGTCTGTGCAATATGTGGGTTTAGAACGCGTACATCTTAGGCCAGGCTGAATACTGAATTTTCTTGTGCTTAATATGTGTTCGTAATTCAAACCTCCTCCTCAAAGAGCAGAGGCCTTAATCAGTCAGAATGCTAGCAGCTTCTCCTTACCAAGTGTTATACTTTTAATAAAGATTTTGTTATGGATATATATGACACCGATTCTTAACTTCTTTATTAATAAAAGAAATATATATATATATTTAATTCTAAAAAAATATCAATAGTGAGTTATAATTTTTTAATACGAATTGACAACAAGAGATTTTTGAACCGTTTCAAAAATAAATGACATTTGGTTTTTGATTCTAATATTTTTCAATAGAGTTTAAATTGAACTACATTTTACAAATTATTTGTCAAATGAGTGTGGAATATTTATTAAATATTATAAAGATAATATATTGTAAACGATTGTACTGTTGCTATTTGTTACTAATGCAAAAATAAATTTTAAAATGACATTATTATAAAAAGAACTTCTTGAAAAACTTGCTTTAGTGTTTTTCACGTACAATTTATTTTATAATAGAATGAATGTTATAAAAGTAAGCCTTGAAATGTTCGTAAAAAAATGCGATAAACAGAAAAAAGGTTAATCGAAAGGAAATTTACAATTCTTGAAATAGATTTGATAAAAATAGCTTGTTTTTATCTGTAGTACAAATTAGTCAACGAAATTTTATTCTCTGTGAATCATTAATTTTATATGTGGTACGAACCTATTAGTTTCACCATTTTGCCTTACATTTTTTAAATATTTTATAACACAAAACATGTCATAAAAATTGTACTATTTTACAAATATATATAAAATTTTATGGAATTTTTTTTTGACAGTACCAGATTGAGGTATTTCTTCCGAATTGGTGATGAATGCGTCTATTACAAATGAATGTAAGGTTTGAATTTCTAAGAAGACAAATAATGCACTTTCAAGGATACTTTCCGAGTCAATAAAGCTGTCGTCTGGAAACTGACAGTTCTAATGTCCTAAACTAAACTTAAATTGTTAAATTCCGAAAGTTTTAAAACATTGTACAGGAAAACTAAAATAAGATAATATATACAAATAAAAAAATAAAAAAAAACAGCATATGGAGGATTGCGGAAAACATGTATATGGAGACAAATTTAACAAAAAAAAATATTGATGTAACGTTTTAAAAAGATTTAGTTTATATTTCTCAAAATTTTTGCGGGAAAATTAACAAATGCCTTATCCAATGACGCATTTGTTAATTTGCCTTCCAAAAATCAATAACCAAAATATAATTTCGAAGTGTAGCTTCTTTGGAACGAGTTTAGAACTTAAACTTTAAAAGTGTAACAAAGTTCAGTTCCACATATAACATGTCTCACGTTACATTTTCATGTGCTGTCACAATTAAGTTGCACGCGCTCTCGTTATAAATAAATACATATCATGTACTAACTTCGTATATTTGTTTACATTGAATAGTTAAATTATTAAATCCATCAATATTTTTAGCATGCCGATAGTTGTTACTTTATATATAGCAAAGATTATGTTGTCTTTTTTGTAGGAAATAAGTTTAGGTAAACCTTTGGATTCGAAAGCACCAATGCGTTGAAACTTTTGACTATTTCAGACTCAAGATCAAATAAATTCGTTTTTAATTTCGATCCATGTATTAAAAAGTAATCGTTGTGATACCCTTTTGACAAACGATCAAGACTGTTCGGTCCACGTGTACGAAGTAAAAGTTACTGAAAGTAAAACAAAATACTATATATATATAGCTACTTAAATTGTCATCAATTTGCAGCTACCTGTGTTTTTAGACCTGTGTTGTTTGACTAACAGAAGTAACAACATTTTTGTAATTTTACTTAATATTATTAATATTTTGAGTTAATAGGAATATACATCTAGATTGACACTTGAAAGCCAAGAAAACATTTAAATGAATTAAATATATACGAGTAAAGTTGACTAACTTTTGTGAAATCAATATTCATCGTCATATAAAGTCTATTCGTTGTTCCAAATCGCTTTCGATTTAACGGTTTGCCTGCTTAAATCAACTACTGTTTTTTTTATGTAACATTATTTCTCCAAAGACGTTGTCAACGTATTTATAATTTTAATTGTTTCACCTTAAATTTCCTGTATTTTACTATTAGACAACATCACGATCTGAATTTGCATTGCAATTCGATGTCGAAAAATTTACATTGAACTTTACGACGACAACTCCTTCATTGACTCGGAGTGTGTCTTTGTTGAGTAAAGTTATCGTAATTAAGTCAACTGGTGGTAATGTAAATGCAATATTATCTGTTGAACAATTTTGTAAAACAGTTAAAGAGTAATCGACTGGATTGGTAACTAACAAACAATTAAATAACAAACCAGATTTTATTCACCTAACTCTATATTTGGTTTAAATTTCGAACTCAGACCTAATTACCGCGTAGATACGACACCGAGAGTCCGGTATGTCTACATCGTTTTAATGTTAGTAAACTTCCTTATCAAACGAATTGGTTATTACTAGTTTCATATGCTCTTGTTAACCCTTCACCCAAATATCATTGTCAGTCTATACATGAATGATATCAATAAATTGTGTACAACACATATCGCTATGGCCTCGTTTACGAGTTATATAAATTCATGACACCAGAAGGCCATGAAATGTTCTATCGAGCGTTAGTTTAGTTTACCTATAATGTTAAAAAAGTAATTTCTTTTAATTAGGATATATCTTTTTCCTCTTGAGAAGTTTTGTTTATGCTGCTAAACTTAAACGTCGTCACAATCGAGTTGAAATGTCATCCAACACAAGCCGATTTTCTCATGACGTTTAATTGTTTCTAGTGTTTGAACAAAATTTAACAAAGCAAAATTAATTATACTAATTATATTAAAATCCTAATTATACTAGCTACTGGGACATCTCGGCTTGATTAAAAAAAAAATTAACCAGTTATCACTAGTGACTAAATAATCTCAAGGTTATATACAAAACAAGTATAATGTTATTATTTTATGTACCACATTTGTTTATATTATAATCATTCACATTAAGACCTTAATTAATAAAAAAATATAAATAAAAGATAGCTACCGTACAAATCACGACAGCGTTGACAATTTTTATTAGTTGTTAAACATTTATTTAAGTATTATATAGAATGACATATATTAATTTAATATGTATTTTAATTCTACAGCTTAAGGCTTGTGATGAAGATATAGATAATAATATTATCTAATAATGATAATAATATTGCCTAAAAGTGCCCCCTACTCCCTTACTTTCAACGGTAGGTCGGTAAGTACTACCTACTCATCACATACGGTATCGCCAAAGAGTTAATACTTAGTATTTTTATCTTCTAGTTGGTAGAGTAAGTGAACTATGTTATAACAACTTAATTTCCAAGATTGATAGAACATTGGCGAATGCAAGGAATGAGTCATAATTGGTGCTTATATATATAGGTCGTAGTGAACACTTACCATCAGAAAGTCCATTTGCTGGACACCTTCCAATGTATATTATAAAAAAAAAAACAGATAACCAAAACATATGTAATCTATCTTATATTCATTAAAGTTTGATTGAAATCCATTAGCATTAGCATTAGCAGCCCGTCAATGTCCCACTGCTGGGATAAAGGCCTCCTCTCCCTCTGAGGAGAAGGTTTTGGAGCATATTCCACCACGCTGCTCCAATGCGGGTTGGCGGAATACACATGTGGCAGAATTTCGTTGAAATTAGACACATGCAGGTTTCCTCACGATGTTTTCCTTCACCGCCGAGCACGAGATGAATTATAAACACAAATTAAGCACATGAAAATTCAGTGGTGCCTGCCTGGGTTTGAACCCGAAATCATCGGTTAAGATGCACGCGTACTAACCACTGGGCCATCTCGGCATTGAAATCCGATATTTTGTAATAAATGGTAGATTATTTTAAATATGATAAATCTTATTGAATAAAAATAAGACTAAATTCAAATTAAAGATAGATAACAGTTTTGAATTACAAATGAATTACTAACAGTGAGGTTTAAGTTGTACATGTTCCTGTAATGATACTTTTCGTAACAATAAATTTGTTACCAGATAATGCCCAAACAATACAAGAGTTATGATTTTGACAATTATATGTGTTCATCTGTTCCTAATTAGGTCTTAGGCTACTTGATATCCATGTGATTTGTCAAAAATATGTTTGACAAATCAAATTTCGTTTAGGTTTCGCCTAAAGTCCTCCACTAAGTTCAGATTCGATCATTAAATAAGTGAGAGAGAAGTGAGCATTACAGTGATTCGTCTGACATTTTAAAAACAGCGACTGCAAGGAATTTCTCAAAATCGAATCCTAGATTGTTGCATTACAGGCGTGTGCTACGGGCCTTATGTTTCGTGACATGATGTTATATTTAACCCAACGAGGCGAATTTCACATATAAAATAATGCAATCAACAAATTAAATTTGACAAATGTTTCATTTGCTTGTAATTCACAGAAACTAAAACATTAAGTTTTAGTTAAACTTGACCAGGTTTATTTTATTTCTAGGCGATTTTCAAGAGCAATAATTATGTAACATATATAATTTTATACTTAGAAAGATCTATCGTTTCTTTGTTAAAGAATTTCTAAAGTCTTATAAATTCAAAGAGAAGAATCTAGTCTGTATGACAGTGGCAGGTGCTAATTGCATTCCAAAGAAAAATAATCACGAAAGAGTTTCATTATGAAAAGAGTTTCTGATTAAGATAAGCTAAGACGAAAAAATGTTTTTAAATTGATAAAAGAAGGAGTAAAGAGCTAGCAATACCGATATAACTCTGATGGCTTTATAATGTTTTAATGATAGTCGAACTCCTTACATGAAATGAAATAAAATTTTGACAGGTATAAACTATTTACGATTTGAAAAATATAAAGAAAGATGTACCACCGACATTTTAAGAGTTCGTTTAATTGTGCCGTTATAAAATGTAAAAACTCTTCTGGGGTAGTGAATCGAAACAATGAAGGTATTACCTAGCATCGATAAGTAATTTTGTTGCTCAAATATCTGTAATTAGCTTTAAAATCATTTATTATGTGCAAGTATGACTCGGTTAAGTCATCGCAGATTTAAAAAGTTTTTTTTTATGTTTCAGGAAAGTAGGCCAGCAAATGAGCCTGATGGTAAATGGTCACCTCAGCCCAAAGACAATAGCGCTGAAAGAAATATTAACCATTCCTTATAACGACAATCAAATGGGCCATCAACCTTGGAAACTAAGATGTTATATCCCTTGTGCATATAGTTACACTCAACTCAACCTTCAAATCGGACTATAAAATGCTTAGCACTATCTTTCTCGGTAGAATATCTGATGTTTGGGTGGTACCAGCTACCAGCAAGGTAAGACAAAGATGACGTTAATTATTTACTATTTAATGAACATGCGGTATCTAGCCTGTTCTAAATCTGTGGTCTAACCCTATCCCTCGATTAATTACAGTAAATTTGATATACATTATTTCAATAATTATAATCGTTGCGCGTAGTTGTAGTAAGTTGTTTAAATGTATAAGACTAGCAGTAAATAAAAAAAATATGTTTCGTTACTTAACCAAGATTATATGCATGATCTACACAAGGACTGTTTTCAGCGCACCGCAAAAATTACCTACATAAAAAAAAATCTCAAAATTTTCTCGATTAGTATCCCTTCTAACAACAAGTACAAGACAATACATAGGTTATTAACAGCCAATCAAACGTCCACATTTTATTTAGTCCTACTACTACTTGTATTTCGTTAATTTGTAGTGTATTCAACACCTAAATGTGTTTACATTTATTGTAATTAAACGTATCATTTATGTACACGATAACACGCAGACTTTGTACTGATTGACACGAGCTAGTTAGATAACCGGATGTAACCGGTTCATCCCAATGTATGTACAATCAAAGACAAAACTTATTAAGTGCACAAATTGTTATTTTATCGTTGATTATTAAGTTTGCTTTAAAGTCAATTAATAATTTAATTTCTTTGTTTCGCGTTTATTGTATGCCTACGTACTTCGTGATAGGACTTGGGTAGATAACACCTTTTTTTTTTTTTCTCGCTGGAAAAACGCTTTACGCGCTTCCCCCACGTGATGGTAAGTGGGGGGGGACGGAGCCCTGGACGACGAGTGTGCCCAGGTACGCCGGGTTTACCCACTAAAAAACCAGCGGTATCCTCTCCGTCTTTCGGCTGGCGCCACGGGATCGCTTACGCATGCTACCGTGACGTCCTGACGGTCGGCCCGCCTGTGCAGGCCTCCAACACCTAGAGGGGGTTCTCAGGGTACTGAGATCCTTCTAGTCCCTGCGACGCCTATTGAGGCGAGAGTGGAGAAGGTGCGCGTAGCGCTTCTTCCTCCTCCCCGGTCGTCTTCGGCGGAGCCGGTCTTCAGCGGCATCCTCTTCCCGCTCCCGCTCCGCGGCTTCCTTCTGCGACGTCACGTTTTCGCAGAAGGAGCGTATCTCCGACCAGCAAGTCTCGCTACCGAGCATTTCGTTGACGATGCTCGGCAGCGATAGGTCTCCACCCATAGTCGCCGCCAGGGTGCGCCGTGTCGACTGGCGCATCACACTCGTGGCAGGAGGGTGACACCTCCCGCCGCGCTATTCCGTGCAGATACTTACCAAAGGTAAGTACCTGTGTCAACCTGAAGGTGTGTGTGCCCTTCTTCCTCTCGACCCAGCGACTCAAGTGGGGACGGACCGCCTCCACTGTCGCCAGGCCAGATCCTCCTGAGGGTAGATAACACCTACTCATCAGACATTCTACAATCATACTATTATTTAGTATTTTTGTGTTCCAGTTTGAAAGATTAGTCAAACAGTGTAACTACAGGCAGGCAGGAAATATTTTTAATGAGCCTATAATTTACTTCAGACCGATTGGCTGGTCTCTTTTGAGAATGCCTTAACCAAAATCGTTCCGTTAGACATAACCACCGTCTTCACTGTCTTTAAAAATTAAAAAAAAAAAAAAACATATCTGTTAAAGTATAACGATAATCCGTATAAATTAATCACATGTTATTGTTTAAGCCTGCAACGAACATACAATGAGACCATGAATAATTTTCCGGTAAACATAATTGAAGTGCATCACATTGTATTAAACGGCTTTGCGCCATTTCCCATGCTATTAAACATTTTACAAGGATCAAAGCGATTTATAAATTGTTCGGCTTATACACTAATGGTAAAGCTATTTTTAATTTGTTGACGTTATGACAATGTTTATATTTTTAATTTTTCTTTTTTGCGTAAATTGTATTCATGTTAGTTTGTCGGTTAACTTTAACGAATTATTTTGCATTCGAAAATTATTATTAATAGCATTCCAGATTTAAAAAAATATTTTATATTAAAAAAAAATCGTAAAAATTCGAACAGAATTCGAAATACGGCTAGCGCTGAGTGTTAGTGTGAAAGAGGAGGAACCTGTCTACCATTTCCGTATGCGTAAAAAGGGAATCCAGACATACTGGCGCCGTAACGCGTTTCGTAACGAAGCGGTTTACCCTCCCATAAAAAGTTATCACTCCAAAAATACCGGTTTGTTTTTCGAGGATTGTGAACATCGAATTCTTATATGCTCAAAGGTCGATTCACACATATCATCTCGTGCTTGGAAGGAAAAAATCCTGTATAATATTGGATAAGCACGGTGAAATAAGTTCTTAGCATTATTCTCAAGCGTGGGACGGACTCAAAGGGAAGTCTATTTCAGGAACGGCTCATTTACGCTGGCTGTTTGTTTTTGTGAATATTTGTTGCGTAATATCATAAAACTAATTGTATTCTTTGAAGTCGCACAGTCTACCTCACTAATAGTTAGTATATAAGTAAAGGTGTAAGATCACCAATGCGAGTACATTAAGTGTAGTAATTAACTCAATTAATAATGTATATAGATTAATTGGGTATATAGATAATAAAAAGCGTGAAGCTAATACTTGTTGATTTCCAGGCAAGATATATGATATAAATATATAATTGTATTTAGCTAACATAACAAAAGAGTAGCTGCTGAGTTTTTTGCCAGTTCTTTTAGTAGTATCTATGTATATTCCGAACCGGTGGTAGCTTCACTTAATGCAGTTTGAAAAATGACGATTACCTACTTGGATAAAGTATATTTTGATTTTGATACTAGTGATACTAGTGACTAGCTTATTTGACTGAAGCCACAACACACCCGTGTGTAAGTAATGAATAAAAATAAATTTCAGTTGAATTGCAATTATTGACATGATTCCGAAAGCATCGTATCATATAAAATCAAATTATAATTATTTATAAGCTGATTCTTTGAAAACTCAGAACTCAGACGTATCAGAGAAACTTCTATAATGTTTACACAAATAGAAATGATTCTTTTTTTCTTTTAAATAATAACAAACCGTTTTAAGTACATTTAATTAGGCTGTTATATAAAAAAAAACTTCACAATAACCAATCTCTACTTATAAAGTATTACTTTCCTGTAATGTCCCGCTGTTTTAATATTTTTAGCATTTTACAAGTGCCACACAACGAAAGGAAATAATATAGGAAGTAAGTAATGAAACCTACATTTATCCAATAAAAAACAGCGTGGTGGTTTACTCCAATGTATGGCTTAGTGCAAGAAAGTCTGTCGATGAAATATTCTACCGCCAAACAGCAATACATTAAGTATTATCGTGGTCCGGTTTGAAGCGTGGCTAAGATGTAACTCTAGGTACAAAGAGCGTAACTAAACTAACCGTAGTTCCCAAGGTTGGTCCTGCAGTGGTGATACGAGGGATGATTAAAATTTCTTTTATTAATAATAAAATTATAATATTATTATTTCTTCTTTACGGTGCCAATGTCACCAGTAACCACATATAATCAGATGGTATATGTATCATGTACCATCAAGAGATCCATTTTATTGTCAGCCAATCCAATTTTTTTAAAAAGTCCCCATGGAACTATACTTACTTACGAACGTCAATCATCTAGAATCAAGATATTAATCTCATAATGTATATTAATCTGATAAATAAAATTATTACGGTAAAAAATCCAAACATAAAAGAATCATTTAATGGAAACCATATCTTTTATTCTTAGACAGCCTTGACTAAAGTCTGCATTCTAAAGGTGAATTCCTGTATTTTCCTAAAGTGTAGACAGGCAAACCAGACAATAACTGCTGACGTAAGCTGTGCTGTGTTCCGTAGAGTGCACTCGTTCCATTACTGGATGTCTTCCTCGTGATAAATTACTCAACTCTGCTTATAAATTATTGTACGTCGTGTTTTGAAAAATTGACAGGAGCTGGGTGGAGTTCTATGCAATGTCCTTTGTCTTTTATGGTTTTAGTATTTAATGGATATGTGGATTTTCTTTTCAGCGATTGTTAAATTGAATTTTTGACTTGAGGGTGTATATATTCCGTTTCAGATGATTAGGTTTTTATTGGTTTTCTTTGAGAGTACTTTTTACTCATAGTCGGCAATATATTTGTATATTCTTGGTGCAAGTCTGAGTGAGTCACCCATTCGTTATATATTCTAACGGCAAGCAGCAAATATTGTACTGTTGTGTTTCAGTTGGAAGGGCGAGTAAGTAATTTTATAAAATATATTGTATATTCTTTTGATAATGTTATTCTTTATATTGCCTTTAAGAATGACATGAAAGCTCAGGTGACTCAGTGGTTAGAATACGTGAATCTCTACTGAATTTGCGGGTTCAAACCCAGACAAGAAGCAGTCAATTTATTGCTTAATTTGTGTTAAAAAAATTGTGGTAAAAGCTCGTAAAAATAATCATGAGGAGATCTACATGTAAAGGGTAAAAATCAGTTTGTTTTATGTTCACTTAATAAATAATTTTAAGCATTTGTGATTTTTTATATTTAAATAATGTTGTTATTTATATATATTGTAAGGAGTTTTCATGTATCATCATTTCATGTTGGAGTTTGCAGTATCTCAGCAACGCACCTACGAGCCCCCCGGTGTTGCAGATGTCCATGGGCGGTGATAGTCACTTTCCATCAGGTGAGCCGCCTGCTCGTTTGCCAGCTCTAACATAAAAAAAAAATGTTTGTCATATTCTTTTATGTGTTACTTCGCTTCTGGTTGCTAAAAATACATTTATATATATATTCGTCATGGTATCTCCGAAACTATTGATTTAAATGACTTGAAGTTTGGCATAGTTACTCCTTTCACGATGTAGATACTCAAAAGGCAATATTTAAAAACTCCAACTTCAAGGGGAAATGGAAATTTTGTATGAATTTTTAGAAGATTTTTTACAAAAAGCGTAGAGTTAGTTTCCTCGAATGTGTGTGCTGTGCTGCGAATGTGTTCTAATATAATCATTTATAGCGCAAATATTAATGAAATTTAATTCTTACATCAAAAGTACGAAGTCGGGGCAGGCAGCTAGTGTATATACTAGAAACGCTGGAAAATAAAAGAAGAAATTCAATAAAGTAAGCTAGTCCCAGGACAGCAATTGGCTTGCTTTTAATAGCTATAGTTTATTACTATGGCAGTTAAACCTTGCCTTGTAAGTCCCAGCACTGGTCACTCGTAAAATAATACCATTTCTCGTTTATTTAACTTGAATATTGTAGGAACCGCAGTGGAGCTGAGATGGTCTTGTAGTTGGAACACGCAAATTCTAATCGAGGGAGGCTTCTATACCGGGTTCTATTTTCCACTGAAATTAAACGTGCTTAGTGCATTTCGTAGTCACTGGACAAGAAGAAGAGACCTCACCAAAGTAGTGGGTTATGCAGCCTGTTACTTTACCATTTATATATTTAAAAATTTTATATATTTCAAAATTATTAAAGGCCGGCAACGCATCTGCAACCCCCCTGATGTTGCAGATGTCCATGGGCGGTGGTAATCACTTTCCATCAGGTGAGCCAACATAAAAAAAAAATTACATATATAACGCATATATAGATATACATACAGTATGAAAAGACTGTATCGGCTATATTTAACTATTACTGTACACAGCATTGTTACAAGACGCCTTTTCTTATTTAAATATTGATTATACAAAAACATTGTTTTTTTTTTTTTTAAGTAAGTGAATAAAAACGTACACATGTAAGCTTAATTATCATTTCTTGCCAAAAAAATCGCTTGTTCGTAATCAGAGTTATAGAAGATTGTTTCATTGACTTCCAATTTGGAAGAAGCAGTTTATGTTGTTGTGACCTGAGTTTTAAAAGTTCGAATGTAAATTTTTCCCATTTTAAGAAACTCTACGTTTTGTTTTGACAGTATTAATAACAATATACTTATGTGGATTAGTTTATTTATAAACGCATGAATATGTTCACGTACTTTCATGAATTTTCGAATGAATAGTAATATCGACTTTGAGGCAATTTCATGTTCGTTAGAATAATAAGCTCGATTTAGTTTCAAAGCAGGCATTAACAATAAAATCTATTTATGCTTACAATTATGATTATAAAACAAGGCTTCATCAAAAGGCACTGTAACGTATATAGTTGATATATGTAAATATAGATTTATACTGGCAATAATTTTTTTTAAATAAAATAGGAAAAGATATTTTCATTAAAAAAAAATAGGTATATTTTTTTTAAGTTAAACGATTTCTTTAAAAATAAAGATAATATTGATGTAGATAATTTACTAAAAAATAAAATCACACATTTACTTACATTACGCTACGAATATTTTAAATATTACTCTGATAAAAGTACGCCCCAAGATTTTAAGTTTGAGTCTGATCTATACCCTAGATTAATGAGAAGATTGCTGTGATAATTTGCACCTGCAACCTACCTAATTATTTTTTAGCTTTTAGTACAGCAATGCGATTCTGTGAGAATTCACTTCGTATCTCACTAGTGAAATGTTGACAATCGACTCACATTGATACGTCATTTTGCTACGTGTATCCTATACTTTTCATAATTACTACAGTCAATGCCGAATATCACATTCCAATAATTGACTGTCGTGTTCTGCAGTGACTTTCGAGTTTCTTCTTACAGAATACTCTACAGTATTTACATAATGATTTAAATACGAATCCAAAATATACATCAATTATATCAGAAGATGCAGTGCGTTCGTCAAAGGTTTCAATGACATTTTAAATGACAATTACTAATATTATAAATGCAAGTTTGCATAGATTACTGTTTGTTAATCACACAAGAACGGCTGAACGTTTTTGAAATTTGTCACATAGTTATATTCTAAAATAGCATAAGTTACTTTTCATCCCGAAAAGTTACCTAACTCTCACTCACTCGCTTTTGATTTGTAATAATTTGATTTGTGTAAGTAAATAGCGAAACATCTCCGACTCTGGATTTTAAAGGAAGCGCACCGTGGCTATGTAAAATCTTACTATAATGTCTTGGGGAAAGGGGGACGTCAGGATAAATTGAATCAGTTGATTTGAGTGAATTAGAGGCATTCATTTCGTTGAAGAGTCGATTTATTAAATCAATTTTAAACGAAACGAGTTAGGGCTTTATTTCATGTATGTATGCAATGAGGACGTTTTTCTTATGTAAACCAAAAATAATACTGCCACTTCCAATGCTGGCCTAAGACTTCGTTTTATTGACGACGTGTTTGAAGTCGTTTGGAGTCTTATTCCGTGATACTTGAATGCGTTTTATAGTACATTTTATTTAGACACATGCAGGTTTCCTAGGTTTTGGATGCTTTTCTTCAAATAGAAAAACTAAATAATTTAAAACTCATGTCAAACAAATTTTGATAAATAAGGCATACAGTACAAGATTATATTAATGATAAAAAAGCATGGACTTTATTAACATACTCTTTAAAATAGTGGAAATAATAACTACTGAGTTATATCCCTGTCCCTATACACCGACCGAATCACCTTTAACTCAGCTTTTATGGAATATTTTTGTATATTCTCCTGTATAAATATTATAATATCACATATTGTGAAGTAGCCGTTATACACCTATTTCTTTAAATATATCTCGTAATGATATCCTAAAGCCAATATCGTAACTAGTTCGGGTAGATCATCGCAAAGGTACGTATGGAATCGACTTTTAATACATTATAACAGATTTATTGGCCTTTGTGATATCTCCCGCTACCTTTAATTACTTAGCCCAGATAACAATCATACGAAAGACACTTGGTGGAAGGGCGTTGTGCATGCTTTATTAGGTACCACCCATTATTCTACCGGCAATCAGCAATACTTTATTGTTGTGTTCTGGTTCAAAAGGTGATTGGGCCAGTGTACAGGGACAGGGATATAACATCTACAGTACCGATGGTTGCAGGCACGTTGTAGACATGAGGTATAAGTATTTTTTCTTAAAGTACCAATATATATTGACAGTGATGTCTACTTACCATGAGGTAGCCTAGTCCACCTAACTATATGACAAAAAAACATGACCTACCACATTTCGATGGAGGGAAACACGAGCCATTTTTTATAAAAAAATTCTTAGGACTCGCAATAGAAATGTCCAACTGAAATGTCTATATGGTGACATATAGATAAAAACCTTACATATGTATGATTTTTTTAAATATAACAACAGCCAACATATAAAATATTTAAGCATTATGAAGAATTATGAAGATACCTTGTCATATTTCAGTGATATTGCCGGCCGTTCATACTGCGTAAGATGTTTATACCCATCGTCCGCCATATTGAAGTTTATTGAGTGATAAATTCAATATTATTGGTGAGGGATTTAGCACGTCATCTCCACTGTTTTATAGTGCAGACTGTAATACCTTGTCATTTACGATTTAGTTCATGGATCCTTACAAGTTAGTTTCGTATGTGGGGATAATTACTAGCTGAATCTGGGCAAGTCGTTGTTGTAATGCACAAACTCAAATTCATAATGCTGCATAGTACTAACCACCAAGTAGGTGGTTAGGCTCTGCCTTATTGGATAGGTACCATCCATTCATTAGATATTCTATCGCCAAACGGAAATATTTAGTATTATTTTGTTTCCATTTTAAGGGTGATTGCGCCAGTGTAACTACGGGCATGGTGGACATAACAAACTTGGCTCCCAAGGTTGGTGGCACATTGGCTATGTAAGGAATATTAAATATTTATTACAGCGCCAATGTTCGAGGGCGGTGCTGGTGATATAAAAATATATATAAATAGGTTATCTCACGATGTTTTTCTTCACTGTCGAATAAGAGATAAATTATACGTACAAATTAAAGCATATAAAAACTCAGCCAATTCGGATTAATCACATCAATCATTGAGCCACCTTGACTCTTCACTCGATTATACAGAGATAAGAAAACTTTTGTTGGACAGTCGAATATATACTATTTTATAACAAAAGACAGAAAGAACCAGAACGTCTGTGTCCCTGAATTAAAAAAAAACTAAATTATTTGTATGCAAGAGATAGAATTAGAGATTTTATAATACTAGCTACTAGAGATACTATAAATAAATACCAGCTAATTCTTATATTAAAAGTTGTAAGTGATCATGATCTAAGGGCAGACTTTTAGTCGTTACTTCTTTTTAGGTCTAGGAGTTTGCAGTAGTAGTTTTTACGCTCACCATAGATAAATAAGTGGTATACATCCATCTACTTTAAAATTTAAGGAACCATTACGATATTTTTTCAAGTACATACGATACGATATAATTTCGCCCAATTGGGCCTAAGGTAAATACATATAAAATGCTGAAGCTCTGTGATTGCTGACTTAGTACGATTTTATGATTCATGTAACAAAATTAGTAAGATTGAACTAAGTGTAGAACTATGGAACTGCGTGTCTTTTTTTCGGTATCTGTGGCTCAACGGGGCATTCAATAATATTTTATTCCACAAACATTGTCCCATGTCCTAACTAAATAAGAGAAAGTTACTGAAAACTGCACTACGATCAAGTCTTGTATATCGAAACCTAATATAACTTTAGAGAAATTGGCGACACAGGTGTGAGATAGGAAAGCGTCCTACCATATCTTATTAAATAGACCCCTTAAATCAGAGTGGATTTACGCTATTGAAAAAATCTGAGAAGGTAAAATGTTATAAGTTATTTATTATAAGCAGAAACGAGATAATATAGTACGAGAAAATATGACACCTGATGATAACGGATCACGTTTTTACACCAGGAACGAACCTTAGGAGCCAATATTTCTTTTCATTCAGTATATTGTTAATCATTGAAATTGATTTTTGAACATATTTATTTTATTGCGATATAAAACCTAATTTATTAAACTCTTTGATTTCCTCTACTAAAGGAAAGAAAAGAAAATTTGACATATTACTTTTATTCCATTGGAGTCAAAAAATCTAGGATATTTTTAAAAATATGCCATCTGTTAATGGTCATTAATGTCCATAGAAATTGGCGGTGTCACCAACCTTGGGAACTACTATAGTATGCCCCTTGTGCCTGTACATGTGTCCGTGTTACATTGGCTCACTCAACCTTCACACCTTCACACCGTCATACTATTGCTTCTTGGTAGTACAATATATGATGAGTGGGTAGTGTTTAAGGCTGGCACAAAGCCCTGCCCCCATGTAAATGTTAATGTAATTTAACATTATAATCCTAAAATTGGTGAGGGCTATCTAAGTCAGTATAATTACAGGCACACAGGACGTAATCTTACTGCCCAAGGTTTTTGGCACATTGGCGTTGTGAGGAATGATTAATATTACTTACTACTTATCATCAGATGACCAATTTACTCGTACGCTACTAATATTCAAATAAAATAAAAATACTTTACCTGGTGGTAGGGCTTTGTGCAAGCCGATCTGGGTAGGTACCACCCACTCATCAGATATTCTACCACCTAAAAACAGTACTCAATATTGTTGTGTTCCTGTTTGAAGGGTGAGTGAGCCAGGGTAATTACAGATACAAGATACATGACATCTTGGTTCCCAAGGTCGGTGGCGCATTCACGATCTAAGGAATGGTTAATATTTCTTACAGCGCCATTGTCTATGGGCAGTGGTGACCACTTACCACCAAGTGGCCCATATGCTCGTCCGCCAAACTATGCCATAAAAAAATACAAGTCTTCATTTACAGGTTCATACTCATATCGATGGAATGATTTTAATATTGAGTAGTGATCATTATTCATTATCTGATCTATATGAATTTTGTAAATGATAGATGTGACGTCATAATATCAGTTGTATCAAGGCTTTACTAACTTTAAAGTTTAATTTTATAAAGAGTAAGTTGCGTATTATTTGACCTGAAATCTTATTTATGTACATTATGTTTATTTATTTAATTATTATTATATTTAAAGTGAAGTAACATAACTTTAACGAGCATTACTCGACAAACACAGTCTTGTTTGGAGGCTTTATAACACCACGTCACTCCAATGCGCCACTGAAAAATATTCAGGTTTTCTCACTATGCTTTCCCTTTATAACTGATGCTTCTATATAATGAAATTTAGGAGGTGATTACTAAAGCAATGATGTGTCTTTGTCTATTGTTGCTAAATGAAAAATGAGAGAAAAAATAAATGATCTTTGATTTAAGTAACCGCCTTAAAATGTCCACTGCTAGGCTAAAGCCACCTTCCCCAAAAGATAGAGCCGATTAGACCACGCTGCTCCAATGGGTGTAGACGAATAAACCTGTGGCAGATTTTCATTGAAATCAAACACACAGAATGAACTACAAACAATAATAATAATTAACCACATATAAATTCAGTGGTTTTCGCCTGGCTTCGAATCCACAACCATAGGTTAAGATACATGCGTTCAATCCACTGGGACAACTTAACTCTTTGATTAAGATCCAGGTAATCTATAGCGTCCATAAAATAAGTTCAACAGATAAATCGTAACAAACGAGTTTACGCTGTTCTCGTATGCGACAGCGATTTAATATAATACATAGTAGTACCCTGTTACATGTAAAAGTTCCCGTCTTTAAATATATGTAAAACAATTCTCTCGTATTCACAATTTTGTCTCATTACAAATTCAAATAAGAAAAGTTTTTTAACAATTTAGATTATATTTCTTGTCGGTCAATGACTCAGTCTGGGAGTTCTTGTACAAAGATAAGCTCATTAAAGTCAATATTTATATATTATATTTATCGATAATAATAAATGAGAAATATTTTTTTTTGTATTGCCTATTTGAGCTGAGCTGGTCCAGTGGCTAGAACGAGTGCATCTTAACCGATGATAACGGGTTCAAACCCAGGCAAGCACCACTGAATTTTCATGTGCTTAATTTGTGTTTATAATTCATCTCGTGCTCAGCGGTGAAGAAAAACATCGTGAGGAAGCCTGCATGTATCTAATTTTAACGAAATTCTGCCACATGTGAATCCACCAACCTGCATTAGAGGAATATGCTCCAAACCTTCTCCTCAAAGGGAGAGGAGGCCTTAGCCCAGGAGTGCGAAATTTACAGGCTGTTAATGTATGTAATGTTATTGGCTGTTTAAGAAAACTGCTAAACCAATATACAAAATACTTATACCAGAAGAAGAAGCGCGTTTCGAATATATCAGGCAAGGTTTGCTGACGATTTTGCTTTTATTAAATAATGGAAGGCGTGAAATAGATAAATATCGAAAAGGTTGTGTTCTTGATTTCGTATTTCATCCTTGACTCCAAATACCTCGGAGTTAGGCTTAGTTTATTGAACATCATTAGACCGTGGTTGCAAATATGGATTAGGAATATGATACGGATTAGCAAATTGTAGGTATGGTAAACAAAAGGAGATTTTATTACTCTTCAATTATAACAATTATTAATTGTAAATGATATTGTTTTATTGAAAAAGTATAGTGGACAAAATTCCTAAACTTTATTGTCCAGAGGAAAAAAAGCCTAAGTAACCCAGCAGTGAAACAGACTATTTCACTCTTTGTTCAAATTGTTAAAGAAAAGCGTACTAAAAGCAAAATTAAAATATACTTTATTCAAGTAAGTTTTTACTATATTCAGTATGTCTTTAGGATATATTAATAAGACAAGATATGATCATTTTATTAGTAGTAGCTAGTAAAATCTAAACGATAATTGTTTACATCTTACTATTAAACGTCGACGGTACAGGGCCATCTAGAAAAAGCAAAAAACTTCACACGACCGTCAACAAAACAATGACATCGGATGAATAAAACCTGATTAAACAAAACAATGTATAAATGTTCATTGTATAAAACCCTATGTAATATATCTATATTTGTTATAAATCACTAAAGCTCTGATTGCACGTAATATTTATAAAAATAAAATAAAGCCTCGGAATTATTTAGCTCTCATCGATTTTCCTCAAAAGAGCTGTTTGCGCGAAGTGAAAAGTAAACATGGATGTAACTAAGTCCGTTCACAACAAAAACCGCACGTACCAAAATATAATCCATCGCTTGTATGAAGCGATAGACGAGACTTTTAATACTGAGTTATTTTTTATTTTTTTAATAAATATGAAAATGAAAATTTGATTTAATGTCAAAGGTCAGTTATTATAAATTTGATATATTAAATTATGAAATGGCCGATTAAATAAAGGGACGGGAAATATCGAAATTGATGATTACTTAAATAATTTATAATCTACCAAATCAATTAATAATCATGGAATCAAATAAAATAAAACAAACATCGAAATAAAACTAGTTTTTAACGGATTTAATCGCGTATATTAATTATTTTAACATCCCGACGTTTCGAGCACTTTGCAGTGTTCGTGCAACGTGAATACGCGAATTTAATTTAATATACGCGATTAAATCCGTTAAAAAGTAGTTTTATTTCAATGTGTAATAATCGCGAAAATCTAAGACAACATTATGTAAAACAAACATATTCCATAGAAAAATGAATATCATTACCATTAAAATTATACATATATAACTACGAATTATGTTAATTGTATATGTACCATGCATACTGGAAACTGGAATTAAAAAGTACGACGTGATATGAGAACGTCATGCCGTTTGCCTTACTCGTTATTCGCTCCAATAGATGTTTCAAATCAAAAGTATTATACTATTTTTTTCAGTAATTCTAATTTATAGCAGTTCGGAGTTTAATAAGTCACTGTGGTCATAATCTCGAATGTTGGAATGTCGTTGGTCCGTTGCCTGAATTCTCTACGGTTTGGTTCGGACGTCTCATCGGGTTATTAAGGAGAATAGAGGGTGCATTTATGTTCGCACGTACAATCACTTCAATTACAGATACCATTAGGGAGCAATTTTGCTTAATTTGAATACTTTCAGGGTTACCATATATAATTCCACTTATATTATGGATAATGATACGGGTAGCACGTGATAGCTTCGCGCGTTTTGATTATTGTTGTTGTTGTTGTTGTTGCCGGTGACTGTAGTCTGTGCAACTCCATAAGTGTATTTGGAGTAAACTAGTCCATGAATGGAGATGGTGCACCGGCAAATGCAATAATATGGGGATCCAGCCTGGTAGCCCAATGATCTGAAGAAGGTGGCGGGACCCGATTGGATGCGAAAGGTTTGACCGTGAGTTATAACAAACCTTGGAAGAGGAATATATCTGTGGTAGATTGACTTGATTGACAATATAAGTAGATTATGATATTATTTTATTTTCTTTAGCAAAACTAACGTCATTTACCAAAACCAAGGTAGTAAATCTAAAATTTGTTTATATAATTTAAATAGTTAAATATGAAAACTCATTGGATAGAACTACTTTGTGCAATTACATAAGTGATCTGATTTTAACGGAATGAGATATCTTTAGATGATTTAAACTTTGTACAAATACTAAAAATGCGAAAGTAACTCTATCTGTTTCTCTGTCTGTTACGCCTTTTCGGCTAAACAACTGAATCGGTTTTGATGAAATTTGATATATATACTTTGACATGACATAGGATACTTTTTTACCCTCTAAGATGTTGGGGTTAAAGGATTGGATACCACATTTTTATCACTAACTGAAATGCGCACAGACGAAGCCGTGGGCTCACCTAATGTAGTATAATTTCTGAATCATTATGAGCAACATATACACAGACGTTATTTACAACTCAGTTTATGATCAGACACCAACTAATTATTGCGAGGTAATTAGAACAGTAATAAAGTAATTTAGAATTAATTTTAGGGCTCAAAGGACATATACAATTACATTAATTTATTGTTTAATATTCCTGTTAGCCTAATTACCTGTACCGAAATGTTCATTAAAATATTCATACATGTTTGGTATTTAATGAAAATGTAACGTTAAATAATGATATGTAATTCTTCACAGATGTTCTCCGTCGTGGAAATATTGTCTAAAATGTTGTCTTTATTTTGTTTATGGATTGTTGTTGTATATTTTTTTTTATTTGTTGATGGTCCCGCATATGGACCATTATTGATATTTTAAAATTAGTTTACATCAATAGTAATTGTACTTGTTGAAATAAAATAAAATATTTATTATTATTGTAATAATGGCCACTTGATGGTAAGTAGTCATCTTTTTCCATAGAGACTGGCACTGTTAGAAATATTAACCATTCCTTACAACGCCAATGCGTGGCCATTCGTGATAAAGAAGATGTTATGTCACTTATGCCTGTAGTTACACTGGCTCACTCACTTTTCAAATCAGAACACAACAATGGCAAGTATTTCTGTAGATGGTACCTACGTACATTGTCCTGCCACCGAGTGAAAGAAAATTCTCGACAGACAAAACCCAAAAAACGTTTTAATGAGTCGACTCGGGGCTCAAACTCAGGCCTTCGCCGTCTGTAGCGTTATAAGCTAGACATCCTTTAAACGAAGTAGTCAAATATTTAACATATCACTATAGCAAACCACAATTACGAAAGCGTCGAGTGTATTTATAGACGCTTTGTGGCTCCCCGTTACTTTGACTTTCAATAATTTAAAAACTTTTTATAGTGCACTAAAGTAGTAAAAATTTGTAACCTTTGATAAATTATTTGGAAAATTTTCGACAAATCTTTGAATTAGTTAATCCCATCCCATCAATCGTACATTTTAAAAGCTTAATAACATGATAACCTTAAAAAACACGGTTAATTTTATTTATATATGTACAGTATTTTTAGCAAAATATCTCCGTTGGAAATCACCATATTACCATATATTAATATATGTAAATATTATACAAGATATTATGTTTCAGTGTCTTCAGTTTATAGCGGCTCTTTTCTTTATCTTTCTCATTTTTACGTGTGCAATGTTTTATTTAAAATTTAATTTCTAGCCTGCGCAATTCCATAAGTGTATTTGGAGCAGACGAGTCTTTGAGTGGAGATGGCTGACCATCCAGCCGGTGGTCCGATGACATGAAGAAGGTGATGGGATCCGATTGGATGCGAAAGATTTCTGTTTAATTTATTAATACTTACGTACCTAAAAACACAGGCACTGCCACGTGCGGAAATTAGTGCCAATATAATGAAAATATTTCTACTTTCTACGATGTTGAATTAAATGAATAAAACTTTAAGAATATCAACATAACTTTTATGATAAAATCGTAATTTCCTTTCGCTATTCTCTCTGAGCGCAATGAACACCTAACGCTAGTGATAATTCCACGTTTTAAATCGTAATACACACTGAGATAAAAATGTTTTAATTCTGAATTCGTCTGTTTTCGTTTTGGTAATTATTCTTATTTTATTTTTGTTTAACTTTAATGTTTCAAATGTAATGTATGAAGCAGGTTTATCAAAAAGACTGACAAAAAGTCATTTAATATTAATTATAAATATATATGTTGTATTTAAACTTTACTAATTCAAATATGATGATGATTTAATAAATAAAAAAGCTTTTAATTATAAAAAGAAAAAAACATTTTTTTATAGTTTATTATTGTTTTTATTTTTCTCGTATAACTATGCCGTAGATATATACATACTCGACATAAAACTCGATCGTAAATTGTCTTAAAGTGACGACACGACGATAATTCGACATTCACTACATTAATTAAAAATAATGGAATAAAAAATCTGCATGCTGCATCTTAAGCGATGATTGCGGGTTCAAGCCCAGGCAAGCACTAATTTTCATGTGCTTAATTTGTGTTTATAATTCATCTCGTGCTCGGTGGTGAAGGAAAACATCGCTAGGAAACCTGTATGTGTCTAATTTCAACGAATATGCTCCAAACTTTCTTCACAAAGGGAGAGGAGGCTTTAGCCCAGCAGTGGGAAATTTACAGACTGTTAATGGTATGTAATAAAAAATATATTCGTCACATCTCCAAGAAAGATCAAATCTCAAGATTGAGATTGCTGAACTCTTTTGAAATATAAATAATAAAATTACTAGGAAGCACCGCTCTTCCTAACTTGTGCAAAAAAATTACAAGTGTGAAAATAACCATATAAATTGAAAAAGTTTTGACTCATAATTTAAAAGAAAAAGTTGAAAGTATTGGTTTGTTTGATGTTAGACAGAGGTACTAGATTAATACTTCGCTGTATGTGGGAAGTGTTTTTAAACGATTTCAAAAAGGAACAGATTCTTAATTCGTTTGTACTTTTTTATGTTTGTTACCTCAGAACTTTCGACTGAGTAAACCGATTTTGATGATTCTTTTTTTTCTTTTTATTTGAAAACTGTTGCTTCCCGTGTGGACCCATTTCAATTTGGTCCAGTTTTGATGATGGCATCTATAAGAAAATACCATATAATTCTTAAATTTGTATGACCTTATGATGACAGACAGATTTCGTAGTCTCGTTATTTCCGTCAACGATCAATTGTAGCATGGTCTTCTTAATAATTCGTTGGCGTCCAACTCTGGTAAATTATGCCTTCCAAACTCTTGACACGACTTATATTTGCCCTTTCGTAAAGGTTTTTTTACCAAGGTCGATTATAGGCAATTCGAGGGTGATACCCTGGTAGTTTATGGACCGGAACCGCCCGTCTTAATAATCAATCTGAGACGATGACTACGTTTTTGATATTTTCCCTGTTCAAAACTTTTTTCATGTATAACCGCATTTTGGAAAGTCTATTTTGGTTGGTGGCGCATTGGCGATGTTAAGAATGGTTGATAGACATTGGTCGGCGGGGACCTCTTACCATTATGAGGCTCAATTGTCCTTTTATCAAAAAATCAATAAATGTCAATCACGTGGTGTTGAGTAATTTAAAATTCTTTAGTTAATAATACAATTACATAATATTAAAAGGATACTTGCATCAAAAAGCATATAACTGTTAGTCGGTTCTCAGTATTTACGCTCGGTATTAGTGTGAAGCGTCTTTGTTTTAGAATAGCGCTGCAGATTAAATTTTGCGGCAAAGTTTTTAACCGTGCAAATGAATGAAAGTTTTATAAATTAAGTTGTATATATTTTTTTGCTTAATAAAGTAGGTGAGCGGTCGGGCAAATGAATCGTCGTAGTGTGGACACACCATTACCCATAGACATTGGTGCTGTTAGAAATATTAACCATTCTTTATATCGGCAAAACTTTTTTGGTCTCTAGTGCCTGTAGTTACCCTTCAATTCGGTTCACAACGATACTATGTATTACTGTTTGGCGTTAGAATATATGACGAGTAGTTGGTACCTAGATGGGTTTGCACAAAGCACTACCACCAAGTGTCGTATGTATCCTTAAGTGTATTGTTACATAATCTAGACTAATATTACAAGAACGAAATAATGTATGTTTATTTGGTACCTTTTAAAGGCCGGCAGCGCACCTGCAACCCAGGGGGGTTTCAGATGTCCATGGGCGGTGGTAATCACTTTCCATCAGGTGAGCTTCCAGCTCGTTTGCCCCCTATAATACAAAAAAAAAACCTCAATGTGTGTAAACTACTGAGCTGATCGCGATGAAATTTAACATCGAAGTAGATATGGTACCAGGATAAGGTCATTAACATAATATTAAAGAGAACGGATTTTGTTTTTATTTTTTTAGACTCTGGTTCGTCGTACTTATTTTTTGCTCAAGTTTTTTTTTTTTGATAACGTAACTGGTACGAACATTCATTTCGAAACTGACAATAATCCATTTGTCTTTTTCCGTTCCAATGATCATCGTGATGAATGAGAGTGACAGAGGATAAAGTTCATCGAACTAACAGAATAAATGGCTGATTACGTTTTTCTCCTACTGACTTTACAGATACATTAAAGTTTGTTTGTGACGGTCATCTCCCACGTTGTCCAGGGAGTAATAATTCGATAAGGGTGCCTTTGGGAGCTATATGCGATAGTACTTCAGGAATGTACTCTGAGAAACGGAGGTTTCGGGGAATTACCCAACTTTGTCTCCTTTATTGAACCAATTTAGTGTTTGCGCTTAGGACGTTGTACAAACTTTGTAATACTCTAGTTATATCGTATTAAAGTAAAGTTTGTATATGTATCATTGTCTAATATACTTTTAATATAAAAATGGATTTTGCATACCTGTTTTAAATTAACAGATTTAAAACTATAAAGAATAACTAAATCAATATGGTGGTACATAACATTTTAGTATTGAATATTCTAATTTTTATTTGATATTATTGTTGTATTATTTTTTCACTTTTTATCTTAAATGTGTTTCAGTATTTTCTTTAATACCTAAGTACCTAAATGCTGTAGTCTCTTATTGAATAATTACATTTTTATTTCGTTCTATTTCTAATAATAAGTTTCATAATTTAAGTTAAAAGATATCTATCTATGCGATTCAGGTTTTGACAACCATATTAATTCAAGATTAGCCAACTTTGGTATATTATATTGTGTGTGCAAACGCAGGACCTGAACCAACAGCTGCTAGCAACAAACGCTTTAAACTAAAAACTTTTGTTAGTATAAAAATATATTAAAATTGATAAATATTACTCACATACATAATATTTCAATCACATATAACAAAAACCACAATATAAGAAAAGTTAACAATGTATGACTTTATATCAAAGATTTTAAAGTTAAATATACTATCTAAAAACAGCTAATCGTTCCATTATTTAACAAAGGATTTCTATCTTTAAAATGAAAGATTTATCGCCTAACTGCCAACGTTATAAATTTTTAAGATATATCTACAGAATGTGCTGTTTCCCTAGTGTCGTTTTACTTGCAACACAATGTATAATATACGCAATGAACACTTTTCGTATAAAAAAATAACAGCCAGTGAAGGAATCATTACTTTTCTAGATACTTTGCCAAGTACTGGCCCATTAACAGATTGAGACTATTGCGTACTTCGAGAGAAATCTGAAATCTTTAACTTTAAGTCACATATATTTGGACTTTATTTAAGCAATATAGTCTCAAATATTATCTAAATTCGGAAGAATGGTGATTAATTTAATGAAGTATAAGTCTTTAAAGGTATTCAAAATCTCAGCCTAGATGGAGTGTTTTGTACGGTCAAAGCAAACATGATATTATTAAGATTTTATAGTTAACTTTGTTATAGTGGTTTATTTATTCTTGTAAGATTAATATAAGACGAAGATAATATTATAGAAGTTTAGATAAACAAATATTTGTGTCCCTTTGAAACATTTTATACAATAATCGTTTTGATGAAGTATAAATTTGATTGTTGAATTAAAATATTTCAATTGATTAATTAAGGTAACTGAGCTCTTCCAATTTTTTTTTTATTTTGAGTCATTTTTAAAGAATTTCATATTTAAGCGGGTGTTGATTTTCTTACAGAATATTAAGAATATCAACATTTGGTTCATAAAAAGGTAAAGGCGACACTCACTATGAAAAATTAACCAAGTCTTCCAAAGTTTAAGGTATAGGCAATTTGCCGTCTACAATAAAATCACCTTATTTGTGGTACCTTAAGTCAATATAGTCCACATTAACCTGATTTAAAGGTAAAGATTTCAGATTTCAAAGCAAGTAAAAGTTACAGTCTATTAATGGGCCAGTGCTTGACAAACTTCTTTTAGTTTTTTTAGACTGTTGCTCTATCTACAAACAGCATGAGTTGTAACTGACAAAAAGAAACGATCAATAATTTCGTGGCTTGTTCACTTTATCACGATTTGCCAGTTCCATCTTTAACACTTATGAAATGTAAAAAGCATTGTGTCAACGAATCCCAAAAAAGGTCCGGCCCCGTTGCCATGGAACATTGTCAATGAGGCTCGTTCCCTTTTTTCAGTCCATCAGGTCTCTTGCCTTATTCTGACTTACTCGAAAGGAAATTCAATAGAACAGTGGCGAGAAAAAACTTTCGAGCGCCGGAAAAGTGAAACCGTATGATTGTGACTATATACTCTTGTTCATATAGACATCAAAACTCAAACCAAGGAGTTGCCAGAGATTATTGTTCAAAAAATTCTAAGAATTTGATAAAGTCTTTTATCTTCTCTTACAATATGTTGTATCACATTAGGTATGTTGTGCTGCGTGAAACAATAGCCTATTCCAAAGTTTAGTTTGGTTACTGATAGGTTTCGTCGTCTCAGACCATTTGCAAGGATTGATGTCATTGTTCAAGCTATAATTTTGAATAGAAAATTTAGCATAATTATGTAACATAAAAACGTATGCATTTAGAAATATCATGTGGATCAGTGGTGCTTTTCTGTAAGAACGACTGATAAAATGTAAAATGCTTAAACTGACTGGCGGTGATATGCCATTTTAAAATGTATACCCTACAAAATAATGTTAAAAATATTATACTCAATTATTGTCGCATACCACTTTCTGATATTAAAAAATCGTATCCTGCGGTGAGTTAGAGTTTGTTGTTCTGAAAAACATAGTCCTACTGAACTATTAATAATATTTATTTTTCGTTATAATTATTTATAATACAATTTATAATGTTACTGCCATACTTTGATTTGCTATTTCCGTTTGGAAAATGAGAGAGTTAGCGTAATTACAGACACTGCGACATCGTGGTTTCCATAATTAGTGAATTATTGTCAGTGTAAGGAATAATTAATATTGCAATGTCGAGTTATCATGACAGATATTGATTAATATTGGTTAATTTCGAATATCAGACAAATTGTCTTTAAAATTGGTGATTGGTAATAAATATTATAACTACAGGACCGTTTTGCAATGATCGCAGCTTAGATACGCTAAGCGTGTCGTGGCAACGTTTTCCTTGTCATTTTGATGGAGAGTTTTAGAAATATCGTAAACATTGCACGTACGGCAATGTTTCATTCGCCAAAACCTCAGGGAATAGATACCCTTCACAATAGCGAAATTTCATTTAAATATTACTTGTGGAACTCAAGTTTTATCGTACTGGCAGATATAGGCCATCACTTTTTATATTATATAAAGAAATAAAAAAAAATGCAACTACATATAATAAATCATCACGAGCGAAATGTTTAACTCAATATTTTGTACTGTGCTCGGCGGGGAAGTCAAACATCGTGAGGAAACCTGCATGTGTTTATTCAATGAAATTCTACCACATGTTTATCCACCAACCATTTGAGCAGGCTACTGCAATAAGGTCCAACATTTACAGGCTGTTAGTTAACTGCATCATTGGCTACTTTAAGAGACTGCAGATCTTTGAATAAAATCTAGAGTCTGACTAAAAATATATATCATTCAGTCAAGTTATTAACAGGCCGGTTCAGAAGAAGAAAGTTACACATCCCAGAAAGTCTGCCTATTAAGGTACCTACGTCTTATGTCTCGTCGGTTTTACAAATCTATCGGATTATGAGAATGAATGTATTCAGATTGCACTTGTGTTAGTGCTAATTCTTGTACACTGAATGTATCGCACAGTTTGCCTTTAGAATGGCCATCGTGCCCAAAATTGTATAAGATATTATCATCATTATTATCATCAATTGTCTCAAAATATCTAAAAATCTAATTTATGAAACGAAACACTTTCTTTTGTATCGTGGTTCACAAACAAATGCAATTCTTCCGAAGAACAAAACCCATTGTTTTAAATTTTTTTACTTTCACAATTAACTTTCACGACCTCTGAGTTCATTTGTTTATTCACTTTGTTAAATCTTGACATTGTTAAAAATGGCTACATTTTTGTATAAAATGCTTTTGTAACCAGTAAGAAAAGCATGCTCTCGACGATATTTCATATTTGTTGCTATACTGAAGTTGTTAAAACCACAATTATTTGAATGAACTATTTCCTATACTTTAAATTGAAGTGATTGATTTTTTTGCGGTTATTTTTTACCAATTATATTATGATGGAGCATTATGACAATAATATTTTGACAATTTGTCGATTATGTCATGGAATATTATGACAATTTTTTAATGGATTAAAGAAGAAGAAACAATGACGAACTGTGTATGATCCATCACTCTTATTTTTGCATATTTGCTGTGCTAAGGAGACTTATTTTTTAACAATATTCGTGATTTAAAACCTTATCACGTATCACTGAATTTTTATGCGCCTAATTTGTAATTCATATAGTACTCGATGGTGAATGAAAACATTATGTTTAAGCTTGTTTGTTTTGAATAAAATCTATCCACCACTGGAGCAACGTGTGTTATTGACCCAAACCTTAAGAGAAAAAGAGATTTTAGGAGAAGAAACTGGGCTCGGTTGCTTAATTTGCCATTTATTTCATAAAAAATAAATGGACACAATACAAATATATACAAACTAATACTGGAATATATATTCTAGGAGATAACTTTAAATATATCTAAGTTGGTGCACGTAATGTGTAATAAAAATAACTGTCCGCGCTACAATAGAAACAAAAGGCACCGAGACAATGGTCTAACATTCAAAGTTAAATATCGCTCAGGCGAAATAAACAAGTGGAAGGCGCTCATTTAGTGAAATAACTAGTGCACTCGAAAATAAAATGCTTTGAACCCTTGGTAGCGAGGAATGCGTCTTTCAGCGAGAAGTAAGCGAGTTTTAAATTAATTTGATGTATGCTGCAGACGTTGTAAAAGTTATATGACTTTGCGGTATTTGTTGTGAAATTTTCTTAATTTGTATAAAATCTGTTCGGTGAAGTTATAATTTATTTGTTTTTGATAAATAATATATTATATATACTGTTATAATTTTTATAAACACAAACTAAGCACATGAAAATTCAGTGGTGCATGTCTGGGCTTGAACCCGAAATCATCGGTTTAGATGCCATCTCGTGCTCGGCGGTGAAGGAAAACATCGTGAGGAAACCTGCATGTGTCTAATTTCAACGATATTCTGCCACATGTGTATTTCACCAACGCGCATTGGAGCAGCTTGGTGGAATATGCTTCAAGCCTCCTCCACAAAGGGAGAGGAGGCCTTAGCCCAGCAGTGGGAAATTTACAGGATGCTAATGTAATGTAATGTATGTTATAATTTTATGTAATTCTAATAAGTATTATAGATATAACGACATATACTGGTATATTAACGTTCGTTCAGAAATAAGAGGGGTAGGGGTGACATTATAGTAGTGGCATTCCACTCCACATTTAATATAAAGGATAAATAGGAATACAAAATATCTTAAAGTAAATGCTTTCCAAAGGTATCAAAATGCCATTGGTTAAGTTGATAGAAGGAAAACGAACTTGTGTTTGCGTATACTTGCGCACTTTAATATTCCCTGTGCAGTTAGTTAGTTTCTTTTTAGAATAGTCACATTTTAAAAAACAGGTACGTAACAATAATTGTTCACCCATTTCGTAATTATATTTACTCTTTAAAATAAGCATTATCGTTTTCGGAGCATCTAATATTCGGTTTTTTCTCTGTTTAGGTATGATATGCAATCAAGTTTACTATTGTTAAGATAGTTTTAAAATGTCTTGCAAACTGAATAGGAACTACATCCATCTATCCTACGATTCTGTAATTTTGTACGATAGGTAAGTTCCGATGATAATGCATTATTGCACGACAAGCTTCATCAAATTGTTGATGCGTCAAATTCATGTGTTTTATTTCCTTCAAAGATTATTTTTCCTTATAAAAAATATTTATTTAATTACTTATTTATTTTTATACAGACTAACGCTTGACCACAACCAAGCAAACAATCAACAAAGACATCAATCGTGACTGTCATTCCACATCAAATTATCTATATAATATTTACATTAGGATTGGTCAGAGGAGTGGTCACCATCTCCTGGTCACCATCATGCTGTCTTAAATTTGATTTCGGGATTCCGAGTGATAGTAATAGTGTGGTAGTGATAGTATTATTAATATAATTATATATTATTACTAGCTTTTGCCCGCGGCTTTGCTCACGTGGTAATTGATTATATTATAGAATAATTTAAATCCTATAAAATTATTTAAGACCTCATTTGTGGTTCGACATTCGTGGGCTAGATACACTAGACTGCTTACTCTCGAAAAGCTATTTAGAGCTGTCCATACGAAAAACAGTGTTCTCTTATATCTGCTCCGGTCATTTTAGAAATTTAACGTTGTTCTTTATTAATTATCTTGGTGAAGCTTGGTGGCGCTTAAAGTATTTAAGCGCGGACTGTACTCTCTGGAAATTAAATGGGTATTCTGATGGTATCAAAGATATTCGTGAAATATACATTCTTTCTCCTTTAGTACAGTGATAACTGTAACCTATGACATTACGATAGAGAACCCTTAATGTTAGTCTGGTGCCGTTGCATGATTTTAGAAGTCTTAAATTCCTCAGTAAAATTATTGGCGCGCCTATCTCCTAACATAATGACAATGACAGGCTTCAAGACTAACCTATTTACGAAATTTCAACCCCTATTTCAAACCTTAGGGGTAGAATATTCAGAAATGCCTTAATACATATATACTAATTTCTCATCAGAAGCCTAAAAACAAAGATTAATGGTTATAACTTCAAAAATGACGGATTTCCAGACTAACCTACATAAGAAATGTCAACCCCTTGGGGTAGAATATCCAGAAGCGCTTAAATACTTATCTACTCATTTTTTGTCAAAATCCCAAAAATAAAGTTTTATGATTCTATCTTAAAAAATGACTAACTTCAATACTAACTTCATCCTCTTAGGGGTAGAATATGCAGATACGCTTAAATGTGTTTCTCATTTTTAACCAGTATCTCAAACGTAAATCTTCATGTTTCTACCTTAAAAAATTACGGACTTCCATACAAACTTTCAACCCTTATTTCACCCACTTAGAGATAGTATATCCAGAACTGAAAATACATATCTACTTATTTTTAATTAGTATCCCAAAAATAAAGTTTCGTGTTTCTACCTTAAAACTAACGGACTTCCATACAAATATTCAACTCTTATTTCATCCTCTTAGGGGTAGAATATCCAGAGGCGCTTCAATACGTATCTACTTATTTTAAATCAGTATCCCAAAAAAAAAGTTTCATGTCACTTAAAAAATGACGGTTTTACCTACAAACTTTCAATCCTTATTTCAGAAACGCTTAAAACGCTTTATCCAGAAACGCTTAAATACGCATCTAAATGAAGTTTCATGTTTCTAACTTAAAAAATGACGGACTTCCATACAAACGTTCAACCCCCATTTCTCTCCCTCGGGGTTGACGGACTTCCATACAAACGTTCAATCCCCATTTCAACCACTCGGGGTTGAATTTCCGAAATTCCTTTCTTAGTGGATGTCTACGCAATAAAACTCACAAAATTTCAAGGACTTAACTTTAATAGTTTACGCTCGGCGATGATGAATCAGATTTTAAAATTTTATTCACTTTGTACCTTTTTTAGTAAAAATAAACTATTAATATCACTACTGAATGAAACGTGTAAAGGTTTTTAATAATACCATAACCTTTTCAACCATAACATAATAGTGTTATTTGACGTATATAAGAGTGTTTGAATTTTTGAACAGCTCAAATATCCGCAGAATCATTGCAAAAACATTTTTCCCAACTACTATATTAGTTCGTAAAATAGGGCGTCCCCGTCGAGACCTCAGCGTGATTGACGCAGGCCTGACATCGGCAAAATGGAAGCACGAAGTCTACTGAGACAGTATACTTATGAGAATTTAGGTGTGAATTAAAATAAAATAAACTAATAATAAGTTAATGTTCAACTACTGGCCTTTTCCATTCTTAAGAAGAAGTAATTCTTAAATTAACTAACATAAGGTATATAAAAAGTCAGTGCTGTTTGCCCGGATTTGATTTTAGTTACTTGATACTAAGTTAAGTATCGCATGCTTTCACCACTGGGCTATGTGCTAATTGTATCTCGTTTAAATTTAAATTCGATCATTGTTCAGAAACAAAAACATATTTTCAATATTTTGTATAATATATAATTTTGCATAAATGTCTGTCCAATTAATGTATTGTAATGTTGAGTGAATGTTAAGTTGAATACGTAATTGTCACGACAAAAGTCAAAAAACATTTTGGAATATTCGCCATTATTTCTTTGTGCACGATTCACGCGGTCACCGCTGAAAATTGATTTTAATAAAACTGAAATAATCCTAGCAAATCATTGAATACGGCTACATAAATAAACGTTATTTAATGGAGATCAGCTTAATATACTATTTAACATTTAAAAGAACAAGACAAACTATTGTATAAATATAGAACCAAAATACAATCACTATACCATTATTGTTGGAACAATTTTTTTTTATGCGGCTTACAATAGAGTAAGCTAGTAGAAATCGTCACGCAAGGAAAAGGTTATGCGCCCTTCAGCCGTCGACCTCTTCCTCTCTTTTTCTTTCTTTCTTTCTTTCTCTTTTTTTCTTTTATATATGGTTTTAATTTACGTAGGATTATTAATACTTTACTTTTTGGTAGGGCTTTGTGTAAGCCCATCTGGGTAAGTACCACCCACTCATCAGATATTCTACTGCCAAACTACAGTACTCAGTATTGTTGTGTTCCGATTTGAAGGGTGAGTGAGCGTGTAGCAGTGTGAGCAGTGTAACTACATCCACAAGGGACATAACATCTTAGTTCCCAAGGTTGGTGACGCATTGGCGACGTAAGGAATGGTTAATATTTCTTACAGCGCCATTGTCTATGGGCGATGGCGCCCGCTTATCAGGTGCCCATATGCTCGCCCGCAAACTTATGCCTTAAAAAATATATCAATTTTATTTCTTGTCATTTATTTTTTCTCAAATGTTCTTAATTTATGACATTGTGTTTATTATTTAGTACATATTAACTAGCGAAAGCAATTTCGTTCTGACCGGGTATCCGACACGTATCTTTTTTAATCAAGGTTAGAGTAATTTTATTCTTGAAAAAAATTACCTTCACTATTCACACCTGCATTGTAGACTTAACTTATCAAGGTCAAGTTATGTATTGATTTAAATATGCTGTTAATAAATAGTTTTCCCAACAGTATCTTGATATATGGCATAAGTTTTCAGACCATATCTTACGTGTTCGATGAATGCAATAAATTCAGGAAAAACAATAAACTTCCTCGTCACGGTATATGGAAATAAGAGTAGCACTTCTGCGTATTCCCATAGAGTACAAGTTAGGCAGCTGTTCTCAATCTTTATATAAAGCCAAGTCTGGGCTAGAGCCTCCTCTTCTTAATTTACTCCTAAATGAACTTTACACTACTCTACTGACATAATTGAATCCAACGCATGAAGGCCTTTTTTGTACAAACCAAAATGCCAAACACAAGTTCAATTAATTTACCCTATAGTTAGGTAAGTGAAACTCAGTGGCGATTGATTTGATGCATTAGCAAAAAGGGGGAGAGGGTTAAAATTTAAATTACTATCAACATACAACTCCACTGCTCAAGAATTGATCTCTTCCAGAAAAACCCACCACTACATAAGTAATTAGTTTGAGTAAAATGACAATTGAATAAGTACATAAAGGTTTATAAGATTCCTTAAATAGATAGCATGTCGTCCATTTTTAAATATGGAATGATTATAATGTCACGCGATAGTCGCACGTAAAGTTTGAGAGCCACCGTTGCGGGAATACATTGTGAGCCGGCGGCCCCGACGTCGACGGTGTAAATTCAACTTAGCATCAAACTCGTATGTCTTCCATTTTCTTTTAAGAATCCGCCGAGACGATGGTCAGAGCCGTAAATATGCCCGAGGTCCTCACTTGTAGTCGCTTAATGTAACTGTCTCGCCTCTTAAAGTTAAATAATGTCCTGGCGTTTTATTGGTTCTGTAAAATATATTTGAATTTAAACGAATAGAATATGGTCATGTGAAAGGATGAATGTTATATTATTAGTAAAAATAATCGATGTGAGTGAGGATGGTTTAAAGGCATGAAAAAGATGTACATGAGTTTCTAATAATTGAAAAATTCACTTTATAAATATAACAAATGTTTTTATCAATATTTCTTACATTATCAACATTTGAGATTGTATGCCGTTTCGTTTTACATAACATTTTACTATTATTTTATAACAATGCAAAGACGTTTTCTTCGCCAATTAAATTTGATAGGACACAATTCCGCGGAGTATTGTTCGTGTTTTGAATTTGTTCAATGCTTACATTATGTATCGACATTTGTATCTGAAATTGATTCATTATTTATTTTCAATATATTCTTAAGTTTTTTTCCGAAAACTTTTAACAGACCCTTACATTGTCAATATGCCAATGCCAATATGAAATAAGAAGTCGTGTACCTTGTGTAAGGAACACAAGGTACACGACTATATATACGTATAACACGGGCTCACTGACTCTTCAAATAGAATTAAATTAATTGTAAGTGCTGTCGTGTCGTGCTTAGCAGTCGAAATAAAAAAGAAACTATTAATTAATAATTTATTATTAAAACTAGATTATTATATTAATAAAGCAATTTTCCTTTAACAATTAAGTCAAACAAAAAATTATGTCCCTCATGACTTTTTTATAGAACATTTAAGTGTCCCATTAAAAAGTAGGCTAAAACTCGTAAATGAACTTAATTTGCCGGGCAAAGAATTCCTGTTTAAATGAAAGTTACGGAGTTTGATTACTCACACCACTCCACTGCGGATAATTTTTAAATTCATGCAGAGAAATAGGTCACGTGATGAAAAATGGTGTCCAGTAAGGGAGCTAAAATTTCATGTTACTAGTCCTTATAATTACATTTTTATGAGCATTAGCAGCCCGTAAATGTCCCACTGCTGGGATAAAAGCCTCCTCTCCCTTTGAGGAGAAGGTTTTGGAGCATATTCCACCACGCTGCTGCAATGCGGGTTGGCGGAATACACATGTGGCAGAATTTCGTTGAAATTAGACACATGCAGGTTTCCTCACGATGTTTTCCTTCACCGCCGAGCACGAGATGAATTATAAACACAAATTAAGCACATGAAATTTCAGTGGTGCCTGCCTGGGTTTGAACCCGAAATCATCGGTTAAGATGCACGCGTTCTAGCAACTGGGCCATCTCGGCTAATAATTACATTGGTTACCCTATAAATTGGACACATAGTTATATAAATGTATTTAGAGTTAGTAATGGCTACCCAAGTGACCATGCAGGAAACGGTTACCCTGCTTTGTGTTTGAATTATGGTATTTACATAGTGTAGTTTTATTTAGCTAATGTTTAATTCATTAATATTAATCGAAACTGAGATAATGGAGAGTTAGAAATGTAAACTATATACAGTGTCTTCAGCGAAGTATGTTTGTCAAATATTAAAAGCAATCATGAACGTATTTAAAGTTCAAAATATACTAGAAGGCGGTCTTTCTTCATTCGACACTTCGAACTGGTCGATTGGGCGAAATCGAAGATCGAGGGGTTGGGCGGATAGTTGAATTAAAACTTAGCGAAAAGTTTCGTAGTGCGACTCTACGTTACGATAGATCTCATCAAATTAATAAAAAAAAAAACGATATCATAGTTTTATCTGTGTAATGATATTCAGCTAAACCGTGAATGGTTTATTAACTCTTATGGTAAAAGTTTGTCTATTATTATTATATTATTTTATTTCTATTTTCCATTTAAAAAAAAAAATATAAATAGAAATGTTTTAAATAAAATGGATTCAAATTCATAAATTGTGTAAATTCAAAGATTGATTGAAACACACACTCTACACACGTCACGGTTACTAATGAAGAGTATTTTGACTGATGGATGTGGTTATCTGGTTCGTGCATTAGGCTGCGCGTCAAATAGAGACAAATGTACAATTACAGGAAACGAACGCAAATTCACTGATATTATTTATGTATTTTTTACATTTATTTTTGTCTTTATATTTCTTTGTTTCTAATATCTTAGATATACGAATGTAGATCACAGAGTCTGGATATCATGAAGGTTCAAATAGCAGAATCAATGAAAAATAATGCGGTTTTCTGAAAAGTCTTTGATGTAGATTGGAGCTTGAAAGTTGACAGTCTAATGTGAATGTATAAAAGTCATGTTGCATTGTCGTTCCAGCGATTTAAGACGGTGTTGGAATGGAGAATGGGCCTGGGTTACTGCACACACTTGTGCAAATTGTTACCTCCTTTGTACTTTACGCCATTGATTTTACTCTGACCTAAATTCGCTCAAGAGAACCATATTTAACGTACAGAACTGATGAATCGAGGGAGATATTGATATTGATTCCGAAGATACAAATGCATTTGCAATATTAATTATTAACTTTGATGTCTGAAATACTGATATTTATTTGTCTCATCATAGTTCGAGCTCAGTCTTTTCCACAGTTGAAAATGTACCAAAAATTTTGACCGTCTTAGAAATGATACAATTAAATATATTTGTTTTGGTGTTTTTTACATCTATCTATTTATTTATTTATTTATTGAAAAAGTTACATCATCAACTTAACACTAAGCACTTAAAATTTATATCTGATGTGGGTAACATTCAAAGTGATACGTCTTTAAAGGTGTAAACAACATTTATAATAGTAAACAGATCAACTATGATAAGCATAATATTACTTTATATGGATTAAATTTTATAAGGATTTAAAAATATTCCAGAACAATAACTTGGAATATTTTGTCTGCTTAGTTATATTTTTTAATGTAAATAATATAAATATCTTATTATATCATAATGAAAGCTGATTAATTCGCAAATTAGAACCATACTGAAGAATCTTTTATAGAGATGAGATGAAGCTAAATTAATATTAAACTTTAAATAGAAAGTTACAGATATTATTAAAATACAAGATAGTTTCGCAATTAGTATTAAGCTAATTTTATACGCGACCGAGGCTCGATCTTTTCTACAAAATTAAAACGATATAAAAATGTTGAAGAATATTCAGTTCACTTAGGTCATCTGATTTGCGGTCAGTTAGTTCACGGCTCCGAAATTCTTGGACCGACGCCAGCGTCGTGATTAAACACTATTGTTACAGATAAAAGACGCTCCTTGAATAATCTACATTAAAAACGTTTTTAATTATTATAGAACAATTCCCAATATTACATTTCATGGATATTATAATTGTATTTTTTCGATTCACGATGTTGTATGTCTTGTTCTTTTTTTTAATTTTGGGAGGCACTCAGGTCTTTGCTTAGTTTTGCAAAAACTTTAAGCTTATTATATCGTAAGTGCGCGACGACCTTAGGATCTACTCGTTAGATGTTACTGGCCCTTTGTGTCTGTAATTGAACTAGATCAATATTCTTCAAATTGAAATTCAGCAATAACCTGTAACGGTATTCGCTTAGAGAATAAATAATGTTGTATAAATGTTCAAAAATGTATTTATATTCAAGTATATGGAAGAGCGTTAGTCCAAATCAAGCAAAAATATTTACTTAATTCGGGTTTCTGCATGATGTATGAGGTGTCAAGGTTTTGTAAGTGAAGAAATGAAAAATATTGTTTCATTTTTTTTTTAAAAGTTTGGTGCAGATTTTGTAAAACTATTTTGTAAAAATTTTATACAATGGAGTTAATACATTAAGCCAAATAAAGCTGACAGTAACTTACTCTCCGAGGCACATTTTTCTGAAATTTTCGCAATTTCGAGATTAAACTGCGAAACTTGCGGCGTTAACGAATTTTTCACACTCGACAAACACGTCGATATTGGCAACGTGCGAAAGGAGGTCATTTTTGAGTGCAAACGGTGGTAAACATAGACTCTGAATATTACAATATATACATACCTATTGGACATCATAATCCCGTATTAAAGAACACATTGGTTCTTAACCACAGGTTGCCGTGATAACAACAAATCTGTGATAATAATAATTATTACTTCGCCACGGTACCATACCCACCTTGGAAGCTGAATGGTACACCCTTTTTGAGACAGGAGTGTTACATACATTGCAATATAAGTTAAGTATATAGATATTTTATCATTGTATTTTTTTTTATTTTATGTGATATAAAAAAAAATAAGAATTTAATTGATTAAATATGAAAATCGAATAAAATTGATAAATATTTTTGAAATAGTAATTACATTTTCCCTTAGCGTTAAAATGATAATCTTAAAATTTTAGCGAGCAGAGGACGGAAGAGGTAAAACAAACGGTTACGAGTAAATATGTAAGAAGCTGCCAAATTTAATAAATCTTAGTTTCACCAGAATAAATCTAGATTTTTACACTGGTCGATGTGTTCCAAAACTGGTTCTTTTGAAGGATTCTGTCATGAAACGCCTTATGAAATTGACGCGGCAACATTTGGATTTTATCGTCAAACCTTTTCGGAGGGAAAATTTTAATCAGGCGCTGTTAAGTGACGTGAATATTAAGATCCGGAGAGATTAATAAGCTTCATAATTTCATCCTTTCAGAGAAGAAACAGGCTTGAGGCATACATTACAAGGCTTATCAATTACCATTTATTGTATAGAGTTAAATAGATTTACATGTAATATTATCATTATTGGTATTTCGTTTTAAAATCATTTAATGCCTGCGGTAGACCTTTGCGCTTCAAATTAAATATTAAGCGGACATCGCGTTATCGTAACACAATTCATTATGAATGCCTCAAACTTTTTAATTATCGAATGGATTTTTTTTTTTATTTTAATGTTCCTTAAATTTGTACAAACAAGACATCGATCGGTAATATATATTTTTTTATCAATTTATATATTATTAGTTCTAACTATTATTAAACATGAAACAACAAAATATACTGTTATAGTAATCAAGGAAAATTCTCATGGGAAATAATACGGTTTCAATTTACTTTCAATCGCCGCAAATATCGAGGGAGGCTTGGCCGTATTAATCTTAAAGTACCGTATGCTCGTTATATACTGCTATGTAGCTCTCCCGCTATATTTATGTCTCCTTCCTCGTTGCTTCTGTTGTTATCTTTTATCTCGGCGTCTATTAGCTATTTGTAGCACGGAGCACGCTGTATAGTTATACGCTACATGCTGCAATTAATTCGCTCACATAAATTTCACTGGTAAAATTCAGTGCAAACCAGTTATAACCGGATATTAACACGTCCTCTTGACCAGATATTTTAGCAAATGAGTGAAATTATTCTGACTTTTTGTATTGCCTTATCCAGATGCAATTGGTTCTAGAAGTTTTTTGTAGATACTCGTAGCAGGTCATCATAACGTGGTTTTATATAGCGTGTAATGGAATGCTGAGCTGAATCTTAAAGAGACAGCTAGTTAAGATGAGAATCAAAAATGATTTTTGAGGCAATATTTTATCTGACCTCTACTGAAGTTAATTTCAGTGATTTTATTGAATATTAATATTTCGTTTTTATTAAATATCTGTTTATTACCTGAATTACATTTGTTTTTTATTTGATATTCAAAATTTTTTGTAATAACAGTTTTATTAATTTAAACCAGATTTAAGTTTTTAAGTTCAGTATCTTTAGATATGTTTTTGAAAATCATTATAATATATATATTTATATTTTTATATTATAAATAGCTAAAACATATCACATTACACTATTTGTTAAACAAATGAAAATTTTTAATGAGTATAAAACTACATAATATATTTTTTAAGTGCTATAGGGGTGAAATGTATATGTAAATATATATATATATATAAGGATTGGCATCCTTATATTTACATATACATGCATATAATAATTACTTAAATGACTTTATTTGTAGTTTAATTAGTTTACTAAAATTTCTTTAATGATATAAGAGATATTTTAGTAAAGTAAAGATGAAGAAAAACCATAGAGCCTTCAATTAGTGTATTAGGTGAAAGCGCATAAAACGTGCAAACTAAAATAATTATGAGTACATAAGTCATTTACCTGGTTCTTTCACAAATTGCGATGCCTTTCAGCAGAGTAGGATACACTTGCCAAATAAAAGCTTAGTTAGTTAGTTTAATTTTGTAAATTAATAATCAGCTTTCATTATATTTAAACTGCCTTTAGTCTATGAGTAGGTTAACATTGGAAAGGCCGATTGTCTTTATCATGTAATATTACTAGTTTATGCCCCTGGCTTTTCTTGTGGGCATGAAGGGGCATGTCAGGTGTAAGGGATATGGCTTGACCTCAGGACCTTTTGGACGTGAAAGCATAAAAAACAGGCAAATAAACTGTTGCATTTGAATTATTAAGTAGGATTATAAATACATTTACATAGCATTTACATTAGCAGCCTGTAAATTTCCCACTGCTGGGCTAAGGCCTCCTCTCCCTTGAGGAGAAGGTTTGGAGCATATTCCACCACGCTGCTCCAATGTGGGTTGGCGGAATACACATGTGGCAGAATTTCGTTGAAATTAGACACATGCAGGTTTTCTCACGATGTTTTCCTTCACCGTCGAGCACGAGATGAATTATAAACACAAATTAAGCACATGAAAATTCGGTGGTGCCTGCCTGGGTTGAACCCGAAATAATCGGTTAAGATGCACGCGTTCTAACCACTGGGCCATCTCGGCTCATATAAATACGGACAATAAAAATATCATCGGACTTTAACAAATTCCCTATCAAAACTCTGTGACAAAAACGCAAACCAGAATTACTGATAACGTAAAATAAGATGACCACGATAAATAATTCATTGATGTCAACGCAAACGTCTCGTAATCTTAGGATATCGTGTTTTGTTTTTATAGCGTCACTCAAGTTTTGGGAAACAGGATTGGCCTGTTTTGTTAGGTTTCATGTGTAACCGAAATTGCTATTTTATTATCGTAGGACATCGAAGGTAACGATGTGTGTCGATGCGAATTTGTATTAAAACGTTTGTGTTGGGGAGATTTTGTAGAAATACTTAATACTAATTTCGAACATAATTTTTTTTTTATAAAAAGTATATTACCTTTGCTAACTCTAAATTTATATCTTTTTTTTCTTTTCGTTTTATATTTTTATTTATAGTTGCTAATCTAAGTATTATTTAAAAAACTTTTTTCATGATATTAGCCCCTTTGTTGATAGTAATTTGTTTGAACCCGTAGGTTCAGCAGGTGGGTGGAGCATTTACATTCATAGAAGGTGAAACAACGCAAACAAGTTAATAGCTTATACTTTCTAAATTATCAAGAGCCAAAATAAATGCGTATACGGCGATGGGAATCCATGTTGTCGAAATCAAAAAATTATTCCCGTAAAATGAATTGACCACATACACCAAGTTTAATATGTAGCTAATTTCCTATGATTTTGTTTGTTTGTTTATCAATAATTCACAGAGTTTAATCGTTATAAATGACATTACCAGCGGCAATAAAATAGGATGTATTATCTTTTAAATCAATAGATTCTAGAGCTTCGAAAATGAATTTATCTAAAATTCGATCTCTTCTCTACTCCGCCAAACTCCGCCCGATATTACTTTGAAAATTTTTTGATATTCCGTTTTATGTATATGCAAAAAATTAAGCTTTCAGAATAACTGTTTTTGTTCTTGTTAATCTAGCGGGTAGCTAGCTAGGAAACTGTAAGAATATTTTACCCTTTTTTCCTATTTTAGAAACTAAAATATGTAAATGGTAATTTATATTAAATTTTATGCTTTCAAACCTTCAAAGCGAAATTAAATATTATTTTCGTTCGTTAAAATATAATATTTCCACTATGAATTTTGCCAAAAATAAAAGGTAATAGTTCCAAATATGTCATTTATGTCTATTTAATTTAACTAGGAGTTTTATTAAAATAAAAAGGACTTTCAAAATAAAATCACAAAAACTTTTTCATCCATTATAGTCAGAACGCCTATTCAGATATTTAAATTTCAATTTAGTGAATGTAGCCTTTTTATGTGTCAGCTTTCATGAGGATCAGGCTAATCACGCGTTTTGCTTATAAAAGCCTACTCGAATAAAATGTATTTTGATATATTGTTGTGGCAATTGTATATGCTTGACAATACTATATATTCGAAATTAGAGACGAGTTTATTTTTTAATCTGATAATTTTACTTCTATCAATAAAGAAGTGTACTTGATACTCGTCTCAGCTTTGATCAAGTAGAATAAGGGTCTATATAAGGAAGCCTATATCGTAATACGGCCGAGATGGCCCAGTGGCTAGAACGAGTGCATCTTAACCGATGATTTCGGGTTCAAACCCGGGCAGGCACCACTGAAATTTCATGTGCTTAATTTGTGTTTATAATTCATCTCGTGCTCGGCGGTGAAGAAAAACATCGTGAGGAAACCTGCATGTGTCTAATTTCAACGAAATTCTGCAACATGTGTATTCCACCAACCCGCATTGGAGCAGCGTGGTGGAATATGCTCCAAACCTTCTCCTCAAAGGGAGAGGAGGCCTTTATCCCAGCAGTGGGACATTTACGGGCTGCTAATGTAATGTAATCGTGATACGAATAATATCGTAATACGCACGCCAGTAAAGCACCCATTTGGCATGATTTTTTCCGATATTATCAAGTCACTGGCATATTTTCTACCAATTTACACAAATTTAAAAAAAAACATTATGATCCAGGCTCATGTGTTACGAATGTCATGCTCGGTAGCAAGAGGTGCTGGAAGGGGATGATCTCGCTGACCTGCTTCGCCGAAGATTTTGTGAAAGTGAGAGTGAGTGTCGGAGAAAATGGAGTGGAGGCATGCATAGCGCCTTTCTCCTTCGCCGTAAGAGTCACCTAAGGGGTCTTTGTATTCCGGGAATCTCCTAGGAATGTGAGCCAACCTTAAAGAGACTGGAGTTGGTTGCACTGGTTTTTTATTGGCTATTCTGGCACATTTGGCATTGGCGAGTTCTACATCCCCCCTTTTCATCTGGGATAAAAGCGTAAATGCGTTTGTCGAGCGATGTCTAAAACGAAAGGCTAATCAGGTTTTTTTAATAAATGTGGATGGTATTATTTTTCATGTCGTAATAATTCGTTTATGACTTGCGGTTCATTAAGCGTACTGAGAGTTATAAACATAGAATGAGCTCCAGATATAATACCCGGTACACGATTACTCGTCAAATGAAAAAGTCGTAAAGAAGTATGAAAACAACGTATAACTCAGTTACGATGAAAGTTTTGTTTCAAATTATCTCTTTGTTATCCAGTTAAGTATATAATTGAATTTTTAACTAAAATTAAATAATATCTTCTGAAAACATTCAAAGTATTTGGTATTTACTGGATATGTCGACTTTTAAATATACTTGGTGGTAGGGCTTTGTGCGAGCCCGTCTGGGTAGGTACCACCCACTCATCAGATATTCTACCGCCAAATAACAGTACTCTGTATTGTTGTGTTCCGGTTGGAAGGGTGAGTGGGCCAGTGTAATCACAGGCACAAGGGACATTACATCTTAGGTCCCAAGGTTGGTGGCGCATAGGTGATGTAAGGAATGGTTAATATTTCTTACGGCGCCTTTGTCTATGGGCGGTGGTGACCACTTACCATCAGGTGGCCCATATGCTCGTCCGCCAACCAATGCCATAAAAAAAAAATACAAATTATTCAATTATATTATTACTAAATAAAACCTATTTGTTTCTTCTGCAACTGTGATATGGGAAACATTGGGATTTTTTTATGTAATAGGTACCAAAATTAAAAACTATGATGTTCCTTGCGCCTGCAATTATCCTTTCTCACTCTTCAAACCGTTGGGCGTTAGAATATCGAAAGAGTGATCCTACCACCAAGTTGAAAGCAACGTAGCTTTTCCAAAAATTATGAAGTCATTCCAATATCAAAACATACCAATTTCCATACTGAGCTAAGGTCACATTGTTATTAATTTAATAAATGTAATTATTGCACAGAACTACTTCCTCTGTTTATTAATTTATTTATTTAGCTGTTTATTTCAAATACGAATAAATAAGTAATTCAAAATTAGTGAACATATATAAAGATACTTAAACGTTGTGCACATAATCTCTACTTTAAGTTTAAGCACGAAGCAATTTTAATACCTTAACGTCCTTTGTATAGAACTTTCATCCGTGAAAAATTAAATTTTTAGTCTCATAATCCGGCATTATGTTTGGGAGCCGTGTGAAATATTAAAATGTAATTTGTATGCCGCAGCTCTGTAGATGTTTTGGATCTAATAAGGTTTTACGTCCATTGAAATGAAATTAAAAAAAAAAAATCTGTATTATACGAGTACGCTACGATTCGATATTTTATAATTATAAATTATGTAGTGTGTCGTTCACATGTGTGTGTAGAATACTTATAATTTGTAATTTGTGTTAAATAGTGCTAACATAAACGATTCTTATACAACCGCCATTGGTTTACTTCAAAAACAAAGACCCCATTAATATTACCGTTTTTTTGGTGTTGTCACAGACAAAAAATATTCTCAATATTTTGTTAATTGTGTGCCGTTTTAATAATTCGACTTTTGAGCGTGATCTGTTTTCTTCATATAATTGAGTACAGAACATGTATAAAATAACAATACATTGACAAATAAATCATATTATATAGCTTTATATAGCATAGTATAGCGTCGCAATTTAGTGGACTACAATCCCTAAGAATGTAGATGTGTTGGATCTGTTAAATTAGACGCACGTTATAATTTAATTCTAAGGTGGACCAGTGGATGTAATATCAGCGCGGTGCTTTGCGGTTGTACAAAATTAATTAATATGTTCTCTCTGATATATGATATTAACTTTTATTTTTTCTTTGTACTTATAATTGTGTGAGTATGTTTGAGTATTTTTATAAATCATGTGTGTATCGTTTATTGATAACTTTAACTCGTAATCTCCTTTTTATATACGTCATTATTAATATTAGAGAAATAACTACAGAATACTCTTTCGAGGACTTATTTATAGACAGACATTTAAATTGCATATGAATAACAAATATCGATCAATACTCAAACTCAAACTGTAATGCTCCCCGGCAATACAAATGTATGAAAATGGTTCATATGCAAACATAAAAAAAATACAATTTAACGATAACATACACCAAAGTCGAGCCGAGGTGGCCTTGTGGTTAGAGCGCGTGCAGAACCGATGATTGCGATCATAAGAGAACATAGAGGACACAAAACTGTTTGCACCATAGATATGAAAGAGCCCTATGCCAGATACACGAGGAGAAGTAGGCGTCAAGTGTAGCTGCGTATTATGATGGCTGGACGAAACGTCACGAGGGTTATTTATAGCCGACAAATGCACGTTTCCTAACTATGAGTATGAGATGAATTATTTATAATACTAGTTATTTGAAAACATATGACTATTCGGCTATTTTTGAGCCCGCTTAGAACCAATTCTCTATAGTGATTCTTAGCCTGTATAAGTAAAATGACGTTATATACAAATGCTCTTATAAAGCGGCCATCGTGAACCATCTTTGTTAATAAAGCAGTTTGTACGGTTCTAAGAAATTTGACAATCAAATAATTTTTCGAAGCTTGTATATAATGTTTTCAATTGTATAAATTCCATGATGTCATATGGAATGTTGTTATGGGGTAATGCAGGTAATGCAAATTTTGGAATAGTATTTACTCTGCAAAAAAAAGCTATCCGAACTATTTACGATATTAGTAATAACGGCTACTTCACAATATATTTATGATAACATAATGTTTATACAGTAGAATATACAAAAGTATTCCATAAAAGCTGATATACATACTATTAATACAAGATATAAGAATAAACTTGTAACCCCTACTTTCCGTTTGCATATGCTACAGAGGACGTTTTTGGGCAATGATATACGCATATATAATAAGATACCGGGAAATATAATCAATTTACTATTTACTAAAGTTTATTCAAAATAAATTAATAAATAAATCTTATTATTCATTAAAAGAATACTTTTTAGAAAGAAAAAAAAAACGGATTTAGGCTCGGGCTCACAGGAAATTAATTATTGTAAAAAACAGCATTGTAAATCTGTTTATTTGAAAAGAGCACCTATGCGAGTTTTTTGCCGTTTCTTCTAGCTGGAGGTGGCTTTCTGAAACAAAATGCTTCATTGTGATGTTTACTTGAATAAAATTGATTAGATTTGATGATGTCGTCCTGATCGATTATGGAGACGGCGGCAATCTCAAGGGGGACCAGCTCAACTACGCAGGGCTTATAGTGCACAAGTGTTCACAAATAAAGGTCCAATCTCTATTCCCATACCCTAATATTTATGTATTTTTATGGTTTAGGTAAGCGTTATGTCCCTTATGCCTGCAGGTACTCTAGCTCACTCATCCTTCAAATCGGAATACAACTATACTGAGTACTGCTGTTTGGCGGTAGAATATCTGATGATTGGGTGAAACCTGCCCAGAAGGGCTTGCAAAAAGCCTTACCACCAAGAATTGACACGACCGGAAAGAGTTCAGCCGCTTACCATCGGATTTACCTACATTCCGAGGCATGGGAGTGTGCACACTTCCAACTTCCGGACTGAGAATCCATAGATAGAAGATAGAGATAAAAACCATGATGAGGCCGCCATAGCAATGTCCATTTCATTAAATTTCTTATTTTTAATAAATTTAAATATATTGTTTGGGTATTCTTTGCGAGAAACAATAGTTTGTTATCTTCGTCTCTTGCTTGCGTTGCTGAATAAGGTGAAGTTTTAAAATTATTCCACTTATACCGTATTTACATTTTAGCCGTATCTTGATACCCTCAGTTTGTTGCCGGTTCTTCTCAGTATAATCTACTTGCCGACCAGGTGGTGGTAGCTTTACGTTTAATGCCACACTGTAACATGAATATTCAAAAGTGCTTTTATGACCCTAATTGAATGAAGATTATTTTGACTTTTTATCGACCCGACCTGTTATTTATTTACAAGCTGTTATTTAATTTGCAAGTGGAATTAAAACCACTTCCTTTTATCCTACAGTTGAAAGGTCACATGTCCGGATTGGCTCCATGTGAAATAACTCTTTAATGATTAACAGCATAGATACTTGGTGGTAGAACTTTGTGGCCGTCTGGATAGGTACTCTATCGCCATGCACCATTATTGTATTGCTGTGATTCAGTTCGGATGGTGAGTGAGTCAGTGGCACTACAGGCTTTTTTTGCTTTATCATCCAACAGACGATCAGATTGAGTGAATAAAAATTGCACCGGTGTTTTACTTAGTTTTAGGGCTTTGTGGAAGCCTATCTGCCACCTTACTTTGTATTTCTTTATTCGGGTTTGAAAGGGGAGTGATCCAGTGGAACTATAGGCTCAAGGGATCTAATAACCTGGATCCCAAAGTTGTTTCGTATTGGATACGTAAGGAATGATAAAAATTTCTTAGGTACCGTTTGGTACCATGAGGTGGCCCATTTGGTAGTTCTCCTATGGAAAAAATGTATACATTCAATATATATTCAAGTTTATTTTTAAAAAGGTTGTATTTCTAATACACTTCTCAATATGTCATTTCACTTGTCATTATAAAACAACAAGTTGAACGTCCCCCCTTTTTACGGGTTAAATTCATACATAGTGACACTGTCTTGTCTTCCATTAAAGGCTAATTTCTGAAAAACCTTTACGAGCGTGAACCACGTTGAGCGTATATGTCGCTGAAGAATTATATTTCGTGATGATTTAGTACATACAATAATCATCACAATAACACACACATTATAATTACAAAACCTATTCAAAATTATAAAATGAATATTTGAATATTCCAATTTATGAGTTAAATTGTATCGTAACAAAATACCCTAAACTTTTAGATATAACCTAAAGAGTTAATTAGTGAAGCTCTCGTACGGCTAAATCGTTTCAGTTAGGTTTACTCACGTTTACCTGTGATTTAGCGTTTGCGTAAACAATAGTGGCTCTAGAGAGCCTGTTTGTGTTTGGTTAACGGGTGCAATACTTATCGTTCGTATCGAGGATTATTTATTACTTCAATCCTAACTGACTTAAATCGTTCTATATTCAAAACAATTGTTCATTATGACGTATTTTGACGTACTCATGTTTTTTTTTAAATTATTAATTTAAAAAGTTTGTTATAATCCTTTACCTTATGTAACGAATAAAAAAATATTTGTTTTTTTTTCATTTATAGATAGGAGCTTTGTGCGAGCTTGTCTGGGTAGTTAACCGGAACAAAATACTATGTATAGCTCTGGATAGTACCTATTGGGTTAACTGTGGATAATTTCTACTTTCCTCGTATATATTAAGTAATGTGTGTGTGTATGTGTTTGAATAACTATTAATATGTATGTATAGTTAAGAATTTGTTTAGATTTATTATAAACTACGCGTCCCACACACACGAGTAGAATAATAATCTACATAAAATGTTCATTTTGAAGGATAACATATGTGAGAAAAAAACTTGTTATTCCTGCCAGGAACTTTATTAGGCGTATGCAGAGGAATTTACATGCCCTCCAAAATATGTTCATCACAATTGGATATAATTATATAGATTTAATGTCTATACATTTTGACTTATACAATTGGAAGTACCAACTAAACTTTCGTATTTTGAATAGTAGATAAAGCGTAAAATTTTCAGCAGACTGAAAACTGATACTGTGATATATCCAATTCAATAAACTGAAAGGTAAATAAATTCTCAGCATCACCGTCACGAATAGATCACAATGTATGAATATGGACCATATTAGTATCGCTTTAGAGTTTATATTGCGTTGTTCTACTTAAGTTCGTTGGAGCTAATGTTTTGCGGGTGGGCAAGAACAAAAGGATACCTTTCAATCCACTGATATGAGGGCGTTATGGACCAACGTCTGATAACGTTATTCATTTTGTTTGTTTGGAGTTCAATTTTTAGAATTATCGTCATATTCCGTTTAGTCTAAAAATTTATAACAATATACGTACTTATTTAAATATATAAAAATATCATCATCATCATCATCCTCCTGCCCTTATCCCAATTTTACTTGGGGTCGGCGCAGAAAGAAGCAAAGTTAAGTTAAGTTTTCCAGAAGCTATCTGGAAACCGGCTGTCTTGGTATGGGCATGTTATGCGGAGGAATGAGGACCATGTTGTGAGAAAGGTTTTGAGTATGGATGTGGATGGATATAGAGGTAGGGGACGACCCAAGAAACGATGGATGGATTGTGTGAAAGACGATATGGTTAGAAAGAATGTTACTTGTGAGATGACGTCTGACAGAGAAGTATGGAAGAAGAAGACATGCTGCGCCGACCCCAAATATATAAAAATATATTAACTTAATTATCTTTGATACGAATACATATTTTGAGAGGGTAAAGGTTTACACCCCGACACGAGCGACCAAAAGGTCGAGGGTCAGGTCGAGTAATCGGCCTACTTAGCTGAATATCTCAATACATCTTGTTGCATCTGCGCTGCAAGTGAACTGCTACGGAATCTCAGTTACCTCAGCAATAAACATCGTGAAAAACCTTGGATTTGTCGAACTAAATTATGTTACGCGTGTAATAAATATCGGCTAAAAACGGCGGCCAGCACGACTGCGGTGATACAATAATACCAACTCTATATATAACTATTTATATATACGTGAATATTCGTGCTTGCTTTTTCCGGTGAGGTTTACATAGGTAACAAGTGTCAGCCGAAACTAAAGAAGTGGTTTTTTGGATAAGTGGACATGGTACTCGTAGAATAGTTCTAAATCTTCACCTTGAGAGAAATATAATGATATTATGTATTACAGCCGACAATCCTCAGTACATAGTGGAAATATAAGTCAATAAGTAAAAACTTTTAGACCTTCAGACTCAGAGCGATCGCCATCCTATGCCCTTAGAATTTATTAATATTTATATTAAAGAGTTAGGTTATAAGAGAATCATCACAGATAATTCCGAACACAAATCCGGATAAGTAGCACAGATTTTCTTGTACTTAAACTGTGTTTCATCTCGTGCTCGGCGATAAAGGATAACATCGTGAGGAATGTGCATATGGCAGATGAAAAACCAACCCGCATTAGAGATGCGTGGTGTAAGCTCCAAACCATATCCTGAAACACAAGAACCTAGTGGGAATTTTGCAGGCAAATACTATTTTCTATTTAAATTTATATGTATAATTATATAAAATGTTCATAACTACCAGCGACACTAAAGTAATTCCAAAGCTTTGATGTCAGATCATAGTATACCTATATTATCAAATCAGTAAACACGTTCTTCAACTAAATAGTTCAGCTAAGCATATGTTACATTCGGTAAAAGGTATTAATAGTCAAATTAATACGATATTGTAATACGTTGAATAACATAATAAACTGTATTATTCTGGTCTTAATACAGACTGAAAATTATCCCAGTATTTATTCGTACGAACCTTGCTAGTATATTTTTATAATGGAATTCAATTAAGTCGTTTCACATTGCTTGATGCACCGAAAATGACGTCATCGCCCCAATAGTCATAAAAATAAATTTAAATCACCTTATACACAGTTATAATACACTGCTATCTTGTTCTTATCTCACGGAATTATTCACCGTTATCACATTCAAGTGTAAAAAAGACGGGCTTGCGTAAAACCATACTCCACTGGATACTATTACGGGCTTACGATGTCATTTTTACGTTGTTTTAGTAGAATAGCTTATGAGTTCGCAAACCTTGACACGAGTAAAATTATAAATTGATCCTTCCATTGAGAAATACTCAGAAGCAACCCCGGAATCTTGAAGCTGGTAGTGTTTTTTCCTGCTTCGAAAAACAGATACTGCGGTCATACACCTAAATCCTTTCCATCGAGTCTAATTAACCATCTCATTGGTTTATGAGGCTGAAGAAACGGAGAGAACTTGAATTTGTGCACAAGCTTGTTCACTATACTAAGCCCAGCAAAGATAGCTAGTCTCCGTCAAAAATAACTTTAACGAAATCCGTAAAGAAAATATCATCACATGATTTTTCCGTAAAACAAAAAAGTATTGTCAATTGTAAAAAGTTTTTATTTTTTCTTCGAATTTTTCCAGTTGTATAAAAGTAACAGATAGATTCATATTTTCATTAATGTATTAATTTTACTGAGAATAGTTACGAGCTCCGTTTTCATATTACTTTAATTAACTCCTTGGTCCAGTAGCTTATAAGGCTCCGATACCGTGCTACTAAGAGTACTAAATAAGACGGCATTATTAAAATGCACTGAAGGTCCTGCGTTTAATTTCAGTTGTTTTTTTTGAGATTATCATTTAACAGACTATCAAATTGACTGAATACAGATTGCACCTGTGTTTAGTTGGTGGTAGGGTTTTGTGCCCACCTGGGTAGGTATCACCTACTCATCATATATCCTACCTACATCAATACTTTGTATTGTTCTGTTCTGGTTTGAAGGGAAGGATATTATTATGTCCCTTGTGCCTGTAACTACAGGCACAAGGGACATAATAATTTAGTTACCCAGATTGGTGGCAAATTAGATATATATAAAATGATAAACAATTCTCACAGCGGCATGTCTATGGGTGGTGGTCATCGCTTAGCATCAGGTGACCATTTGCAAATTCTGTACCTGTTTCATAAAAACAAGAAAACACTTTTGCATATCACTGTTGATACTCTTGAAATTAACCACCATTGTCGAAGTTTTAACATTACTTGAACGTTCATTGTATACTGAACATACACTTTACATTACAAATTCCTTTATAATAAAAAACAAAATAACTTTATTTAAATATTAACGTTTTCGTTAAAGATTTATTATATTTAAAATAGCTATTACTCTATAAACAAACACGATAAATAAAGAGAGCTGCCGTTGTTAAAGCGTCCATCAATTACAAGAAGGAATTGTAAAAATATTCTTTTATTATTTTTTGTTTATATATTTTTCACGATTCACGCAATAACTTTAAACGTCTACTTAACGCAAAGCTTAACATTTAAAAATAGTTTAATATATCCATTCAATTAATTTTGTGAAACGCGAATGAAATGTAATCAAACAGTCAACGATTTAACTAAAAACTTTGATTGAACTGATTTTTTTTCTTTTATATTTCGGTTTATGAAATAACATCTAAGCATTAAATGAGAAGAGGTACTTGTCCCAGAAGCTTTTTTAAATATTTAGTATCTAAATATACAAGTAGTACGTACTTAGTTCGTTCGTTTATGTTTAGAATGTTGAATTAACAAGCGTTAATTTCCAGTTCTCATAATATATGTATATATTTATCACAAGAAATAGCGCTCTTTACTTTAAAACTATATCTTCTATTCGTTGAATAAAACAGTTCTGGTAACATTAAAAATATGTCTAACAATCTGAAGACACATTTATGTCTGTGTACATAAATACACTGTGTGTACAAAAAATTAGCTTTGATTAATTCAGTACATGCACACTAACTGGTATTTTGTTACGATTTAATATTTCCGTTAAAAGATGCGATTACCATTTGTTCTTTTAAAATATTAAACGTTTTCGTGTTTACCGAATCGCTTGTCACTTATCAAGTATGAGTTTGATTAAGCGATCAGAGATTTTACTTCCTTTGTTTAGCCGCAGCGAGCAAATAACTTACATCTCATTTTGTGATTGTGATCTTTACGAAAAAACGCGACACGAACACGCGATAGCAGAGCGCATTTTTTACATTACTCATGGGACAAAGTTCGTTTGGGTTCCGTAGTTAGAATAAGAGTTCCTAATAATTTAAAATATTAGACTGCGTCAACGCAAAAGGAAAATTGGTAACTTTTATGTCGCGTTTGTGAATAATCAACGTCAATATCACTCGCCTGAACAAATCATAGCCTGAGAGCCGGGATGGTCTAGTGGTTATAACGCATACATCTTAACCGATGACTGCGGGTTCAAACTCAGGCCAACCACTGAATTTTCATTTGCTTAATAATTCATCTCTTATTCGGCGGTGAAGTGAAAATATCGTGAGGAAACCTGCATGTGTTTAATTTCAAACTGGAAAAAAAATCAGCTACATGTGTATCCACCAGCCCGCATTGGAGCACCTTGGAATATGCTCCAAAACCTCAAAGAGAGAGAAGCCTTAGCCCAGCAGTAGGAATTTTACAGGCTGTTGATGTTATTTTATGAACAAATCATATTATATCAGCTGACTAACTCGTTTATCCAACCTGTCTTACTTGTGTGAAGTTTGAATAGATAGATGTTCGTTACCCAGTCACACCAGAACGGCTAAACGCCTACGAATGAAATTTGGCATATAATTCAAGAAAAATATACCAAACACCTACACGTGATAATACCTAAAGTATTTAATATTTATGTAAGTTACATCTTAGTAATCTATATATTAATACCTATTTGAAGAGAAGATTTTGTACTCGATTTTAAAGATACTGCGCGTATGGAAGTGGAGTGCGAAAGTCCTCCATCCTCCTGCCTTTATCCCAATTTTACTTGGGATCGGCGCAGCATGTCTTCTTCTTCCATTCTTTCTCTGGGACGTAATCTCTCAAGTAACATTATTTCTAACCATATCGTGTTTCACACAATCCATCCATCGTTTCTTTGGTCGTCCCCCACCACCATATCCATCCACGTTCAAGATGCCCATTCCTCCGCATAACATGCCCATACCAAGACAGCCGGTTTCCACATAGCTTCTCGGTTACCGGTGCCACTTTCAAACTTCCTCTTATGTAGTCATTCCTTACAGTAAATGTATGTGTTACAAATACTATAATTACTCAATATAAAACAAAGTCGCTTTCCGCCGTCTGTACACATAAATCTTTTAGACTACTCGATGGATTTAAATTTAAGAAAAAGGCATGCATGTTCGGGAAAAAAGACGCGAATTTAAAATTTGTAGCCGGAAAAAAACACATTTTAGAACAAACAGTTCTACCATATAAATGTTATATCCGCGTGTAGCCGGGACGGGTTGCTAGTGTTAAATAAAATAAACATTACCTGTTTGCGTTCGTACTGCCAATCATAATACACGTCATGTCAAAAATAAATATCAATAAGTATATCTTTGTCGTCATTTGGATTTTTTATTTTAAGAACGACAAAGTGATTCTGAAGCATATTTTTCTACTTTTAAATTAATTTATCGATATTTTTATGAGTAACGAATTAAATTCGAGTATCGATCAACTAACCACCAATAAAAGCTCACTATTATATAACTATATATATTTATTTTTATGGCATAGGTTGGCGGACGAGCATATGGCCACCTCATGGTAAGTGGTCTTTGCTCATAGACAATGGCGCTGTAAGAAATATTAACCATTCCTAAGATCGCCAATGCGCCACCGACCTTGGGAACTAAGATGTTATGTCCCTTGTGCCTGTAGTTACACTGGCACACTCATCCTTCAATAATTACTATTTTTTGTTGGTATAATACCTGATGACTGGGTGGTACCTACCCAGACAGCCTTGCACAAAGCCCTACCACCAAGTTTATATATGTATTTGATATGTTTCGTTATCAAAAATATATATAATCTATATATAGAGTGTCTAAATCAGTTAATATAATTATTATCACTATCCGCATCCGCCTCTCCGTCCATTTTAATAATTTATTTTATTTGTTTTTTTTTAATGTTATAGGTGGCAAACGAGCAGGAGGCTCACCTGATGGAAAGTGACTACCACCGCCCATGGACATCTGCAACACCGGGGGGCTTGTAGGTGCGTTGTTGTATTTATTTTTTACTTATTCTGTAAGAAATATTTTTTATTTTAAAAGTTGAAATATTATAGATGTTAACCAAATTAAAAATGAAATAAATCATTTTATTATCTTTTTAATTACGTTTTAATTTCAACACCGCCTCTGCGTCCGAGCCTTTGAGTTTTATTTTTGTTTTTTTGTAATTATATAAATTTATGTTTTGGTCCGGATACATTCTTTTAATTATTTAACTTAATTTAATATAAAACAGAGTGCTATTGATCTGTTGATTTATTGCACGCAAGAAAAATACAAAAATAGGTTAAATACAATTACTAAACTCATTAAAGATAGACTGCATAAGAGTAATATTATAACTTATGACAATCTCTTACTTATTATCATGAGATAAGTAAGGATTCGTAATAGGTACAAAACTATAAGTAATAAGTAACAAATGTAATTAATACATAAAAAATTTACAGAATTGTAAATAAAGGTAATTAAATTAATTAGTATAACGGAATTCCGACAGTGATTCACCTTTATTGATGCCTGTAATTATTTAAAAGCTACGCCTACACAAGGTTGTAAATAACAAAACGATTTCTGACGAGCAATAGCTTGAGGCTATATCGGATTATGAAAATAAAAAAAAAAAATTAAAACTGTTCCTTTTTTGAAAAATATGGAATTGTTTTATATTTTTTTTTTTGTTAAATTATCTGTGTCAGCTCGTTATATTACCTTCCTGCGTTTGTTTCTAGCACGTATTAAGTATAAACTTACCTTAGGGGCTTTTCTCTCTTTCGGTCGTCATTGATTTGGCACTCGTAAGAAGGAGACACAATATTATTTATCTAATTACCCTCTAAACAACATTTATAGGTAAGCAGCAATTAACAGCCAATCCCAAGTTATATATTTTGAATATAAGAATAACTACATGCAAACTTTAATAAAGAAAACACAATTAAAATTGTATATAATTTTGATATTTTTTTTTATGATACTACCTTGAAGTACCATGCAAGCATACGAAACTACCAAAAATCTTGATCAAATAACAAAAAATACACCAAAGGTTCGGTCATGACGTCTGTTGGAGTAAAAATGTCCGGTTCAGCATCTATAAAATAATTCTGACCAAATTTAGGTCATAGTAGCCAATCTACAGACTAGACAAATTCCTTCGAATCGAATCGAAATCAAATTTGTAAAATTTAATCATTTAATTCCGTGGTCTGGTTCTAAAAGGGCCAATATTAATAAACCTTGCTCTTGATTAGACACATTGAACAGATACTTCATTGGGTAGGTACCACCGATTCATTATATATTCTACCACCAAACGGCAAGACTTAGAATCGTTGTGTTTCGGTTTGAAGGGTGAGTGAGCTTGTATAATTGCAAGCATGATACCTCTTAGCAGCTTAGGTTGGTAGCGCATTGGCGATGTAAGAACTGGCTAAAATTACTTACGCCGAGATGATCACTTATCATCAGGTATATTTATTCAACCGCCTACCTATGCTTTAAAAAATATAAAAAGCCTGTAAATTTCTCACTGCTAGACTAAAGGCCTCCCCTCCCTTTGAGGAGAGGGTTTGGAGCCTAATCCACCACGCTGCTCCAATGCGGGTTGGCGGAATACACATGTGGCAGAATTTCGTTGAAATTAGGCACATGCACGTTTCCTCACGATGTTTTCCTTCATCGCCGAGCACGAGATGAAGTATAAACACAAATTAAGCACATGAAAATTCAGTGGTGCCTGCCTGGGTTTGAACCCGAAATCATCGGTTAAGATGCACGAGTTCTAACGAATGGGCCATCTCGGCTCTTAAAATAAATGGTTGGTTGAAAGTTTTATACAACATGAGGATTAATATTTACAGTATTAGTATTGTTAAGCTTATGGTTAGCACAAATAAATTTATTATTTTATATTATGACAAATGGCGAAACTTAGATACTTACATATCATATTATTAAAATGTACTTTTGTCCTTTTAGCACTAGGCCACAGAATTAAATAATATCCAATCAATATCCTTGAAGTTTATATATATCGTTATGACGCGTGTATTCGCTTCCATTGATTACAGTTTGCTTGGCCTAGTCCCTTATTATGTAAGAATCAATACTAATTCACAATGGTCACGCGAATGTTGCGTGCTAATGTTTATATTTAACTATAGAAGTAGGCGATGTTTTGGTAAACTGGGATGCGTAACTAAATCAAATAGTAGTCCACGCGAATTTTAAATAATCCTAAAGTAATGAAATTTGTAATTAATAAAGTCATTTTAATTTTAGTCGAATTATAGCATTTTTTGTGTTGAATTCTACATTTGTCATATTTCAAGGTCACGTCCATATTTTATCTTTTCGTTACAAATATTCGATTTGCGTCATCAATTCTCACTTCATCACATCCCATACGTGAGCTGGGCTCCATACATCGCCATCCTTAATGTTACAATAGGAACAGTAATTCAGAGTTATACAGATACCTGTAATTTTTTTTCACTATACACTCATTCTCAAACTCAAACATTTATAATTTAAGTTTCTAATAAAATAAACCTTGTTATTTAAGATAAGATGTTCAAGAAAAGAGCGTATTTATTTCTTAAAGGCCGGCAACGCACCTGTAACCCCCCTGGTGTTGCAGATGTCCATGGGCGGTGGTAATCACTTTCCATCAGGTGAGCCTCCTGCTCGTTTGCCCCCTATATCATAAAAAAAAAGATTTGTGCTCGATTTGGCATTTAATTGGCAGTTTAGGGAACAATTCCATCATGTAGTGAACGTGGCACCCTATGTGCGCATCTTAAAAGTTTATTCAAATCGTTTTTTTATAACACTTCAAAAAATATATGCTCAATCAGAAACTGATGATTTTCAAACAGCAGATTTTTGATCGTAAGCCATAGCTAAAAATTATCTATCAGAAATAAAAAAAATCATAAAAGGTTCATCCGTTTAGAAGCTATGATGTCGCAGACACCCCTCCTTTAGCACAATTCTATCACTTTCAACAATTTCTGGTGAATTTCTCTCATTAAATCTGTCTGTATTCGCCTGATGGTCTAGGTGTTCTATTCTTTATTTAAAAAGTAATTGCAAGATAAAATAATTCGTAGTATTTTCAATCCTGAAGCGTAATAAATTTATCGTCTACAGATCGAGTTAACTTGTACAACAGATTGCTACGTCCAAGTTCTACTGTGCCGTCTTTTTCAATGTCCAGATCTATTTGTGGAACTTTAGTTTATTTTCTGTGTGAATATTTAAAACTTAGAACTATATGTATCGTATAATTTTTTATTTATCATGGATTGTTTTTACTATTTATTTAAATTTCAAAATTAGGTATTCATTTGTTTATTTTTTAAACATACACATACGTGTTTTTCGAACAAGCAAGTGCATTCAATGACACTCGCATTACAAATGAAACTTTTATTTAATCGGCACCAAAGTTGTGTATCTATATGTTTCGTTGCAAATTCCAATTAGGTTTTACATAAAGAAGTCCTAATATTATTCATTACAAAGAATATTTTTTTTATTATGTTTTCAAGAACAAAGACAATTGTATTATTCCCGATGCTCGTTTATTAGTTTCGAAGCAATAAGAGAAATTATGATTTATGAAAAATTAAGAAAAACGTTATAATAAAATATTACAAAGCAACTATCGGTTATTTTATTCGATGTCTGGGTGTTTTTTTAGATTTTGATATGAGTCTAAGGTATAAGACATTTATATTAAAGTCGTAAAAATGTATGATTATTTGTCTTCAACTTGGTGGTATTGCTTTGTACGAGTTATTTAATGGTTCACCGATCGTAGTCTCTAAGGTGATCTTCTAAGGATGGTTAATATTTCAGGGTTATTTAATATATCTATGATCTTTAGCGTTAAAATAAAACTTTAACGTTGAATAGATATTTGTATACTTTTTTACAGAACCGTAGTCAAACTCACTAAGGTGTAAACGTGTCTTAATACCTGGCGATGGAAAGGATCAAATATCTCCCTCATACATCAAACGGACTAATAACAATTTCGCGAAATTTCTTACTAATTTCGTTATGACTCAAACGAATATATTGTTACTAAAATATTATTAGTTGGATCGTATATTAAATATCCTTTCCTTCAAATTATATTATGAATGTATTCAAGGTATTTTACTCGAAACTGAAAAACATATTTGTCGGGTTGAAAATAGCTGCTTTCCAAGTAAGAGGTACTGATAGCAGTAGATTGAGCGCTCTGCTCAACAATTCTATGAGTTTATGACTGTAACGATTATGATACGTTCTCGATTTTAATCATGATTTAATTAATTTTATATAAAGCTTCCATTGGTTTGGAATGTAGATTTGAACCGACAAGAAACTCAGCAGTAACGATAACATTTCGATTACATTAAAGTGTATATTTTTAAATAGGATTAACCTTCGTTTAATTTTTTCATTAATAGTTAAAAATCTACCAACAGAAGCTGAGAAGAACAGGTCAAGTAAAATCACTGGGTTTTGTTTCTCAAACACCATGGCATTTGGTTTTTTTTCAGCGACTCTTAGTAACCTACCTGAACAACTAGCTCACTCGATCATAAGGATGCTCCACAACATTAATGTTTTACTAACAAAACTGTTAGATACCATACATACAAAAATATTCATAGCGCTATATAAAACAGTTCGCGAATCTTGCCATCGCGATGTAGAAATGTCTACAATTTGACATAACGCCATCTAGTAATTATAAGCTGAAATATATACATTGATTACGAGTACACTATCGGATATTCATTGTCAGCCTTTTTACAATAAATTAACTTATTGTAAAAAGTTTTTTGTTTGTTTGTATTTTAATACTAGGAATCATAATATTCCGTGAAATATATATAAAACTTATATTTCACGTAATGTTTTTCTAGCTTATTATTCTATAAACATCTACGTGGAATGAAAGTGTTGTGGGATTATCACATCGACCCCGCTGAGACGCACTCATCTCTTAATTCCTGATGATGGAAGGGCTCAAGTTCCTCTCTTACACGTCAAATGGAATAATACCGATTTTAGCGAATTATCTAAGTAATTTCGTTACGTGAATAACGTCTACGTATTCAGAGGTTTGGCTAACGGATGGTTTCTGAAAAGGTGTTGTTATTTATACTAATACTAATTGTTAACATAGTATTATAAAGATGGAAAATTTGTTTGTTCGTATGTAATGGGTGATCTCCGGAACTAATGACTCAATTCTAAAAAAAATTCACTGGTAGAAAGCTTACATTATTTATACATAGAGTACTAGTTGTCGCTCGCGGTTTCGCTCCCACAGGGGTTGGTTGTCATGTGTTAGGCAAAAATGTAGCCTATGTCCTTCCTTGGAGTTTAAGATTGCTTCATACCAACTTTCATCAAATTCGGTTCATTGGTTTGGCCGTGAAAGAGCGACAGACGGACAGACAGAGTCACTTTCACATTTATAATATTAGTATAGATAAATTATGATTATGTCTTATAATTTTATTTATTAAATAATTGTTCTGGGTTAAAATCACTGATCGCGCCGATAAAAAGTTATTTGGTTTTTCTGGTGAAAAATTCTTAGTATTTGCCCGTAGTCTGGATGTTGGACTGGTGTAATACGCTTCAGTGTTTCGCAAAACACGTAATACTGGATTTGCCGTCACATCAGGTTTTAAGATAGAGAGCATAGAGAATGAGGCTGTGTTTGGACACTTGTGCACTATAAGCCCTGCGTATTGAGCTGGTCTCTCTTGAGATTCGCCGCCGTGACCGAAATCGGTCAGGACAATATCATTAACAATATTCTGTATAAATCATGAACTTAAAAAATACAATACAATGTTGTACAAAGTCATAATAATACTATAAATGATTAAATCTCATTATCTATGATTAGTATTTACTATATTTGTCAATACGCCAGAAGGCTCATAATGATTAGGTATAAATTAAATGATCATTAAATGTAGCTTAAAAACTAAACAGTAATGATAATACACCAACATCAACCGATACTTTGAATATAATAACTTAGTGTTATTAATTTCTAGGTTTAAAAATGAACGTGTGAACGTGGAAATTGCTGAATGATGGTTTCTTTTTTTTATTTATATTTCTTGAAATTACAGTAATCATCTCTTGTATGTAATTTAATTATAATTATTAATTTCTTATTAATTTAATGTAATCGAGTATTAAAAGCGACTTTCGCATTCCTTATTTACATTCGATCAGCTATGTTGTTTATAAATACGATAAAGTTTTATAAATAATTCTTTATAATTGAAAATCTAAGTATACTTACTTTAAATTATATCCGGTTCGAGGGGTGAGTGAGCCCGTAACAAGGACAAGATATATAACAGCATAGTTCTCATGGTCGGTGGTGCTTTGATAGTTAATATTTCATATAGTGTCAATATCTATGGTGACCATTTACCATCAGGAGGTATGTGGTGGATTCGTATGACTTACTACCTATTTTCGTTAAAAATTGACGATCTTATAAGCAACTTTGAATAGTTTTAGAAGGTTTATTTATTCATTTATTTATTCTGTTTCAACAATGATAAATATACATGGAAAAATTATATATAATACCATTTTTGTATCCTGTGAACATCCTGTAATACTTAATTCAAGCCTTTTTATCGTTTACGTAAAAATAAATGGAAATTATGAAGCCCGAACACGTGTAAAATATTTACTACCAAGAAGTAAAAAACGATCCTTAAAGTTAAAAGCTCTTTGGGTTTTTTTTTTTTTAAATACACAATATTTAACATTTCCCGGTATAATAATAAAAACCTTTTTTTGAGTAATTGCTATTAATTGCCAAATTATTTAATTGTAAGGTTAGCTTTATTTTAGTAGAAAATAAACGATGTTTAAAATGTGGTCTTGAACAAAGCAAGACGATTTTGTGTAGTAAATTATTGTTAGTAGAGAAATTGTTATTATATTCCGTGGAATAAGGTCAGCTATCCATTAAAGCGTACTTGGATGTACAAACTAATTTGATTATTTTGTTTCATGTACGCTATACATTGAGTCGCCTTAAGAGTTCAGGTGATAATTGACAAATTAATGACTGAACTGAATTTCTAATTGAATTAATGGAAGGTATACAATTAATAGACATTGTCCCGTCATGACTTAATAAAATATCGCTCAAATTGAATAATACAAATTAAATAATACTTACGAATAAGTGAAATTATTCTTAAGTATTATTTTTCCGTCATTATTTCAGTTTTAATAGATAATCGATTATTAATAAAAGTACATAATGTAAAAAAGTAATTACAAATAAAACAAAATTGGGTTTAAATAATCACACAGACATTCACTGATCTTACACTTGTGTAAGTCACATACATACGTACATAACACGCTTATAGACAAATAAAACGGAGATACGTAGACATACTAAATAAATAAACTTGTAATAATAATAAACTAAAGAATGACAGCCTCATTCTCTTTATTTCACACAAAAATACATTTAATTTTTATAAACTAAAAACTTTACTTTATAATTAATAATGAATATAGTAGTCATTAAAGCGATATTTCATTCTAAAATATATTTAATGAATACAAATTTAAAATGTATTCATAAACATAACCAGCTGATGATATTTTTGTCCTAAGTAATAATATGTTATAATAAAAAAACTTTTTTTTTAAGAGCGTAGAACTCTTGCTGGATTGTCAACTTAACACAACACAAGAAATTGTAAAGACAAGGTCGACACGCGAGTTATTGTTGTGACTATAATTACAGGTTATTCTCGGACACTATTTATTATTTATAATATTTCGTAAATTGGTGGCTTAGAAATAGAATGTGACTGATAAATATCTGAACACAACTGAATAATTATAGAGCCTTTATAAATAACAGGAATTATCCCAATCAATGTGACTAGGATGATTAATTGTTATAAGATTATGATGTCTTCATAGAAGACTTCACACACGGTAGCCATCATCTAGGGAAACTACCTAACTTCATGGAATATATTATTAGTGCACACTGTGTGTGTGCACTTGTGTTTACACACTAGTTCACTGCTTACTTTATTTTCCACGAGCGGAAAGAGTTCGATTATTTTTTCTTATACAATCAATGCATATATCAGCAGTTGTAACTTACTGGAACGTGTTCCTTTTTTAAACGAAACACAGAAACTATCACTAGCCAACAGCAATAATGGTTTTTTACTTTTGTATTCCAGTGCAAAGGGTTTGTAAGTCGGTAATTACAGAACGCTATTTAGGACGACTTGAATATAGTGGCGTCGCAGTGGTAATAAAAAAGCGAATTTTGTTTCAAATCAAATTTGTTTGTGATTGTTGCTATATAAAAAATGTTATATAAAAAATATAAACTACCGACATGGATGATGGTATACTAGGACTTGCCTGTCAATGCTGCGAACCTTTTGACTGATACGTTTATTTTTTGACCCAAAAGTGTGGTCATGTTTCTTATAATGATGTGTCGTATATATACCAATTATTTTCCAAGATAGAACAGATAAAATATGTATGGGTTCACTTCATCACATTAAGTGAAGGAACAGTGAATCTAGTACACTATCTGTTCCATCAGAACAACATACACATCCGCGCCCACTTGCTCAGATAGTCTTTGAATTACCTGTCGTGGCCAAAATCGATTAGGAGAATGAAGACCATGGCTCGCCTGGCTTAACAGAGTATACCGAATCAAAAGCAAAATGAATAATAGACTTAAATATGACGCAGATTTATAAAAAGATAAATACGACAAAACAGAAGACTCTAGATTTTGTAATATATATATATTTTTTGGTTTTGAGTATTTTATGGTGCCACTACAGAGGCCCTTGATTGATCGGAATGATTCAGCAAATGTCCAACATAGTGAAAAATCAATTATATCGTGAGCGGTTCGTAAAGATAATTATCTTGAGAGTTTCTAGATCGGACGATTTTTGTACATTTAAATGGATAAAGTTATTTACAATTCACTAGCGACCCGCCCCGGCTTAGCACGGGTGCAATGTTGATACTAAATATACTACAGAATGTCTTACAGCATTTACAGTTTTTCAGTCATTAGATAATACAAACCGCTATGTACCTGCTTTGTAAATCGGTAATATATTCGACAATGTTCATTTCAATTACATGCTGTAAAGGGCCATAATGATCTTTAACTAAATGTATAATGTAGTTAAGGTACTTAATTGGATTAGGATTAATGTTGTATTGCCTAAAATCGCTACGAAAATAAGCCATTATTACTCGTAAAAGTAGGATAAAACATGGTTATTGTGGGCTATCCCTAAGAGATAGACATAATATACATCGCGGATTTTTTGAAGACCTTTTTGAGGTGCACAATACTTTGATTTATTTCATAAGATTTAGCCAGCGTATTCCGGTGTACGGGGGCGCACTCGCTGTCTTAAGCACCGCTGAGTCCCACATAACCCCCTACTTCCACATGGAGGAAACGTGAACGCGTGTGTCCAGCGAAAAAAAAGGTTCAGCCAGCGTTTGCAATGTAAGCGCAAAAAATGTTTTTATATAACACATCACTTTAGTAACCTCTAAAATTATCAGTGTTTCTCTTCTATATTGTACATGTATCATATATATATAAACATTATTTTTAATTATATTATTCAAAATAAAATTATTATAAAAAAAAAGAAAAACATTTTCCTAAGACTACATTTTAGTGTTGCAGCATTCCATTGACAATAATCTATCTACTAGACCATCTCAGCTCATAGAGAATTTTTCTTCCTGTTTGTGCTTTATTAAAAGAGTAAAATTTATGTCACAGAAAGGTCTTACGAAGGTCAGCGAGAAAGAAATAAAAAAAAAACGTCAAAGCGTAGAGAGGCATACTTAATCACCTCATATTTCCCAGTTAATGAGACCTTGGAATATGAGTGTACACAGAAAATGAGATATTAGAAGTGACATCATTAACAATGTTTTTCAAAGTTAACAGCCTACTAAAGCACCGCTGAGATTTCCTGGACTAAGATATCATCAACTTTTGAGGAGGTTTGGAGCTTAACACGCTACTCCAATAGGTTGGTAGAGGCAGATTAATTATACATTTAGGAAACTCATTTGTACTATATAACAAAAAAGTCTTTATAAGGCGGCGTATACCCGTACTAAGGGGCATTCTGCTCGTTGGATTGGTACAGAACGCTAGCTAAAGGTAGTTTTGTTTGTATACCCAATTGATGTTTTATTTTGGTATAAAGGTTATGCAATTTAATAGGTACAGAGTTTGTTTGTTTAATTTTGTAATTATTTCATAAAGTGTAAGATAATGTTTTTTTTAATAATTTCCTCTTCGAATTTCTTAATATATAATATATTTTTAAATCACAATTTCAATAATAGATAAATATAATGACAGACAAAACAATCAAACGTATAAGTAACTTGTATATGTTTAATTTTTCATAGAGAGCTGCGTTGCAACACCTCCACCACCAAAAAAACCGATACGACTTGAACACCATTTGTTGTATACTAATGTTACTAAGCAATAAACTTTTACTAAGCGCTACCAACTGTAATGTTCAACACGATCGGATGAACGACGCGTGAACACAAAGGATAAGAAAAAATCGTCCAGTTGGTTATAGTTTCGCGTCTCTATCGCTTTATCTGTGGAATTATGTGAACTGAAATTGTATTTCCTGTATGAAAGGTAACAAGTATTAACTTCAGGCTTTTTATTACCTGTATATTGCAGTGTGGTTTATATCTTATTTGGTCATGTTTTTGAATGACTACAAAGAGAAATGGTTAATCAATATTAGAGCAAACAAATGTTGAGGCATAGTAACTATTGCGTGTCTTGCCGGTTCTTCTTGGTAGAATCTACATTGCGAAAAAGTGGCTTTGGGAATTCAATGGCAAAAGTGTTTGTAAAAGCCTACTTGAATAAAGTATATTTTGATTTTTGATACTCCATTAAGAGTAATATTTAATACTTCAAGGATTTGTAATATTATTTTTAAAATGTTTTTATTTTGTGAAAAACAATACCTTACTTGTTAATAATATATGTAAATATATATATAACAATAAATTATAATCTCTATCACCTTAATTCTATATTATTTTCGTGAGCAAAGACAGCATACAGTTAAAGATATTTCAGGGGTATTAAATGGCACCTGTTACCTTATAAATATCCGTACCTCCGACTTTAACGTAGTCTACCTTTAATCATTATTGTACATCTTTTACTGTACTCTGTTCTAAGAACTGATATACCCAGAGGCAAAAATATATTCGAGATGAGTATAAAGATTGATGATGATTGATCCGAGATGGCCTAGTGGTTAGAACGCGTGCATCTTTACCGATGATTTCGGGTTCAAACCCAGGCAGGCATCACTGAATTTTCATGTGCTTAATTTGTGTTTATAATTCATCTTGTGCTCGGCGGTGAAGGCAAACATCGTGAGGCGGTGAAGATGATTATTTGATACAAAAAGAAAAGAGAAAACTTACAACGAAACATAAATATTTAAGCTATGTACAAGATTTAGTACACATCTTTACAATATAAATATTATCTAAAGCGTTAACTCTTTACGAAGGATTTGTCATTTTATGGCAGCGAATTTTCAGTTAAAAATAAATGGAGATAGTGGGTGTATCCGTGTGTAATGCTAATGCACACTCAAGTGAACTCTAAACTTACCTGTGCGGATACTTTTGTTATTATAATTTTATTTGGGATACAGAAGGACGTTATTTATATTTTTTTATGCAATAAATCTATTTCATTATTATTTTTTATTCAATAATCATATGCATACTTTTTAAGGTATTCAGGATTTTTTTTTTAAATAAAATACATAAAATATTTTTAATATAATTGGTCTCGATTCGTTACCATTTGCGGAACAGCTACTTCAATCAAAATAACTTGGCAATCGTTAAATAATACTGAAAATTAATTAATAACACTTAAGGAGCTTACGCCGACAAAACAATGAACGGCCGAAAATTTTAATTATGAAACAAACGTCATTATAAGAATCGTGAAAGCCTCTCATAAAAGAGTTATCGCCTAATAAATTTCACGACACGCGATGTCTGTATTTTTGTAGTGTTACACACAGCTTCTTTGAATTTAGGGACTAAATATATTTATCTTAAAGGAAAAAGGGAGTAAAATTATTATTATGTGTCTTATTATAAGATGATAAGGTTTATTATATCTTGAGTTTCTCGGGTCAATGATAACCGAGTATGAAAAAGTTCCACGGGCCCTGATTTGTAAAGAATCTTTGTTACAGCGATAAGTTTTCTGAGAATATACTTACAATTTGTAATCGATAGAATTTCAATCACTAGAGGTTATTGTTATCTGTAATTTTGGAAATATTGTTTGTTGTTACATCTTATGTATTATATATCTTTTTTGTTATTTATATATTTTGATGATATTTATATTGAAGAAAGGAATTTTATTACTTTCCAAGAATAGCATTATCATATCAGCCGTAAGACGTCCACTGCTGAACATAGGCCTCCCCAATGACTTCCACCTTGACCGGTGAGTAGCGGCCTGCATCCAGCGATACCCCGCGGCCTTGACCAAATCGTCCGTCCATCTCGCGGGGGGGAATATTTCCAAGAACATTTGATTCAATTTGTTTTAGTATTTGATTGCAATTGACGTTTTGTTGTTGGTTTTGAAATTCGAATCATCTTACAATTTCGCAATTATAAACAACGATACAATGGACGATTTTCTACTATCGAATAGTTAGCGAAACTGAGTAATTTAGATGGAAATACCGCTGACAATATTTAATCCATATTTGATAATGATAATTTTAGTGACGAAACAAATAGCGGTGAAAATTAATAAATATTACTTGTGTTTGTGTATTGAAGGCTCAAAATTTAAATCAATATTATTTATTCAAGTAGGCTCATAAAATAAATTTTGAATCGTTACGTTACAGTGTTAAATTAAATGTAAATGTTTTGAAAAGTAGATTCTAACGAGAAGAATCGGCAAGAAACTATGTTACATTTTTCACGCAGGGATTACCTTCAGAATACTCGCAGTGAATTTCAGTCTGAAAGACAATTATTACAAAAATCTACTGATTTTTAAACCTCGACTTAAAATATCAAAAATTTACATGTATATTACGTTTAATAATAATAATATTTAAAGGATACGCGCATCAAAATAGCGTATCATCATAAGTCGGTTTCAACATTTTATAAGTAAGATATTAATGGAGTCCTCGTAGGACTACGCACGACTGTTCTCTACGTTCGTGTGTCATAACACTGCAATAGCTTCATTGTAATATGACATGATACAGCCAGTTTTTATTGCTTTGACAGATGCGGTTTGACTGAGTCAATATAAAATGTACATATACAAGAATAGACTAGACTTATTCGGTATTTTACTTCGATAAAGCTTACTGCAAGTTAGGTGCCACTCATCAAATATGTAACCAAAAAACAGCAATACTTAGTATCGATGTGTTCCGGGTTGAACATAACATCCTAGTTCCCAAGGTTTCTAGAGCATTGTTGATATGAGGACTGATTAGTATTTCTTAGAATAAATGTTTATGGGCAGTAGTGTCATCATGGCGCATTTGTTTGCAAACCTACAAGATAAAAAAAAATATATCATTTATTGAATTAATATAAATTATTACTCAGAGATTCCCTCTTAAGTTCTTTCAATGATCTGACGCGTCTGATTTCATTTTAATTTTGTCTTTTTTAATTAAAATATTACATTTTACTTCGTTGATGTAGTAGATTTGTATGGCTGAAAATTCTAAGGTCCTAAATTTATTTGTTTAAGATTTATTTCACCAACACTTAATACGAAATTATATCTAAGGATTAACATTAAAAGTTGAATACAACAGGCGGCCTTATCGCTAAAGCGATCTCTTCCAGGCAGCCTTTGGGCAGATACTTGGTTGTAAAACTAATTTGGGAAGGGGTCCAATAATTTTGATAAATTATATATTATACTGTATATAAAATAGAATACACATATAACTATTAATATAAATAAATATATACATACTGTATATAATATAACACAAAAATTTTATAAACTAAATTAAATAAAAAGACAAAGAAACAAGTTCAAATAAGACATTAAAGATATCGCCTGGATCTTTGACTTCTAATGCACCTTATTCATATTCATATTACAAGTGGATACCATATTATTGCGTGACATAAAAAAATAAAATAACCCTAAAGCTTAAATTGTTATGTTGCTAGTAATTAAAACAAACAAAAATACTAAAATAATACTATAGATATTCCAAAAGCTGGACAACATGTGGATGTACATATAAAACAAAAAAAAATATCCCGTTGTTATTATACTTTAATATTTTATGCGTGGAAAATTTCCACCGTTTTCAAACATATATACGATCATAAAATTGATGTGTTTGTTATATTTTTTATCTGTAAAAATAAGGCATTGTTCAAAATTAAAAAGATACGATAATAGGAAATAAAACAAAATAATACGTCGTTATCCAATATACAGTGAGCCGCATATTCATAAGAAATTCCGTTTTCAAGAGGTCTGGTCATTCGGTTTCCGTTATCAGGCATCAGCGATTTCCTCCAATGAAACAATTACTAGATTGAAACCACAATTAGTTTTGTCTAGTAGTATCTTTAATTAAGGTTCTAACGAATGATTATGGCTATCTTTTGGACTCAGGACGAAGTATTTATAAGTGCATTACACGATTTTGGTACCCTCTCAAGTGTTGCCTGGAATTAATAGTCATATATTAAATGTTCCAAGCATATGTGGTATCCATCACGTCTAGTTTTCGAGGTACATGCCAGTTATTATTTCGAGTACCCTCACTTTAGGCGTAAAAGAATCAGTTACCGTTTTATGTATTGTATGTGCCGTTGTATGGTGTGTTGTACTTTTTATTAGAGAGACACTAGTGCACAAGTGTGTGTGCAAACCCGTACAGCCTTATTTGCAGACTCTATTCCCTCCTTTTCATAATCTTATGAGACAGAAAATCTAACACGACCAGAAAGAGATTAGGCGCAGAACCAATATTACGTGCTGTTCTTGAATAGCACGAAAATTGGTTTTAAGTGTAAATGTAACTTTCAAAGTGTAAATTTAATTTAACTTTTATATAAAAAAGTGCCAAGGCACAGGCTTATTTACGCATTGAACTTTTAGACTCGGGGCTGTTATTGGGTATATTTTGACATAAAAATCCAATAAACTTTTATCGGCTTGACCTGGGGTTTGAACCCAGGACCTCGAGATCTGCTGCCTTATAGCTACCAGATTAACGACACAGTCAAAAAATAAGTATTTTTAAAATCAAATAATGATTAACAATTTTGAAGATTTTATAACGAACTATTGATATTATTCTCTTGACTGATTTTGGTCTCGGCGATCATTTTTAATGCAGTAACAATAAATTGCAATCCATAAGTAGGTAACTCGGTATATTGTGTTCCAGTTTGAAGGGGAGTGAGCCAGTGTACAGCACCGATGGTGGTGACCATCCTACTCACTTTTCGCAGTATCCTTCCAGTGGGCTATAAGCTCTGCCAAGTCTATACCACAAATTTCTAAGCAATATACACAATAATAATAATAATAAAATAGCTTTATTTATTCCACAAACATAAATTGTAACCAACAAATTTAGTAAATTGACCCATTTTAATTTGTGGACCCCTCCCCACCCCTCAGGGTAAAAGCTTCCTCCAAATAATTCCATTTATTTCTGTTTTTGGCAGAGGTCATCCAGTTCCTTCCTTCGTAGGCCACAATCTCGTCCTGCCACCGAGCGTACGGACGACCTCTCTTTCTAGCGCTAAACGGTCCTTTCCATCTCGTGATGTAGATTGTCCAACGACTGTCCTCATATCTCGCCATATGACCAGCCCACCTCTATTTCAGACTTTGAGAGAACTATATACATAACAATATTTATTAAATGAACTCAGAATTTAAACCTCGAACCTCGGGATCGACACCCTCATAAGCTAACCACTAAATCAACGAGGGGGTTATATGGCGAGCATTCGAGTTGCTGATACGGTTCAAACGAGCGATATAAAATTTTATGGTGTATACGACTGGCTCACATTATTATATACTTAATAATGTTACGATTACTCTGAATATATTATGTAATATAAAATAATGCTATAAATATTTTTCTTCCTGGCAAGTATTATGGTAATGAACAGTTCCGCTTACAAACTCTATCCCTTGGTACTGTAAAACTGTTTATTATTTAATAGTCAAACTAATGCTACAGTGAATTATATAAAAATAACTAATTGTCCGGGTATGAAAAAACTTTATATATAACTTTGACTGAAGAAGAAATATAAAAAAATAAAGGCTTTTTTCCGGTTAGGAACATTGGTATTATAATATAAAAATTCCTCTTGAATCACATTGCTTATTTATCGTGAAATGTCTTTGTTTTATAATATTTAGAGATGTCATAAAAATATTTTGTTAGTTAATTTTGAATGGGGGACATTATAAAGGAATATTTCAATATGTAACGTCCATACAAAAAAAAATCGTTATAAATTTAAACAGCGCAATGAATATACTAAAATATATACACATAATTATTATTAGAGATTATTTACTGTTTATGTTTTTTATAACAATGCGATTTTCAACCACATTTTTTTTATTAATATATAAATTATATATTAGGTATGAGCGAAATATCATTGACAGAATCATCAAGAGATCTTCTATAAACTATGTTAGTAGGTTTGAAATTTAGCATAGCCATTCCTTTCGCGACGTAGACACCCATTAAAAAATGTTTTTTGTAAATTTCAACGTTAAAGGGACACAATCAAAGATGACTAGTATGAAATGTACTTAATCGGTACGGTCATCTCATTTTACTTATTGAAACGTATAGAAATGTATTATTTTATTTGCCTAAGAGTAAAATAAATCAAACTTCCCAAACAAAATCTGACACTATTTGTATGAAATACAAACTTTAAAAATAAAATAGAATAGTACGCAGATAAATTCAAAAGTCAACATTTATTATATTTATTAATTCAATATTTACGAAACCTAATCGGGGTTCAGATGAATCTTTACTAATCGTCTTCACTAATATTATAAAGGCGAAAGTTTGTATGTATGGATGTTTGTTACTTTTTCTCGCAAACGCTACAGAATACATTTTAATGAAACTTTACAATAATATAGTTTATACATTAGAATAACACATAGTGTGAATACCTGACAACCAACATCTAAAACGCGAGCGAAGCCGCGGAAGAAAACTATAAAATAAAGTTGTGAAGCCTTCTTAAATATATATTTTAATTGTTACTTCTGTTGTTATAAAAGAGCCGAGTCGAAGATAAGAGCCGAGATGGCCCAGTGGTTAGAACGCGTGCATCTTAACCGATGATTTCAGATTCAAACCCAGGCAGGAACCACTGAATTTTCATGTGCTTAATTTGTATTTATAATTCATCTCGTGCTTGGCGGTGAAGGAAAACATCGTGACGAAACCAGCATGTGTCTAATTTCAACCAAATTCTGCCACATGTGTATTCCACCAACCCGCTTTGGAGCAGCGTATTGGAATATGCTCCAAGTCTTCTCCTCAAAGGGAGAGGAGGCCCTAGCCCAGCAGTGGGAAATTTACAGGCTGCTAATGTAACAATAATGTAATTGTTAATTTTGTCACGATAGAAACTGATACAAGATAATAATCTAGTTAGGAATTTGCTCCAACAAGTAAAACTAACCGTCACCTTTTACCCTTCTTACATCGGAGTTCAATTATAGCCTGAGCTGTGAGATAACCCCCTGGCTTCTGGGCTAATTTAACTTACTTTCCTTCGACTTTAACTTCCTCTGGTCGCATATTTTTTTATTCTATTCAATTATGACAATTTAAACTTAATTTAATTGGAAAAAGTTAAGAACTCCAACCTCGCAGAATGCGACGGAGATGTCCTGTTGAGTTTTATTATTTTAGTTTTTCATTTTGAATCGAGATTATTTGACGACTAGCTTCGCTCAGATTAATCTTGCAAAAAATGTTTTTCTATAAAATAATCAAATGCATATTTTTTATTTTTTATTTATTGTTTTTAAAGTTGTTCAATATTTGAAATTCAATTTCGTATGTTCTAAACTTTATATGAAGTATTTCGTAAAGGTTTTTTAATTATACAAATAAGGAGGCCGGGTTTATTTTATAAACTTTTTGGAAGGATAATATTCTATTAATGACTTCGGTTCGGTGAGACTTTAATCATTTTCATCATCATGTTAAAATAAAGTGATATAATACACACCTATCAAACGTGAAATGTTAATATAGTACGTAGCTTAACATCATAGCTGCTAACAAGCTGTAAAGTTCATCGGTAATGTACGGAATGGTTGGTATTTATTATAGCGCTAACGACTCCAGGAGGTGGTGATCACTTACCATCAAGCCCTTTGGCTGTTCCACCTACGCGAAGTACAAAAATATATATAAATATAATTTAATTGAAGTCTAAATAGCTGGAGTTGGGTGTATCCCGTGTATGTAATTACTCATAATATTTTATTACAATTAATCTTATAACATTTAAGTTTTATAAAATAAAATTAATAATATCAGTACCTTCATTAGCGTTAAAATTTATGGGCAATTAAGTTTTTAATTTACTTTTACAGCTAACTTGTTATAAATCGCAGTTGTTAAGCTGTCTTGTCATTAATTCCCAGCGCTAAAGTACACGCTTCTACTCGTATTTAACTAACGAAACCTTTCAGCACCGCCTTCACTCCGTGTGATTATTAAATATTATCATTTTTTCCCCCTAAAAACGAAGGAATTATACCTGAATCATGTGTTTAATTTTTATGTACTCCGGTCGAATTGCTTGTAATATTGCAGATCTCATTATTCCATAAAGTTTTTAGGATTTTCATATGAAACATATATTTTCTTAACTTGTGGGTCGAAGATTGGCTCGTTTACGTGACGGCAAACCTCATTATGCTCATTTTCATGTTGAAATTAAAATCAAAATGTTCTTTATTTAAAAAGTCTCACTCTCTTTTTCACTATTTTAATTACAGAGTATGTCAGTAAAGTACGGTTAAATTTTTATATATATTGCCTAGAAAAAAAAACTAGAACCACGCTTTTTTATTTTTAACTAGCAGTGCCCGCGACTTCGTGTGCGTTTTTTGGATATTGTAGCGTGATTTTATTTTTATTCTATATATAATCCTAAAATAAAAGTAGCCTAAGTTACTCCTTATTACATCCGCTACCTGTCAGTGAAAGTCCCGTCGAAACCAGCCGAATTCAGCCGTTCCAGAGACCAGCCGGAACAAACAGACAGACAGACAGACAAAAATTGTAAAAAATCTTATTATGGGAGGTGTTATTAGTCTTTCCTCCTCGTGTCTATACGATGATTGTCATGGTTTCTTACAAAAGGATCTATATTACTTATTTATTTATTTAGATTCTACTGAGATGAGCTAGCAAGAAACTCAGTAGTAACTCTACGCCCTCCATTCCAATTACAGAGTATATCCAATTATAAAATAAAACCGCCGCTTTTTGTACTTGCATGTACATAGCGCGTATACTGTAGCCATCGTTGCTAAATATTATTATTATAACAACAAATATACATTCATTTAATGTAGAAGACTATTCAATAGCAATCAAAACGATGTTTCACATCTGCTGGGCGTCGCGTCAAGTTAAGGAGATGACAGTGTTTACATTCCCGTGCCTCTGAAAGCACTTAACCCTGCTTGATCTCACTCGGAGTCGATTTGGATTGGATGGATTTCGGATGAGACGGCTCCCATCGAACTATGTGAATGAGGGATTAGAGTGGATATCTTCGAGTATATATAACAATTTAATTGGAACGTAGTTTGTTTGGGGAAATGTAACGACTTTTTTTTTTGTTTTTAATATTAAGAGCTGGAACAAATAATACATCGTTTTTTTGTCGATGATGATGTCACTCGACTTTTGATTATAAACTTTAGGAATATACCAGATATTCAGTACAATTTTCGTTAGCTTTAATTGACATTTTTTTCAACTAATTTTTTTTTTACCTGGCCCTATGTTTGAGCTCAGGATATCGATGTCTCCAGCCTTATAAGCAAACGACTAGACCTAGCGAGGCAGTCAAATCCATTAACTAATGATATGAAATTTACGTAACATATGTGAATCTCGATTCGAAAATGTCGATATCGATATTGGAGTAGAGTGGTGGAATAATCTCTAAACCTTATCCTCAAAACGGAATTAAATTAAGTAAATGACTTGACTTTAATCTCACATATATACATAAAAAACAAAGTCACTACTTAGGTGTGAGAATAGTCCAATGTGTTTTATTTTATCCATTGTGAAACTAGATCGTATAGCCTTAGGGAACTATGAATCGATGAGGGTCTTGTTTTATTTAATTAACTCAGAAAACGAGACGAGCTGAAAATGTAGGTCACTTCGGTCGCTGACTTCTATTACTAAGCTACATTTTAAACTTATCAAGATTACACTTACCGACGTCGTTAATTATAGTAAGCTAATACCTACTTTGTGAATAGATTTTTTTACTTTAATTATTTAAAATATTTAACCGAACTGGACACGACGACAGAGGGTAGGAAGTCCTCATTATAAAGCACTAAAAATGATATTATTCCTCATTTTAGACGCTCTAGATCTCCGGCTCTTTAGACTTTAAATAGGTATATACAGTTCACACACAATACGGTTTTTATATATCTTGGTAGAACAACTTATAGTTGGTATATAAATTAATTGATTGACAAAGATATTATACTAGAAAAATACGCGTTGGGTATATTATTGGGAAGCTCCATTCTAGGATCATATGAACATTGTTTCCTATGAGATCGGATTCTGAGGGTGTCTCCTATGAGATCGTACCTCGGCTCACAACGTAGTCAGTGGGGTGGGAACACTTCTAATCGGAGCACAGATTCAATCTAATTGACTTCACGGCCGCCTCCGTGACGTCACTAACTTGGGTAAACATTGGTGCAGCAAGAAATATCAAATATTCCTTACACCGCCCATGCGCCACCGAATTTGGATAAAGGCGTTTATGATATAAGTTTTTCTCTCCACTGTTTTCACAGATAATACTGATATTGAAAAATAAATATCAGTATGGAGCTATAAGAGTGGAAATGTTAAATAATATTGTTATTATAGGAAACGATGTGACTGCAATGTAACGTCAAATTCAATGTGACGCAACTGATTCTTTTATTCGGCTGCGTTGAGAATGAATCCTCAACGCTGGTTCTTACTATAAGAACTAGAGAGAGGATAATGTAGAAGAAATTTGAAACTCACCGCAGAACACGATCGTGACATGTAAGAATGTGAGATGCGACCATAATGATCACAAAATTTATAGGATACACGTTACAAAAAGGCATATTACCGTAAGTCAGTTAACTCAGATAACTCAGTCAACATTTCACGAATTGGATATCGAGTTGATTCAAATAGTATCGCACTGCTGAATGGGTCTTAATGACATTTGGTAAGATGATGGAGATATGATATTTTATTAGCCATTCAGTAACTCTTTCGTGGGGATTTGGTTATAATAGGATTCCAGAAAACATTCGAAATAATTCAATTAAAATTGTGAAGGAACGCTTTTGTGATACTTTTTTTAAAAATGGAAATCAATAAGTTTGTGTAAGAATTCGATTTTAGAATAAAGAATTATGAATTTGGAATCAGATTAAATCGCTTTAATACATAATAAGTCTAAAAACTACAAAAGAACGAACAGAACTTATATTGTAATCCTTACATTCAACGTATTCAGATATCAAATACACGTCGTTATTTTTTTCGCGACTAGACTTTAAATAGAGAAGGCATACAGCGTAACAATCAAATGTAAAAAATAGGTTTATAGGCGCGTCCTGTATAGAACTAACAATGCCAAACCGGCCTTGTTTCAACATGTCCACTCGTTCACAAACGAGGGATTCAAAAAAGTCGGCGAGGATACCGAGAGAGGTTTAACTTTTCGATCTTTTTCCATGCAAACGTTGAATGAAGTATGATTTTAAGGGATTCCAATGAACAAAAATAATGTAGTATGTATTTTTTGGACATGAAACAATAATAATATTCTAATTTATAAAAAAATAATTTTGATTATTACAAACATTATGAAACAAAAGAGGGTCAATTAGTCGAGCCGTTCTTAAGTGATACGCTTACCAACTAACATCATTTGATTTTTATTTATTATATAGCTTGCATTTTATCCTAACATATATCTATTCCGCATTAATATTTCTACATATTTGTATGAATTTCTCTTTCTTTTATTAGCGTGGTCTCTGGTTGATCGTTTCGGAAATTGTCAGCTCTACAAAATTCTCGAAAATTAAAAAGTTACATTGCTGCGGAAGAAGAATTAATCAACTTGTAACACGAAGCGTAAAACGAATGAGGAATTTATTAGGATAACGAATCTCAAATTAAAAAAAAGCGCTTAATTCACTTAATTGAACTGAATTTTGAAACACTCGACAAAGTTATCTCAATTCAATAAAACAATTAATTTAATTGTTGCGTAAACTAATATAATAATATTCATTATTTATTTAATAAAAACAGAGAATGTAAATATTTTGTAGTATTTTCTTTTTCATTATATTTATACATATAGTTTAACGTCATTAAATTTGACGCGCAAATAAGTGTAGTATCATGATAATTAATAATAATAATCTTTCGTCTCGATTAATCGCCTCGCTGAACGCCTATATTGGAGTTAAAAGTATCTAATTTGTTTCTATAGATTACAAATAAGATTTTTTTAACGTTGACAGACGAAGATGAGACGAAATTTTATTTAGCAAGGTTGTTTATCTAAGGAGTCATGCCGTTCTTTATATTAACTTTCAATAGGAATTAAATCATTTCAGAAAGGACGATTACATAATACTGCTGGTGCTGCAACCCACGACAAGATACCACTACTTTCAAAATTGATGTTTATTTTTTTAAATCGTACCGTAGACCTACACGGAATTATTAATATAGATTGAAATGCTGCATGCTGTTTACTTGTAAGTGGCATAGATTGCATTATTTATATTTTACTTTTTGTTAAATTATCAAATGTAACGTTATTGTTCACAGTAATCAAATTTAACGGTGTAGTTAACAGTTGCCACATTACTTAAATACATTTATCGTAATTTGTTTTTTTTTTTTTTGTTTAATGAAATAAAATAAAGCTCATAATCTCGGTGAAACCGTGGAAGTAATTTGTTACGATTTAATCTCTATGTAGAAGATGAAAGCGTTTGATAATTAAATATAGACAATCCTCGAACAGTCTAATTTCAAACATCAAATAGTAAAATTTCGTTTGAAAGGAATTCGTGAACTTAAACGGCTTCTACAATCCTCAGGAAAATTAATTTAATAATTTACTCAGCCATCAGGTAGAAAAATATTATCGTCTATTCATTTTGGCTATATGAGTGAGAGAGACAGCATATCATTTGACCGAAGTGAGTCTAATTCTAATAAAAAGTTGTCACTTTACCGTAATCAAATTGAAACGTGTTCGTTACCGTTTTCCTACTCTATTAACAAAAATCCTGTTGCGGTTCGGTCGACGTTTGATCGGAATGTATCACAATCGATACAAATAAGTAGAATTGGCCCTCAGTTACGTTTAAACTGAGGTTTATATTTGTAAGGAGCAGTTGCTAGTTAGTAGGATTGCCCCCTGTGCTGTGCACAATAGTATCGTTGCCGAAAGATACTCTTTAATAAAAATAATTATAGTGGCACTAATACGTTATCCCCTTTGCTCTTTACTTCCTAAATAGATAAAATAAAAAAATAAAATTCTAAATTCAAACGCAAATTGAATCAAAAATGCCATGGAATTAGAGCCGAGAGTATTTATCAATATATTATTTTAAATTATTGTTTGTAAAGTCCAGAGCTCGTCAACTGTATTTGCATTGAGTTAAATGTTTTAGTTATTATTCAATTAGTGTTAGTTTAAAGCTATATTGTTGTTTCGAGCGAAGAGTAAACAGTCATACAACGTTTGTGTTATTAGCCATTTATAAAATAAAATATTATTTGTTTTGCTTTATCACAATAAAGTATATACATGTAATGATTGCTATTATGTAATAATAAACTCGAATCTCACCGCAGAATATGGCTGTGAAATGACAGTAAGTAATAAACTTAAGGAAATAGGAATACAAACATCAAAATAGTGTAACACGTGTGAGTCGTTATTTCAATAATTCACGAATAAGATACGAAGTGAGTTACTAGCATTGCTGAGTATTGACGTTCTGTTAGCTAATGACTTAATAATATCAACGACTCAGGTCATATTAGTTACGAGTACACGAGGTCTTTCAAGGGATATTTTTTTCTCTATTGGTTTTTGTTATATTTGACAATATCAACCGATCTTATACTTAAGCTAGCAACCCGGTTTCGCGCGGGTGCAATGCTGATACTAAATATACTACAGAATGTCTTACAATGTTCACAGTTTTTCAGTCATTAGACAATACAAACCGCTATGTAAATGCTTGTTAAATCTGTAATATCTTCGACAATATTCGTTTCAATTACATGCTGTAAAGGACTATAATGATCTATATTAAATGTATAATGTATTTAAGGTACTTAATTGGGTAAGGATTCATGCTGTATTGTCTAAAATCGCTTCGAAAATAAGCCATTATTTCTCGTAAAAAGTAAAGAATTAAAAATGATTGTTGTGGGCTATCCATTAGAGATAGTCATATACCATCTCGGAATTTTTTGAAGACCTTATTAACGTATACAATACTGTAGTACATTATTCTCGTATGATTTAGCCAGCGTTTGCAATGTAAGCGCAAAAAATGTGTTTATTTACGACATCACTTCAGATAACTCAGTAAACTAAAATTATCAATGTTTCTCTGCTATTTTGTGCATGTACATATTATACATATAAACCTTTCACTGTATATATATATATATATAATATGTTCTAACCACTGAGTCGCGATGGCCCAGTGGTTAGAACGCGTGCATCTTAACCGATGATTTCGGGTTCAAACCCTGGCAGGCACCACTGAAATTTCATGTGCTTAATTTGTGTTTATAATTCATCTCGTACTCGGCGGTGAAGGAAAACATCGTGAGAAAACCTGCATGTGTCTAATTTCAACGAAATTCTGCCACATGTGTATTCCGCCAACCCGCATCGGAGCAGCGTGGTGGAATATGCTCCAAACCTTCTCCTCAAAGGGAGGGGAGGCCTTTATCCCAGCAGTGGGATATTTACGGGCTGCTAATGCTAAAAAAAAACCTTTCACTTGAATCAATCTATCTATTAAAAAAAACCGCATCAAAATCCGTTGTGTAATTTTAAAGATCTAAGCTTACATAGAGACAGACAGCGGTAAGCGACTTTGTTTTATACTGTGAAATGATGATTAAAGTAATGACTTCAACTCCACTTTAATTTGTGCTTTGTATGGTTCGATAAGTTTAGTATTGCTTTTATTAAAATAATATACTTTTGAAAAGAGCGTCATCGATAAATATGCCTTATAGTACTATAAGGTTACAAGGGTAAAAAAGCGTGTATTTAGTATTTATTGATTGGTTTCCATGGTGTTATATGAAAGCATAGATATGTTCACTTATGAAGGCGCGCCCCCCACTTTAGTTTCTCGGCTTGCATTAAAATAATCTAATTTGTATTTTATTTTACCTGTCTTTAATCTAACAATAGTTATCTCACGCACACTAAGACGTCTTGGTAATTTAACGTAGAGATCCTTCGTAAGTAAACAGATCAATTGTATTTTATTTAATAAAAGTAATAAACCGGTTATAAGATGTGCAGTCTCTGTATCACTTAAGGAGAAGCGTTGGAGATTTTTCCACCACACCGATCCGTGTAACTAACACGTGACAGAATATCAAGGTAAACGTACAAGTATCCTCGCTCATGATAAATTATAAAAAAATATATGTAATAAGATTTATTTAAATTAATCATTTAACTTAAATTCGGAATTTAAATGTGTAGTAATTTAACATTTATTTTATTTAAATTATATGTATAGAATCAATCGAATCGAATGCAATCGAACACACTCAGTCGCTCGTATCAATCCTACCGTGTATCTCAATACATTTAGGCAGATCTGTTTTGAGACAGACTTCAATATTTGCGCGTCTAAGTTACGGATAAGTAAATAGGACTAAGCTTGTTGTGGTATTTACAGTAAGTGAATGTTTATTCGAATGTACAATTCTGTATCGAGTTAGACTTAGTGTTACGCGTCTATGTTTAATGTTAAATGTGTCAGGATTTGCTGCTTTATGAGTAATGTGATTGTTTTGAAAATTATTTAGTGGACTGTTACTAATTTATGCGTCGTTAAGTTTCTAGTTTTAATAAGCGGGTGACTAAAATAATTTACAGTCTGAAAATAAATTGAAGAACGATGGTTTGGCCAAATCCGGCTCGAAGGACCAACTTGTCCAAGCATGGATAGATTGGTATGGTTAAAACTGCTACGCTGATATGTCATCGTCTCGCATGCGTGTGCACGTGAATGAAAAATTAATTTCCCATACAATTTTAATATGAAGACTGTGCTTAAAACGTAACTCATGCACACAACATACAACACACTTGTGGTAGAATTATGTCTTACTTATACTTTCCCCAGCAGAAGTTCCCCAGCACGAAGGGAGATAAAAAAACCCAAAACGAAAATTGAAATTTGAACCCATAATCTTTCTCTTATAAGTTTTGTCTATCTAATTATCTTGACTTTAAGCGGATAGAAGTTGTTTCTGAATTTATTTCGTGACTCATCTATTATTGTATACATATAATATTCATTTGTGAATACAATTAAATTTAAAATTAGATTTTCTTTATTTTGAGGCTTCGCTAGAATAGGGACTGTTCACCGTGGAATGATAAGTACTAGCTCTTAAGCTATTCGCGTGCCAAATGTCACGGCATGTGGGTAAAACGTTAAAGCGAGAAAGTAGAACAAACTTACATATTACATAATAAGGCAAAAAGGTTCATTCTTTGTTCATTTATTTTGAGCAACATCTAGACTAATCGAATCTAACCTGTAAGTTTTTACGTTTATTACTAAATAAAAAAGGTGCGTGCTACGTACGCGTAAGTACAGTTCTACTTCTTCACTTCACTTTTATACACTTAATAATAAAACAATAATTATTGTTATGATAAATGAAATTTATCCTTTTTCACCAATAATGTAACACTCACTCACAAATTAGATTTGTTTTTTTTTTAGCATTAGCAGTCTATAAATTTCCCCACTGCTGGGTTAAAGGCCTCCTCTTCTTTTAAGGAGAAGGTTTGGAGTATATTCCACCACGCTGCTCCAATGCGGGTTGGTGGAATACACATGTGGCAGAATTTCGTTGAAATCAGACACACGCAGGTTTCCTCACGATGTTTTCATTCGATTTGTAATTAAGCATTTTGTTATGGTGTGAAGTCGTCTATTTCGAGCGGTTTGACATTTAAAGGAAGGCTTAGCGAGCAACTTCATCGGGTAGTTTGCTTGTCAATACGTGCATTAAGGAAAGTAGAGGAAACGAAACGATGACGCGATTCAGAAATAGATTTTCAAACAATATCATTAAATAATCATAATTTATCAACAGGTATTTTTCACTAACAAAATGTTTAGTCTATTATATATTTTGAACGTAATATGTATGTTATTATTTCAACAATAATTAATCTTCCACGAGAATATAAAATGAGAACTAATAATATATTTTTTTTTAATAATTAAAATTACCATCGAGATTTTGTAAAACTATTAAGCCTGTTTAAGCGAGTAGTATTAGTTGTCCATCATACTCGTATAAAGCTCTAATTAATATTTAAGGCTGTATTAATTACACACAAACATAAATACCATTCAACGTTTTGAAGTGCAGTTTGAAGTTCAGTGTATTTTAAAGTCGGAAGTTTTGAAACTGTTTCGAATTTATACGAACGCTGAGGCGTTATGGTTCTTTAACTTTAAGAAATTGTTCTCATATTATTTAATAAACAGCTGAATCTGTAAAGTTACAAATGAGTGAAAAATTAATTTGATTTAATATCATTAAAAATGTTTATAGATAGTTTAGTAATAATAATCTTAAGATATAATTAAACAAACGACGAACTGCGGTCCATACCTTTATCCGTCCGTTAATTCCAGTTAGAGTCCCACGACGTATTTAATTCCGGACTGTTCCATTTGAGGACCCTTCTGAACCCTATCGAACGACGTGGTCTGTCATTATCATTAATACTTACAAACACTGAAGATAAATGTCAAGTACCTTCGTCCTTTTATTGATTTCAAAATTACTCATTATTATCACAACGAGGTATATATAAAACATTTTTACTCTATTCTAATATTATAAACGAGAAGATAATTCTGTTTGTTACGCTTCATATTATTTGGTATGAAGCAAGCTTGAGCCCCGTAGCAATTTTTTTTTAACACCTGATGATTAACCCACAAGCAACGAGAAAAGGCTCCGGTGGCAATTAGTTCCAAAACACTATTAAAATGATTGGCTATCCAAAAATCTTATCTCCATACATTTCGTTATTAAAGTATCTCTCAGAATGGACGAGAGATAATAAAATGAAGATGAAAAGGACTCGAGGAAAGCTGTTATAAGAATTAAACGATAACGCTAACATTAATTTAGTTCAATTTAAAAGGAATTAGCTTGCTGATATCTAAGAAAACTTTGTGATTTTAAGTCTCTTGCGATATTCATTTAAAGACGCTGATTCCGATTAGATACTTTTGAATGATTACACTAAGACATCTCGGTTACTCGAACGGTCGCTTAAATATTGTCGCAAACAAATCAAAATAGATAGATAGGGAGATAAGTGGGCTTAGTTGTTAATTACAGCAATCTTTTTCCAATTACGACTTTACTAACAATGTTACTACGACAAATAAAATGAAAAAAAAATAAGAATTAATTTGTAATATTTTGGTCTGATAGAAATTAAATACAATTTATGTGTAAATATTCAATACTGTAATTTAATCAAAAAAATACATTGTAATAAAAGGTCACGGGCAGACCACGAACACTGCAAAGTGCTCGAAACGTCGGGATGTTAAAATAATTAATATACGCGATTAAATCCGTTAAAAAATAATTTTATTTCAATGTGTAATAATCGCGAAAATCTAAGACAACATTACAAAAAAATACAGTCGATTTGAGAACCATCTTCTTTTTTGAAGTATAAACTATTTTTCAAAGAAATTACCTTAATATATATATCTTATTATATTGGTAAGCTACGGGAATAAATATAATAAAATAAACTTTATTTGAGAAATATATTTAATTATATAAAAATAAAAAGTTATCAGGAATCATACATCATATCCTCTGTGCCTCAAATTCCACTGAATTATACAACGTCATTCGCATACTTCAAATTTAATCTAAAACAGGAACTAATAAAAAATTACTGGTCAAACAAATAAGGATTATAAAACATATCATATTTTTAAAATTATTTACATATTTTTATTCTTATTTTATTACTACATATATGCAATATTTTCGTGTCCTGCACGCTCGGGATCGTCTACAATATTAGAACCGGAGTTCAAGGGTTCAAGCGATTTGACAGCTGGTTGCCATACTGGTGTCGGTGTAAACAGTTCTTTGCCCCTCTGCAAAATTAAAAGTAAAATTTAAATTCTAAATATGAATTATTCATTTTATTATTCATACTAGAAGCTAATAGTCAACTGCGACCAAAGAATTTGTCATTTTAAGTACTATAAACGTTTTTACTAATAAACACCGTCAATATGCGTAGGATCTAAGATATTCAGTCTCTTGTGCTTGTAATTACACTGGGTACACACACATACAGATGAGTGAGTGGTGCACGATGCCTTACCAGAAATAACTAGTGATACAGACTGTCTCTTTGATCTGGTGCTAGTTGCTAACTAGCTTTTAAATCAATTCGAATGTATTTCATTCAAGTAAACTTTACGATAAAGTATTTTTAAATCTACTTTACCAGGGTTGAAATATTGACCATTATTAACCATGACTCCCTTTCGGAAAATATCTTCCAGCGAGAAAAAACGGTACGAAACGCGCACAGTTGCTCTTTTAAATAACCAGATTTACAATAATTTTAGTATTCACAATTATTTTTTAATCAGACCTGTATTAAAACCCGAGCCTAAATCCAGGCGTCTTTAATTAAAAATATTATCTTAATGAATAATAATATTTGTTGATTAATTTTGTCTTAATAATATTTCGAAATTTGTTAAATAGATTGGAAAGCAAATTAAAAGGTAGTCAATAAAAAGTTATTGTATTATATTAAGGGAATCTATTTTCCATGATATATTAATATCGAAGAACGTTCTGATTGTATTTTAAATAAATTAATTTTATAGTTAATATTTAAAATACGATTATTGAATACAATATAGACTTTTTTGTTTATAATTTCACTAATATAATACTTATGTTTTGAAATATCATATATAATGTATATACATTATACATATACGAAATATATCTTTATAAATAAATAAACATCAATTTAATTTATAATTTTAACTTTTTAAATCCTATGAAATTTTTATTATTGAAATGAACGAAAACGGTATGGACTTGTTATTAATCTTCAATCGTGTAACTTAACATAACATGCTCAATACACTTTAAACAATAAAAATCAAATACTTATATTTTGTTAAAATTATGTCAAAGTAAAAAATATTTAAAAACTAAAACCTTTGTGAGTCATGTATTATCTTGGCACAAGTCCGCGATAAAACTACGTGGCACTCACCCAGAAATAGATTCAAGTATTCTGAGATATCTTTAGACATTTAGGTTGTCTAAGCTTAACGCAATCCGTGCCATGAATAAGGATTGAAAAAAAAAGAGATTTTTTTTGTCCCTACAAATGTTTATTACCTATGTTACTATTTAGGTTATTTAACTGCCCAAATTCACATTTTATTATTATTATCATTTTAACTTGAAAGTAGGGGTTCATTGAAGCCCATCTATCGTCCCGCCCGGTGACTCTGTAGCGGCCATAAGAGCCAACAGCATAATCATTTAAAAAAAAATCTGTCGTCAATTGATATACCACCCACGTCATATTACACCGACAAGCAGCATTACATAGTATATCTTTTGCTTGCCGATTTAAAGGTTAGTAAGCCAGCGTAAAAGTTAGTGGTGCATTCCAACGGCTATTAGTAATGTATGGATTATCATCGGTTAAGCTATTTGCCACCGACCTACTATAAATAAATAAATAAAAACACTTTTATGTTAATTAGGTCCTTCGAGCCGGATTTCTAATAAATCGATTGTAATACTTACATATCCTTTATATAGAGCCCAACATACTCCGACAGGGAATAAAATCAATGTAGAAAAACCAACAGCCCACCCGATTAGATCAGCGAATAGCGGGAAAAGGTAATCCTCATAAGATGGCGGTGACCAAGCCGAGAAAACGAATACTAAAACACCCTGTGAAGTAAAATTACAATGAAATACGTCACAGATACAGATTTTGCATAACAAAACAATAGATAAATTTACTGGAACTCAATAGTTGAATATTATAAAATATTTCTTTATAAAAAAAATTCGATCAATAGACATTACAATGATTTTAATTTATTAACATTATTGTTTATTATTAATTTGTCGACATTCTTATAATTTATTAAACAACATCAAAATTAATTTGTTATAAATTATTTATTTTTAATTATTTTTGCAGTGCGCTATTGCTTGTTTTAAGTTCAAGTTTGCAAGAAATTAAAGGGACATCAATAATATATAAATAATAAAAAAATATGTTTAGGTCGTGAAGAATTAAACTGAAATCGACTCAAGTTCCTACAACGATTTTGTCTCAGATTTGATTATTTACTTTTTATTTTTGCCTTTCATTAAGTGCAATGTTTCAATATTTCATCTAAAAAGTAAATCACTTTTTACAGCTCTATTCGCTTTCCCCATATCAGAACTTTATGTTGTATGCATTATGTCGTATACGTATAAATATATAACAAAATTGCTGTATTTGCCGTCGTATTTATTATAACTGTTTATCGTTCTATGAAATTACAAAACTAATTGAAAACTAAACCAACAACACTCAATAAAGTATAACAACATAAATGATTGATGATTCTAGTTACATTTATTATTTGATACAATTCCCCTCGTAGCTTTGTGGCTTTACGAGTGAAGAGGGGTGATTTTAGGTACCATATACCGATTATTTTTTGTACTTTTGATAACGTAAATTTATCATGATAATCAATTGAGTAGTTAATATGTAAAAGCGTAACAAACTAAATTCCTTTCATATTGATTAATTTTACTACTTTCCGTCGGTGACTTCGCTCGCGTATGAGGGACGCGGGGTGCAGCTGTTAGGGATAAAAAGTTTTATATGTGCTATTCCAGACTAATATTTATCTCTGTGCCAATTTTCATTCAGATCAGATCAGCTGTTCTGGCGCGATTGAGTTACAAACATTCATCCAAAATTTCGTATTTATATTTAAAAAATATATTTTCAAAACAGAATTTACAGCCTTAACATATAAAAAGCATAAGAGATATTTTCCACTCGTTAATGCGCGAGCAGTTTTATAATAACCCTTACAAACTAATTAGTCTAAATGTAAAAACTAGTATCATATTCGTTTTCACAACATTTTTGCATGGTTTTCTTTAAACACGATGCAATATAATCACTGTGATATTTTATCCAGAGTTGACGAACGATCCAAATATATTCCTATGCTTTTATTTGTGAGAATCACACACATCAAAGACAGTTGTTATAACCAACCAATAAATGTATGTAAGTCTTACAATAGAACTATTGACTAGAAGAATCTGATAAAGTTATTGGCCACTCTGCCACGATTTCAATGTCGCGTTTGATTTACTTATTAGTACACTAGATAGACAAATTACATTATGGGCTTTTTTGTAGAACTTTTTCAGTTATACAATACTGTAGTACATTTTTTTGATCTATCTAGTAGGGTTAAGTCAGCCTTTGCAATGAAATCGCAAAAAATGTGTTTATGTACTAAAATTATCAGTGTTTCTCTACTATATTATGCTTGTTTATATATATAACCCCCTTTTGAATCATTATATCTATTTAAAAAAAAGTATCAAAATTTGTTACGTAGTTTTAAATATATAAACATACATAGGGACAGACAGACAGCGGGAAGCGAATTTGTTTTATACAATCTATAATTAATTTGCTGTAAATAATGTCTGTAATTTAATCTGTAACTCATTCAGCAATCAAAACACGAATACAAATACAGTGTAATATGCAGAAGTGTATTACTTAACCAGACGAGCCTTTACAAAATCCTATCATTGCCTGTAAAACGTTTCCATTAAATTAAAAAAAAGAAACTTACAAAACTCGCAACAGGTACGGTAAACGTCCAGGCAGCCTTCCAGTAAAATCTCAACACTTTATTGAGTTTCATATCCATAGAAGCCAAGTCCCGCATAGCGCGGTTAATACCGTAGCTCCAAGACACCGCTGTGGTCTGTAAGATTGTTAGTTAAGTTTCAGTAAGCTTGTTCCTTGTAAGATAATATTGACTCTGTATATTGTTTAAGATACGGCTGAAGTGTTTCAAAAGATCATTTCTTAAATTAAGTTTCTTTAAAGTATTAATTTCCTCTTTTTGTTATATTGTACTTTTTATATCGTAATGTTAAAATCACAATCAAAATATATTTTATTCAAGTAGACTTTTACAAGCACTTTGAATACTTCCATCGGTTCGGAATAATGATTCTACCGAGAAGAACCGGTAAGAAGCTCAATAGTTACTCTTTTCCAAGATTTAAAATACAAAGTTAAATGTTAGTTAAATACAAATATAAATATATAAAAAATAATATATCATGCTTGAATGTCAACTAGTATTAGCTCTACGCTTTTTTATTATCTATTTTATCTTGTACCCAATTATATGCATAATTTATTAATGTATTTTTAACAAATGATTTGAATTTATTAAACGTCAAATTTCAATCATCATCAAAAAATCAATGAGATTTTTTTAACATTTGATTTTTTTTATTGTTGTAGTGACAATGTATCGTTCAGTAGAGCCTTATTTTTATCTTTCTAATCAATGCATTTAATATTTTAGTAGCAATGAATTACGGTCGAATTTCGACCAACGGGCTGCCACTAGTTATTCCTAAAAATAAAAAAAAACAACGTTATTCTAGGGGATATTAATATCCGAAGACACGCTGTCACAGATATGATTACGAAACGGTATCATTTTAATTAGAAATATTGGTAGACGCTCGGAATACAATCAGCTATGGTACATCTAGGACAGTACCATTTGTTACGTCACTCTTGTTCACGTCCTAAGGAGTCTGATATGCCGGGAGATAAGAATAAATTAATATTCATTGGATTCTGTCTAAAAAGATTGGGGAGCAACGTACGGAGAAAAATTCTTTACGAGTTGAACTCGAAAAGATTGTCTCGAAATTATTTAAGCGGGTCAGCTTCATAATTTAATCCGCAGGTTTCCAGTTTTAAGGATTGTGATGCAATTCGTTCTTGGAAGTATATCTGGGATATTATTGTTATTCTATATTGTCCAAGGTCTCGACTCAAAACCTTGTCATAAATATTTGTTGATTGTTTTTGCCACTAAAATTCCAATAGCAACCCGGAGCTGAGAAGTTTACATTGTCATGAAATGAAAATCTAAATGAACTCAATTCCTCCTAAACACACTTCTAAATCTAAATTACGTGATAAAATTAAAGTAAAGATACCAGCTTGGAATCTAGTATATCCAGACGAACAAGGAAAGGGACCAACTTAGCAGTTCATTAAGTAATTAATACTTTACCTCAGCAATTCCAATAAGTAGAATAGCCCATGACGCGGTATTCCAATCCAGTAGCGTAAATAAATAAACGCCTCCACTGAAGCACATTGGCAGACCAAGGATGAAAAACGTGAAACACGTGGCAGCTGTTACCTGAAATATTACAATACATAGCTTATATTTAAGACCAAAATATCCCCAATATATAGAGATTAACAAAATATGGCGACCTCCTTGGTCGAGTAGTGTGTACACCGATTTTCATGGGTACGCCACTCCGAGGTCCCGGGTTCGATTTCTGGCCGAGTCGATGTCGAAAAAGTTCATTAGTTTCATATGTTGTCTTGGGTCTGGGTGTATGTGATGCCATCATTACTTCTGATTTTCCATAACATAAGTGCTTTAGCTACTTACATTGAGATCAGATTAATGTATGTGATGTTGTCCAATATATGTAGGTATTTATAGGAATATTATATTTTTTTTAAATTTTGATGATGCAGAATTTAACTAAAATATCTGAGGTTATTAAAAAAAAGAACCAGTCCAGCCATGTGGCGTTTACTTAATGCGTGTTTATTGTTTTATTCTAAACAAATTTGTATCCTTTGTATTGTAATATATATAATATTTGCTTGTGATTCTTTCACGAAAAAAATACTTTTAACGAAACTTTACATTAATTTAGCTTATATACAGAATAACACAAAGGTCATAATTTATAATGATATTATGTGAATAATAACTGACAACAGACCACAAAAACGCGAACGAAAACTAATATAAATAAAACAGCGCAGTTTATCAAGGCAAATTGGCTTTAGATCTACACAATATTTAATGTGAAGATTAAATCCATTAAATTTAACAAAGTAATTCGTAAGAAAATTACTTGAATATATAATAAAGGCTGACTTAATACCTGAAGACCTTTTATACCGGTTAACTGTTAGAATTGAATTAAAGTTTTATAATTGAGAATATATTATTTTATAGTTGACTTCCCTAAACATCAGCAGCTTTATTTTCCAAAGCACAATAACACAAGTTGCGAGTAACATGAGATTTTTCATAATAGTCATTATGATTCACGACACTTTTTTTTTCTTTTAATATTCCTTCATACTTTGGAGAAGGTATTTTAGCAATAATAACGTTTTTTTTTTTTTTATATAAAAACTAAGCAAATTACATAAATTGGATTTTGTATATATATTTTTTACAAGCATTTATTTAATTGCAATATTGCTTGCATATTATCTGGTTTATTTAGGTCAAATCTTGCTTCTCATCTATTGCCTTAATCCACAGGTGACGAAACTTAATATGAATTTTCAAAAGAGTTATAATTTCAATATACATGATCTTATATCAAATATTTCTTATATCAAAAATGACCAATTTCTACACATAGTATCAACTCCCATTTCTAATTTTGTTTAATTTAAAATAAAAAGGACCTAAATTTCTACTTCAAATTATATGACATACTTTATCTTCATATAAAATTGTATAATATAACAAAATGATCGGTGTATATATACGCTTCAAACATTATTTATTCTTTGTGGAATCTTTAATATGTATTAAAATATCGCTAATTTTTAAAACGCCCATCACCAAATACCAAATAACCGCTCAATAAACATCTTGCCATAAGACCATTATGACTCACATGATTCAGACGTTTTTAGCCAAACATTATCCTAATATAATATCATTCAATGTTTAACGTACGGCTAAATATGAATAATATCTAATATACACATCGTCATCAATAATCAATTCCTCAATGATTACAATTAGATTGGGAATCTCAGATAAGGCAAAGATTATGTATTTATTGTAGTCGGTACATAATAAATCACTGTTAGAAAATAAGATTGATCATTGATATATAAAGAAAAGGCGTCTTGGTATCGAAGTCTAGAAATGGTGATTCAAACTTAATGGTACTAACATAATATTTTATCTTAGTTTTATTTAATTTTTTGAGCGATTCCAGAATCAATTTACTAGATTCTTGTATATGAAGCAGTATGGGGTATATCCTTACAAACCTTTGATGTACTCAACATTGTTTGTCCTAGGCATGACAGGGTACAATGAGCTAAGACGTAAGGAGAGAGTTGGCGCTTTTATTTTATCTATGTATCTAAGGCATTGATTGTCCTTGATGCTAATGTACTAAGACAATTGAGTCTGTGCGCCCAAAATAGATATTTGTGGCGAAGATATCGACTGTCGTTGCTAGCGGTACCCAACGGACGAACCAAGTTGCTCAAGCAGGCGCCACTGACGCGCACATTTCGTACCCTCAACGTCATAGCGACAGGGTAGATTTGTTTTATTGCAGCCTGAGCGGACTCACAACTATAGCCACTTGGACTATATCACATATAATGTAGAGACTTATTTTAAGTATTGTTAATAAAGGTGCTGTAATATCGAAATCGGAGAACCATGTTCTGTAATGATATGTATACAGTTCTGTATTATAAATAAGTAAATAAATGATTCAGAAATGTTTTTAAGCCGCAAGACCAAGATGAATCTATTTAATCGATTTGAAATCGATTCAATGAAAGCTGTTATCTCTTTATCTTTATCGATATAATTTTTAATTAACGTTGAAAAATAGTTAAACTGTCGCTCAACTGAATTCGGAACGATAACCCGACATATAAAACTACAATTACGTGAGATTATTATGATAGAACATATTCGAATTTTGAATAAATATTCTTTCCAATTACTTGGAAACGGTGGAATATATTTTCGGAAGTTTTATTTTATGCGTCAGGTTTTTATCTAAAATCGGTAAGGATTTATGGGCGAAAAGGGATTTGAAGTTGATAAGGTCAGATGTTACTGTCAAAGAAAGATTTTCTCTTGCAAACTGCATAAATAACTCTTAAGCTAAAGCATTATATGAGCAAATAACGATATTGTTGTTTAAAGGAATTGAATTTAGATTTTTTACGCCAAAGAAGTAAAAAGAGGATTATTGCCAAGAAAAAAAAGATTTATTTTAATTTATTTTTATGAGAAAAGATTAGCAAGCCTGTTTGATATATATATTTCAATTTAGCTTTTATTTGTGCCGAGAGGGCACAGATTTTTTTATTTTGGATTCATCGAATGATTAACAATACTAAAAAATGCAGTTTGACTGTAGAACATTTGTTAAAATCATCGTATCACACCAGGTAGGCTTGCAAAAAGCGCTACCTCCAAGTTGTATAACCTATATAATAAAATAATAAGGAAAATTACTCCAACATTTTTTTCTATAACAACAAAAATATTATATATATAAAACCACTAGACCTATTCTACAAGAGTTGCCTAGAAACTAGACGTATACTCGATTGTCAAATGCCGGAAAGTAATATGCGACATTAACTACAGCAACGGACACAAGCATCCGGCGCTCGTCACTTCGTGAAACACCAGTACCGTACCATTTTAATATTCCATACTATTATTTAAATCTATTTTGGTTTATAAATAGATAGAATCTCATATTGTTTTAAAATCCGCTAAGTTAATTTCAGAAAATATCAGAGATAGATATTTGTAAGTGATAAAACGTAATGTAAGTTACATGCAATAAAATAATAATAACTAAAATCAATGACTATGACGCGCTTAAGATAGACAAAAGACGATCCTATATCTGATATTTGCTGTAATGGCTTAACTTGTGTTTTAATACGCCTCGTGCTAGTCAGTGAAGGAAAACATCGTAAGGAAACTTGCATACATTGAATGATAGTCTGCCACGCGTATATTCACCAAACTGTATTGAAACAGCGCAATGGAATACCGTCCACGTCTTCTTAACATAAGAAGGGAAACATCAAGCAGTGGAAAATTAAAAATCGTTTATTAAGTCACTTACCATCCAATATCTCTTCCTGAGCTGAGGCCATTGATCAACAATAGCAGTGTTTATAGCTTCGATGCCAGCGAACTGGCTGCCAAGACCAAGAATGAAAAGCATGAAGAAGAAAAGTATAGACCAGAGTTGTGGTATCGGCATCTGGAGTATTGCTTCAGGGTACGCCACGAACGCCAAACCCGGTCCTTGTTCAGCCACATCTGAAATTAAAAAAATAAATATAACTCTTTCTAACTCAAACTAGTTAATGATCTACCATAACAAGGATTGACTTTAAATATGTTATAGGATTTTTTGATGTTTAATTAATTTTATTTCAAGGTCAAAGTCAAAAGTCAAAAATCTTTATTCAATATACAAGTGTTTACACTTGCTTATTGATAGTCAAAAATCTATCATATTTATTCGTTTATTTTTATAATCTTAATATTTATATACATATTTATAAATTGGACATCATTTTTTTTAGTCTCAATAAGATATTATATTAAGAAGTACTTTTCATTCACACTTTTATGTATATAAATTGCACTGTATAAATTTAGTTGACTAACATTGACAAATTTTTACCACCCATTTAAACAGTAGTACTACTTGCTACAAATAGTAGTAATTCTTAACAAATAAATAAATATTTATTATTAAATCAATGTCAAAACATATAAGCATGTATACATCGTCGCCTAGTAAAGCGTTTCTCAAGCGCTTTAAAAAATTATATCGTGTAAATAGTAATAAATAATTTTCTTACTTGCGTTATTACAAAGCATCCCATAAAAATGTTTTACAACCTTAAAATAGCCATGTGACATAAGAAAACTTTTTATAAAAAGCAATCGCTTTCTGATTTATTATAACGATATGTGAAAACTATATATAATCGGGAGTTAGGATATTTTCACTTTAAAGCGTTTGAGACAATTTGAATACTCCCGTAGCAAAGGTATAAACTACTTCTAATGGAACTTGGCACCCATTTAAATACCAATTCTTTTATCGGAGAAGTCGACAACACCGGTTTTATTGTTCGTAAGCTGTTTTCATTCTTCAATATATATTTCTATAAGATAATTTCCATTAAACTTTTTGAGTGAAAATTATCAGTTCATAATTATATATGTGAAAAAGTCTGTAAAAGTTAAGTTCTTACATAGAACGTTAATAACGAAGATATAATATATAAAAGTTTTTTTAAAACGCTATGCCAAAGTAAAATCTGGTTTACGTGTCAGACCTCAGGATAAGGTACAACAAATAAAATATGGATGAACGAAATGTTAATTTTCATATACGTGTTGTTATGATGTTTTGTCAAGTGCTAAAAAAACAAAAGATTAAATGTAGTCTATATAACGTTTTATCACTGTTATTTTATATCGCATTTTAATAACACTATGTAATCGAGATGCGACTACTAATAACACGATAATATTCATTAATTTGTTTATATATATATATATATATCGGCGCAACGGCATTATTTATTTACGTTGATGTGTTATAAATAATTTCAATTATGTTTTAAATCATATTCTCATAAACTGATTGCTATGTTTATTGTTATTGGTCCAATTATTCTATCACTCTTAAAATTAGTTACGTTAAATTATAATTATTATGAATAAGTACGGCGAATGTAAACAGTAGGGTTTTTGTAAAAAATCATAAGATTGCCCCAGTCAGTTTTAGTTATAAATATAATAGAAGAGAGCTCATAGAAGCCCCCTTTTGTGACAACAAAAGGGGGCTTCTATGAGCTCTCTATCGTCAGTTTTATCTGAATAAAGTGATTAATTTGAAGAATTGGTTTTACAGCAATGCTGACGTCATAATTTTTTTTCTTTTTTTATTTATCTTGTATTTATTAACTACCTGCGACGTGACGTACGTATTGACTGGCAGCCACAGAATACCAGCGTTGAAACTCATTTTACAATGATTTCAACATAAGCATGGTTTACCAATTTGGGCATCACATTCTCTGTGTCTTTCGTTATTTTGTATGTATATATTTCTATGATCTGTAAAATGTGTATGTCTAAATAAAGAATTTATGATTGATTATTTTTAAAAATAATGGCACCAGGGAATCTGTTGTATATAATATTAATTTATATAAAAATTCCTTCACGTATTAGCAGTTTACACGCGTTTTCTAATGGGAACTATGAGCTGAAAAAAACATATAAAATTACATCCGTGTGACGCGAGACAGATCACTCGTTTTTCATATATATTCATTGAATCAACAAATAAAAACTCTTTTATTAAAAGATATAAAAACAATACTGGACGCCCGGCGGCTGTAACATCGATATTGACATTGAATCTGTTATCGAACACACAAATAAATCAAAATAAATCATAGAGTTTTATTAATCAAATAAATATGTATGTTTTGACGAATCCACGAATCATTATGGAACGCACGCATACAATATGGAATACGGAACAGAGAAGAAGTGATACATGACGTCATAAAAAACGTTTTAATAATAATTTCAACATTTGGGCGATGATTTTTTTATTAATTAAATATCTTACAAAATCTGCTCACGCACTACTAACGTACTAAGAAGTAACAACAACAGCTGTTCCTAACTAGTCAGGTGTCATCATCCACAAAATTTGCGATAATATTGATTCAAAATTGAATTTACTTGAGCAAACGTTATCAAATTGAGTTGTAGCATCGATCTATTTACACCCTAATATTTGCTTAATCCATTATTGCACATTCAACATTCAAACGAATGAGCTCCGCATCAATCGATCACCTGTTATACAGAGCTATAGGAATACCTGCATAACGATTGAAAACTTTTCATGTTATTTTTATACATAGCAGTACGTACACATAAATTTTAATACATGATTGAGTGTACAAATCAGCCAAGAACCACTAAGATTCTATGTCCTTAATTTCTGATTGAAGGAATACATCCTGAGGAAATCTGCAGATTTGTCAAAACGCTTTAGAAGAGCGTGCCTTTGACGTTTAAGTTTTACGTATTTAATTTATGCTATGCAGTAACTAATTGATATAAAAAAACTGACTTCTTTGGAAGAATACCTCTTATCATTTTTACGTCCAAGAATCTCGTAAATTCTACAACCTCAAAATACAGTAAAAGTCATGTTCCAGATAAATTAAAGTTAAATCACACGAGGGACCTTGTCTAATATAAAACGATTCTGACAATCACCGCTATAAGCGAACGTAACAGTGTATTGAATTGGCACTTTCGTTCAGAAATTAAGTTGTGGGTATCTACATTATTCGCGAACATTTATGACTTTCATTGTATGCGTTATTTATCTAATATTGGTTTGGTAATTCTTAGTGTCGAGACTAATACTAATTAAAATAATATTATTAATTACACGATAGCTGTATTAAATAGATTACTATATGCTTATTATAACTGTATCCGATTGCTAGCTAGCACGGTTAAGGTCAAAGATTAATTATGATTGAAAAATAAAAAATAAAAGTGTACTGAAGACATTGAAGACATTGAAAAGAATCGTCGAATTATCTTCGAGAGTTCGCACCTAAGTTCGGGCATAAATAACCTATTAAAAAAAAAACTAAAAGTACTATCATTCATTTTGCCGCAAATATTTATAAGAGGTGTTTTTCTTGTAGATTATTATTTTAAAAGCTTAACTAAGTTAAAAATACATAACTAAAAAAGAGCCATCATAACATTAAAAACACAGAACGCCTTAAGTAAAACAAACGAATGTTTTGTTAAAAGAAGGAAGAGTTAAAAAATTATGTTGGTTTTTCAGCTTACCGCAAACCGATACCAGTTCGAATTTGTGTGAAGTTGTTTACTGTATCCGTGGCATGCACGGACCTCGGATTAATCAACTTGACCAGATCAATACAACACGCGGGATGTCGGCTTGCAAGCTACCTCCGACAGAGACTTCGTTCAAGCAACAAAATTGTACGTTGCATTCGCCTCGTAAAAACTTCGTAATAGTGATTTGTAAATCTCGGAATTGTCTGTATAAAATGTTGATATACCATATTATGTGTTTTCAAAATCAGGTCACTGACCCCATTTTTATATTCGAAATATGAAATAAACGATCAAAATAAATAACAAACATATTTTCTTCCTTTGTATGTAGTTGTAATTTGTAGTTGAAGTATTAGAGAAATTATCTTTTTTCACTTTTTAGTGTAATTACCGTTACTCGGTGGTAGGGCTTTGTGCAAGCCCGTTTGGGTAGGTACCACCCATTCACCAAATATTCTACCGCCAAAAAGCAGTACTCGGTATTGTTGTGTTCTAGTTTGAAGGGTAAGTTAGCCAGTGTAACTACAGTCACAAAGGACATAACATCTTGGTTCCCAAGGTTGGTGGCGCATTGGTTATATAAGGAATGGTTAATATTTCTTACACCATTGTCTATCGGCGGTGGTGACCACTTACTATCAGGTCCGTCCATTTGCTCGTCCGCTTACCAAAATCATAAATAAAACTGATATCGGTTAATTATTTATTGCTCGTATTGCGTAATCAATGAAAGAATATTTCAGAATACCTTTGATCAGAATACCTCCCCTTAAAAAAAGTTGGAATAATAGTCGACAATGTAAGCATGTGGTCCGAAATATAGACCGGTTATCATTTTGATTTCACCTCACGTCCTCATTAATAATACGCTCATAAGGTCAGGTAAAATCATTGAAATTATTCTGCCATATACAATAATTGAACAAGTATTATTTTAATTATTTATAAAATATTTTGCACAAGATTATATAGTTATTTTTTAAAATTTCGTTGGTAGTAGGGCTCTGTGCAGGCACGTCTTTGTATAACCCAGTAGTATTTTTGGGTTCCGGTCTGATGGGTAAATCGGCCATCGTAACTATAGGCACACGGAGAATAACCTCTGGTATCTGTTAAGGTTGTTGACGCATAGGTTCTGTAAGAACTTGTAAAAACTTCATACATAGTATAATATACATAGTAATCGGTATTCGCATTTCATTATTGTGGTAAATAATGTTTTCTCACTTTTTAATTAGTTCACTACATATGTACATACTTAAGGCCTTTGTGTTTAAGCATTTGAAACCACTTTTTTCTTTACTTTGGATATACTTATTTGTTAAAAAAAAAACTTTTCCTGATATAGTATTTTAGATCAATCAATCAACAAGACTACATGAACTCTCAAAAACCCACTATATACAAGATTTCTCGAGCTTGGCGGCCCTACATCCATTTATTTACCCTTAATTTTGTACAATATTTGTAAATTATTTTAGGCCACAATATATAACTTTAATTGCATTCATGCTTATTACTTGTTGTTAAAATTGCCATACTGAAAATATTCCTCAAATAAACTCGAAGGTGAAGAAAAACGAGGAGAATTAAAGACACAAAGCACGCAGCAGCAGATTGTCAGTCTGAACACCAATAGAAGCCAAACTCACAATGTTTGGTTCAAATTCATCTACTCTAATAATAGGACTAACCACCTACTTAATTGGTATCTAGTATACATTCTATTGCAAGTCCTCAATAAATCCTGAACACGTAATTAAATACCAAATCCAAAGAGCCCAATAGTTAATTATAGAATAACTCAATCCATTCATTCTTTAAAAAGAAAAAAAAAACGGTCTGGTTCGTTACAGATTTGAATTGCGAACAGTATCGTTTTATTGGATTTAGTTTCGCCCCTTTCTTTGTTTAACATACGGAGTATATTGGAATAAAACCACACATTCCTTTTGTGGGATATCGATAGAAGTTTCTTCTTATATTTGCTTTGTGGTCGTTGATCGGAAATATTTTCGATTCAGTTAAAAAAATATACGTAATATTAATAATAAACTTTATTAATTAAGCAGTAAAATCGCTTATACATTGAAGTTAGTTAATTAAAATTGTTGTACTGTGAATATCACATGTAGATTGATTGCATACGGTCAGTGATGTTGTTTGCACTGTTGGAATCTTCTAACGATATAACTCGGCATGTCTGCCCTATGTTTTGTAAGCGGTAACAACCAGTTTTAACTAGATCGAACTGACATTGTTATCGTACGCTGGGCAGCCGATTCAGTTGAGTTTTAGTTTTTAGTAAGTTGTTATTGTTGTTTTATTTGTTTAAAATAAAGACTATATTTTTTAATTTACAGTTTAATATTGGTCACAAAATTGGACCTCGTGGTAAGTTATCTCGGGACACTTCCTAATTACATCCAAGCGTTATATTTTAAAATGACTAATGAGAACTACTACAGTCTACATGAATCCACTTATAATATAAACGAATTAAGGAGAAAGGTTATCGTCTACGGTATTATCTAAGCTTAATTTTCAAGTTAGATATAAAAGTGACGACATTTTATTCGAAACGTCAATATATCGGTGCGAACTAGTTGAAACCGGTTTATTCAGCATACAAATGCCGATACGCCGGTGGGCCGCCGTAACATGTACTATTTTTCTGCAGCGCAGTTAACTGAACGTACCGTAATAAAATCGTGCTATGGACAAACAGCACAAAAACATAAAAAAAACTAAAGATAAAACCATTTGAATTTGGAAAGTTTGTATTATAGCGAATGTTTATAAAGCAAGCGTTTAATTTGATGATTAATATGTATGAAAAAGAGATGTTTTCAGATTTGGGAATGTTTGTGCTGGTGTTGGGATTCGGCCAACACACTGATAGATAGCGCTTAACTTATAACTTAGAAAAAATCTCTTGTATCATTCACGGGCTATAATGGCATGACGGCTAACTTGCCACCATAATATTAAAAATAATTTAATCTATTTAAAATCAACATTTTTTTACAATTGAATAATCATTCAAGTTTGAAAATTGGAAATAGTCAGCTTCCTTAACTATTAACGTACGTTCGGTTAAGATTAAAGATTCTCATGTTTATAAAAACTCTACTACTAATAAATAGTAATCTATCTATATAATATATATATATATACTGAAAATCATAGCTATTGTGACTTCAATATGAAGCTAAGTGTTTACTGAATGCTTTTTTTACTTTTATTGCACATAATTTATTTTTGTTTCCATTTAACCACTGATATATTAATTATAAGATAACAGAAGTTCATTATTTATTTAAGTAAATAGCATTTCTTTAACGTCTTTCTGAGCAGATCATAGTTTTGAAATCTTAAAGATTAAACAAGAAATTATATAGTCTGACCTAGATGAGACACAAGGAAGTCAGGTGCAGTCGCATAAGGCATATTAAACTGATGCATCAGGCTAAAAAATGGACTTATCACTTACCATCGACACTGACTCCCATCATCTGAGCTTGGAAACCGAGGACGGAAAATATGGCGAAACCCGCGTATATTGATGTCAGAAAGTTTGTACAGCTGACAAATACGGCGTCGAAATGACAGTTATTGTTGAACTTGTTATACGATGCCAAGGTGACCAGGGAGCCGCAAGCGACTCCGAAGGAATAGAAAATCTGTTGAAAATAATGTTTTTTTTATTAAATGAATTGATATATTACATTGCTAGTCCAAGTCTGCCTAGATGTACAAAACATCACTGCCTAAATAATTACAGAAATAAGAGAGTCATGACCTCGGTAGGTACCAGGTCCAAGGTAAAAAGGTGTATTCAAACGTTGTATGCACTTATGGTAATTAAAACAGAAGAATAAATGTATACCCAAATGTTTTCAATAGATAACTAACCCATAAAATAGTCGCATACGATATGTAACTGCTGATATCTCATCATGTTAACCTATAATAATATTATATTTTCTTGGAAAACGGGTTGACATCAGACGGTCAACTCTAGAACCACGCATGCTCATTGGTCAAATCGAATAGTTTCCGCTTCAAATCAAATCGTTTCCTGTTACATACTTCCCTCCCTTTTATCTATCTATCAATACCAAAAATTGCTGGAAAGCGAGAGGAAATATGTCACATCAATAACAGGAGTAAAGTGACGTATTACTAATTACTAATAACTGGGTGGATCGAAGTTTATAATATTGTTACCTATATAAGTATTAGCACAGCTGATCAAGGCCTGTTCTCCTTTGGAGAAGAATTATTCAAAAAGGTAATTAATATCTTTAAAATAAACATATTGTAAAGATTTTTAGTTCCAATTTTTTAGAATATTGCATTAGCAGCCCGTAAATGTCCCACTGCTGGAATAAAGGCCTCCTCTCCGTTTTGAGGAGAAGGTTTTTTGGAGCATATTCCACCACGCTGCTCCAATGCGGGTTGGCGGAATACACATGTGGCAGAATTTCGTTGAAATTAGACACATGCAGGTTTCCTCACGATGTTTTCCTTCACCGCCGAGCACGAGATGAATTATAAACACAAATTAAGCACATGAAAATTCAGTGGTGCCTGCCTGGGTTTGAACCCGAAATCATCGGTTAAGATGCACGTGTTCTAACCACTGGGCCATCTCGGCTTAGAATATTGGCAAATTTTAATTTATTTATTTTGTGATCGTAAAAATTTCCATTAATACAGCTCACAAAAAATTTTCATTTTATATGGTTCTAAACGTAAAACGGAAAAAATGAAATCTAAGACCTCGTCATTGCAAACTCGTGTTACGAAAATCCAGCAAGAAACCGGTAATATTATTTGCTTCAAAGTTCTTAAAGTCGCTCAGTAGCTTAAGTGAAAAACTTCGCCGAAAAAAACTTGAAGAAAATTTCGCTAATAAAAACAGCGTCAATTAATTTAAAACTTTTGTATTAATCGCCGCACAATTTGTACAAATTTTCAACTTAATTAGTCTTAAGGTGTTTATTTATGTATAACGCGAATAAAAGTGGAAATTGTTTTCGATAAATCCCGTAGAAGGATTAATGTTTTGACTTGAGAGTTTCTTAAGTTTTAATGAGTGACTGAATAGCTCTTTGGCGAAAGGAGATTAAAACTATACTCCGTTTAATTGACACATCATTGTTTCTAAACATCGAACACATTTGCATGTTTTATAGGATCTTTTAACCAATTTTATTTAGGGCTAGGCAGCTGTCCTGAATGTTAGGGACATTAGGGACAACAATTATAAAAGTTTCTTTTAAAACAAAGTAAGACAAAAGATCTACTTTAAAAGCAAGTAATTTATTTTATAATAGAAAATGAAAAATAAAAATAATTATTCAAAGTAATTACTAACTTTAAAAAAGGTCAATTTCCAAACTTGAGCTAGCAATATTGATGTCATTAATTAATGGAGACACACTGCATAAAAGGTTACTTTTTTATATCATGTAGGTCGACGGACTGGCAGACAGGCGTGATGGTAAGTTGTCACCACTGTGTGAGATGTTATGTCCCTTATATAGAGTGCATTTACACTGGCACTCACCCACCAAACGGTTCATCGGTAAAATATGTATATGATGGGTGGGTGGTACTTCACAGTCGGGCCAAAGACCAAAGCCGAACAACCAGATAAACATTAATAAAGTTTTGATTTTGTTTTAAAAATTGATTACACGACATAGTTTAACAGTAACTCGAGTAATATTTAAAAAATAATAATAAATATGTAGATGAGTTATTACAACGTCGCAATGCAGTATAATGGATAAATTAATTGGACATTGTGATCAAATAAAAGCTGATACTCTTAAGTATAGTTTGATATGGTTCAGGTCTTTTGTTTTTAAATTATACAGGACTGGACACTAAAGAATAACGTCGCGAGGAGAAAATTAATATCTGAAATTCTACCACACGTGTATCACCCGCTTTGAAGAAGCGTTGTGAAATAAGCTCTATAGTGTGTCGTTCTCATAGGCGGTTCGTTATTTTTACTTTATTTAGTTTAATAATATATTTTTATTAATTTCTAAGAGATAAAAATATTTTATTCCGAAATTGTTGATACACAACCTAATTTAATCTAAGTTAGAATTACTATAGTTATTTTTGATAATATCTCAGGAACGGAGTATCTAAGGTTAGGGGTCAGACCGAGAAGACCAAATAGAGCTAGAGAGCCGGGCTTATTTAAAAACAGGAGAGTCTCATAAAAGGTACCCTATTCTATGAACGGAAGTTTAGTAAAATGGCTAGGCGTTTAATTTTGATGTTTAAATAACCAGTTGCAGGCTTATATGCGGTATTGCTACTAATATAAGATTAAGGCAATTTCTCTTTAACAACTTTAACAAAACAGTACTATATATTTTTTTTAAACTATTAACAAGTCATAACTAATTCAAGGTCAAACATAGTACTGCTCAAAACATAATTTTTAATCGCAACATTTAAAATGTGTATATATTTACCTGGGAAGCTGCATCACCCCAGACTCGAGCTTCCAATAGCGTACTCCAATTAGGGGATAGGTAGAACATTATACCTTCTCCAGCTCCTTCTAACGTCACACCCCTGATTAATAAAGCTGTTAACATCACGTATGGGAATAGAGCCGTGAAATATACTACTTTTCCTGCTGACTGTACCCCCTAAAACAAATAAAGTTCATATTCAAATACAGTTTTGCTCACAAGTGTTAGAACATTTATTAAGTAAATATTAATTCAACCAATTGTATAATCTTTCTTCTTAGGTAGATGTTTATTGCAAGCTTGACTAAATATGTACTTCATTTTCCACTTATCTCAAGGCTTGTACTTATACTTGTACTTATAGTTGACTCAAGGCTCAATGAAAAGTGGTGTATCACTGGTAAAGGGGTACAGTGTACCACTTTTTATTGAGCTTTTTCTTTTAGGTTAAATACATATAATAAAAAATTCTTACCTTAATAACACATAGGAATGCCACAAACCAAGAAAAGAAAAGACATCCAACTATGTGCCATTGGATAGTTCCCCAATTTTCCCATGTTGAATCACCACGTCCTAATACACGTTCACTAAAAATAAATAATCACTCGTTTAATATTGTCTAGTTTAAAAACTATTGTACACTAGGACTGTAGGATAATTGTGACAAATATTCATTAATTAAGTCCTAACTCAATATCGATTCTCAATAACTAGACTAGTCTGCACATAAATATTATGATGCATCAAGGAATACAAACCCAGGTGCTCGAAACCTTTACGAATAAATTCTATACGACCATAGAGTGATCATAAAATGGTTTAAGCGTGATCAGAATTAATATATTCAGTGATATTCTGAATCCTGGTTTAGCCCGTCTGTGTAGAATCCACCCACATACCAACAACAACTACACACGCTCTACTGCCAACCAGAATTAATTAGTGTTATTGTTTTCCGGCTCGAAAGATCAATGAGTCAGTGTAAACTTCTGGCACGAGGAAGATAACATCTCAGCTCTCAAAGATGTTGGTGCATTAGCGATATAAGGAATGATTAATATTTTTTAAGGTGCGAGGTCTATACGCAGCGTCAGATTCAGTGTCTGCGTCATCAAAGGTGAAAAAATTCAAAAATAAATTGATCCACTTAGAAATTACAAGTTCAGAAATTGGGTAATGAGGATATGATCAGAATTAGATGTGAAAAATAAGAAATAATATGACTCAAATAACTGGAATAAGAGACAAGTACGTTCTAAATTCAAATATATAATTGGAAAACACGACTTTATTGCAACGTAAACATAATAATTTTGATCATTGTTTCATTGGGTTCCATTCGATTATCGATGCTCTTTGACCTTGTAAGGTGTATCATAAATATTCATAAACCTTGTTTGAATACAACGAAAATGTTATTATTATTAATATCTAGATTACCCTTGCGTTTTTTTATCATTTTTATCGTCATTTATCAGTCAGGGAAGTAATGACGCGTACGCTCCATAAGGATTAGGAACAGTAATCGTCCTGAAATAAATCGAGATTTCCTCGATAAACTTTAACAAATCGTTGTGTGACATGTATGTAACTAAGTAGGGATACTTACTGTTGCATTACAATATATTTACAATAATATTATGTATGTATATTCACAGTAATATTGATCACTTTGATAGAATCAGTGAATATATAAGCTTATAACGCCAAGTTTCCGACTTCACAAAGTCAATAATTCCTTCTTGGGGCAAGGTGTTCGTTTCTATAATAAAATTCCGCAGATATTTTTTACTTTGCCGATTCATAAATTCAAATCATTTGTAAAAAAATACATTGTTAAATAAGGCATATTATTCAATACAAGATTATACAGATGATAAAAAAGCGTGGACTTTCAGGAAGGCAGACATATATAATTGTTTTTAATTAACATGACTTTTTAAACGTTGAAGAAGGGTACCTACTGATTTTCTTTGCCGGTTCGCCTCGGTAGAATCTGAATTCCGAACCGATGGTAGTTTCACTTATTATAGTTTGTTAAGTGAAGATTCAAAAGTAAGTATATTTTGATTTTGCTACTATTAGCATGAAAGCAACGTCTATTTTTGCGAATGATTAATATACATACATAATTCGATTAGTACCAATAAATATTTAATATATTACGCGAGTCTTGTTTGATACCAAGGTGACCAAATCTGATAATGTAATTAGTGATGTGATTGATAAAAATCTTAATACGCACACGCTACCGGATTGCCATTGCTTGGTTACAGTTTAAATATATTTAAAATTTGATAATAATCAACAAATATTGACCAAGAACTCTTTACATTAGTTTTGTATGTGATTATTGGATACGTATTGAGAGCAAAACTACGTAGTTTTCGAAATTTAAAAGAAAATTAAAGTCAGAGGCCTAATTATTTTAGAAATTCCGAAAAGCTAAGTCTGGAATCTGTCATTCCACTTTTGATACTCCCGTGACTCATACAGCTGTATCTTTGAATTATTCAATTGGATCACCTGATATTGAATTGTCACCACTACTCGTAAACATAGCCATTGTAAGAAACATTATAAACAAGAATTCCATACAACGCTTATGCACCACGAACCTTGAAAATTGAAATGTTATGCCCTTGTTCCTGTAGTTACACCGTCTCACTCACCTTTAAAACCAGAACTCAATAATATTAAGTGTTGCTCTATGGCGTTAGAATATTTGGTCAGTGGGTGGTACCTAGCATTGGGCTTGCACAAAGCCTGGTAGGGCTGTATGTAAACCCGATCATGTATTTAACTTTTCCAGTGGTGTCAAATTTATCACCTCATCGTATTAAGGGAATAGAGATTGTACTTGGGTTGTGCATGTACTTCTGCACTAATGATGTAGTGCACAATGAATGCCTATTAAAATTGTTAAACACAAAAGTTATTCTTTGAACATATGTATATACATATAAATGACGGTGATGTTATGAAGTGAGCTGAATGAAGCTGGCGTTGTGTAGGGGGTGCTGCATTGAGGTAAGCTGAGGTGAGGTGAGGTGAGGTGAAAAGAAGAGGTAGAAGGAGCATACATTGTATTATTAGTATCAAAGTTTTAGTATTTATTAATTTATTTATATATATCCAGTTGTTTCCTGCTATGTATACAGGCCGGTTCTTTATATATATACCCTAAGAAGTTATAAACTATCTCAATCACAATTCACTTTGCTAATTCGAATGGTATTTAAAAATTCTAATAATATATATAACGTCATATTATCAACGTGATAATATAGATAAGTTATTTAGAATAATCAGATTATATAAGTAAGGAAACAGATTTGAGCATTATGTATCGACTGTCAATTTTTTTTTCTAATTATATTTTCAAATCAAATAACACTCAGAAGCTAGATAATTGTTAAATTGGTTGAATCAAAATAATGATTATACTTGATGATGTAGTTCTGACCGATATCGGCTACTACAGCCAATCTCAAGGCCGAACAGCCAAACGGCTTCTCTTACTATCACTATCCGATGGGACGGCAAATCCAACACGTTCGACAAAGTTCAGGTGCAGGACAAACGGCTTCCCTTACTATCACTATCCGATGGGACGGCAAATCCAACACGTTCGACAAAGTTCACGTGCAGGACAAACGGCTTCCCTTACTATCACCATCCGATGGGACAGCAAGTCCGAGACGATCGAAGTTCAGGTGCAGGACAAAAGGCCTAATATACTTTCCGAAAGCAGAGGAGTGAGGAAGCCAGTAATTGTTATAGTATGTGATTGAATCGAAATAATGATTAAGCTACTAACATTTACATTAATAAATCTCACAATAAAAAACCTTAAATATGTAATTTTAACCGTTAAATTGTCATATATATTGTCAGCATCTTTTTGCTGATAACGTGGAACGGGCAAAGGACCAAATTTCGCGCACAAAAATTAGTGTTCTTTATAAATATCAAATTTAAATTGTTTATAATGGAACCAATAAAAACCACATATGCCTTGCAGAATTAACCTCTGTTCAAATTCAATAAAAACAACAAGTACTCAGTACTTTATAGATTACATAAAAGTGAGTGAAGTGTCCAAAACACTTTATACGAATAAACTGATAAGATGATCCAAAAAAAACGATAAAAACTAACTCTTGGTTAACTTTATAGATGAATTTCATAAAGATCAATAAACCTATAAACTATTCCGTACAAATAAGAATTTTTGTGTCGAATTTCCACTTAAAATTGTATTTTTTTTTATCAAAACTAAATAGGCCGATTGGCAAATGGATAGTGTGGAAGTAAACATACGGACAGACACAGTCAGGTGGCGCAAATACGTTTTCACTTTCATATAAATATTTCTTAAAAAATGTCTGCTGTGACTAAAATTCACACTTGTCAGTTCTCAGTTCTGTCTCAGTATTCCAAAACATTTGCCAAGTATTGCGAAGAAGTTTTATTAGATTTACCAAATCCATTTCCTCATCACCTTTACCATCATCAGTGCCTTTGAACTTACTTGTAGTACTCTTCGGAAGCCAATCGTCTGGTAACGTTCGTGTACCAAGGAACTGTTTCAGTTCCGTTCCAGCAATATTTTCCATCATATGGTTCGAATCCTGTCATTCTACATATTTCATCGATGCTCATGCACTTTCGTAAATAATACGTCAGATCTGAAGATTCTCCTGTGTTATTCATTCTGCACTCCTTATCGTAGGAACCACTGTAACAAACTGTATTTAGAATTTACATATTAGACTTGAATTAACTATAAAATCGGACATTTAAAGTGCAAGGGCTTCTTCAAATATCTACAATTTGGGATTATAATATGGCACAGGTTTGTTTAAAATTAGTGCAGGAGTAAGCTAAGCTTATACTATCAATCATTAATTTGCATAAAAGGTATTTTTTTCAGGCGTATCTAATAAATTTTGTCCTTCGTAAACAAGCAAAAAATATTTATTCAATAGAATTTCCCTTTATGTAGCAATATTGCATTATCACGTATTGAAAGTAATATAATTATTGAATTGCACTGTATAGAAATGCATTCGACTGGGATACATTTTGTATTATGAATATACTAATTTGCGTTCAAGAATATTTTGGAGGTTGAAGAAGTGCAACAAAATCTGCCATACTTCATAGCTAAGAAAAACAGAATTAAGAACTAAGTAAGTACAGGAATAATTGGTGGATATATTTCTACTAGAGAAAAAACAGGAGAGAATGTTATATCATAAACTAACTTCAGCTTTATAATTTAAATAAATTTTTTTGTGTTCAAAATTACCATATACCTTAGTATTGCCAATAATACGGCTATAATATACGTACTTTTTACGATTATAATATACTCGTCAGTCATAAATTTTATACGACTCGAGCATAAATTTAACGACTAAAGTAAGGATTGTATTACTTTTCTACGTATGAGAGAAGATAATTTCTAAATTTCAATTCTTATCTTAAATAATATATACAAAGCATAAATCACACACATCAATGATTATGTTGTTAGTTAATTTTGTAGATGTTAAATTTATTCATATTTCCAAATCGTAAAATATTGACACATTTACAAAAAGTAGCTAGTTGTTTTTTTTATGAACTATATGTATATAAACGGGGCTTAAGAATATACCTCTATGCTATTGAATATCTAAGGAGAAATATTGAGGAAATCATGGGATGGATTGTTATACGCCCTAAATTATATTCGAACACGTGTCTTTTAATGTATCCATTCGACTACAATGAGACAAAACACAGTGCTTTTCATCAACATAAACATTATCTTTCATAAATAAAAACAAACCACTTACAGTCAGTGTTATACACATTGTCACAGGATCCCCAACCAAGTTGACCGCCAATTGACACGAATGTATAAAAACTCGTCCAAGCGATGATAATCATGAAATATATTGATATAATACTGATCACAACCAATGTGCAGTAGCCGACGCCGCTGAAGAAAGGACCAATCGAACTAAAAGCCTTGATTGGCCCCAATGCTGTGTATTGTCCAATATACAGCTCAAGGTAGAATATTGGAAGTCCAATTAGGACCAACATCAAGAAAAACGGTATCAAAAATGCACCTGGAACAATATTTTTTTATTACAATCATATTTACTAGTACATTTTAAAACTTTGTCAATCTAATGTGTTAAATATCAAAAATATGGATTGTTTTGTTTCGGGTTTGGATGAAGAGCCAATTTTATTACAAGTACCAAGGATATAAAAGCTTAGATCTCATGGTATGCAGTACTGCTTCTATGTAACTTTATTTATGCATCAGATACAATTCAACTGAATCTACAACTACTCAACTCAATCGATCGAGCATTTTTTTAAATTTTGCATTTCAATTGTTTCAGTTGAACGACTCGATCCTACCTGAGATATAGTACCTAAAATATATTGGAAATATATTATTCAATCTGTTTCTTTATTTCATTATCTTGGAATTTATAACGACAATATATTAATAACGCTATCGTGAAATCTTTTATGGTATTTTCGGGTCCGTAATTCCACCTTAACTGATATAGTATATTATTATAATAGTATCTCAAGAAAACAACCGAAAACCGAACCCTCATCTTCTGCCCGACTGCACACGAATATACATACGTCTTTAATCGATTTTGACCAGAAAACGAGTAAAACAGCATAAGAAACATTATGAATTCGCGAAAAATTGCGTTTTGGATATCTGCAAGGATGGTATCGGAACTCTAGAAGTAAAATTGTGAAATTGGCTTGTGTTTTTAAATTCAAACTAATCTGAATGTTTCGTTTGTCTAATGGTTAGATATATGGCCGCAGACACGAGGTCCAGGGGTCGGCCCAGGTCGGGCCGATAAAAAGTTATTGGGTTTTTCAATCGAAATTACATCGATATATTAATCAACTGTCTATAGTGTATACTATAAGCAAAACAAAGCTTGGAATATGAAAATCTCATGTTTATTTTTTTTTACTTCTTCTTCTTTGATTGGAATAAGCTATGGTATATACAAATAGTGGTTCCGTACGGTTTCATTTACTTCAAACGTTACTGCTTCGCCTCCGTAGATTGCGGCATTATGTTATATTTAATAAGCTTTTTCTATAAATAGGCTATTAAATATGCAAAATGAGGTAATTCATGTCTATTATCTGTTATTCTATTATTGATAAGGACACCTTGATTTTGTTAAATATATTGAATTTATAAAAATAACCGCCACCGCAACTTTTATTGGTAATTCTTAGTTCCATAACGAAAGGGTTTCTCGCAAACATAAATCACATTTTTATCATTAAATTTGCTTTTAGTAAATTCTTAAAGATTTTAATGTAGATTTAATGATTGTGTGTTTTTGTGCAATCTACCTACATAATAATTATTATTTATTACATTGGCTTCATTGAGCTACCTATAAATATCGTAAAACATTTTTAATTTCCAATAAATATTGAATAAAAAAAAACGAAGAAGGTCGATTAGTCTTTTTTTTTTAAATTTATAATCAAAGACAATAGTAAAAAATAATAATAAAATAAAGTGAATTATTAAAACCCGGTAAATTTCTGTTTTTATAACATTTAAATAATCATTACGTATTTATATATTATTATTTTTTTACATTAATTACATTTTAATTAATAAAGTTAATAATTGTTAATATTGGACAACATCACACACATTACTTTGGTCCCAATGTAAGTAGCTAAAGCACTTGTGTTATGGAAAGTCAGACGTAACGACGGTAACACAAACAACCAGATCCAACACAACATAGGAAACTAATTAACTTCTTCTACATCGACTCGGCTGGGAATCGAACCCGGGACCTCGATGTGGCGTACCCATGAAAACCGGTGTACACACTACTCGACCACCGAAGTCGTCAAAAACATTTACTGAAACATTAATAAATAAATTATTAATCAAAATGTTTGTAAAATAACGATATGAAAATACTTCAAGTTACAACGGCTAAGGTTAAATTTATAAAAGAAAATAGTTCTACATTTCTTTACAAAAGGAAAACAAAATTTGTTCTCGGTCGCGGCAAAGAAAATGCAATTACGCAATATACGCATCAGAAAGCTCATTTTTCATAGCTTAACGCGGATTTTACTTTGAAAATTTTTACCCTTTTAGTCCTTACAAGAATAAGAATGCACAATAGAGACTTTAATCTTGAAAACAAGTTATATTCCTAATAATCCCATTGACTGATTTCCTTTGATATTTTTACGTCTACGCCCTGGTATGGTTACTGGCCAAAAATAAAATAATAATCAAGACAAACACATTTAAATTAACAAATCGTTCTCACTTAATTTTTAAATTTCGAAAGCTGAGCTCACACAATATTATCATTAAATATTTTACCCATTCATTGTGGTGTTTTATTGTCTGTGATGTTTTTTTTTTATCTGCCAACCGTGTGCAGAAATATCGTAAATCCAATAATTCATCTAGATCGATTTACTGCTTATATAAGTTATAAATGTATACAATAATTATATATTATTTAAATTTAATTATGAATTACAATTTTCAAGATATATACTACGGTGTGTAGAAATTAGATTTTACTAATATTCGATTTATTTTACACTGAAAGCCTCGCTTTGAGCGCACTGAAAGTAAATTTTCGAAGCAGAATTTGAGACAAGAGCTCTTAGTGTTGTAACGTTTACAGGATTTTACTGCAGACGTGCATAAAAAAAGATCATATATTTTCGCTAGGATTCTGTATAGGTCCTGGTATGTGTCATTTTAATTTTCATGCAATTTTCTTTCACTAGTTTTTCTCGGGTATCTCTTAACTGTTTTTTTTAATCGATAATAAATTAAATTTTTAAAAGGCACTTAGATAGTCTTTTATATATAGTGAATAATCATTTTTAGTCGTTTAAAGTACTTTACAAAATCAGTTTCAAATATATATTCTTTGGATAAAATCTTAGGATATTTTATTGTACGCATTACAGGAACAATAGTTTGAGGTCTTACGTAACATTTCACCTTGTATTTCAATCAGTAATTTTTTATTTTTATTAAGTAGATACATGCTGTCGGCACAACTAAAAGCCATTAAATTAAACTAAGAATTGAATTTTAGTAAATACATAATAAACAGCAAGCAAAAAATAATACAATTGATACCGTCATTTTGAATGTAAAAAATATTCGTTAAGAAAAATCACTACTAAAATCTTACTAAAACATTTATATAAAATACCATAAAGTAAAATATAATCGAGGCGTTAAAGAGATATTCAAATAACACCTAAGCTAAAACAATGGCTTCGTTCTAGGGAATAGAAACTGTTTTATCGCATAGCTTCTTACCTCCACCATTTCTGTAGCACAGGTAAGGGAATCGCCAGACATTCCCAAGTCCGACGGCGTATCCTAGACATGCCAATATGAATTCCAGCGGTCGTCCCCACGCTGCTCGCTCGGGAGTATCGTTCAAGGCATTATCACTGCTGTTCTCCGGCAGATTGCCTTTAGTCTTTGCCTAGAAGGAAATATATTTTCAGTTTTAAAATGAACATTTCTTGCATTTCAGTTCTATTATTTTTTTTTATTATGTTGGTAATGTTTTTCATAATGATAGGGTATTGTTATAATACAGAGTAAGTTAAGATGTTTTTTTTTAATGGTCTAAGTACAGACAGATATTTTTTATCTATAACAGTTTACATTTGTAAGAGGTTGCTATAAAAGGATGGCAGCACGTTTGGAAATAAAACGACCGTATTCAAGCTATTTATTATTATTTTTATTATTATTATATATTGGAAACGGTAAGATCGTGAACTTTGAAATAAAACCGCGGAGTTTATTCCGCAGGTTCTTTACAGGGGTTGGTGTAATCTTTTACAAATTCGTTGTTTATATTTTTTTCATTATCGAATTACATGAAACATGTGCGAGTGTTTGTATAATATGTGTAAGAGTTTATGTCATAACACAGTCGAGAATCACTGATACTTTGGAGGTTTCTAATATGATGTCGTAAATAAACACATCTTTTGCGCTTACGTTGCAAAAGCTGGCTGCACCTTACGAGATATATCAAAATAAAGTACTACAGTATTGTACACCTTAAGAGAGTCTATAAAAAAGTTCGCGAGTATATATAATATGGCGTTTTACAGTATGTAATTTAAATGAATATTTTCCAAGATATTACAGATTTAAAATGCAGGTACATAGCGGTTTGTATAGTCTAATGAAAATAAAATGCTGTGAACGTTGTATATAAAGACATTCATATATCAGTATTGCACCCATGCGAAGCCGGGGCGGGACGATAGTTTTATTATATAAATCTCAATTGTTTTGTCAATAATCTAAATTTGAAACAGATTTAACTGCAAACCACAGCATATTATTTAATAATATTATATACTGAAACCTTTTCCAAAACGCTCTTCATGATCTAGTATAAGTTTTACGAATATTGGTTAAGTCATTGTTTCATGTAGACATTGCAAAAAGTCTCCTCATTTCCTAATATCATTTATGTCGGATAGGGCACCAATTAGAAATCATTTATTTTTCTTCTTTTTGGAGCTTACAAGTTACAAAAGAACTTTTGGAACCGAATTGTTATAATGAGTTTGACTCTAAATAGTTACTTAAAGTATTAATTTGAATAAAGTGGATTCTTGCTAACTTAATCCCATCAAACAATTGAATAATTATTTTAATTTAAATGCAAATTTCGTTTCAATTGCTATGGGCTCAATGGAGATGCTAACTTCGATTCAGTTTGCTGTTCTTCAAATAATATTATGCAGAAGTTGTCGCTCAGACATTAAGAAACAAGACTATCTCCTACAGTAGCTCTTTAGTATTCTGAACATTATTTATATATTTTATTATTTAAATAAGTAATGCATTTCATTGAATTTTTTTTTTGTTTCTGCTGTCTGAAATAAACCCGTGAATGTACCATGTATCCAGAAAACTATTCTCAAGGTAGGTTATAATCAAATCTTTTTTCTTGCAATGTGTGAGTATGTGTTTTACTGCGTTATGAATTCACCCATGAAAATGACAAATGGTGTCAACGCTTTTTGCAATTCCATTTTCAAAATTCCGCATAATAGTAATAAATTATTGCGGAACCCAATAATTTATTGCTGTTTAAATGATAAGTGAACTAGTATAACTACAGACCCAAGGGAGGTTACATTTTAGTTCCCACGGTTAGATGCGCTTTAGCGATGTAAGGATATTAACTATTCCTTACTTATTACGCCAGTGTCTTTGGGCAGTGGTGAACGTTTACGATCAGGTGGCCCATTTTCACGTTTGCCTTCGTACAATATTAAAAAAAAAACTAAAAGTAAAACTATTTATTCTGTCTCATAAAATTGTATGAGATAATTTATCTTAGAACGATAAAACAATTACACTTTAAACGTATTGATCCAATAAAGTTGAGGAAAAAGTAAAGGGCCCTTTTGAACACCTCTTCAAAATCCTTTTCTAATGCGACGCCACATTACAAAACCATAGTCTTCTCCAAAATTGAAGGTTTTTTGTATTTTAGTTTGAGTTGTGCAAGATTTGCTTGAACAAAGGAAATTCTTACTATAAAAGTATGATATTCAACACAAGACTATATAGATGATAATAAAACGTGGAGCTGAACCCGAACCAGAGACCAGGACCGATCTCATCGAGATTTTGAACGAAACGAACTACTCCTCTTCCCCTCCCTCCCTATAAGCTGGCGATTTAAATGTGCTTGAAAATATACATATAATAGCTTACTTAAAAAGTATATTGATATTGATTATTGATTTATATTATTAAATATTAAACTTAGTTTATTTTAATGATTGCAAAATCGTTAAGTTAAAAGTGCGCCGTTGATAACGTTACACCGATTCTATAAACATATGAGATGTGCACCAGCGCTCGGAAGTTAAGAGCTCCAGTTTCAAACACCTACCAACTTAAGTGATACTTGTAGAATGTCGTTAACTGAGTTATGTACTTCTTACTTCACATATACTACATTATCAAAGGCTTTCTAAGTGAAACTTTTTAGATCTTAGCACGATTAATGTTGACATACTGAGATTTATAAGAAGTTCGCTTAGTTATATTAGACTTTGAAATACTTCTAATTATGAAATATAAACGCAATGCAGATCTAAATTGAGCCTTCGATTCAGGTCTTCTGGCCACTGGATATCTTCGTAATTAAAAGTTATTAGTACGTTAAAAGCAAGCCTTAAGTACTTTTAATATCATTATAAAAAAAACACACTTTTATTTCATTATCTAGTTTTGTTTTTAGTTTTCATCCATTTTTGATAGGTTTTTTATTTCATTTAAATGCTATTTAATCTACATAATCATGTAATGTATACATCTACATACATACATATTTAAATAACGAAAATTCCGAAACGGTGGTAGTGTTTAAATATTGACGGTATAAAAACGCTCTATTGTAAAGTTTAAAAGAATAAAAAACTTTTGTTTTGATTTAAGTTTGTCAGGGTTATACTATTAAAAAAAGTTTAATATAATTGTATTACAAATAAGTATATTATTATTATTTAATTATAAAATATATTTAATTAAGAAGATGAACACACGCACCTTTTTTTTAAGTGTGATTGTTTAAAGATGATTCATTTAAGTGAATGTCGTCATTGATATGTTTAAAATATCAAATGTATTCATATTTAAAGATAAAATAATATCGTGTAATTTTAATATGCAAATAATTACTATGAATCACTCTCACACACACTCACACGATTGATAATCATTTTTATTTTAAAAATCGATATCAATTGCCAAAGAGAATGCATGAAATGAAATGAGAACTTTGCGGTTTGTTGTCGAAAATACACGCTTGTCATTGATATCTAACCAATGTGAATATAGTTTTAAAGACTAATAATATAAAGAATAGCTTTGTGGTCTTCCTAGCCGAGGGCTATGCTGCTTCATAAAATAGGTACCCTCTCCTTTATGATATAATGTTTCGTAAGATCGTGGTACCTATCAGATTTAATTTAATTCGGTATATGATTGTTCATAACCAAAAATTCTTATAAAAACCCAATTTAATAAAGAATATTTGATTTTGAATTTTCATTTTTGATACGATCAACGTCTCAAAAAGATTGCCATTCCTAGTTTTTTCTTTATTTATATTTTTTTCTTTATTTAAATTCAATAAGTATCCCTAAAATAAATCTACCCGTACATTTCCTTATTCTTTAACATAGGTTTTTTAAATTATTTTAGAAAGAACGTATTTATTAGACTAATACGGATGATAGAATTGATTGATTTTGTTAACGATTGGTAGAATGAAGTTATCTTTGAGACGTAATTAAGAATCGTTCGGTTTCGCATGTAATATCTACGAGTACGTGAAATAAAATTTTATAGATACAACTTTGACGACTCGTTCATACGTAACTCAAAAACGATCGGTTTCTGATGTTCAATCACGATTTGTTAAAGTAAAGAATAAACTAATTAAATATAGAACACACTTAATTCTATATTCAAATATTTTTTTTGTAATAACTAGAAACTGCTTTGTTTTTTATCTTTTATTTAAAAAATTAAAAAAAAAAATTAAATGAGAATTGTGTAGAAAGAAACGCACAGCTTAAACTAGTTCTGAAGCCAGGTTAGTATTATTAAGATTTGAAAACATCAGGTTAACGATAAAGTTATTATTATTACTAATATATGTTTTTTTATTTATTTATACGTATTAGTTTTGCAAATATCTCTTTCCCGTAGTAAATTATACGAGAGACAACGTGGACGCTTTACAGTCTTATACCCTGATTTATAAAAAACAAAATTCATTGCTATGGATATAAATTTAAGATAAATTAATTGATATGGAAATTTTATAAAATTCTATTGCAATTTAAGTTTTTTTTTACATTGCCAAGTAACCAGTGCATTGACATTTTATCGACTAATACTTTAACAATGTTATTATACTTATTACAGGGTACGATAAATCAATCGAAACAATTAATTCCGTTGATTTATTTATAATAAAAAATAGTCGATAATAATATTTATCGATGCTATTTGAAACTCTACATAAATATTTTAATTTCACAAACATTATTTTAATTTTAAACATTGAATAGGAAATACTAATGATCGATCGTTTTTATTGTTAATTTCAATACAAAGCCCAAAAAAGTTTACGAATATACCTAATATGAGAATTAAAAATAACTTTAAATAACTTGCCTCGTTCATAGTGTTATTTCCACCAGCCATTTTAGTAAACAGGACTCCGAAACATTAAATTCTAAACAAATATACTTTATGCGACACATAGGCACTAAGAATGACGATGAAACGTTAAATTCCAACACAAGTACATGTCGCAAATATCTGATCCAAACTGATCGAATCGTACACCGAAATTATAGCTCTTATCTCCAAAGAACTGATTAGAAATGATAAATGTGATGTAATCAATACGATATTACTTTTAACGCAAGTCTAGGATTAAGAAATTTGTGCAAACGAATAGTCTGATACGAACGAACGACATATTATACACATGAGTAATTTGCTAGAGTAAGAAAAAATATATAAAAAAGAAAGAGAGACAAACAGTCACGAAAGGTAAGTGAAAAAAAAAATGTCATTGTAGGATTGTTTTTGATTCTAAATTCAAATTTTTTTTAGTCTATAAATCAAAGTATACCACTAAAATGTTATCAAAATTATTGCTGATAAATTACTTTTATCAATGTTACGTTAAAATTTTAATGTTTTTTCAATTTCGAATACAAATTTTATTTGCGAAGCTGATGTTAAATTTTGAATTTAGCCTCAACGAATACGTTGGTCCAATTCTGATAAATTCTCAGGTGAGGATTTTCGTATTCAAAAGAGTTGAAATAAGAAATTTTACGATACAAATTAAAAATATAAAAGAGCCGTACTTACAGTGACGTTTTGTAAAATTTTTATAATTGTATTAGTATAGTCAATATCACCTTATCATTTTCTGACATTTCACGAACGTAATCTGCGATGTTTTGTGCGAATTCTTACGGAACGGATTTCGAAATTTGTAAATATTCGTTTATTATTATTGGTGGTAGGGCTTTGTGCAAGTCCGTCTGGGTAGGTACAGATGTTCTACCGCCAAACGGCAGTACTCCGTATTGTTGTGTTACGTTTTGAAGGGTGAGTGAGCCAGTGTAACTACAGGCACAAGGGATAATCCCATCTTAGTTCCCAAGCTTGGCGATGTAAGGACTAGTTAATATTTCTTACAGCGCCATTGTCTGTGGGCGATGGTGACCAATTGCTAGTCCCACGACCGATATCATAAAAAAAGATAACATCTATAACCCTATGCACCTACATCACATTCCTGGTGTTGTATTACTCTTGCGTCTTTGTATGCTTTGTGTTTAGTTTGCCTTTTGACTGACTCATTTATCTAGTTTCCTTATGGGTCTGCAGACCCTGAGCTTGTGCATTCAAATAAACAATATTTTGAAGTCAGCAAAAACTTATAGGGGAATTTCTGTCGAGGAACTATCAAAATTTTCCAAGCCCCTCTCGTCATCGATAACATCTTCAATCCTCTGATCCCTGGTATTGGGCATCTTTGGATGATTTCTGTTTAGTTAGTCTTTTGACTGACTCGTTGATCTAGTTCACTTATGGGTCTGCTAATCCTGAGAAGATATTTATATTATTATTTCTTGTACTTAAATAAATTGCGCAAGTGATTTAAATTTGACGAAATAACTAAAGCCGATTTTGCTGAAAAGCTGCTTCTGAAAGAAGCTGCTTGTTGAAAGAAGGAAGCAAGAGCTTCTGGGTCTTGATGTTCGGTACAAGTATTTATTCAGGTTTTGATGAAAACACACAAACAGAATTAATGTTGACTTAGTGAACGACAACATAATGTCCCTTTTATATTGACTTTTACGAACAACTGGATCGAGCAAAGCGCACTAATTGAACATTCGCGTTTCATTGTCAATTGAAATACCGTATTAATGACCTTTATGAGAAATATTCCTAATTGTTTATTAATTTCGAAGTAAGTATTATCGCTATTAACTTGCAAAGCCACAAACCGTATGATAGTTATTTAAAGATTAAAGTAAAATACGTTGCACAATTTAAAGTATTTCTTCTTGTTATCATTGATAAAATAAACAAATTGACTTTATAAGAAGATATTTATCGTATTTACTGTTTGTCTCAATTGTCGTTAACAAATGTTGTTTGATAAATTAGTCACTAGTTTAGTGAATATTTCATATGGGCACGTTTTTTTTATATCTCACATTCGGCTTTTGAGCCTTTTATAAATGTTTTTCGATTTTTAATCGACTACAAAAAAGGAGAAGTTCAATTCGAAGACCTTGTTTAGACCTTCGTTATGTATGGATTGATTTTTTTTTTATATGTTTTTTTTTTTATGTTAGAGGTGGCAAACGAGCAGGAGGCTCACTCGATGAAAAGTGACTACCGCCGCCCATGGACATCTGCAACACCGGGGGGCTTGCAGGTGCGTTGCCGGCCTTTCAGGAAAGAGTACGCTCTTTTCTTGAAGGTTCCCAAGTCGTATCGGTATGGAAAAACCGCCGGCGAAAGCTAGTTCCACAGAGTGGTTGTGGTTTTGATTTTTGTTTGTTTAGCAGGTGATGGAAAAATAGTTTTTATTCGGGATATTTATTTATTATCATTTCTTATATATATACTACCAGTTTGGTCCTATTTGAAACTGAAGAAAATATGGGGTGTCATTTGTTATGGGCTCGCATTACTTATTTTACTGAGTTCTGAGTCCCACGATATCCCACGATTGAACGATTTTTCTCCTACAGAAAAGAGCTATGCGAACAATTTAACATATAAGGTTCTACTCAGGTCTGATGTTTACGTTCCTGATGCTTGATATTTGACAACCAATACGAACGTGTAATTCTACCATGTTGAATAAATTTTGATATAATTATAAGATAGGTATCATAAGATACATAACTGTATCTACATTTTTAACGCGTCAACGGAAACAATTGAGAATTATTTCTAACATTTGTTTATTTTTTTGTTAATGTATAGGCTAACGGACATATTTATACTGAAAATTTGTATGAAGGGGCTGATTTCTGAATCGCGCTAACGTTTGGTTCGCTCCAATATATATAGGCTCTCGATAGTAAAAATATTAGGTAGGTACTTTTGGAACTTTGTCACTTTTTCGAACTCAAAAGCATATTACTTATTAACTCCCGTCAAATTATTTCCAAACACTTATAGCGTTCCATCCTTTTATCCACTCCATACACTTCATTGGTTTCTTTCGCGTGAAATATGAATGTTATTTGACATCAAAGATATATTCCTGTTTGATGTTCTCTTGTTAAGATTCAAGCGAATATAAAGTGTTACGCCATGTACAAAATATATAATATATTTTAATACATAGTACGTGACGGAGTATGATAGTGTATTTGAATAGATTAAAAAAGGTTTTAATTGCTTTCTGCAAGTCTATCTGGGTTATCTGTGGTATACTCATCAGATATTCTAACGCCAAACAGCAATACTTAGTATTTCTAAGTTCCGGTTTGGACTGAGAATGAGTCGTTGCCACTATTGACACAAGTGACATAACAAGTGACCCTATACCATAAAAAAAAAAAAAAACCTTTGAACTCTCAAGATCTGTGGCGCATTGGCGATGCAAGGAATATTTTTTTACAGTGCCGATGTTCATGGGCAGTGACAGTTTCAGGTGACCCTGGTCGTAAGTGGTCACCACTGTCGAGAATAACCGGTAAGTTTCATCATCAGTAGTTAAATACAATCATACATATATGTATATAATATCTCTTGCCTGGAAGTCAACAAGTATTGGCTCCATGATTTTTATCATCTATATAACCTTCAATTGAATAATATTCTTTATTTAATAATGTATTTTTTTACAAATGATTTGAATTTATGATCGGCAAAAGTAAAAATATCTGAATTTCACCATAAAAACGGATACCTTGCCCCAGACGGATTTATTGACTTTGCGGAGTCAAATTTTGGCGTCATAAACTTATTCTTACGTCTCGTGTACATACAATGATTATTACTGATTCTATTAAAGTGATCAATGTTACTATGAATATATATATCATAAAAGTATATAATTATATTAGCAACATACAGGCTTAATACGGCGGCAATATAACTATAAAGAAAATTATATGACATATATATACCCTATATATAGGGAATGACGTAATTAGTAATGAGATGACAAAACACACATACAAATAAATTGTACCCCTTCATAATATTAGTAGATTGATGAAGGTACAGTCAGAATAATAAATTATCAAATACACATACATTTTAAGCATAACTATCTAAAATAAATAATGTACAAGATAAACACACTATTACTCAACATATTAAAATGAGACATATTATACTCATATACATATTATATGATGTATTTCAATTGTACATACATTAACATTTAAACGACCAGAACATGAAATTCACGCTGGACACATCTATATGAAGCAATATATTATACTTTTATTATACTTGGGACAGAGAGATTGACTATGTCAGCCCCGTACAAGCAAAACACAATAATAAAAATCAAACCAACTTAGAATCTAATAAACTTAATATGACTTCCTTAATATAATAATTTTATACACCAATAATCTGTTATTTTCTTTTTATATGAGGAATTATTAAAAAACTTCTATTCACATATTTTAAATAATAGCTTACCTTCTTTTGATGATGGTTCTGCGAGCAAGCTATTACGTATACCCACATCATATGATTTTAATACAAGCAATGTGGAATCCCAAGAAAGGATACGGGCTAGCAAAGCTGCGGGCAACAACTAGTATTATTGTAGTATGGTTCCCTGGAAGAGATCGCTACGTAGCTATAAGGTCGCAAAAATTGTACGCCTCTTTTATTTAGGTTGGATCTATGTTGTGTTTATTTTTTTTCTCCGCGTGGTGTACAATAAAGTGTAATGTAAAGTAGTATTAAATATTAATTATAAATATAAACCTACTCTGGAATGCGCTGAATCGTTTGCTATGCTAAAATCGTCATATAGTTAAACGTTATAAAAAATGTCTTGTCTAAATTTTACTTGGTGGTAGGGCTTTGTGCAAGCCCGTCTGGGTAGGTACCATCCACTCATCAGATATTCTATCGCCAAATAACAGTACACTGTATTGTTGTGTTCCGGTTAGAAGGGAGAGTAAGCCAGTGTAATCACAGGCGCAAGGGACATAACATCTTAGTTCCCAAGGTTGGTGGCGCATAGGTGATGTAAGGAATGGTTAATATTTCTTACAGCGCCTTGTCTATGGGCGGTGGTGACCACTTACCATCAGGTGGCCGATATGCTCGTCCGCCAAATAATGCCATAAAAAAAGGCATCCCATTTATTAGATTGGATGTTTTTTAACGCAATGTACATTTATATATAATAAAAACATTACTTAGCCTCATCACAGTTGGATTACTTATAATGTAGCCGGGAAATCATTACGATTATCTTTAAGATTTGGAACTGAATGACATTGAAAATAATGGAAATCAAGAAACGATGTCATCTTTGTGCGGGAAGATATAGTACGGGAGGAGGTGGTTGTCTTTTTAAGCAATTTGGTTATTATTTATTACGTCATAGATACATTCCTATACTTTTGCTCGAATATCAATAATTGACTGCCTTGTTAGTCTAGTGGCTATATATAAGGCCACAGAACCCAATGTTCTGGTTTCAAGCCCCAGATTGGGTGAATAAATAGTTATTGGGTTTTTCTGTCGAAAACCTTTCAAAGTTTTGTATTGCACCTATATGTCCGGCGTAGTTGGCTGTTCTTCGACACTGTTGCGCAGTACAAATGTTATAAATGTCAAATATGTAATTTAAATACTCGTATATAAATTAAGTATTTGGATGATTTTTATTGTATATGTTATGTATGTTAATGTTTATTCATGACCATAGTTTTATAACTACATCGACTTGAAATTATTGTTTTACATTTTGTATCAACATGACTATTCCCGATTGCATATTGTAACAAACATTTTGATTAATTTATTTTTATAGTCTCCTGGGCTCAGGGCCTTCTTTTCTAAAAACGGAGTAGTTTTTTGAGAAGAAGGCTTGGATTGCTGTTTGTTTTAAGCTTATTCCACCACGCTGCGGGTATGCGGGTGTGGAGGATACAAGTGGCATATCTTCATCCGCCTTTGCAGATATCTTCACGATGTTTTCATCGAGCACGAGATGAATTATAATCACAAATTAAGCTCATAGAAGTCAGTGATGCTTCCCCGAGATTGAACTCAGAATAATTGGTTAAGACTCACGACTTCTAACCGCTGAGTAATTACGGCGTTAATTTTTAAGATTTATGATTAAATTTTAAAGTATAAAATGTATTCTTTTTTCATACAGAAATCCAATTGGAGATCCAAAAATCTCAATCAAAATAACTAAATAAATAAAACACCTATGTTAGTGTTAGTGATCAATTAATTTACTATGTTAATTAATTTCAAAAATATTTAATGTAGAATTTGTCATTGTAATTTAAAATAAAATGCAATCTCCTGGTCTAGGAATGTGATTGAAAAAAATAGAATAGAAGCGGCTAAAGCTACACCCCATTATGCAAATGAAGGCTTCTCTTGTTTCTGCCTATTAGCTTTGAAAAAAAAAAAAGATTTTATGTAATTTGCCAACAATGTCTTTACCAATTTGTCGAGATCTCTCCCTCCACTAATGGCTAAAACCATTTTAACATTTCATCCGTGTTACTATGCTTCCCTGAAAAATTGCGGTAATTTTGTACTGTCGTTTTAAAGTATCTTCGTTTCTTCCTTTAGACGACGGACTTAAAGTACATCAGCACTTCCGAAGTTTCAAGAGTATGGTGAAGTTTTTTCTCGTCAATGATGAATGAGCAATATTATCTTCTTTCAATCAATCAATCGAATTGGAATATTTACTGTGTGTTTGAGAAAATCGGAACCTTTCAAGTTGAATCCTGGGTTAGGCTAATGAGCATCATAGATATCGGGTTTTCACGTGAAGAAATGCTCAGACTTTTTAACGGACTACCATTAAGATGTTGGCAGTGTTACATCTTGTAATGGTCGCGTCGGATTGTTATCCCATCGGACTTTCCATTTCAAAGAGGAAATAGAGCGCCAAGTGTGTTTGTCAATAATGGCTCTATATTATCTGGATGATAATCACGTGCTTGACTTTTCTTTGAAATTTTTCTCCGTAACTGAAATTCCAATGGGCGGATATTATTACGATTTAGGTTAAATCGACAAAAACTTACAAATAGTTCATACTATTAAAGTGGACAATACTTGCTGAGGTTCTTGCCAATTCTTCTCGTTAGAATATACTTTCCGAACTGGTAGTAGTTTTACATTTAATTCAACGCCATTACACGACTATACAAAAGTGATCTAGGAGGCTATTTGGATAAATTGTTTTTTTCCGCATTCTTAACGGATTCTGGAAAATTTCATCAATTTAATTGGAGTTCGAATAAAAACAAATATGACTAAGCAATTAATGTTGAATACCGTTAAGAATTTCTTTATTGGTTAATTTAATTAAAAATCTTGAATAGAACTGTATTTGTCGACAATACCTCTACTGACGATCGACCAATCAGTTGAATATCGTTTAATTTATATTTTTTTAGCATTAGCAGCCCGTAAATGTCCCACTGCTGGGATAAAGGCCTCCTCTCCCTTTGAGGAGAAGGTTTGGAGCATATTCCACCACTGAGCTGTTCCAATGCGGGTTGGCGGAATACACATGTGGCAGAATTTCGTTGAAATTAGACACATGCAGGTTTCCTCACGATGTTTTCCTTCACCGCCGAGCACGAGATGAATTATAAACACAAATTAAGCACATGAAATTTCAGTGGTGCCTGCCTGGGCTTGAACCCGAAATCATCGGTTAAGATGCACGCGTTCTAACCACTGGGCCATCTCGGCTCACATTAATTTATATAATTTGATCAATTCAGTCAATTAAAACTGTGTCGAATAAATTTCAAAACCCAAGATCAAAGGAGATTTTTATCAAAAAATAATGCTTCTATTTGTTCGTATTTTATACTTTTTCAAATCGTTTATCCCATAACAAGTAGTAAAAAAGGTAGCACCATCAAAAAATCTTGTTCACGGTAGAGTGATTCCACCGGTTTTAATATTTTAACCACGACTGTGTAGTAATTTTATGTATTATCAAAGGCGAAATGTGCGTCTGCTCATAATGTTTTAATTAATAACTCCAGTCTTTGCAAATGTTTCGGCCTGAGTTATAGACGATAGGCTAAGCCTGCATAATTATTGCCCAGTAAATAAAAAAAAAATATCACATTCACTGTCAAAGAAGATTGAAACACAGTGTCACAGATAAAACAGTTTGATCGACCAATTTTGTAAAAAACATAAAATTGGCTTATTAATATTTAAATTGATAAGTTTAATCTGTTTGATGAACCTGCATGTATTATCTTACCATTATATTGTAAATGATTCAGTAATTAAAAGTGAAATTAAAGATATAACGCAAATACACGTGTTTTTTCTATTCCAAAAAAATAAATCAGGTGTAGTTCCAACTGCCTTACGCGGCACTGGAGTGTAACACTACGCTCATCCTAATTTAAGACTTCTGTTATGAATTAATGGATAGAAAAACTCAATTACTTTTTTCTAATGCAACGTAGGATTTTAAACTTGCTCAGAGGATCTGAAGTCTTATAATATATCTAATAGATCAACGAATTCATTGAAATTTGAATCAAAACACGACCAAAAAACTTTATATAACGTATCTTAACTCCTTTGCAGCGTACCGTACACATCTTCATAATTTACACCTATATATCGGTAAACGCTATGTCTAGAGACTTAGCACGTTGAAGCCACATCGGATGCGAGGTATAAATCTTGGTAGCTCTTTCCTACCTTCCGGCCGTACAACGCTTCCATAACAATAATTAATTTAGTGTATGTCTTTAAATTGATATTTTGCGAAGCAGTTTAACTCACTTTGTTATTTATGAACAGAATACTTGACATCGATGCGGATTGGAAAATATTTCAAGTATTTCATCAATGAAAACAAAGTGGAAAAAAGTAAAAGAAAACGTTGTGGGGGAAACCTGGACTTAACGAGTAATGCTGCCACAAGTGTACCCATCCACCAACTCATATCTAAGCAGCATGGCGGAACAAGGTCCACATCCTTTAAGATATTTTTTTATCAGTTACCTAATCTTGCAAAAGCTGTATAACACAAAACGAAAGGAAAATACTTATATAATTGATTTGTAAGACCTTGACAAGTTTTGACCGCACATTTAATTTAGGTTTGTATGCACTATTTTATGTTGTACGTCCTAAATATTATTTTAGTTCATAATAGTTTGTTTCATAAATTAATTAAAATATACGTTGTATTTAATATACAGTATTTATTACAAATACTGAAACGGAACTATTTTCCATTTTACAAGACAAGTTTAAATGCAATTCGAAGTTTGTGAAATAGGAGATTTAAACTGGACTTATTATCGACAGTTCAGTTTACTTAATAAAACAATTTTAATTGTTTAATATACTTAAATTTACAATATTATTATAGGATACAATCTACAGAATGTAAAATGGAGATACATATTAATAGATTAAAATATCCAAATAAGGTATTGCTGTTTAACGGTAGAATATCTGATTAGTGGGTTAGCTAGCCAGACAACATTGCACAAAACCTTACCACCCTGTATATATACTACATATATGTCAACGCAAGTCTTACATCATTCTATCTAACTTGAAAACTAATTTAATAAACTAAATTGAAACGATTTCAAAATAAATATAAGGAGTATTTTTCATTGTTAGTATTTTAAAAGTATTCCCATATACCAAGTGGCTCATTCAGAGGCCACTTGAAATCAATATTGGATTGGATAGAGGCAGCTCGGGGTCGGCGGAGTATCGTCATTGTGAAATATCATTTATTTCTCTTATCATTGTCTGAAAATATCGACTTCTCAACGAACTTCAATCCCCTAGTGAAGTGCTCGATTTTGAGAATAAATATATTTTCAAGTTTAACTCATACAAAATATTTACACAATACAACTTTAGTTGTAGATTTTATTGGAGGTTGTTGCTCTAGTGGTGTCTCAAGAGGTTGAATGTTTTTGGGTTTTGCCGTTCGTAAAAAAAAAAATAGCTCGCTGAAGTTTGGGAGTTGGTGCTCCCCTATACCTAAAAAATAATTTCAGTCCAGTCAATAGCGGATGCACATAGGTTTTGTAACGACACAATTTTTAACAAATCTTCTAACATGATGGCTTTTTGTTTGACTATTATTTATAACAAACTTTTTACCTCTTTAAAAACTTTCAAATACCTATTAATATAATATACATATATTTAGATACATGTGGTATTTTTTTGGTCCCTATTTCAATTTAAACCTGATCTGTAGTATCGTAATGGGTACGAATGTATCAGGCGAGTTGCTAATACACTAAATGCCCTAATTATGTGTAACGCAATTTAGTCTCCGAGTGGACGACAAGCATAATTGCATTATACGTGTAACTCAGATGGTATTTGACACAGTCTAATATTAACCATTTCCATAACGTTGTATGATATTTATGTATTTCGATGTTATTATATTGTCTGAATATATATAGTTTGATTTTTTGTTAGTGTACATATACCACAAAAATGGTACACTAAGGTAAGTTTCTAAAATCTTAAAACTCAGGCCAGTACCACTAGATTTTCATATATTTAATTTGTATTTATTACGCAAAACGCATTTAGTACGAAGCGGTGAAGGAAAATGTCGTGAGGTAACCTAAACGCGTCGCATAAAAAGCCTTTGTGTACCCATGAGATATTTACGTGGAAGTCCATATGAATTGCCACCATTGAAGTATGTTTCACAAAATGCTTAACATATTACATTTACTTGGTGGTAGGGGTTTGCACAAGCCCATCTTGGTAGGTACCACCCATTCATCAGCTATTCTACCGCCGAACAACAATACTTGGTATTATTGTGTTCCGGTTTGAAGGGTGAGTGAGCCAGTTTAACTACAGGCACAAGGGACATAATATGCCGGTGATGCCCACTTAACATAAGGTGTCCGATTTCCCAGTCCGCCATACTATTACATAAAAAAAATTACCGATATTAGTACTTCCTAATTTTTCAGCGCAATGTTGGAGCGTGTGTGTGTGGAAAGTCAGAAAAATTGCTTAGATATATTACTGACGTTTTACCGATTTTTCCAATCGAACGTGAAATTAAATATAAAATATTCGACCATATTATTGGCGATGGTTCATTTCCCATCACTAAAATTAACTTGAGACGAAAGTAATTCATGGGTACAATAAAAGATAGTGGAGCGGTCGATCAGTCGCGGGATTCATTAGTTGATAAGTATCTAGTACGATTGACGTTCGTTATTTATAAATGTCAGAAGATAATTACTTGTGACTTGCCGACATTGCTTTGAAAATACTGACCTTTGATTTATCTTTGTAAATTAACTTTTTTTTTGTTTCGTATTTGGTAATTGTATTTGGGGATTTTTGGAAATTTGTTTTAATTCATTGTTTTTATGCCTTACTGTAGGTAGCACTCAAGATGGATTTTGTAGGTAGTGTATGTATTAGAGGATGGCTATATGTCTGAGATTTTTTTTCCATGTTAATAATATCCATTTTAATTGAAGTAGAATTCATTCTTTTTTATTTTCATTTCCAACATCAAGTCCAGATTTCTATGAATTTCGCCGGAAGCCGTTCTTACAATCATTTATATCATGGTTCAGTTTTATTTATCACTTGCTGCTCGTCCCAACTTTGCATATCTGAGATAAGCATATTATTTATATTTGTATTTTCGTTAACAGAAATCCTGAATCCGATCGCAGTACCTCCTATTTAGTTTTTTCTATTCCATTCAGAGTTTCGAACACAAAAAGTCATCAAAATTGGTCGAGCCATTTAGTAGCAGTCAAGTAACAACACAGGTAATAAAAATTTTAAAACTGCATCCACAGTAACGGTGACAAAAAGTAGCTTTAAGATGTGGTAAATGTTCTACCGTGTATAAAATTAACTCATTCACTTTGACTTAGTAAGCATGATCAAGCAAAATGTCACGTGTACATTGGACTTGACATGATAGGACATAATAAAACGACATCGTTGAAGAATTGACAAAATACGTGACATTTTTATTATTATAAATTTTTTGTAAGAAAATATTGCTATCAAAGAGGTTAAATATATAAGGTTTTTTTTTTTCATAATAACAATATAAAGTTCGCTTTGTTGATATATTTGCTTTTAAGGCTTCAAATCCCAAGGTCATGGGTTCGAGTGCCGGGTTGCACAAAAAAATATTATAGATTTGTGGTCAATAAATACTCACAACAAACTGAAGCTTGAAATTTCATAGCGTTAATGATTCGGAAAGCATGTAAAGATGTACTTCGAATTAACCCTATATAAGGAGAGTGGGATAGTCGTCTTATTATATTATAAAAGTAAGGGTATATAGTGTATATGTATTCGTACACACACTTGAATACTAGAATATTCTGCGTGTGAGGTATTCTCCTTTGAAAATGCCGCCACGACTGAAATAGCGTAGTATTACATCGTAACTATTAACTATTAACTATTAATTTTATTATTAACAATTAAACTCTTACATTCACACACAAAACATTTAAGAAAAAGAAAAATTATTTTAATACAATGACAAAATTATTATTTGGGGCAAAAAAATAACAATCAATAAATAAGTAAATGATAATAATAACATAAAATAACGACATCTAATTATTTCATTAAATATATGGTCTAAGCGTAAAGTATATCCTACGAAACAAAAAAATAAATATCCCAATTTGGTCCTTAAATGATCAAGTTCTGAGGTAACAACCACTTTTTGAAGGCAATTAAAAAGATGACATTAACGAAAAGTAAATTAATTGATAAGGTATTTAATTGTTACAAATTAATATACGCATTCGCGATATTTATGGTAGAACGACAATCTTCAGCGAATTTTCTGCGTTCTTACTTAGACAAGCACCACTGACTTTTATGTGCTTATTTTGAGTTTATAATATATGTAAGAAAATTTTAACATGATAATCTATCATATGTGACCTCTCCCAAAAAAGGATTGGGACATTAACAAACAATTATTTCACTTCACTTGAATTCAGATCAGATGGTCATTCTCTTTATAGCTTTGCTTGATGCATGAAGTATATAATTTTTTAATAGGAAACATAATATTATATTAATAAAAAAAAAACTCCTCGCTTTTTCCGAAAGAACATTTATTATGTGGTGGAATAAAATTGAATACTACCAATTAATAAACTTCGCTTTAATTAAAATAATTGGAACAAGATATATAAAAAGTATCATAAACAAAATCCAATGAGAGATTAAATAATCTGTTTTCATTTAAATAATTAATGTCCGCCGGAGGTCGGCTATACTGCGGTCATGGGCTAATAGGCATTTTGGGACCAAAGAAGTCACTTTATTGGAGCAATTTCGTCCCATTTGTTACGGACCCCACACAACGTGAGATTTTGTCGCTATTTACAAACATTAACAACGATAATAAACATGTATAATTAGTTCGGATTGGTTTAGATAAAAAGTAAGTTTATTTATAATATTTATTATGCTGTTCACTAAGCAACCCCAGATTTTAATGAAGATAATTTAGATACTATGAAAACGTGGAGTCTTATACGAGTCATCAGACAGTAAGAAAATCTTTACAAGGAAATCTCACAGGTACCCAGACTTTAATTGAACATATAATTACTTTATTTCCTAGGGAGCAAACAAAAAACAGCTTTAAGGACTATTGTCGTATTTTTAAAAAGATTTTCGCACGTCCATACTTTTTAAAATTTAGCATAGCTATTTAGTTCCCAAGGTTTTGCTGTATGAAATATTACAGTATTGAATAAGGTACGTACTCCTATTGAATAAAGACTTATAGTGACATTTATAGGTATAACTCAGTAATTGGAACAAGAGACGCTCTCCCTAATTCAATAAGGTAGATTCAAGAAATGCGGTCATTCGCTAAACATAAAATATGTTTTCTATTATATAACAATTAGCCATGACCATCCTAAAAGCCTCTTAATGTCACACACTCCATTTGTTTGTTAATTTAAGCACTAATAGTGTCACTGAAGCTAATTGTTAAAAGTGCGAATGGTAAATTTCATTTACGGGAAACGCTTTATGAATTAAAGTGTTATTTAATTTGATGGGGATTGATATTGCGTGACGAATTTATGTTATCTTTTATTTTTAAATAAATCCAGTACTGTTAGGTGCTTAAATTGTAATTGGTTTACCTATGGGTAAGAGCCGAGATGGCCCAGTGGTTAGAACGCGTCCATCTTAACTGGTGATTTCGGGTTCAAACCCATACAGGCACCGCTGAATTTACATGTGCTTAATTTGTGTTTATAATTCATCTCGTGCTCGGCGGTGAAGAAAAACATCGTGAGGAAACCTGCATGTGTCTAATTTCAAAGAAATTCTGCCACTTGTATATTCCACCAACCCGCATTGGAGCAGCGTGGTGGAATATGCTCCAAACCTTCTCCTCAAATGGAGAACCTCCTCTATTCTTTAACCCAGCAGTGAGAAATTTTCAGGCTGCTAATGCTATGGGTAAGAGTTAACAAAACCAGATAGTCTTGTAATGATCACGAGGTAAAGAAAATATAGTTTTCTTCCTCATTATTTAAAAAAGATTTCCAAAATTTAAAAGTTTAGGGTTATCTGTGAAGTGTACATTGATGATCGTTCTAAAGTGGTCGGAATATCGTACATCGTTCATAATCCTTGATTCGGAGATGCAAATGAAAAGAAAATATGGTAAAGATATCATTATTAAGACTTCGATTGCAATATTCAGATATCTCCCACAAGTCACTTGAAGATATATTCGATTTGGCGGTGGAATATTTTGTAAGTGCGCGGTACTCAAACCGGTAGGCTAGTTTAGAGCAAAATACAACTCTAAGCTAAGCTCTATTTACGTGAAAGTTATATCATAATAGCGACCCGGCCCGCCTTTATACAATTTATTAACAAAGTAATTGAGAAGTGTGCTTAGCAAGGAAATATTAAGTGGTAAGGTAAGTATCAAGGTATATTTATTTTGTCTATGTCAATTATGAATAACAGAAAGATTTCGAAATATTATGATGAAAAACAAAGTTTGTCCATGGCTTCTGGAATCAAATTTGGGTAATTTTAACTGCCAAGGTAAATATTTTATTAATCATTTTTTTTTATGGTATTGGTTGGCGGACAAGCATATGAGCCACCTGATGGTAAGTGGTCACCACCGCCCATAGACAAAGGCGCTGTAAGATATATTAACCATTCCTTACAACACCTATGCGCCAACATTGGGAACTAAGATGTTATGTCCCTTATGCCTGTGATTACGCTGGCTCACTCACCCTTCTAACCTGAACACAACAATACAGTGTACTGTTATTTGGCGGTAGAATATCTGATGAGTGGGTGGTACCTACCCAGACGGGCTTGCACAAAGCCCTACCACCAAGTAATTTATCCGACCACAAGTTTCGCAGCATACGATTTTTTTGATTGCACGTAATTTGAAATCGTTGATATCTTTTTAAGTATTCGTGTGAACGATATAATGTATAACATACAATTTTAATCTACGTTTGATGTCCAACATAAGTTGTTTATTTATCTCCTTTGGTTCACTAACCCTTTTTACTAATTTGTAATAGATAAAAGTATTATGAACACACTCATAACACTTTTATCTTTTATCCTTAGAATACAAAAATAATGGATTTTGAAAACAACGCCTAAGATGATAATTGGATTAAAATGTTGGCTTGGACGACATCATTTCTAATATAGACAATATTAAAACTAATTATTTAAAATTGGTCAGCAAAATAAAAGCAATATGTGCAAGGTCGCCAATCAGATATTCTACCGCTAATGAGCAGTACTCAGAATTGAAATTGAAATTGACAGAAACTACAGGGGCATAAAATCTTGGTTCCTAAGTGTGGCGATGTAAGGAATGGTTAATGTTTTTACAGCGTCATTGTCCGTTGGTCAGCGTTAACCATGTATCAACAAATTGTATATAAACCTATATGTTATATATTGTATTTCAAATGTTGGAAGAAGGTATGTAACTTCTACGGTTTCCGGTTATTCTTGGTTGAATTTACATTCCGAACCGGTGTTTACATTTTTCTTGTCCATAATTACTACTTTTAATAAAATTATGATTCAAAAGTACTTCAAAAATGTACTTGAAGAATTATTTTTTATTTGATTTGATAAACTAATAAAAATTTAGTTTTTTCTTTAATTGAAAAGCTCATTAAAATGCGTTGAGTGATTTAAAAGAAGTTAGCGAAGATAAAGACAGAAATAGAAAGTAAATTCATTTTATACTATTTAAATATTTAAAAACCAGTTGATATCACACGCAGTAAACATCAATCGATTCGAGAGCGATGACATTCGACGAGTTCATTTTAAGTTTATAATCTTGAACCTCAGTCTACCCTACACTCGGATAAAACTTAAAGCAAAGTTCTCGCTCTAAAACCTTTCGGTTGGTACAAAATAGTTTGTTCAATTTTACTCGCGAACGAGAAACTATTTGACATGCAAAATCGAATTTAAAATTACGATTCGTGTAAGATTATCTGAGTATGTGTAAAATTTTATTATATCAAGGACGTGTCCTCTGTGTTCGCTTAGACGTTTTAACCAGTTACACAAAAGAGGGTCCAATTTCACAGTTTTTTTTTTATGTAAAAGTAAAGTATCAGCTTGTAAATATCCCACTGCTGGGCTAAGCCTCTTTTCATGTTTAGGAGACAGTTTGGAGCTTACTGCATCGCGTTTCCATTGGAGCTGGTGGCATAATTTCGTGAATTAGACAAAAGTTAAGCTCATAAAAACTCTGTACTGCTTGCCAGGATTCAGATGAGCGTGTTAGATTTATTTGTACAGACTGAACAAATTACGTTAGAATATTTTAGGAAGATTTTTTTTATTTATTAATTATTTTACAATATTATACAGTTATAAGACGATAAAAGATTATATGAAGCACAAATATCTGATTGTCAAATCTCTTTTAAATGTGTTCTATATTTCATTGTCGTATTCATTTCGTGTTCGGTGGTTGAGGAATATATTGTGATAGAAGAAACTACACGTCTTTCACTTTGCTAGAAAAATATATTAAATATACATATTTTATACAAGATTATACTAAAGATAAAAAGTTTTAATTGAATTCTAGGCTCCATATTATATAGAAATTTAATTTTACTTTACTCACATACCATGTAATTAAAATGGTGGAAAAGAGTTACTACTGACTTTCTTGCCGGTTTTTTTCGGTAGAATCTACTTTCAGAACCGGCGGTAGTTTTAAATTTAATTCAACAGTTCAAAAGTGCTTTACTATTTATAATTACCTAGTTGAATAAAGAACGTGAAGATGAAGTAATCATCACAAGTAACATAAACATTATATGATGAATTTGCGCAATTCAATTCTTAGCTTAATGGCTTTTAGTTGTGTCGACAGGGCACAGATTATTTCGCCAATGTCACGTAGGTGAATTTGCTCGATAAACCGCCAATGTAGTGTCGAGTCACTCGACGTAAACAACTTCACACCTTAATCATAATTTACAATGTTTATTTTAATACATATTTAAATTGTGAATATTTAAGTAAGTGTTACAGCCGTGAAGAAAAAAGAAGAAATTACATTTATGATAATATTGTTTATCGTTTTTATGTAATTGATTAATTGTATAAAAAATACGGCGGAGAAGTAGGATAAGCTCACTAGTAATTGGCCACTTAAGCCATCTGCGTTAGTCTTAGTTAATAATTTGCTCAGTTGTATTATAGCATTCGCTTAGTTGTTTATATCTATGGATAACTGATATTCTCTTCTTTATGTAATGAGCATTGATGTTAAATAATGTAGTCATCGTTTTTTTAATTTCTAGATACATTGAAAGTTGAAATTTAATTCACCAATAGAAATTATCAAAACTATGTTAAAATTCGGTGTTGCGAATTTCACAGGGCAAACTTTTGAGGATCATACCGATCCAAATTGAATTATTGACTGTACAACTTTTCGAACGTGAAATATTTAAATAGAAAAACTATAACGTGAATTCTGATGCCAAAATACCGTGAAAGATATACGTACCTACATATGTCCATAGAATAAAAATTGTATTTTGTAATTTTAGTAAGCATGTCAGACATTGTTAAAACGCTTATCAAAAATTTAATAGGTGTCAACAAGGATTGATTTTTTGTGGGTCGCGGAAGATATTGTTGATAGCTGTTGATGTCTACCGGTCATCATACCGGTTACTTGAATAAAGCTACGTATGAATTGAGTGCTTCAAAATCTTCACGATAGCAAGCGCAAGTAATGCTGTGATGTCTCTCTAAGAGACGGAGTGGGTACCAAATCCACCTCTTAGAATATTCACTAAAACTAGTGAATATTCCGGTGTGCTAATCACCGACGAGTTCTAAAAAGAGGGTGCTTTAAGAACCTAGATCACATCATTACTTTTTATAAGACCATCAATCTAAATCTAAAGTAAAAAAATAAGGTTTTTATAAACTTTTGAAGGACAAACAAAATAAATTCGATTTAATAGCTGCCACTTGTTTCGAATATTGATTTTACCGAGATGAAACGACTAAAAACTCAGTAGTTAATCACTGTCATCAAACAATAATATTTATATATTTTGCATAAAAGACAAGCGTTACAGAAAAGCATTTGCAAATGCCTTTTCAATGAGTTATAATTTTTCAAGCGCGTTGAGAATAAAATTTTACTGTGCAATGGAAATTATGTGAATAAATCTCACTACGAAGATAGTTGCGAACGATAGCTAAATAATTTAGCCATATAATATGTGTTCGTCAAAGACTGGTAGTTTATGTATGTAAAAACTGAAAGTAAAATATTTTAATCTAATACAAAAGCAAGCGGACCATTTTTATCAACAACGTCTTAATGTTGTACAAATTTAATGCCATTCTAACACAAAATTCGTATTTCTTCACTGGTCATACTTTGTACCAGGAAGGATGTTGACATTGCCAAGTCGAAAACTTGGTTATAAGTTCATCTTTACTTCACCCGTTTAAACAATGTCGCTGTTTCTCTTAAAATTCCATCAATCTATAATGGAATCATTATAAATAATTCTTATAAAAAATAAAAACAACATTTCAAAGGTGAGCTTCTCAGTACTCTTAATCTACCAAAACGGAAAAGAGAGAAGCACGTCAGAGATTAAAAGAAAGGACCCTGAAAAATTTACAAAACAAAATAAGTTAAACAAAATTCAAGGATGTATATACATATAAACAACTCAAGTGGAGATTAGTAGGACATATGATGAGAGAAAAGAAAATAAAAATGGACAAGGTTCGTAACAGAATGGTAACCCCGAGATAGCAAAAGAAACCAAGACAGACAGACTATGAGATGGGAGGACGACATTAAAAAAGCAGCGGGTCCAACATGAACTCGCAAAGCAAAAGACAAGACTGAGTGGAAATCTTTAGAGGTGGCCTTTATCAGAATACAAGCTGTAGGAGATTAATGACAGTAGGATGATATTATACAACAAAAGTTTAAGGCACATTCAAAGAGAAAAATATGTTATTATAATTTATTTGTATAAACAAAAACTGCTAGAAAGTATTTATTTATTTATTTTATATTGTAAATAAGTAAACAGACAAATTTGTGTGACGGTAAAACCGGCAGAATAGAATTATAAGCAACGATTCCCAACAAAACAGAAGTCAAGGACAATTACTTTAGGCGAATTCATTTCGTATCGACGCGTCGGAGCCTAAATTATTCCGCTTATTTTCCTTGGAGACAATATCAATAGCTTCACATTACACCCGGAACGAGCTGCATATTGGTACGAAGCCAGGGAATATTTTTTTTAAACAATTTTGAATTTAAATAATATTACATTTTTTATTTCAAATTTAAAATAGGGACTTTCATATAGACCAACTGATACGAAGTATCACCACCGTCTATAGGTATCGGCACTGGTAGAAATATTAACCATATCTTACATCGTCAATACGCCACCAACTTTGGTACCTAAGAAGTTATGTCACTTATGCCTGTAGTAACAGAACTATTTATTATGTATTTGGTGGTTGAATGTGTGATGGAAAGTGTACCTAACCAAACGAGCTTGTACAAAGCCTTACCTCCAAGTAATTTTCATTTTGTTTTTGACGAATAAAAATCTTGAAATCTTAAGAATTTAATATCTACGACATTGTGCATGACCAATGAGGTTTATATGTATATGATAAGAGGCATGAAACTTCAATTAAAAGTGACACCTCTTGCAAACACTTTGCCATACCAAAATTCATCATCAGTTCAGTTTGGCTGTGAAAGACCTTAAATTTATAGTATTAGTATAGATAATCAAATATGCCTGAGCTAAAATATTCTCCGTCCTCGAATGTCTATTGATTATCATAGCGATAGGTTGGAGTAGCAAAGAATAACAAAGTATAAAAACTAACATCATGAACAAATATGTACATTTACGTATGATGATCAAACCCTGTCGAAATCAATTAATCACAACACCATTATACATAATCAAATAACAAACCTAGGAACCTAGGATCTTGATTATGTAAACTAGCTACTAATTCAACGAGGAATTCTATTTCACATTATTATAATTAACAAGGATAATACATATTCCGACCCTTGAGTAAATTAAATCCAAAAACAAAACGTTTTAAATTACAAACTTTGTGAAATGTCAATTCGGGTAAAGGTATCCAAAAATTATCGTAGTAAAGCGATATGGATTGAACAAGTAAAGTTTGAAAACCTTATTTCCCTTTCGGTAACTTCTGTGAAATCAGGACGTTGTATCTCGTCAAATGCTAAGGGACGGACGGCCGGCGAGGTTTCTTATTGAATTATGAATACCCTTAGCCTTCAATCGTGATATCTTTTTTCGTGAGTGTTTTATTATTTCGTATTTCTGATTTCTGATGAATAAGACGTTTGATATGATTGTATTTTAACTTTATCTTTTGCGTGGTTTTTTTTATGAAATATTAAAATGAACAGATACTTTTATATTTAATTAAATGAACTCCGTAATGTCTACCTGTGCGGCGTTTACAAAATAATTATATAATATTTACAAAATAATTTATTTTATTATTTATTATAAAATATATATTTAAGAAATGGTTTACATTTCAAACAGCATTGAAATTGGATAGTAATGACCACTACCCATCTGATACCTCATTTTCTTATGCGCCTACCGATGTCATAAAAGAAAACCGAAAAAAAAGTACGAATATATCGTTCTAATTTACTGGATGGACTTTATTTCCAATTACGCCACACAAATAAAACTATCAAAACGTTTCAATGTAATGTCACAATAAAGTTCAGGCGGCAACCATTCCACTAATTACTTTGTTTTACTAAACATCCATTTTGACTAATTAATTTTATTTAGTTACGTTTGTACATGAAGTTAATTGCCTGACATGCGGTTTTCTTGTTACTGATGTTATTAAATAAATTGATTTTATTAATTAATTCAAAATACGCACGATTGGAAATGTTAACACTGACATTTTTGTACGAACGAAAGGGTAATTAGACTATTAATTACTGTTAGTAAGTAAACCCCTTTGCCAATATACATTGACGACGAACAATTCTACGGCCAATGTGTCTTTAAGTAAGGTAGCTGTGAGGTAAGGTTTTTTTTAATTTATCTGCGAATACTTTGGAAAATTTGCTTAACATTGCTTATTAAGAAATTTAATAATATTGCAAGCCTTAATAGAAGAGTTTACGGTTATTTAAAAGTGAAAAATAGTAGCCTGTTACTGTCCCACAGCTATGCGAAGATCTTCTCTCTCATTTAAGGAAAATATTTGGAGCTGCTTCAAAGCGGGTTGGTGGCACGTGGCAAATTCTTATTCACCTCGTGCAGGTTGCTTCACGATGTTTTTTTTCACCACCGTACACGAGATAAATTATATATAAAAATTAAGCATATGGATTCAATTATGTTTTAATTTGAACCACTGAGTCATCACGGTTCTTTACAGATACATTAAGTCTAAGACATAATTTATATAGCTTCTTAATCGAATCCACATCCGGAAGCAGTGGTAGCTTCAATTCATTTAATTCAATTTTCGTTGTTTTAGCTTACTTGAATATACTATATTTTGACGTGAAATAGATGTATCAATACTGGTGGTAGGAAGGTACCACCTATTTATCAGTACAACTAAATCTTTACCACCAAGTATTTTTAAAGTAAAGCAGATTGAAGAAAATAAGTCTTTAAGTGATTCCAGTGTGACTATTTTATAAAAAAATATTTTCATTCCATATTTTGTATGATTCTTGCATGAACCAACTGCAAAGTGTAGTGTTTTAAGCTTACGTCTTCACTTTATCTCCTATTCACATATTTTAGTCACACACGAACTCCTAATTAGCCGTTTTTCAGTTACTAATTAAGATTTTACTTTAAATTTATACATTTTATGTTTCTTTGGTAACTTCCATTTGTGACTCTGTTCAGATTTTGTTGATGTTGTCTTAATTCCAAAATTATCTACTATATTTCTAGATTATTTTGGATTCAAATAAAGTACTCTATCTCCGAAATTGTTGACATTAATTCACTTCATTTCATTGGCAAATTATTTTCCACGACAATTTTAAAGATTAGCCAACTGCTCGAGATACTTTAAAGTCCACCAGTGTTCACACAGTCGCAGACAGACAGACAAATGCACTCTCTATTTCCTCCGTCTGAGTATACTTTCAGTATATTTAGAGTAAGAGAGATGGAAAACCTACTTCTATGAGAGCCAAGATGGCCCTGCGGTTAGGACGCGTCCTTTTTAACGTATGATTTCGGGTTCAAATCTCATGTTTTGTTGGTTGTCCTAAGTAAATAAATAAATATGTATTTTAGTGTTGTGTAATAAATAAAAGTCATTGGTTGTTTGTATAAACTGTTTATATAAGCATTGTTTTCACGAAATACGTTATTCCACGTTTTGAAATATGACTGTTTTGTACTACACTTTACAAAACTGAATGCAACTATGTCAACATTTCTTTGAATTTTCGAAACAATGTTACTAAAGTTTCTTTTAGTAATTCTACCAAATAAAGTTAGGTGTATTGTTATTCAAGATAATAGAGAAATGATATTCGAAGCTGTGAGCTAGTTTGGTATGGAACAAAGGGTCGGGTTGCATTGTTTTGGGTACTCAGAATAGTTTCTCACTTGAATAATCGCACTCATCTGTTCGTGTTTTAAAAATAATTGTACAACAGCTGATATTATCTTCATATACTACTTCAAAAAATTAAAATTGTATTATTCTAATTGATTATATATCAGAATTGTCTCGTTGATTTTGTGTTTATAATTATGTCTCCGGAAGAATCTCACTCAACTTAGTTCCTAGTTCTGCTTCCCAAATATTTATACTTTTTCTGCTACGTTATTTATAAGAGTAGTTTTGAGCCTGCGAGGTTTTTTAAATCTACGCCATTATATGAGCCACTTCTGTTCTTTAACTGCAGGTACTCGTAACAATGTAATTTCTATTAAACTGCAATATGTTCATTGGTCAATTTTCCTAAACCATTCCTGTTTCAAATATCAATACGTCATAATACTTTTTGTAATCTGGCGTGGTTCAAGCTCACATGGATCCGGTGGCGGATAAAGTTTTTGATATTTACCTTTAAGCCAATTACGCACGTCAAAGGCGCCGGTGACGTCACAGTTTTTAATCTGATGAACGAAAGTTTCGTTAAAACGTATAAAACTCTTTGTGATAAAAGGCGTAAAAAAAGTATTTTAATTTGACTACCTTATGTAATTCTGTTGTTTTAATTTAAAACATGCGGTGATCTGAATGGACGTGGTCACATTGTGGTATAAACAATCACTTAAATCGCCCAACTACGATTAACCTTGATAACCAAGATAACCCTTGATGTCCCTTGACACAACAATATCAAGTAAAAATAATAATATTAAGCTTCGCGGTAGAATATGTGATGAGAGGATGGAACTTACCCTGACGGGCTTGAACGAAGTCCTATTTGACTATGGAAACTTAACTCATATTTTTAGGAGAGGAGGTTTTTACCGAGGAGCATATTGCAATCTACTAGTGAATTTGGATACAACTCCTTAGAACTCGTACGTTTAGATATATAATAATTCAGATCAAGATTTAATATTGAATACTTTGTATATATTACAAACGTATTCACGCCTCACGGCACGTTCTTGGATCTGTACAAGAAAAATGTATTCGTCTGTTGTTCCTATTTTCACTCAATAGCGTTCTGAGAGTTCTGTAATGCATTTTGCGCTGAGAAAAATGACGCCCGATGTACAGCGAAGTTGGTAACTCAATTTGTCGTTTCTTGCCCAAGACAGTAAACTTCGGGGGATTTATCTCGTCCAAGTTTAGACTAAGACAGTACTAAGACAGCTCCCAGGTGCAATCTGTGTAACTATTGTAAGGAACAGAAATTTATAGTCGACTTTTGTAAGGATGGCCGCTTCTGACACCGTAGTTTATCAGAAGATCGTGCAAATTAAACTATGTAAAAGAAAGTTATCCTATCTTGAACGTATATTTTCTTACCGAGATATGAAACGTCTTGTACCTGACACTGTTTTGCATCTTTACTTATTACAATTATAACCATCAACATAATTTAAATCAGATTATTTATTTAATAAGAATAGTCAATCACATAATTTAAGTATATATTTAAACATACATACTACATAACATAATCCTTAAGACCTTGGGTTCGAACCCAGGGCCTCAGGATCTGCGGCTTTATATGTTGCCACTAAACCGACGAAGCAGTCAATTTTAAACGTAATTATATATTGGTATTTAAATATGTGTGGCAGGTTAACATTTAAATATGAAGTGGGCTCGTGAAAACAAAACTATCAGATAATTAATTTTGTTTGATACGAAAAATTGTAATGACAAATATAATATGTTCATACATTACCTTGGGGTTTTTCTATTAGATGAGATAAAATGCTTCCTTAAACGTTTACGGAATCAGTTTTCATAAATTAATTTATTATTTTTATTAATTATTTTTTAATTTATTTTAATCCGATTGCAAAAACAAAAGATACACAAATGGTGACCGAAAAATCTTTTTTATAAATCATACACATATGTATCAAAGTCGAAATAAAAACGTAGCATACTGTATGTATAAATTGAAACATATAATTTGATCTATATTGTGGTTTGTAGTGGAGTTACACTGTGGCCCAGATTTTAAGGAAAATTTGTGACTGGATTTTAATTACAAGAGCCAATGATAAATGCTTATATTATAATTGTTACGATGAAATAAAAATAAAATAATTCGTAATAAATAAAAATGAATGAGTTTTTCTATGTTTGAATCATTCTGAATGATTTAACCGATTGTAACGAAACGTTGGGGAGTTGTTTTATGTGTGTCTGCGAAGCTTACCCAAAACGACTTTAAATATTTAACGTTGCATAATTTTCTTTCAATCTTACTAATAATAAAAATGCAAAAGTTTTGATAAATATTTGTTAGTAAATCACGCCAGAAAGGCTTCACGGATTTCAATGTAATTTGGCACAAAGTACTCTTCTTTATATCCGACACATATGCACCCCGTTCTCACAAACGAGCGAAACTACGGATGGGAACTAGTGTTAATATAAATAGACTCTTATTCTAAGCCGGCGATGTCAGGACGGATGGTATCTGTATTTTTACTATTTACTAATTGGATTATAAAATCATATAAATTTTCTTGGGTTACAGTTCGGTGTTATACATTCCACAAAGGCTTGCAATTCGTCAATTGGTGAATTTGGTATGCAAATTCCAGAGTTTATGCTGGGGCTGGCTGGTCTGGCTGGTCCATTTTGTGAGCGTTGTACTTTCAGATGTTCAGTACATATAATTTATATGTTTCTAATTCTATGCCGTATCCGCTTCCTTGTTTAACTAAAAGCTATATAATCATTTTATAATGATACCTGACAGATTTCTGTAACGGTCACACACGTCAGATAATAGGATGTAGCTGAAAGTATTATTACAGTGCGCAAGTGTGTGCGAAATCTTAAGTGTCAGATACTACAGGACACAGGCACACAGACACATTTCAAGGCACAAAGTGTAAGTACTGTCAATTTCCAAACTTCGTGATGCTGCGTAGAATGCCTGTCAGAAAAACTCAATACGTTTTATTGGTCTAACACAGGGTGTGAATTCAACAAGGTCTATAACACTTTGGAATCTACAACCTTTTAACAAAGAATATATTGAATAGTTTTTACTATGATTTCCTACAAGATTTTGTCTCATACAAATGTTTAACAATTTAAATAATAAATTATATTTTTGTCATATATTATGAAAAGCAATAGTTAGTATGTTTTAAATTAGGAGAAGTAAGCCTAACGCTTACTTTGTATCCTTATTACATAATACTTTAAATTACCTTTTTTTCTTTTAAGTCTCGGCTTATCATCTTACGTTCAATAGACCCTTGCCGTACTAATCCCTAATATATTAAAATTGAGCATAAAATTACGTGAAAGTTTTTAAAGAAAGAATAGGATATTTAAGAAATTTTCGTTGTAAGGAGTACTTCCATCGAAATGCACCATAATGGACTAAGGCCTCCTTTTCTGGTTTTTATTTTGTATATCATATTAATCACGTTGTCAACTTTGGAAAGTCAATATATTTAATGCATGATATACAGTTTTATGAGGAATTTAAATTTCATGAAAAAAAAAATCATGGATAAGGCTTATCGCGTAACCAAATTATTGCATTAATAATTCGTACTCCTTCATTTTCATACACGTCTTATTATAAATTCCATTGTATTTTGTAGTAGACTATAAAATGTATTAAAAGAAATAGTTCGACTTTTATTTGGTTTAATTCGGCGACATAACAACTGAAATGTTTTAATTTTGATCTTGATACTCCGTATAATCAAAATAGTTTGGTTAATGACTTAAAAACGCGACCATATTTATTCGACACATGCACGGAAAAATGATAAATAAATATTTGGCATGAGAAAACTTTATGGTACCCAAATAATAACCCACGATGCTGTAAAGACCACGTCTTCAATTGAGCCGTATTTCTGGGGTTTTTCAATGAATATTTAACTAAAACATTAAAAGTATTTAGAAACGCAAGTATCATCTGTTCTTGCATAAAACTTGAATGACATTGTCCTTTTTAGAGGCGGAGGGAGACAAGTTTGAATGAATGTTTTTTTTTTTTGTGAATGGCATTTTAATATTTTTGCAAGCCACGAACACTATCTTTTAATAAAAACGCTTAAGAAATTAATCTTGGTAAGTATTTTCACTAAGAGTAATGAAATGTCGACTTTCATATGACACTGGATAATAGTCATTTTAAATAGTCTATTGTTTATTTTACTTAAGTATTTTTTGTTTTTTAGTTTTAACAAGAATACTAATTTAAAAACATAAGTTTTTAAATTAGTATTCTTTTTTTTTTCATATGGAATCGAATTTTTTTTTTGTATTTACGAGTATGTCTCATATATTATAATAAATTAATTAATCGATTTTTATGATGCTTTTGAATCGATTTAGTTTGAATTTTTCGTCTTTTTTCAATCAAATTATTTTTACAGTGTCAGTAAACTTTATCCGTGTGTTATATATAATTATTTTCATTTTCATTTTACTTATTTCTTACGAAAAAAAAAAAAAAATTCGGACTACTGTAATAAGTTTATTTAAATTATTTTGAGAAGTGTTATGCCACTTATTATCTTATAAACCTCAAGCACTTCAATAGAATATCTAATCGCTTTGACCATTCACATGGAGACAGAAAACACTGAGCACAAATCTAATTCTACTCCTTTATTTAACAAGAAATCGATAGAGATTTGAGGTCGTATGTTTTATCCGTACCATTAAAATTTCCTCGGTCTTTTCAGCACACGTAATTGAGCTATAAAATCTTGTGATAAGTAAAGACTTGACTCTAAACCTCATTCTGGCAACGAGCGCTAATATCGCTTGCGCTTGATTGCCAAATGCTTATTAGCTCTAAACCGTCACTAAGAACACGGACAACAGAAGTGGCATAAATACATGGGAACTAAATCTAGTGAAACATACATACATTCATTAGCAGCCTGTAAATTTCCCACTGCTGTGCTAAGGCCTCCTCTCCCTTTGAGGACAAGGTTTGGAGCATAATCCACCACGCTGCTCCAATGAGGTTGGTGGAATACACATGTGGCAGAATTTCGTTGAAATTAGACACATGCAGGTTTCCTCACGATGTTATCCTTCACCGCCGAGCACGAGATGAATTATAAACACTTATTAAGCACATGAAAATTCAGTGGTGCCTGCCTGGGTTTGAACCCGAAATCATCGGTTATGATGCACGCGTTCTAACCACTGGGCCATCTTGGCTCTATACTATGTATATTTTTATATCAATCAATACTTATGAGAAGATGTGCTTATAACGAGGAATTAAATAAAATATATAATGTGAACTATTTCGTTCTATGTGAAAATCGCGTCACAAGTAAATGCGTGTCAGTGAAACTAAACATAGTCCAAGCGTACGCCGGCCTACACAATGCGACCAGATGTCTGATGTTTACAACGAAACTTTACCCTTTCTGATCCGTCCCCAGTGTAAGAAACAATATGCCGCTGCTTGTTACGTTTGGAATTATTCCAAAAGCAGATTTGATGTTATAAACAGGAATCGTAAAGAAGTAGAAGTGACAGCGTTTTAAAAGGAGCGTATTAATTTATTCACTCACAAAGTGACGCCCCAACGTTAAATTGTTATCGGCGAGCAAGGAAAGTAATGTGAAGAGGCGTTTCTTCTCGATCTTATCTCTTATTAAGTATATGATATTATCAATCTCTGGATGGATGGATGTTTGTTCCTCAAGCACCCCAGAAAGGCTAAGCGGATCTGAATGATACGCAATATATATATACACAAAAAATCATGATGACAGATTGAAAGTTAAGATGAGAAAGCGAAGCAACCTCACTTATAAAAATAGAAGTGTGACCAATATTAGTTGTAGGGTATAAACACATTGAGATACCAAGCAAATGTTCTGTGTTAGAGTAATACAAATCTTGTAAGATAGAAATCTTAACAGCTGGTAAATGTTTCGCTTTTGGACAAAAGGTCTTCTCATCTTTTCATAATTAGGAGAGGGCGTAACGCCTTTTTCTGTCGCCGGAAAATCACATTTACGCGGTTCTCCCACGTGTATTTAGGACTCACCGCCGCTGACCTGCATCAGAATATCCAATCTGTATGTTTCTTCGTAGGGTGGACGTTAAGGGATTGCTTGAAAAGGTGATAAGTCTAAAGTGGTAAAAGTTCAACCGTCATAATTATATAAGTTTCCTCATAATATTTTTCTTTATCGACAAACAAGACAATCCAAAATTAAGCATTGGAAATTAGTGATTTATGATCAGTTTTGAACCTGATACGTTTTAGTTTGTTTGGACGTACCTGTGATGTATTTATTATTGTTCTCGTTTAGGAGGATAATATCGTAAGGATGCATACAGGTTGCATATGTCGAATTTCAATGAAACTCTGCCACATATGTATCCAAATTAAAGCAGAATCGTGGAATACGCTTCAGGTAAAATTATTCTTAGATCTTTAAGAGTATTTTATCAGATAATGTGTTTTGGAAATTATAAAAGTAGGTCAGTTTGCTAAACATTTCTCTATGGGAACGAGTGTCTGGTCAGGGAAGAGTCAAGTGGCGGGAAAATCAACAAGCGATTTTCTCGAGTAGGTATTCAATTATTATTTTTTTATAAACAAGTTTTCTGTAGTTTTGTTTGTATATCCTTAAATAGTATATAAAAAGTCACTTTCCATGAATGTCTGCATCTCCGCTTTCTGGTTCTAAACCTTCAATCGATTTTGATATAGTTTTCAAAAACCGAAAAAGCGATAAAGGAAGAAAATTTGTTAAAATTCTGCTACTTTTTTTGGCTCAACTGTGGTAATAAATTTGCACGCTACCTAAGGTTTAAATGGTAAAGGTTTAAAGGGACATTATATTTATTATTGGCAGATTTTAGAGTAGCGTAGTAATTTTGTATAAATTTTAAAATAACTAGTTAAAATAGAAAGAAAAATTTAACACAACGTAAAAGATAACTTTGTATATTCCACATGAAATCTCTAAAAGCTTGACAGGTGATAAAATGCCGCACGGAAAATATGACCGCGATAGTGAACTCGCGTACTCGGCTCGAATTTGCTCTAATTTAACTTAAAAACTTCAACGAATAAACTTTTTTTATGGTGCAAGTTTAGAGATAACGTATTATCTTTGGTATGTAATAAATTTCGACTTTACGTTGACATTACATATAATTTGTAATGTCTGACTTAGTATTGCTATCGTTTTTTTATATCCCACCTGATGTTAAGTTGTCTGATGGTTGTTCAAGGTCTAAGGTCCAAGGTCCTCTAACCACTGAGTCATCTTGGTATCAAAGGATAATGAAGTTTATTATTCGTATATGCTTTGTGTAAACACTTTTCAATGAAAGGATGGCTAGAACAATAAAAATTAACATAATATTATCACACTGTATTGTCAGCGTCGATTCCCACGACAGCCACTATTTTCATATGCCAATTAAATAGATTATACATACAAAGAGACTTACAATATTTTGAACTAGCTGAGACTGCGACTTCGTGCGTTTTTGAATTTAATTTAGTTAACGTCTTCCGCTTGTTATTAATTAGGGCGTTTATTGTATATCTTTTTATAAATAACATTTAAATCATTCAAATATTTGGCACTTAGTTCAGATTTGAGTTCAGAATTTTGTATTACATATAATATAAAATATAATAATCATTTTAATAAAAAAAAAAATACCATCACAGGACTCCCTGCAGATGTGTTCCTTATGTTTAATAATATCTGGAATTAGAATACTGCTCTCAAGGTATACGAGTTGATCTCCCGCCCCACCTATAGATGTTTCGTAATGTAAATCCAAGTTATTTATCACAGATTAGTGCATATCCTGATATTTTATAAAAACGATTTATTACCTTTTTGTAGACTATATTTGACAAACAGCGATCGTCTTTTGGCACCATTGCATATATTTATACGAATAAAATTTTTAGTGAGTTAACATATTTTTTTAGTAATATATATATCATTAGAAAATTTCGGCGAAGAGATTTAGGAAAAAAATAACTTTACAAACTCAAATGAATTATTCATTCAAATAAAATTTGAAATTCATAAGCTGTCTCATATTCCGAGATACGGAGGGCGAGTATTTATTGAAATATCTCTCCAAGTCTTTGAGGGACGGAGTAAATTTTTAGTCGCACTAAAATAAAATATAGTGTCGCTTTTCATCACTTACTTTAGAATGTTTTTGAGCATTTAATTCGGATGCAGCTGTAATTGAAATGCTTTTACAAATAAAATTTATATAAAATTTATAAATAGAACAAAAATAAGGACGTTTCATTTTCCCAGAAAAGACTTTTTTTTTTAAACAAGTGAGATAAAGGCTACCTGGTGATGAATAAATTAAAACAAAAATAATTACAAACCAAGATTCTATATTTAAAATTTTGTGCTTATGCCGTTGATCTTCGAGGAGTTCCATCCGGTTCCAATCCTAGTTGTGGAATAACGTCATGTTTACCATTTCGACACAATAGTATAAGAGAAATTGTGTCTACTTCAACTTAAGAGTTTATCTAAATAAACTAGCAAACAGAGCAATTTCAATGAAAGATTGTATAAAATGACCAGGGCAGCCAAGAATCTCCCATTAAGATTACTGATCAACTACGCATATGAAAATGCACAAGTGTGACATGAGACGAGAAAGAGTTGAGGAGCGGGAACAACGGCTTTACCTTTTCCAAGTATAGTAGTGTACTTACACACTTCTAACTTCTATACTTCCAGGCTGTTACTAAGAATTTATCGACAGAAAAACCTATCATCTTTTATGGTCCTGTCTTGGGCTTGAACCCAGAACCTCGAAATCAGTGGTGTTATATTTTAGCCATAAAAGCAACGAGGTTGTTTTAAAAAGTAAAAATTACTGCCTTGTAGTCCCAGCCAACAACTCTCGTCAATAGGTGATAAAATTACAAAAGAATAATTCACCCTTAATACCTAAACAAAACAAGCCAGAACGTTATTCCGTGAGAATAGAATACCTAATTAATAATTCATATACGATCTGGCAGAAACATAAGATGCGATTAAGCTCTCAGATTAATTGATACTAAACCTGATTTTGATATACTAATTTATTACATAAATTCCACTAATTAGAATCCAATCAAACCTCTTGACTGTAGATTCATGACGTTATAATATTTATACAATTATATATACTTTATTTTTCTTACTTAACTTCTAGTATATATACAATTAATTCGGGTTTTACATTATAGAGTAAAGATACTACGACAAAAATAGGACTAAATGTAATAATTGCTATGAAACGTCACATGTGTGCGTGCGTATTTGCTGTGTGTGTGTGTGTGTGTGTGTGTGTGTGTGTGTGTGTGTGTGTGTGTGTGTGTGTGTGTGTGTGTTCGTGTGTGTGTTATATACTTAATAGGTTCGTCGACCTTTACCCAGAAGTGGAAAGTGTACAGGCTATAAGCTTAACTCTCGATAAGCACAAATTAAGCTAATATCAAGAGTTCTCGAACAATATTATACGAAAAATTAAGTTAAATATGTTAATACGTACTTCTTGAATCACATATTAAGAATACTTAACCTAGAAACCAAGTTAGACAGAAGCCTTGGCACTTATTGGCTAATTGCTCATTAGCATAAAGTATTGTGTCAGCTAGACTCCTCTCTGTAGTATATTATATAAAGTTCAAACTACACATTCATTAGCGTTCTATGTATAAGTTGTTTTTAATGAAATTGCTTTCTAGAGAAAAACAATTTAAAACAAATAATATGTTTATATATAATTATTGACGTCAAATCTTTGTTTAATAGGTTTTAAGTTATATCTATACCTGTTTTATGTATAGGAGTACATGTATAGGAGACAAAAAATTAAACATATTCTCAAAAATAACCCTCTTCTTAAATTGAGATAGGTTATTTAGAATAATTTATATTTTTATGATTAAGATATTTAAAATGTATTTTTGTAAAATAACATACTGTAAATGTTCCATTGCTGACCAAAGTCTGCTCTCTTTTTGAGAGTTTTGTAGTGTTTCTTTGAATTGCATTGCATAACACAACGATGAATGATATACTGCCACAGATGTGGCATCACATGAAGCTTATATTTCAGATTGAATATTACTTCCTAGAATTCGAATATTATTAGCTAATATATTAAATAAATTATACAGATCGTTTTAAGCTTCAAAGTGGCCTGGCATCTAAATAGTTCTTTTTTTAAATCTAGTGGTAGGTTTAATAGAAATCATTGCCAAGAATCCTTTGAGTATTTGTCGCTACTCTTTATCGTATTTCGATTTGGGCAAACGACATACTTCGAAAATTGATCATAATGTACATGATATCCATCTGTTTCATAATTTACGATATTCGTGTTTTCCTTAATAAAAAAGCTTGGCGTTATATGACGCTTCTTCATTATAAAACCGATAGTATAGTAAATACATTTGAGTATGGTATCTTAGTGCAAGTCGCATTATAATAATAGTTTACAATCAAAATTCAGGCAATACCGGGGCATAAGCTATTATAGTCCAAATTTAACTTTTATATTTATTTTAATTGCATTATTAATTTCCTGGTTCATTGAAATCTGTAACATAATATGTGACAAAATGTATATACCTTTGTTAATAATAGATACAATCCGAGACAATGTACCTTTGTTATAGTATCATAAATATTCTCCACGAAACATTTAGGCAAAACAATTTTATGTAAATAATAGAATAATCACCACCTGCCAACATGAAAACAAACAGAAATGTAAACTTTAAAATTAATTCTGTATAGGGTACTGCGTATATTAACACCGAAGTTACTCAGCGTGATTAGTAAAGCTGCGTTCACATACACTCATGTTGTAATTTTATTTTTTTGTCCGCAATTTGTTCTCGATATCATTTATTATGAACGTTCGTTAGATTATTATAGAATAGCTTATTACCTATAATTTTTTTCTGTTTGACTGATATTGTTCCAAAAAATTAATGTCAGATGAAGATTAATATGTCCAAAAAACAGTATATTTTTAAAATTTACTCAAAATTCAATAAGGAATCGTCACCTCTTTGCGATGAAACATTAAAATCGATGGTTATTAAAAGAATTTAGACTTAACGAAAAGCAATCAAAACATTAAGAAAACGTTTCGTTACTTAGATAAATATTTTTTTGTTGCGTGTTCAGTAAAAGCACTCGGACACACGAGGGAGTAAAGATCAGCAACGGACAGGGAGTATGATGGCATGCGAGCGCAGAGATATCCCCCAAGGTGCCAACAGATGTTCCTCATATAAAACAAAATAAACAGATATTTAATTAAGTTTGGAACCATTTTCTTTGATGTATCTATTTAAATTTGTAAACGTGTTTGTACACGTGACTCATTACATAACATAGTATGTTTAAAGTTAAGTAAAATTTATAATAGTGTAGTGTATTCGGTAATGCATACATTGCGGCATTATTCCAAAAATACGCGAATACTTCGGTGTGCGAATATTCATGCCTCATTGGTTAAAAGTGTCTCTGAGATAGATATTTTTATAAAAACGAAGTCGAGACGGAGATCTTGTATATTATAAAACTATACGACCAATATGAGCAAACCCTAAACAGTAATAGCTGATTCTTGTTAAGGCATAACTCCAGACACATTTCATTTCCATTGAAAAGTTGAAACACCAAACTGTTTGGACGCAGCTAATTAAAGATACGCATCACGTTTTGATGAAGTGTCTCGTACGAAGCTGAACAAACTATTTGTTGGGACTGTAATGTTGTCAAGGCATTCCTTAAACAAAGTACCTACTGATGAAGATGTTTTTTTTACATTGTTTTCAATGTTGATGATATAATAAAATATACTTATACATGAAATATATAAAATATACTTATACATGAAATATATAAAATATACTTTATTTAAGTAGGCTTTTACAAGCACTTTTGAATCGTCATTTAACAAACTATTTAAAGTAAAGCTCCCAACTGTTCGGAATGTATATTCTACCGAGAAAAACCGACAAGAAACTCAGTAGTTATTCTTTTTCAACATCTAAAAATACAGTCATGTTAGTTAAATACAATTATAAATGTATGTTAGGTATCTCACAAAAACAGAATAAAGGGTTTTATATAGGTAGTTTTATATATAAATGTCATATTAAAACTATTCGCTTAAATAAAATGGAACAATACACTCCTTACCTTGTTTCCAAATATTGTATTAGTTCATTTTTTTTTAACAATATAGGTACTGCTGTGAATATTGTAAAAATATTTTAAAAATATAATTTCTTAATATATGTATTTATAAGAATGAATGAATTTAGTAGTACAAGAACAAACACAAACTAATTACTCCTGCTACTTGATTGTATAGAGTTACTAATTCTTCTGTAAAGCAATGAATAGAGTTTAACAAAAGGATCCCACAAATTAAAAATAAAATTTTAAAGGAACGATTTCGTGAATAATACAATTAGTGAGTTCATGGTTGATAGCACATCTTGGGAATGAAACGATTGCCTCCTGACTATTTTTTTGTTATATTGATTAATAGACTTAGCAAGACTCTACACGGGTAGAAAAAGGGCATAATTTACTACAGCATATTTTAACCAGCTTCAACAAGATTTTTTATGAATATATCTTCCTCACGAATCACTCCGTTCGTTGGTGTAAAATGTATAAAAAATCGGATTGGTCGTTTTTGAGTTTATCGCATACAGACTCAGAGGGACGACTTTATTATGTAAACAAACACAATTTAACATAAAACACTCGCTGGGATTATTTTTCCGGCTCTTCTCAGTTCGTAAGGTTTTTAATTTGACAATAAATAATTAAGTGTGATGCTTCTGTAATCAATAAAGAAAACGTGATTTGAACGATTAAGACATTATGTTTATATATATATGAGCCGAGATGGCCCAGTGGTACCCAGGCACCACTGAATTTTCATGTTCTTAATTTGTATTTATAATTCATCTCGTGCTCGGCGGTGAAAGAAAACATCGTGAGGAAACCTGCATGTGTCAATTTCAACGAAATTCTGCCACATGTGTATTCCAACCCGCATTGCAGCGTGGTGGAATATGCTCCGAACCTTCTCCTCAAAGGGAGAGAAGGCCAGGCTCAGGACCTCGAGATCTGTGGCTTTATATCCGCTAAACCAACGACGAAGAATATACATAATATTATTATAAATATAATTATTAAGACCCAACTTAAGTTGAGAGTCCTGAGTTCCGAGACAACAAATAACATTTACAAGTATATACTTTCGATAAAAATAAATTATCTCCGTAAGTGTAAATAATAATTATTAATAAACACACACCTATTTATATATATACAAACATAATTCTATACGGAAACTGAAAATACACAGACTATTCACATAATGAGAGACGACGGTGTTGCGTAGTTTACAGAACAAGCACGCGCGCCGAGTTGGCTTGCGTTTTATGTTAATTGCTCCACACTAGACGTGATTACTGTTGAGATGTTGCCTGCCTTGTCAGAATTTCCTTTACCTAGTTTATTTTAGGCATGCTTTAATATAATGGGAACTGTGAAAGTTTAATACGTTCTACTTCTAAGACAATTCATTAAGTTGCTTCTTAAGATTAATGTTATTGATGTAAATTATGTCTGATCTTATTAAAATATAATTTATACGAGTTCGTGTAAGTATTTTATCTATCTTTATATACATATTGGTATCTGTAGTTCGGTATGTAGATTATACTCAAAAGCACCTTCAAGGAACTCAGCTATTGCGAAATGTCCTTAGCGGAATCGTATTATAATTGTTCATTATTCAAAATTGGATATACCTGGTGCAAGAGCATAATTTGAATTACAAGAATTTTATAAAATTATATTATATTCATAAGTACAGCAGTGACAAAATAAGTGTCAAAATATTCATTACGAAAATCGATTTTGTTTTTGATTTAAAAAGTATTATAACTTAATTTCATTTCAATAAATCAGGAAATAAGCCCGGTTTCAGACACCTGTTAAAAATTAATGCAATATACGGAGCGATATCATTAATAATGCTATAAATATGCATCGCGATGCCCATTCGTCCGAGGTCACTCGCTTTTACACAACTGCCCAAAAAAATAGTGCAATGTTTCTGGGGTTCATGTATTAATGTTATTTATTTATTCCACCATAACTTGTAAATGCCTCAAAAGATTTGGATGTTCAGTTATAATTCTTACAGCATCCCAAGCTACCCTGAATATAAATTCATTCAAATATGTGAATGAATGTAACATATATATATATATATATTACATTAGCATATACATTAGCAGCCTGTTAATTTATTATATATATTACATTAGCATATACATTAGCAGCCTGTAAATTTCCCACTGCTGGGCTAAGAGGAGAAGGTTTGGAGCATATTCCACCACCCAGCTCTAATGCGGGTTGGTGGAACATCGACTAGTAATTAATTTAACTACCATGTCAAAATTTTTGATAAATAAGACATATTAGTAAACTCAAAATTATATAATTGATAAAATGCTAAGAGTTAGTTAGTGGACTACTTATTGATTACCAGATAGGATATATTTAAATTACATTTCATTTATAGGCATAACTCTATAATTGAAATTAAAAAGAGTAATAAGTAAAGTAAGTTTCTTGCCGGTTCCCCTCTAGAATCTACATTTCGTCAGTAAATTTAATTCGATACTGCAGCATGACTATTCTAAAGCTTTTAAGTGGCCTTGCGTTATTTGTTTTTTTTTTTTTTTATTGTAAACTGTCTCCAATGTGTGCTGATGCAAATAAACTTGTAATTCTTCTTTTTTTACCGGACAAAGGCTTTCTCTTAAGGAAAATTTGTGCATGTGGCAAAATTTCATTCGGTTCTTAATGCAGATTTTCTAATAATATTTTTTTTTACCGAATCGTTCAAAATGATAAGTATTCAAGCACATGGGGTGGTTGGTACCGACAAACAACTTGTAACGTTCGCTTAATATTCACGTCTTGTTCCAACTAATAGGCCACCTTGGCTCTTTTCAATTCCAAAGTGTTTATTTCTGAACCGGTTGTAGGTTTTTGACAACCAATAAGCAAGTGTAACGCTTCTATAGTGAATAAAAACTTGGACTTTTATCTGTAGTTACACTAGTCACCCTTCACACCCGAATACGAACCGTGTTTTGTGGTCTTACCGAAATTACTTTACTGTGATATTACCCACACAAAAGTTGGTTTGCACAAAGCCCTACCGCTACATTACTCTTCAATTGTGTTCGATATTTTTTTTGTGTATAAAGTAGCCTAACGGTCAAATGTGGTTCCCGATAGTAAGATAAAAAAGGGTCATAGCCGACTATAGAAAGTGGCACTGTAAGAAATTATTGCTCACATCAAACTAAAGCCAACCAAGCTTGGGAGCTAAGACGTTACGTTCCTTGTGTGTACTGGTTCACTCAACCTTCAAACCGAAAGAAAACCCTAATTATTGCTATATGATGAGTGGGTGGTATCTAGACGGGTTTGCACAAAGCCTTACCAACAATTAATATGTTCATACTCTGACATAATTATGTCTTTAGTCAATTTTATTAGAATATTTCATATTCATCCCGTGGTTTATGACGAAAGATTACCTTGCATTTTTCCAAGAATTTCTAAAACATATATGCCATCCGACAGAGGAGCACTGTGGTGGATTACACTTCAAACCCCTACTCATGGAGGAGACGCTTTTGTTAAGGAGTGTTTAGAGTTTGTTACTCAACTTGGCTTCCTCATTTAATAATATAAATGTTAACTTTTTATGAAATCACCTAGTAATTGTAATGATTGGCATGAAACACTTCTGTTTCGAGTAACACTTGTGTTATGTTAATAAGTGTTATGTAATGTTAACCTACTAATTTAAATACTATACTAAGACAAAAACATTATATCATTTATATTTGTACTCGTTATCTTTAATAATATAATTATTTTATATAGCAACAAAGTTATTTTTTTTTTTATTTTATGTAATAGAACCTAAGGTTCTGGGTTCAAGCCCCAGGTCGGCCCAATAAAAGTAATTGCATGTTAATAGAACCTAAGGTTAATAGAACCTAAGGTTCTTTTCTATCTAAAAATTCTCTCTAACACCCTGGAGTTTGGAAGTATGCACGCCCATCTATCGGAATGAAGGCGAAGTCATGGTTTTGCGTTGAATTTGGATTATGTCAGTAAGGGAATAGAGAGTGTACCTGTGTTCAAACAGGTTGAGTTACCCACACAAACACACTTGTACACTATGATATGTCCTGCGTAGTTGGCTGGTTTCCCTTAAGATTGACTGTATTGCCCGAATTCACGGACGAACGACGAATGTATTACTAAAACTGAAAATTGAACCAATAAATTAGTAAATAATTAACAGGAATTCGTTTCAATAAACGTTGTCTATTTCTTTTAAGAAATATCAATCTTTTATACCAAAACTCTTAGTTACAGCGCATATTTAGGTAACCATTATATAAATTATGGTGCTGATTGTTTTAGTGTTATAATTCTTGAAGGGAAACAAAAATGCTGCGGTAAATAATTTTATAAGTAAAATGCCAGAAGCCATATGTTCGTTATGACATTTTTATATATCTTGCGGTATATTTTGAGACGCTATTATTTTAATTGTTTATAAAACGAATAGTAATTATTTTCATTTTCTTTTTTGAAAATGCATTAACCTGTACTTTACGAAAAATTTATACATTCAGATTGTCGATATCGACCCCAAAGTAGGTTCTTGGATTGGATTGTCCGGCTAAGTAGAACACAAAAATCTAGTTCTAGCGCCAACCAGTAATACTATTAATCAAAACTCCGCAAGGATGACAGAAAGAGGTCCTTTTTAGAATCAGTCGGCCTTTGTGTACGTATAATTCAAAATAGCATTTGATGTTTATGTTGTGTGATTATATAATATCATGTTTATAATAAAGATATACGTAGTTAGTTGTTAAATAAAACTCGAACATAATATCTGCTTCGAAGAAGAAACTCAAAAAGTCAAAAAAAAAAAGAATCAGAATCATCATCAGTCAGACTGATTTATGATGTTCACTATAAAAATTAAAATATTTGAATTTTAAAAGACGCAACAAAACAACGTCCAGGGTCAAATTTCAGCATTTCACTGCTGATACCTCAATCCAATACGTTATTATTCTTGGCTGTCATTAAAATAAAAAAATAAAAAATAAATATTGGACAACATCACATACATTACTCTGATCCCAATGTAAGTAGCTAAAGCACTTGTGTTATGGAAATCAGTAGTAACGACGGTACCACAAACACCCAGACCCAAGACAACGTAGAAAACTAATGAACTTTTTCTACATCGACTGGGCCGGGAATCGAGGCCGGGGACCTCGGAGTGGCGTACCCATGAAAACCGGTGTACACACTACTCGACCACGGAGGTCGTCAATATTAGGTAAGGTTATTTAAAATTTTAAAAACGGCTTAAAGAAGTTCTAAAATCCGTCCAAACGGTCATCAATAACGATATGTTATAAAACGCGTCAAGATACGGCGATGGACGCCAGTTGGCACGAAATCTGCACGATTCGCATTTTACGTCAAATATTTTAAGCTCGCACTTTGTGACAGATGTAACAGCTATTATATAAGTCGATACGACATTTTATTTATTTTTATTTAACGTAATTGGATTTTATAGAAAAAGACGAACTAAGTCAGCTAAATCCAGATATTGTGAACTGTTTACCGGTGGTTCTTTACTTAATATAGATTTGTAAAATGACGTATCTAAAGTGCCTGTCAAACCGGACTTGAACAAATATATTTTGATTTTTGGCTAATTAAAGTCAAAAATCAAGCAAAAATTAATGAAAGTTGCTAGCAATAATGAAAAATAGTAATTATTATTATATCGTAAAGAATTAATACCAAATACAACATTAAATAAATTACAAAAATATATATTTATTCAATATCAAAATTTTCTTCATTCAAGTAGACTTATGTATATTATTATGTCACAAGATTATATTAAATATACAGTTAAATATATTAAATATAGACCAAAAGTCGGAATGTAGATTCGAGAGATTTGAAGAGCCGAGATAGCGGGTTCAAAACCAGGCAAGCACCGCTCATTTTCATGTGCTTAATTTGTGTTTATAATTCATCTCGTGCTCGGTAATGGTAGGAAAACATCGTGAGGAAACCTGCATGCAACTTGATTGCATACTCTTTTATAATAGTGTTGAATATGTCCATTGTGGCTGTAATTCGGCAAACTATTCGTGTTATTATTAATAACTTGATTGTGAAGCCAGATAATACATAGGTGCAATACGAGTAATTACATTACGGAGAATACTGAATAGCATTTATTGAGTAAACATCGATTGAATGTATTTAATAAATAATGATTAACACAATCAAAATTACAAATATTATTGATGATAGACTTCACAGGTGCTTTGGGAGTAAAATTTTACGATGTATTGGAAATGATGACAAACAATTGTACTACAAAGCTTTTTACAAAAGGGAGGGAGGGAGAGAGGAGCTCATGTATACTTACACTCGTCAAAGACTGAAAACTTAAAGTAAATTACTTTTATCTTTAACTTGCTCTACGAAATAATGTATATTCAACGCAAGTTTTCAGTGGTGAGACTTTGTGTTAGCTCGTGTAGGTAAGTATCACCCAATCATCACTTATTCTACCGTCAAGCAGCAGAAGAATAAGTGAGCCAGTGTAACTACATATATAACATCTTAGTTCTTAAATCAGTGGCGCATTGGTAGTGAAAGGAATTGCAATTTTTACCACCACTTACCATCAGAAAGCCCATTTGGCCGTACGTGACTATGCCATAAAAATTACATATATAAGTATACGTACATTAAAATGCAAACATATTGTTATATTATTTTTTAGTTTAGTTTTCAGTTATGTCATTTCTAGTTTTCCGAATTTCGACTGCATTGTTTTCAATGCGCCGAATACGATGTTAATGCAGATAGAAAACCAATCATTTCTCTTTCTCTATTTATGTTTGACGTGGCCAAGCGGCAAGCAAACATGTTACAAAATATTCCTTCAATTCTTTTGTAAATTGCCCTCCGGTTACGGTCGATGAATTTGCCCCTTTTTTATTGTGGTTTCACTTTTAATTTATTCGATGTCATGTGAAACAGACACAAGCACATTTCAAAATTGAAATCAATACAAAAATGTCACATGATATTGCATCAAACGCAACAACAACAATGGACGGATATATTCGTTTATTGGTTCCAGTATCCACGGAAAACACTTTATACTCATTAGCCATTCATTTGTTTTTCCCACGAAAAGCAATTATTTCTATATAATTCCCTGTAATAGTTATGTTTCTAATGTAAAATATGAAGCTATTACAACAATTACGGAACAATCTAACAAAAAAACCCAACGGACAACAGAATGACGTTGCCGAGATGTTGACCCGATAACAGCCGAACAGCTAAGAGAGCACAACCACACAACCGTCTCGCCGGTATTGCTCCGTTCTCGTGTTGCTATCCCTTCCACCTGACGTCATCGCGCCAATGTATTTATTCTCTTATTCCTTTTAAAGGACGTCCAACATTAACATTATTAATATTTCATCGTTAAAAATAGTTACTGTAATAATCATGAACTTGCCTATGCCATGAACAGAATGCTAGAAGCATTTCCCTGTTGAATCGCAATACGAACCAGCCTTCCTTTCACCAGAGAAGCCAATAATGTTATACTTTTTAAAAAGTTTTTTAATTCTATATGTATGTTGTTGAGGCCTTAATGTTAATAATTCTTATGTAAATAAAGTGTTAATAAAAATTAACTCTAATAGTTGTAGTAGTAACTTTATTTACAAAAGTAATTTAGTGTAATTCGTTGTTGTGTAGTGTATGTTGAGTGTGCTTCAATAAGGTCTTTCAATGTTTATTATATTATAATTTTGACTCTATATCATTAAAAGTGCCAGCAAATTAAATAATATTAATAATAACAATATTAAATACAAATACCTTAACGGGCAACGTCCTTAGGGAGCAGGCTTCATTCATTTCTTTCATGTAGCAGGTTTAAAAATGGCAAAATTCTCTACTATTCCTGACTTTAGCCTAGCTCGTGTTTGTTTCTGTTTCACAGCGATCAATAACAGCCAAGATTACTCTTTAGACATAACTTTGACGTCAAATCTGATTGTATATTATTATTGAATTTTTTTAGTACCGTTGGCAAAATAGTTTCGTTAAAATGTGTTGTCATTAATGCGAAATTTTAAAGCAGCTATAAACGAAATAAAAAAAGAAAAACATTAATATATTTTTTTATACATATTTATGGCTGGAAATAAAGATTTTGATCAGCCAAGCGATTTTTTTGAATAACACATCTTGTGATATCACTAAATGTTGTAATAAAAATATTAGAATCAATATTTTTTAAGAGAAAGGAGTTTATTCAACACGCTGCCTTAATTATGGTTGATATAACAGAATTTTACCCAATATACATGTATTGGCTAAAAATGAAGGAAAGACACTCGATAAATTTTCCTTTAAAATAAAAATAATTTATGAACCGATTTGGAAAATTCCCTTTTTTTTATTGTGACACTTCCACTCTTCGTTTCTCACATTATAGATTGAAGTCGTTTTTTTTTCAAGATTAATTATAAATTGCTTAAACTGAACCACGTCAAAAATTAGCATTGCTTGCACATACTAAGAAGAGCTGAAATTTAGTTTCACATGTTCAAGTCACTATCTTTATAATACGTTCTATATGTAATCAATATAATGAATTTATTCAACAATGAATAATAAAGGGGCTTGCATCAAGCAACAATACTAAACGTTACGTTAACGTACGTAACAATACTATTGTGTTCCGATTTGAAGGGTGAGTGAGCCAGTATACAGTCATAACGGACATAACAGCATTTCCAATGCGCCATCAACCATGGAGGTTAATGGCGCACTGAAACTGTAAGGAATGGTTAATAATACCACTCATCATCAGGCCACCCATTTGCCAATACTACCTATCGTACAAAAACAAGAGCCGAGATGGCCCAGTGGTTAGAACGCGTGCATCTTAACCGATGAGTTTGGGTTCAAACCCAGGGCAGGCACCACTGAATTTTCATGTGCTTAACTTGTGTTTATAATTCATCTCGTGCTCGGCGGTGAAGGAAAACATCGTGAGGAAACCTGCATGTGTCTAATTTCAACGAAATTCTGCCACATGTGTATTCCAATGCGGGTTGCATTGGAGCAGCGCGGTGAAATATGCCCCAAACCTTCTCCTCAAAGGGAGAGGAGCCCAGCAGTGGGAAAATTTACAGGCTGCTAATGTATAAAAACATTGTGTTCCGCGTTGAATAAATCGTTTGAACAGCGCTGGGACATTTACGATTGTTACAGTCTTGCATTAAACATATTTTTCCGCACCAACACGCCTAAAGAGCATCGCATGTTATAAACGAGCGCCATAATTCTAACTAGATAAATGGATAATGGACGTATCGTGTTCTCGGTAACGTTTAATGTTGAAACTTTTAGGTTTTACACGAACATTTAACAACATTTAAATAAGAACATAGTGTTAGGCTATTCAAGGTTACGTATTATAATGTAAGTCAGTAGACCAATAGCTTTGTGGTAAATTATTTATTCAATACGGTTCTTAGAAACACTTTTCAGTTGTGTAACAGGATTTAATGAATGAAAGTTTTTCAAGACAACTCGCCAAGAAGCACCGCTATTGTTTTCTCTCATTGAATAATATAGATATTTTAATTAAATTATTTTATATCCTGTATGAAATTCAATGAATACTTACTTCACGTTTTTTTATCATCATAATCTTATATTCAGTAAGACGCCTTATTTATCGAAATATTTTTTAAAAACAGTCTCAATTTCAAATGTTATGTTTAAAGTAACTATGTGTTTTTTCTCATACTGACTTTTATAATTTATTTGCGAAAAATAGCAACATATTATTTTTTGTCGATTTTTTTCTTTAGATTATATTCGAGATCGGTATTTTGGTATATTTATTGATGAATAATAATAACAAACTATTGATTTTATTCATTGTTTGTAAATAAGCCTCCTAATACAATACATTATAGTGAAACTTTAAGGAAAGTCCCTTAATTTTCGAAGAAAATAATGTATTTTTTAAAAGTAGTATTTACTAAAACTTGGAACGGATTTTAAAATTAAAAATAATTTGTTTTGTATAAGTGACTTTTAAAACTCTGTTATACGCTTTAAAACACCTGCTACGTTAACGCTACGTGGCATTGCTCGTAGGCTGAGTGTAGTAGCTGCGTAGAATTTCACTGAGATTTACGCTTGATTCTACCAGGATTATTAAATGAATTATTGAATGTTTAACTTAAATGCAAACAAAAGTTTTATATTAAATATTCGAACAAATAAAATTTAGATCATAATAATTCTAGATTCTAGACACGAAGATGACATGAACGGGGTGATGAACTTAGATCTTCAAAGCAAATTAACTTTGAAATAACGACTGCACTAATGGAGAAGTCTCGTCTCCGTTCAACAATCAGCTTATTCTGAATGAAATAAAAACCTTTTCTTCAACGCCAGACTAACAGCCATCAGTTAAACTCTGGAACGCAATTTCTTCATAAATGATCCAACGACCTTCAGAGCGGAATCATTGTGGCGATCTCTATGATCATGACCTACACCTCCACGGATTATGCGATCTTTCTGTCTAGTGGAATTTGGTTTTTTTCTCAGTGTAACCAACGATAACTAACCATAAATATAGTTTAACCAATAACAAACAACGAATACATAACAAGAATATATTTTTTATGTGTATTTGTATCTGATAGATTGTCACTACCGCTCATAGATATTGGCTCTATAGCGAAGATGTTATGACCCTTGTGCCTGCAGTTACATTGGTTCACTCACCTTTCAAATAGGAACACAACAATATTGTTGTTTGGCGGTAGAATATCTGAAGACTGGATGGAACCAAGCCTTGCACAAAGCCCTACTATAAATACATTTCCATAAAGCTGAAATATTTCCATAACCTGAATAGAAAACAATTTAAGATGTACATTTAAGCTGACTTAGAAAAAGAAAGCAACTAAAAACAGCACGTTTCACGTAAAGACCGTAATTGTTAGACATTAGCACGACGTGAGTAAGACGTTAATTATAAATGATTTACAGAGAATAGCTGCTCATTTCGAAACGGAGTAACTTTAAAGCGATCTCGCGTTTAATAACTGTATTTTTACTGTTTCGAATCACGCGATATTCGCTACTTCTTCATTTTAGTGACGTTGAACGTTGAAAGCCACGAGCAATTTGAACTTTTGATGGGCGCTTTTTGATTGAGTAGCATGTATATCACGTGATGGTGTGTTGTTATTATCATTTTGGATACTTAATTATTCTATTTATACAATAATACTGTGAAATATTTAGTTCGTGTAGTACAAAATAAGTCTTTAGTAACGTGAGGACGTTGGTTGAGTTAGTTTTGATCAGATCTTCAGTTTTTCTAGTGGAAACAGTCTGGATAATTTGGAAGTTGTGGAACCATGAGACTTCAATGCGGTGGAAAGTTCAGAAAATTACATTTTGATTTTATCAATGCACGATTAAATCAAAGTCGTCGTTTTACACAACTGTAATAAACGTAAATCTATCACTGGTTAGGAATAGTAGAATCTACCGAGAAAAACCGCCCAGAAACTCAGTAGTTACTCTTTTCCATCGTTTGAATTACAGAGTATGTCAGTAAAATACAATTATTTTTTTATATATCCTGCCTAGATACTGATATCTAAATAATAAGTTCACGTTTTTTATCTTTATTATCATCTTATGTTGAATAATATGCCTTATTTATCATTTGTTTTTTAAATAAGCTTTAAATGTTTGAATAAGTTAAAAATAGCAGTTGAATCTTATACTCGTAATCGAAACGAATATCGAGGCCCAAGAAGGATGGATTAACTTTGCGAAGTTGAAAACTAGGTGTTATTGTTAAAGGTGATATGAATTATACCTACTAATTAAGCAGATAAAAATTCATGAATGCTGGCCCGAGATTGACAGCCCGCAACTCGGGTAAAATTAATGTGTTCGAATCACTAAGCCCTGATGTGAGGGGCTCATCAAAGTTCAAAAACAATCTGTATACATATTTAAATTAATATCCAAAATGCATTTTATGGAATAGGTAAGACGTACAAATGAGCCCATTGGTGTCGTATGAATTTTTAACTTTTTTTTTAAATTTATTATTTATTTAAAGAAAAAGAAAGTTTATTTGGTAAAAAATGCTTAGAAGTGTGCGCTGTAGATTTTAGAACAGTAGCAAAATAAATATTATAACAAGATCGGTTAGTTATAATTTTAATCATAAATATACTTACTATAGATGACAAAAATGTGGGCAATTTGTTTTTATATTTTGTATAAATAATGAATTGCATGCGGCCAACTATTTCTTTCATAACCAATGCACCAACCTTGGGCACTGATATGTTGTGTTAATTGTGCTTGTCGTCATACACAACAGTACTAAGTAACTGCGTGGTGGTGTAAATAAATATATAAAAGCGAAATATCACTCACTGATTAATCTCAGAAACTACATCACCTACAAATTTGATATTTGGCAAGTGGTTTCTTTATAAGGGAAAAATAACGAAACGCTAAGAACGGATTTTACAAAACTTCACCTCTAAGGGGGTAAAACGGGGTTGGAAGTTAGTGTTTTATAAATTTCTGACGCAAACTATAAATAAAGATTTGGATCGTTTGTCTCACTTATCTAATATTACCTTATAAGAGGCTCTTGTAAACATGTTTACTTCTCTTTCCGGTCAATGCTCATATTCCATTAACACAAATTTATGAGGCATCGAAAATGCGAACCCTATTATTCAACCTTAATTTACATCTTATAACCAAATTACTTGTTCGATTTATCATTGGAACGCTTGCAAAAATATATTAGCTCATAATTAATAAATTCTATAAAATATAAGGAAATGTAGAACTGTAATTTTTTAAGGATTAATAATTATCTCTGTACTGGATAACTTTTTATTTATATTTGATTTTACTCTCCAGACACATATAACACGAATGAGAGAGATCGCGTTCTCAGCAGAGCAGAGCAGAGTTCTGAGCTTGGCATCACTCTTAGAGGTTTTACAATTACACATGATTTCATATAAAATTTGTTCAACAAAATTCGTACTAAAGGAAAATCAAAAGGATTATTAATTAATTAACATTTAAAATAGTAAGAATCGGCGTTTCCATTTAGTAAATCGATATTTCACATGAAATAAGTATATTACTCATCTGTATAAAATATAATTCGAACATACACAATGTTCTAAATATAAAATTAAATTCAATTAGGAATTCTATTAACATTTATTTAATGTTTAATTTTATATACTTGCTCATTATTAAACGATCTTTAATCACATTTTTATTAAAAAAATCACATTTGAAATTTATCTTGTATTAGTTATTTAGTTGTGTAATTAAAAGAAGAGTTACAAACAAATTCAATTTTAAACCGAGGAACAAGAGAGGGTAAATTAAAAAGCCAATGAAGTAAATTGCGATGTCAATCAACTCGTAGCCGAGTCACTGCAAGCATATAATCAATCTTCATAAGGCAGATTAGCCTTTAAGAAAAATAAATTGCTTCATGCGTCGTCTAAAGCCGTATGAATTCGTGATCGATTTTGTTTCAGATAAATACTTAACCGTAGTAAAAATATGTATGGAAATTCTGGTTATGTTGTCAGTTTTAAAAAGAAGTATAATTAATAAATTAGGCTAAGGGAGTACCCCTTGAAGGGGAACTTTTTGGAGTTCCATGACGCTGTTTCGATGCGGGCTCGAACATTTGACATATACAGTTTTCCTCCCAATGTTTACTTACACCGCTATGCACGAGAGGAACTGTGAACAGAAATTAAGAACACGAAAACTCATGTGTTTGCGCGTATTTGAACCGCAATCTCTAATCAAGAGTCACGTCTTAGAAACGTTAACCTAAATGTTAAACACTCATTCTAACTGAATATTATAATCACGCTCGAAGAAGTTTCTTTAAAAAATCATCAAATTAAATAATTATAAAGTGATGTTTTGTAAAATAGTGTAATTTCAATTTTAAATCATATAACTAAGTCTTATTTCTACTGGTGACTCGTCAGCAAATTATTCGAAATTACTTTCAGTGGAGATGCTGCGAGCGTTCTTGTAATGCTTTGATAACTATCGGTGCAATTATATTAAAATAGGCTTCAGAAAAAAAAACACACATACAAATCCATGCGCGCACGCGGTACATATTTTTTATTTATTTTGTTTTTCCGTTCATTAAGTTCAGTTAGACAAGTTATGTTTGTAAGAATTTAAGATGTTGAAGTACGTTATATTAGTTTATGGAACTATTCAATGCTTGAACTATCAAGATTAATCTACTTATATAGGTATATAAAAGTGAAATACCACTCACTGATAAATTACGAAATCTCAGAAACTACAACACCTACAAACTTGAAATTTTGGCAGGTCCGCTAAAAATTTTACGAAACTCTACCCCTAAGGGAGTAAAACGTGGGTTAGATTGTGATTATAAATATCGCGCGGGTAAAGCCGCAGGTTCAGCTAGTTCATTGTATATCTATTAATGTCATTTATATAAACAATTTTATAATTATAAAAAAAAAAATATTCATAGTGATATAATTATTTTATAGTTACTGGTTATTTCCTTGCTCAGACTTAGTAAAGCGTTCGCACTTTGCATCTAATACCGAACACTTTACAAGATTGCTCGTTACTCTGGTGATTGTATGCAAGGTAATTTTGTTTCTTTCATAACTTGCAAGTAATAAAAAAATAATAACCCTTTTAAAAAGTTGTGTACAGCGTATTGTTAAAGTACGTCATTTATTTTTAAATGTGCGTGTAAATAACACAAAATTATTGTGAATTTATTCTGAGACTTACAACAAGCTCAAGTTAATATGGCCGACGAACTCTGATGTGAAGTGAGGAGAAGATTGGTGAAGAATGTGATGAAGCGGAAGAATTCACCTTTTTTATGGCATTGGTTGACGGGCGAGCATATGGGCCACCTGATGGTAAGTGGTCACCACCGCCCATAGACAAAGGCGCTTTAAGAAATATAATGACCTATGCGCCACCACCCTTGGGAACTAAGATGTTATGTCCTTTGTGCCTGTGATTACACTGGCTCACTCACTCTTCTAACCGAAACACAACAAAACAGTGTACTGTTATTTTGCGGCGATGAGTGGGTGGTACCACCCAGACGGGCTTGCACAAAGCCCTACCACCAAAAGTCCTTGTAAAGCGCGTTGAACTTGGAGAGATTGTGTCGCATGTATTCTTCAACGTCACATGAGTAGTAAGTACGGATTACAACCTGCTACCTTGGTTTGTAACTCACGTTTTTCATCCGCTGAGCTATCTCAGTTATAAAATATGAAATATGTACGAAATAGTGAATTGCTATTTCGTACAGATGCTTAGAACGAATATAACGATTCTTTTACAATACACTTTTTATTTTTTATATTTATTAATTTAACGTTCTACCGGTAAAACAACGTGCTCGGAATACTATTTTTCTTATGAAAATATAATCATTTTCTGAGATTTTTCAAATATATAATGATGAAGTACATCATCATTAGCATTATATATTTTAGCATATTACAGCCCTATATACTAATTCAAATGGACCTGCAAAGTGCACTTCTCTTACGAAAGAAATAGTCACGCTGTATGTCTTTAGATATATCGTCTCAGGTCTGAAGCATTTAGCTTACCGCAGATAGTGAAATTTTAAACGTTAATTATAAATAAGGATTTTCACTTCGACTTTGACTCTTGACATCGGTAAAATGTTAGAATTTCATTCGTATCCATGTGATATCAGGGCATGTAGCTGTGTTATAAAGAGTACGCCATACTCCATGTTAATGGTTGTGATATCAATCGTCCATATGAGTTGTGCAGATGCCGCCATTATGAATAGCCAGCTTTAATAGAGGGCTTTAATTCTCAACTTCAGTACCGCGTAATGCGCTCTTGGGTGTATTTTAAACATGGTCGAATTATAAATTATGAGGATTCAAATTAAAGTACTTTGGTAATGCGAAAAGCTATCGGAATTTTTATATTAATTTAACGAATAATTTTTAACTAGTTCGTGAAATAAATGACAATGAGATCAATTTAAGCAGGTACACATTTATTATTAAATTTATATGTGACTTTATTTATATGTACATTGCAGTAACTTGTCTGAATGTTTTATATGTAATTACATATATTATGTAGAATTATATAGATCGTAGTAGATTAGATGAATTATGAATACATAACGAATATCATGCGACACTAAATCTCGTCAGTAATCCGTGTATATGTTATATAATGTACGATCACTTTATTCTGGTAATGAGGGTTATTTATTATTTACATATAAATCTGGAATAGTCCAGTGGCTAAAGCATGAGAATCCTAATGGATGATAACAGCCTTAAACCCGGTCAAGTTGTCTTGAGTATTATTTTCGCCTAATTATGTTTATAAGCTATCTAGAGCGAGTATTTAACGAGAAATCCTTAAAAGTTATTTTTGAAGATAGTTATATTAAATGCTTTGATAATGTAAGCTTATGTTATTTACGACCGAAAACGGTGAATATTCAATATTGAACCACATTTGTATCAACAAATTCATTTTAGAGCTGTATTTTTTTTTAATTTAATACATAGACGCTGTACAATATATTAACAATTCCCTATATCTCACTAATGGCGCATTGGAAACTAAGATGTTTTCCCTGGTGCCTGTAGATACACTATTTCACTCACTCTTCAAACCGAAACACAACATTACAAAGGATTGTTGTTTGGCGGTAGAATATCTAATGAGTGGTACGGAGTCGAGCTTGTACAAAGCCCTGCCACCAAGTTATACAAACCTTGGCCAAGCCATTGTCGAACAGTGGAAAATTAACAGGCCATCATTTTATCATATGTGTTTAATAGTAAACTTGACATTGAAATTACATTTCTTTTAGTGAAGGCGAACGTTTGAATTTGTGTTACACATTTATTACATGTAACGTTTTGAAATATTTTATTTGAGGTAAAAATTAATTAATTACATTAAAATTTATCGAGATATGCGTTCTTTTTAAATTACATTTAAATATTTGCATGGATATTTTTCATACTTAAACAGATAATATAATTGATGTTTATTTTATGACTTTGTGCAAATATAACAAAAGTTGCGCGAGGTTAAAATTACAATATTTATTTACTCCTGCGAACGTAAAGCAAATAACATTACACCATTTAATAATATACACATTAATCATAAAATTTACTATAAATTAATCAATAACTAGCCGTTTATTGAATATCCCATCGGCAACATTAGTTCGAGTTAAAAACGCGTGCATCTTAACCGATGATTGCATGTTCAAACCCAGGCAAGCACCACTGAATTTTCATGTGCTTAATTTGTGTTTATAATTCATCTCGTGCTTGGCAGTGAAGGAAAATATCGTGAGGAAACCTGCATGTGTCTAATTTCAACGAAATTCTGCCACATGTGCATCCCGCATTGAAGCAGCGTGATAGAATATGCTCCAAAACCTTCTCCTTAAAGGTAGCAAAGCCCCACAGTGGGAAATTTACAGGCTGTTAATGTTATGTTAACATTAGTCCATAAACGACCAATTTTTTTTAATCAGAGTTCTTGGTCACTTACCTTGCCCATGCCCTCTATTTACCTCGAGATCCATATATATATTCTTGTTCAACTCAATTATGGGCTGAATATTGAAAATAAAATCCTTCTTTTGTGCTTACCCGCATAAGAAATACCTGTGCACAATTTCTCTAACTAGTTAGATAACTTAATAAAATTTTACCTCTAAGTATTATTATTAGGCTTAAAACATTATAATTTAATACTTGTTGTATGTGCCTATTTGTAGTTATAAATGTCAATACAAAGATATTAATAAATAGGGCTCAATTGATATTATAAAGATGACAAAAAAGCATGCAGCTAGAATCCGGTGATTATCATGCAGGATATTTGAAACAAACTTGTGTGTGTGTGTGGATGTGTAAGTGCATGCATAGATAGGTAAGAGTATTTCAGATTTTAAAATTAAAGGAAAGTTCTTCTCGGAAGAACCAATATACATTCTAAGCCGGTATACCGAGAACTGTTTTAATGTATCTGTAGGCTTGATTTATATTTACATGTTTTGTTTTTTCTTTTCATTAGTGGGGGAGGGGGGTAGCGTTTAATGAAATAAATAAAAAACTGTAACCTGATATATATTGAGAGTTATTTCTATTTAAAGCTTGTTTATATTATATATTAGGTATGGTTAGGTTGTGTTGTGATGTCTGAAGTAGTATGTTATAAAGATTAATTTGCCTTCATTAATAGGGTATGATGGCATGGCTTGGCGGTAAGGATTTGTGCACTGTTGTCTGGGTAGGTACCACCCACTCATCAAATACTTTACCGCCAAACAATAGTACTCAGTATTGTTGTGTTCCGGTTTGAAGTGTGAATGAGACAGTAACTACAGGCACAAGGGACATAACATCTTAGTTTCCAAGATTGGTGACACGTTGGTAATGTTGTACATTATATTTTACATTAAAAATTGATTTAAGGAATGGTTCATATTTCTTACAACGCCACTTACAATCAGATAGCCCATTTGATCGTCCTACCTATATCATATAAAAAAGTCTTAATTTTTGTTTCAATTAAAAATTTTAAATAATATACATTTTCGTGTTTTGGTATATTGCGTTACATAATATAAATTGTACGTACATAATATGTTAGTTATCATAAATCTGCGTCAAACAGCGCTACGTCGTACGGCCGTCACACGACCGGCTAATCATATCATGTCTAACTTCAGCAAGTGACAAGATTTAAATCTAATTGTCTAACATCGATTATCATATCGTCTCTTCAATTAAATTTAATTATGAGTGTATTATAAGTTATTATTAAAAGTAGTCTTAATAAACTTGAACTTGAAATTATAATAAAGTGCGATTAAGAGATTACTCACAAGATTACCATGGGGTAATATAGTGCGCTGAGTCAAGATAGGAATGGTCCTATCTTGACTCAGCGCACTATATGTCGAATAAATAATGATAAAAAATAACGTTCATTAATTTTATGTGTTAATAAAAAGATTATCATTATGGTTTCCCACCTTTTTTGGTTTTCATCTTTGTCAGAAGTAATATTGTTGGTCGGAACGTATGCGACAGTGTTTCGACATTATCTTTTGAGATAACGATATACTTATATTACAGTATATACGTTTTATATATGTATAGTGTAAAATATACTTTTTTTTTCAAATATTATTTATTTGAGAAATTAAATACTAGTTTAGTGAAAAAAGTTTCAATGAGCCTATTTTAATACAGATTATTTTGCTTTGATTGTGTAATAAAAATAACAGTCGGGTATAAACTCTCCGTATCGATAGTATACGAGTTATTATAACGGTCACAATTATTACCGTACAGGAATAATTGATATTTATTAGTTGGTTTATAATTATGTTTAATTTTGCAATTAATATTGATAATAATTAAAATTGAATAATCGAGTACATTTCGATATTATATTCTACTGATAATATTATTTATTGTATTTATATCCTACGAACTCTACTAATAAACAAAAATATATGTACACTTTTTTTGGTGACAGGGCTGTGTGAATGTTACTCTGGGTAGGTACCACCCAATCATCAAATATTAATACCTAGTAATGTATTGCTTCGGTTTGAAGAGTGAGCCAGTACATTACACTACTACTACAAGGGAAATAACATCTTATAGGCAACTAATGACTTCTCAGTTATCAGTGATATTAGTAATTTATCTATACTAATATTTTTAATGCGAAAAACTGTCTGTTTGTTGCTCTTTCACGGCCAAACCACTTCAGTGGTTTACTGAATTCGATGATCTGAGTTTGGTATGATCAACTCCAAAGAAGGACATAGGCTACTTTTTATACCTTACTCGTTACAGCAGCCTCAAATGCGAGCAAAGCCGCAGGCGACAACTATTATTATATAAAAATATCAATATCCCATTTTGCTTAGCGCGACTTCTTTTAGTGCTAATAGTTATATTTATAAATTTAAATATGCTTTATCTCATTTTCCTTTTAATATATATGTAGAATAATAAAGTTACAAAACAAAACAAAACTAACCAATTTATCATTATTTTTTATATAAAAAGGTACATGTTACAGAGAAGTGAAATAGCTAACATCCGTCCGTGGTCAACTGTGTAACGTCACCACGAGAATGAGTTGGCCGAGACATTAAATCCGTGAAGCGTACAACACAGACACTAATGTTCACGACACTTGAGATTGCTACGAGTTAATAGCCCCTAAGAATTATATGGAGGGTGCCACGCAACCACCATTTGTATAAAGACGCTTCAGACGGCAAGCGGTTTGTTACTATATATGAAATACTACGTAATGAACTTTCTAACATCCAAGCTATCGATTAAGCAGACTGCAGAAGGCATTCTGTTGATAAATATGTGGTACATACTGATCAAAGTCCAACTCACCTTGAGCCTGTGGGTTGGTAGCAAGTATGGTATATAGGTATATGTCGCAGAATGTAAACTTGTTAAAGAATCGCTTGCCATTTATTTGTTGATATTTAACAATGTCATGGTCTAGTGGATACCTTGTACGGCTGCAAATCTCCGGGCTGTATTATTTTTACTTTATTTTATCTTAGACGGATTATGCATATGATATCACCACATATTATAAATTGAAGTCCTACCGCCGCGTCTGAACGCGATAAAATCAAAAATCTTCCTATATAATTTCAATACGGTTTTCATTAATGGACGGAGTGATTCCCGAGGAAGGTTTGTCGAGCAATAGAAATATATATTATACTATAAATATTTTATATCGACCCGTGCAGAGCCGGGTCTGATAGTTAGTAACAGATATGATAAAATTTCTGGCCTGTTTCTATATGATATTGAAAATTGTAAGCATTTAATAAAATAGATATTCTAAGACTTTACAAAAATTCCAATTAAAATAATCTCATTACTCGTTATCTTAATATATAACATCTCACAGAAATTTATTGATTAAATTATTTCTAGATCTCGCAAAGAAACAGAGTAACTGTATGTAGTTTATGGTATTTGTTGTTTAATTTATAATCGTAAAGCTGACTTTTTGGCTGTTATTTATTTTCAATATAATCCACAATTTGAATTGGAAATATTTGATTATTTAAAAGTTGTAAAAAAGCCAACTTGATTAATATGTACAATGTACATATATAATGATTTTCATGTTGAGTAAAAAGTTTTATAATTTAGAAACGCCGTCATTGTGACACTGCCTTAAAGACACATTAGTCTCAGTACTGACCACTGTGAGACAAGACGCAGTATTGTGACTTGAAGTACAGGATGTAAACAATTATTATCCGTCTACAGACATGTTTATGTGTAAATATCATTTTAGATGTAAGTTTAAGAACGTTTTAAAATGTCACTTTATTCAACGGGCTAATTGATTATATCCAATTAAAAAAGAAAGGTAGTAATATTCGTTTATACTAATATTGACATACGAAAGTCTATCTTTTATCTCTTCACGTTTAAATTGCTGAATCAATTTAGATGGAATTTGGTGTGGAGATAGTTCTTCCACGGAGAAGGATATATGCTACTTTTTTTGATTCACCGAAGCGTTAAAATGGCGAGTGTGGTATAGGTAATGTTTTATTAATTTTGAGCCGGTACACACGTCTGTGATTAGAATTGCTATGATCGTTTGTATTTCTTAATTTTTAATTGAAGTGTTAAAATATATAACTATAAAAACAAAAACATGTAATATATAAACAAGTTAGAAGACAGAGTAAAAATGACAGCTTACCGAATAATATAATTTTACATTTTTAAAATAATTGATTGATATTCTTAATAAAATTTAAATAAATTTTAATAATAGATTCATTTTCATACATTAATTGAGAGGCATTTGTGTGATTTAAATTCCACACGAGTTTTATCAACACATCACAATTGGCTCAGATTCAATGAACGTACAGCGGTCAGATAGCACGTTTTCGGCGAACCGTAGTTTACGACTATCGATGTATTTATTTTATTTTAATATATTTACTGAATTTAAATTTACAGTATACTTATACATATGCACATATATAATTAATTACATCGTGTTAAAATTATAAATGACCTAAACTTGCCTTCTTACGTACGTACAAATGACCTTACCTTACGAGTACCTACATGCTTCGTAGGTGATTTAATTAATTTTTTGATTGACCTGTTATTGTTGTTGTTGTATTATAGTTTCTTCACCCTATCTGTCACTTATATTACTAATTTTTACCTTTTTAAGTAGTCTGAAAGTCTAGATTTACCAACCCGCGTTGGGGCAGCATTTAATTAGGCTAGATCAGCTGTGAAAAAAAAAACCTTAGTCTAATACTGTAAATTGAAAATAACAAATGTATTCGCCACTATAGAACAAAATAAAGCAGTAAATGGTAGACGTGTCGTGGGATACCCAGTTAGAACTAAATTTCTTTCGCTATATATAATTATAATAGAATGTTCGAGAATAATTAAATGGCAAGAAATAAAATTGGTACTAAAAATCCCGTATGAATTAAAACAATAACATAAAAAAAGATTGAATATTTTTTTATAATAAAAAGAGACGCAAAAAGAGCAAAGAGCGTAATGTTAATGTTTTTTCCTCACGTGATGATTTCTGCCAGTTCAATCTACTTCAAGTTGGTTAAAAGATAATTCCAAAATTGAAAATATTAGTAAATATATACAATACATATAGAGCAAACCTCTTTTTAGTTAGTCCAGCCCTTAAATCACTACAGCGGAGGATAATGTCTGTATCGTTGGTCTAGTAGCTTAACATAATCACACATCCCGAGGTCTTGGGTTCAAGCTCCAGCTTAGGCCGATAAAAAATTATTGGGCTTTACGATCTAAAAAAATCTGATTAACAGTCCAGAGTCGGCAATTTTGAAATGTATACGCCCCAGTGCCTTGGAAAGCACGCTAAGCTGTCCCATCACGTTATGAAAAAGAGGAAATAGAGAGCACACTAATGTATGCACTAGTATATGTCCTGCGTATTTGGCTAGTTTCCCCTTGAGATCGGCCGGCGTGATCGAGATTGGTCTGGATGACAATAACAAATAGTCAATAGCGCTTTCAATATAACCAATCAATAATATTAGTGTAATTATTTAAGTATTTACTATTTTATTATCTCATAAGCGTAAAAGAACTGGTAACAAAATCACATGCCCGTTTATGTATGTATTATTATGTAAACCACGTCCAATTTGTTAAATATTATTAACGTTAAATATAATTCTGATTATACCGGTATACGATAAATAATTTACACATCTCAAATTCCGTAACAACGGGTCTAGATTCGATGAACATTTTGCGGTCCGTCGGCACGTTTTCGGTAAACCTTCGATTACGCGTATCACTACATTTCGACTGTGGTCCAGAATTGCGCTATTATATTATAAGCTCCATACGCACCCCTTAACAACTGTTAATATAACCTTGTTTTTGATGCTCAAATGGCCCACCTGAAGGTTAGTGGTCACCATCTTACATGTACATTGGCAACTTTAGAAATATTAACCATATTTAACAACCTCAATGCTCCAATTATTTTTGGAACCATGATACTAGGTATGTCCTTTGTGCCTGTAGTTGCACTGGCTCGCTGACCCTTCAAACCGGTACATAATATTGCCGAGTATTGCTGTATGGTGGTAGAATTTGTAGGTAGTAACTACGCAGATGGTGTTTTTGTATTAAATTTTTTTGGTGTAATCCGACTAATATTATAAATGTGATGATTTTATTTGTTACGGTTTCACGTCTCACATACTCAAACGACCGTCGTGAAATTTTTGATAGAATGACTGTTGCTGCCGAGCGTGATAAGCGCCATGCTCAGTATTGATGGGTGTCGGAAAGAAATGATTTCCTTCTGCGTATATGCTATGTCGCAACCCCCGCTACCGAAAAAGACTGGAGAGTAGGATTGCCGCTATGTTATCATTCAGCCCCTGCCGTGAGTGTTGATGGATCTAGCTTAGGGTTCACAGTATCCCGTTTGCTAATTATTGAACACCTAAGGTTAGTCGACCGTCAGGACATCATGCTAGTATGTGCAAGAGATCCTCTAACGTCCCCCAAAGAGAAGGACTACTGGTTTTTAGTGGATATACATTGAAACGCGTTTTTCCAGTTAATAGTCAGTCTAGAATATTATAACATTTCATACCAATAATCGAACAATTGACTTTTTCTGTATTTGTTTTTTGTCTTAACGCTTACATTTACTTACAGACTATTTTATATTCAGGAGGAGAGGCCAGTGGAAATCTAAATAAACGGATTAGAAAGGTTCACTGTAATATATGCTGAGTAGCTTTGTTCCGTCGCACGTGTGCTGTTTCGAAAACAAGAAATCTCATTAGGCTACCGGAAAAACACTGAATATTCGTTTACAATAATGTATTTATGTTTTATTTTATGTTATGAAATAATTGGCCTAACTAACTTTTATGTAACAGGTTACTCTTCCTTATTTGCCCTTGAGGGGAGTTCATTTGCTTCAACATTTTATTTATAATTGATTATAATTTTAACTTTCTGATTGGCACTTTATTAATAAATAAATAAATATAAATATACATAAGTATAAAGTGCTTGCTTATCCCATGATGTGATTTATTCCATCACTCCCAAAAAAATTAATTAATATATTATAAGATTAAAAAGATTGAATATTTTTTTATAATAAAAAGAGACGCAAAAAGAGCAAAGAGCGTAATGTTAATGTTTTTTCCTCACGTGATGATTTCTGCCAGTTCAATCTACTTCAAGTTGGTTAAAAGATAATTCCAAAATTGAAAATATTAGTAAATATATACAATACATATAGAGCAAACCTCTTTTTAGTTAGTCCAGCCCTTAAATCACTACAGCGGAGGATAATGTCTGTATCGTTGGTCTAGTAGCTTAACATAATCACACATCCCGAGGTCTTGGGTTCAAGCTCCAGCTTAGGCCGATAAAAAATTATTGGGCTTTACGATCTAAAAAAATCTGATTAACAGTCCAGAGTCGGCAATTTTGAAATGTATACGCCCCAGTGCCTTGGAAAGCACGCTAAGCTGTCCCATCACGTTATGAAAAAGAGGAAATAGAGAGCACACTAATGTATGCACTAGTATATGTCCTGCGTATTTGGCTAGTTTCCCCTTGAGATCGGCCGGCGTGATCGAGATTGGTCTGGATGACAATAACAAATAGTCAATAGCGCTTTCAATATAACCAATCAATAATATTAGTGTAATTATTTAAGTATTTACTATTTTATTATCTCATAAGCGTAAAAGAACTGGTAACAAAATCACATGCCCGTTTATGTATGTATTATTATGTAAACCACGTCCAATTTGTTAAATATTATTAACGTTAAATATAATTCTGATTATACCGGTATACGATAAATAATTTACACATCTCAAATTCCGTAACAACGGGTCTAGATTCGATGAACATTTTGCGGTCCGTCGGCACGTTTTCGGTAAACCTTCGATTACGCGTATCACTACATTTCGACTGTGGTCCAGAATTGCGCTATTATATTATAAGCTCCATACGCACCCCTTAACAACTGTTAATATAACCTTGTTTTTGATGCTCAAATGGCCCACCTGAAGGTTAGTGGTCACCATCTTACATGTACATTGGCAACTTTAGAAATATTAACCATATTTAACAACCTCAATGCTCCAATTATTTTTGGAACCATGATACTAGGTATGTCCTTTGTGCCTGTAGTTGCACTGGCTCGCTGACCCTTCAAACCGGTACATAATATTGCCGAGTATTGCTGTATGGTGGTAGAATTTGTAGGTAGTAACTACGCAGATGGTGTTTTTGTATTAAATTTTTTTGGTGTAATCCGACTAATATTATAAATGTGATGATTTTATTTGTTACGGTTTCACGTCTCACATACTCAAACGACCGTCGTGAAATTTTTGATAGAATGACTGTTGCTGCCGAGCGTGATAAGCGCCATGCTCAGTATTGATGGGTGTCGGAAAGAAATGATTTCCTTCTGCGTATATGCTATGTCGCAACCCCCGCTACCGAAAAAGACTGGAGAGTAGGATTGCCGCTATGTTATCATTCAGCCCCTGCCGTGAGTGTTGATGGATCTAGCTTAGGGTTCACAGTATCCCGTTTGCTAATTATTGAACACCTAAGGTTAGTCGACCGTCAGGACATCATGCTAGTATGTGCAAGAGATCCTCTAACGTCCCCCAAAGAGAAGGACTACTGGTTTTTAGTGGATATACATTGAAACGCGTTTTTCCAGTTAATAGTCAGTCTAGAATATTATAACATTTCATACCAATAATCGAACAATTGACTTTTTCTGTATTTGTTTTTTGTCTTAACGCTTACATTTACTTACAGACTATTTTATATTCAGGAGGAGAGGCCAGTGGAAATCTAAATAAACGGATTAGAAAGGTTCACTGTAATATATGCTGAGTAGCTTTGTTCCGTCGCACGTGTGCTGTTTCGAAAACAAGAAATCTCATTAGGCTACCGGAAAAACACTGAATATTCGTTTACAATAATGTATTTATGTTTTATTTTATGTTATGAAATAATTGGCCTAACTAACTTTTATGTAACAGGTTACTCTTCCTTATTTGCCCTTGAGGGGAGTTCATTTGCTTCAACATTTTATTTATAATTGATTATAATTTTAACTTTCTGATTGGCACTTTATTAATAAATAAATAAATATAAATATACATAAGTATAAAGTGCTTGCTTATCCCATGATGTGATTTATTCCATCACTCCCAAAAAAATTAATTAATATATTATAAGATTAAAAATATATTATAAATGTGAGAAATCGCTATAAGCGATAAGACCGCCTTTGCGCACTATTTATTTAATGTTTTGTGTTTATATTATGTATTCCTGTGTTGTGCAAAAAAGTATTTTAAATAAAAAAAAATTAATATATATTATAGGGTGAACTTATGGAAAGGTACGCTTGAGAACGGCAGTCTCCAACTAAATGTGGCGAAGGCTGTGTACATGGCTTGCGGTAGACCGGACTCTAGCATACGCAACTCGTACATCCGAGGTAGTCTCGGGGTCCATGACGTAGCGGATAAGCTCCAAATGCATCGTCCAAGGTGTGTTATGTCCATGTCGCGCGGCGTAAGGATTATGTCATGCTTTGATGTATTTGTACCTGGAACTAGGCTTCCCGGGTGCCCAAGGAAGCGATGACTGGATGTCGTAAAGCAAGACATGAGAGCCAATGGACTCACTGGCTTACACAGAATGACACTAAAGACCGTGTAAAGTGGAGTAGACTTAGTCGGAAGGTAGACCCTGGCAATAGCTGGGGTTAATCAATGCCAGGCAGATGAAGAAGATTTACATTGAAAGAATTACAGTTCATAATAAAAAAGGTACTATATAAATCATGACAGCGTTAGATGGTGGTATAAGTGTTAGCGCCATTTTTCCGTAGAACTGCAATTCTGATCAAAATATTATTGAAACAGAATCAATTGTATCTTTCTATCAGTGAAATTCTACGCTAAAACTACGACCTACGCTTTGTAGCGTTTAACGTAGCAGGTGTATCGAACTGAATAATCGAGTTTCAAGTAAATACTAAAACAATATAAACTATTTTTATATTTATGATTTAGAAGGTATCTCATTGAATCGTAATCTCGTTCTATCGAATTTCGAATTCGAATTTCTTGATAGTGGGTCTTTGTGTAAGCCCGTCTGGGTAACCCACAGTTTTAATGATTAAAAAATTGTAAGTAACAAATATCTTATCTGCGAACATTTAATTTGTATAAAAAAATTATATATATATAAAAAACTCCCATTTTTGGAATCGGTTAAGCAATCCACATTTATTTCTCAGAAAAATACAACATAAATCTTCTAATAATGTCACGGAATCCCATTTCAATCAATTTTATATAAACCAAGAAAAAATAAGAAAGAAGTTACTCCTTGCCCCTTCTGAGCGCCTCAACTGGTTTCCCCTTATTTCCCAGGAGACTTTATTTTAATTACGTTACTCCACGAGATTTTGTTTAATGTATTGCGACTTTTATTAAAGCAATAAAATACCACCGTTAAACGAATGTGAATTTACTTTCGAGATTTTTCTTGCGATTCCGTTGAATTGAATATAGATTTGGATATTTCTTAATAAACGTCGTGCTCGTAACGTAGTGTTTATACTAAGTCAAGTTATGAAAAATTGTATTGAAAGGGAGAAACGTTAATTTTATACCCGCTTTATTTAATTGAACAAAAAAATTAGCCTCATAAGCAGAAAATGCATTGAAAATTGTATCTGTACTACAAAGTTGTCCGGTCGGCGAAAACTCTTGAAAAGTTTTAAAACATATTAATATTAACATACAAAGCGTAATCGTACGTACTAATATTTAAACCCATATCGATAGGTTAATGAATATACAACTATTTAAAAAAAACCGTGAGCCGAGATGGCACAGTGGTTAGAACGCGTGTATCTTAACCGATGATTTCGGGTTTTAGCCCAGGCAAGCACAACTGAAATTTCATGTGCTTAATTTGAGTTTGTAATTCATCTCGTGCTCGGCGGTGAAGGAAACCTGCATGTGTCAATCATCATGAGTATTCCACGAACCCGCATTGGAGCAGCATGGTGGAATATGCTCCAAAACCTTCACCTCAAAGGGAGGGGAGGCCTTAGCCCAGCAATGGGAAATTTACAGGCTGTAAATATTATTTTAATGTATATTAAAAAACATGTTCGTATATTATTTGGTATATATTAAGTATCGGCATATTTAACTTTACAGTACCGTATTTTTTTTAAAGTTCTTGACTTTTTATCTGAAGAGTACCTATAACCTTAATTTAATAACATAAACATAATTTATATGATTATAGCTCGACTTATTTAATATAGCGATAAGTTGTATAGCTTTAAACCTTGTTCAAAAAAAATTATATCCAGCTCGCAGTTTCTGAGATTGCTGCGTTCAAACCAATTCTACAGGCTGTATATATAGTTCGTTTGCTTTCCAATGCAGGTAAAAACTATTTATTGACTTCGTAATTAAAAAGTAATCAGCGTATGTTTATTGACTTTAGAAATACATAAATATAGCTTATATTAATGAAATTAATTAATATAAATTAAAGTCAAGTACGAAATGAATACGCAAGTGAAGTGAATACTTTATAATTAGATCGATTCCTATTTTACCGATAAATATTTATAACATTCCAAATCCAATGGCTCTGATGTAATACAATATAGATGTAATAAATATTGAATATTAACCTTAGATTACGGGTTCAAGCCCAGGCAAGTCTGGCTGAATATTCGGATCTGTCTTTGGCAAAAGAATTTCAGTCATACTTACCTGAAGCGGTATAGTGGAATAACTACCTAACTTCGTCCTAATGGGAAAGGTCACTCAGCAGAGAGATATTACAGGTACACTTCTTACATTTCAAAATTGCTTTGTGCTGTCATTGTTATAATTGAAACCATGTATTTTTGAAACGAATTATTGAACTGGCAGAAATCGTCACGTAAGGAAAAAACCTTATTTATCCAGTCGAGCTTTTTCTCACTTTATCTCTATCTTTGTCTCTTTCTATTGTATACAGTTTTATAAAACTTTATTTAAACTTATATTTATTATTGCTTTAATTCACACATTTTATTTATTGTCATCAAATTGTTCTCAAAAGTTGTTAATTTATTTCATTGTGTTTGTCATTTACATACATACATAATAAAAAGCGGAAGCAACTTAGTTCTAAATGCGTATCCCACGTCTCTTTTTTTAAATTTTAGATCGACTCGTCTGTTCCGAAGTATATTCTAAATAGTAAGTACTTATGTAAGATAAAGAGTAATATTGATAGCATTCAAGGTTAATATAAAAATACAACAGATCCAAGAACTTAATCCAAGTATTCTATAGAACCGTTAGCTCATCTTGTTATGATCGCAGCAAACTAAATCAGTACAACGCCTAAAAAAATCCAAGTCATATTTGACTCGTTTCCCAATCGGCTCAAAAAGGTAATTTCGAATAGATTTATTAAATAAATTATATACATACATACATAGTACATATAACTACTAACACTATATAGGTATATCATCGAATAAAAGTTATATTAGATTTTAAATTAACATGGTTATTTTTCTTACTAATAGTATTTAAAACGAGATATTTACCATGTTTTTTATTTTTATTTGTTGGAGCTCGATATTTCGACATTATCTACGAATGTCTTGTTCACGAGACTGACGTTTGCGGGTAGATGTTGACGGCATTAGAAGTGTCCATATCGGACTACCTCCTTTCTCGTACGTTTGCTGCGTAAACACTGATTACCACTACCACTGTCACTTTCACCCTTACTATATGTTTTATTTGCACTCGAAACTCGATCCCATGTTTTACAAACGAAACTCACCGTATCGATTCGCGAATTTTTTATATTATTATTCAAGGGTTTGCATAACTTTAACACTGGATTCCATACTTTCGACAGTTGAAACCCATCTTCCCTATTGAAATTACTATATTTAGTAATTTCAATGGCTTCTCGTACCAGTCGGGGTATATAATGGCGTTCTGTTGCGAGTATCTGAGCATTATGAAACTCGATCCAATGGTTCGGCCCGGCTTCCAGAAGATGTTCCGCGATGGCTGATTTCTTGATATCATTGTTTTTTACCGCCTTGATATGTTCGTTGATACGACAAGATACCTTACGCTTCGTCTGTCCAACATAGGATTTACCACAACTACAATCGATTTCGAGTCAGTCTCGTGAACAAGACATTCGTAGATAATGTCGAAATATCGAGCTCCACCAAATAAAAATAAAAAACATGGTAAATATCTCGTTTTAAATACTGTTAGTAAAAAAGTTATATTATTCAGGAATAATTATATATTTTTAATATATTTCAATGTTCTGTCAATTTCATTTTTAAGGCTTGCCTATCGATATGTTAGACTACAAACTAAAAGATCAGGCTCCATTAATAAATTAATAAAGCCCGAAGAAAGATAAGTCCATTAATATTCTACTGCTTGGTAAAACATGTTCCCTTAAGGATAAGTTTTGTAGCTAATCCTACCACGTTGCTCAAGCTCGGTTAAGTGAATACACATGTTGCAGAACTTTATAAAACACATGTAGGTTTCCTAACGATATTTTCCTTCGCCACCGAGCACGGGATGAATTATAAACACAAATTAAGCATATGAAAATTCAATGGTGCTTGAACTATGACCTAAAGCTATTAACGTGTTTTATACAAAGGACCACTTCGTCTTTAGATAAAAATGTCATAAGTACATATAATAATACTAACAATTATTATCATTACTTAATAAATTAGAGATCTCTCTCTTTCTTAATAGAAAGAAAGTAAAGACACTCTCCTTACGAACCCACGCCGCAGCCTCCTGCGACATTTGCAGCACCTCTGGATTAAGAACATATTGTTTAGCCAGGGAAAAGGACTAGGGCCCTCAAGCGCAACCATTCATCAGATTGTGACGCATACTACATTAAATTTAGATTTATGGTGAACTTCGTAAGTCGGTTTCCGACATTACACAGTGAGGTATGCGATGAGTTTTCATAGAATAACACTGCATGGCAGAAATTTTTGCATAACACTTAAGTGCGGTGGAATGCCTTAAATTATTATGTTACCGAACTTTAATGGGACGCAATTGAATGGATGATATTAACTACGGAACTCCAAAAACACTAATTCATGCTCGGGTGCATAGTTTTTTTTTTATATTTTTCATTCCTGCGTTCATTTAAGTGCTCTCCACATAATGTGAAAAATTTCATATTTATTCGTCCGAATACATACTCATATGAACTCGCATAGCCATAAAAAGCTTTAAACGGTATTTAGTTTTAAAAGCAATTGAGATGTAGGATAAAAACAATCGTATGTTTATTTTTAAATTCACGTTCAATGCATCAATTCGTCTACAATTGTTCTCCTGAGGTTAACGGAGCTGTGAGGGATTGTACAAGAAATTGAAAAATGTTTCAGCTGAAATTGCTCTCTGTGTTCGGTTTCTGTTCGTATTTATAGGCGATTTTTAAATATTGCATTCTGGTTTTTTTATACGTAGAATAAGAGTCTACATAGAAAGTTTGTATTGGAAGACAAACAAAAGTTTGGACCAGGAACGTTCGTGTGCGTTTGCAGTAAGAACCCGTCAATGTTACATCACAATGAATGTCGACTAGATGAACGAACTATTCAAACTTTTATTTGCGTAGTTTCATTGTGCATAGACTACGTTTTTTATATATTAAAATTTCAGTATTAAAATAAATAACTTGTTGGTAGGCGATTCAAACGAGTTATAATGAGTGAGCCTGAAAGGCGCAAATAAAACGTTCTATTTCTTAACTATTTATTAAGAACAAGAAGTAAAGAAATTACATTTATCCCATCAACTAGTTAACCTAGTGTCTGCTGCTCGAAGCGTGAGCCAGAAGTGAAGTCTCCTTCGTACTCGGTACCGATGTATCGTACGATTCCCACGTTATGTATGTGGTCCTTGTGTTGTATTCCCCAGAATGCTAGAGTAACGTGTTGCGAGAATTCTTGAATGTCGAATGTCGATGGGAAATATATTACGAAAAGTATAGATCGCTGAGTTATCAATACTCTAGTCTAGTGCAATTATAACAAACGTCCTCATAAAATCCTACTTGTAAACAGTTATTTTGTTTTTTTTTTTTCTGTGTAATTATATTCACCAATATTTAATTAAAGCGATATGTGTTAAGGCATAAATTTTCGTTGACGTTGCGATATTGAGTTATGGTTATCAGGATTCTCGTTGTATCGGATATGTTCAAGATCTTAGCATATTAAACACGTTGCATATTCATATCGCAGGGACACTACAAGTCATCAAAGTAGAACCAAGCGATTTGAGTCCTTTTTAATACAGCACTATTGTCTATATTTGGTTGATCTAATAAACACTTATATGTTGCTGATAGGATCTTAGTTAGCGATTTACAATTTTATTCATTTTTGCTACGTTTGAAGTATGCACTTTGAATAGTCAGCGAAATTTGAATAGTTTTAATTATTATTTAATATTATACATAGTACTGAAAATGAAGCCGAGATCGTCTAGTTGATAGAACGCGGTGTTTATAACGGCAACGTCACGCCTTTATATCCGTGAAAATTTCGCTGATTTTAATGTGCTTAATGAGTATTAATATGTGTTAAATTAAATTGTGTTTACATCACAAGCTTTTCTTTTTTCATTTTTTTATTAAACAACGTCTACATAGTAGTTAAAAATGTCAGTAGAACAATGGATTAAATTCAATCTGGCTTCGTCAAAATCCCAGGTTTCAACTTTTCTCTCGGGCTAGTGTCGACTACTCCTAGCGCAATCTTAACGCTTAACCTAATCCATAAATTAGAATATTAATATTTCTCTTAAATGAAACGATGAAAACAAAAAAAGCATTATAAAAAACTCGAATAACGTTTTTTGTAACTACGTTATTTTTTTTGGAACAATGGAACACAATGGAAAGTTTTAGAATCGTACCCAGACCCTGCGAGGGGTTTTTTTGGAATTTCTACCCACTAACACCACTGCGAAGGCTGTCCTCGACATGGATGGGAGACGCTGCGGAATCATGTTGATATAACGGATCTGTCAATGCATCACAAAAGAGTCTAATTTTGCTTTCGTGTGAACACAAATTTATATCGTATCCAATATTGAAGACATACGGCCATTATGTTAGAACAATAAACATATCCCTTTGAAACAATATAAAGTGAATAATCTCAGCAAAAATGATACTCGAAGTTTGTAAAATTTATCACAAAAGACGGTTATTTTGAAGGCGTTCACAAAGATTTGGTCGAAAGCCAACTCAGAAAATTGTTTAACCTCAAGGACTTTTCTGAGTACACGACAAACAAAAGTATGTGGCCAAAAGTCCATTAAAATGGTATACAACTATGTTCTGATCCGCAATACGGTACATCACGTCACGTAGAACGGGTACCTACTTGATATTTTATTGCGGTAGAACAAAACCTATGGATTATGTAAGTTTTTCTTCAAGAGCCAAAATTAAGTAGGTATCAGTGAATATTAACATAAACCGTAGACCTATATTTACATGTTTAATTTTTGTGTCATATATCGTGGTTGGTGGTGCAACATCGTTAGGTTACCTGCATTTGTCAGATGAAAATCTACCTGTATTGGTAATTAAATATGCACATATAAATACGATAGGCTTACCTGTCTTCGACATTTAGAGGTTCTACGACAAATATGGGCTGGCCATATTTGTCGTAGAACTGATAAGCGTTGGGGAAAACGTGTTCTAGAGTGGAGACCGTGTCTCGGCAAACGTAGTGTAGGACGTCCTCAGGCACGGTGGAGTGACGATTTGCGCAAGACGGCTGGCAGGAGCTGGATGCGAGTTGCCGAAGAAAGACCACAGTGGTGTACATTTGGAGAGGCTTTAGCCAGCAGTGGATGAATGCGGGCTGACGTAAATACGATATATGTATTTATTGTCATTATAACCAATATTTTACAAAAATAATCTAATTATTAATTGATGCCACTATAACTAGCTTGTTACACTTCGATAAGTTCGACCGGATATCTCTGAAAAACGCAAATAAGCAGCGCTCTACTGTAAATCGAAATTTGGTAAAAAAACCTTTCTCAGTGGCAGATACTTATGACGTAACGAAAATCTGTATATCTTTCCTTATTACAGTTTCAATATTCGATTTTGACATCTATAACTATTTTTGAGTACTGTTAATTGACACAGTACATTTTCATTTAAAAAATACTAAATTTAAATTTTTTGTTGTTTATTACTCATGATGAGACTCATCTCAATCAGATCTCGTGAACAAGACATTTTTAGATAATGTCAAAATATCGAGCACCTGGTAAATATCCCGTTTTAAATACTTTTAGTAATAAAAATAACCATGTTCATTTAAAATCTAATAATAACAATGTTTCATAATATCATGTACTTTTATATTTTTTTATTGTCATATGCCATATGGGCCAAATGTTGGTAAGAGTTGGTGGACATTGGTAATGTAAGAAAAAACACCCATTTCCTACAACGCCAGTACGCCAAGCATAGAAACTAAGAAGTAATATCCCTTGTACCTGTACATTATCTTATTCACCCTTCCCGTCAAAGCCCTGTTTGACGATAGAATATGCGATGGTACCTACCCAGTCTAGTCTAGGTTTGTACAAATTTTTTTAAAGAACTCCTTCAAAATCAGGCAAGGATAGAATCAACAACATTCGCATTTAAGACATTTTTTTTTTGTACATGATATTCTTATAAATTGTACAAGTTTTTTTTATATTGTAATTAATTAGTAGTTATTATTAGAACTTTAAAATAAAAGGTATTATATATATATATTGTTTATTTATGGCGTAAAAAACATCCAACATCTTGAATTTCATTCGATTATTGCCTGGGAAAATTACTTAATAAATATTGTAATTCTTAATCAACGTGCGTAGTAATTAGTTAATTTGATCTTAATCCGCGTAAATCTCGCTGGCGCGAATTTCACGGTTCTACATTAAAGGCATCAATGAAAAAATAAACACAGAATAATAGCACATATTTCATTACGGTTATTAATTATGATTTTTTATGAATAAAGATACATTAAGCAACATACATAAATATTGTACATAAACGCAACGTATGATGCCCCCAGCTAGTGAACTGATGACCTGAAGATGAGGCCCGACTATATTCGGAAGACGGAGAACCAGGGGGGGCTCTAAGTTAAGCTTTGAATAGAGATGACGTATGGATTTACTAATGATTAGTTCAACTCACTGTATCCTGTATCCTATTTTTATTCCTATATAAAATTTTGAAGGGCAATATAAATTAAAGGGCACCCCCCTTTAAAAAGAAAGGAAAGAGTGGGTGAGGGGCCGATTATTTTTCTATGCACCTAGCTACGCCACTGGTTACAGTAACCAATAAGTTTCTCATATTTTGGAGTCAATGTTCTAATCCAAATAGTTTAACTATGGGTCATTTTCTTACCATGGTTAAAATATACATATATACATTTTTATTAATCGATAAGTACTAAGTTACTTTTTACACAAATGAAACATATACGCAGATGAAATTATGTACATAAAAAAAAAAAAACATAAAAATCGTTGCAGAAACGAAATTCATCCATAACATTGAAATTAATATTATCATTGACACGGTTGTTAGTAATATACGTAGTTACATTCGTGTGTGCTCAATGAAGCATATTGTATAAACGTTTGTTAATAGTAACTCAGCGTGTTCAGTGGACGAGATAGTATAGAATAGTTTTAAAAAAAAAAACCTTTTGACATTATTCAATACTGAGCTCAGAATTTTCATTTATTATGAATTACATTTAAGATGAGAAATGCTAATAACATTTTCTCCCCCATTCCTTACCATGTAAATATATTATAATTTAAATCTATTTATACCTTCTTCAATATGAATAATTTTTATGGAAAGAAGAGCCGAGATGGCCCAGTAGTTAGAATGCGTGTATCTTAACCCTTAATTTGTAGTGTACGTCCCAGGAACTCCGTGCGAAATTGTTTAAGTTAATATTTTTTTACTATACGTGGATACAGCGCTGTGCGCTTGAGTAGCTTCCGTCAGTGACGAGGCCGACGCGGGGACGAGAGGTCGTGTGCGGGCGCATAACGCTAAGGTGAGTAATTGCCACTCTCGGAGTCCAGTGGACTCCACCATACACTTTATGTATTATATTGTGATTTTCTTATATGATGTTTTTTCACATACTACGGCTTTATTTATTGTTTTAGATTATCGAAATGGCATCTTCCAGTCGAAATAAAAGGTCTGTCAATATTGTGGATGAAAATGCGGCCTCAGTTATAAGCGACTGGCTAGAAAACTGGGAAGAAGATGCAGACGATGAAGAAAAAGAAGAGGATTTCTCATCTTACGTCCCAAACGATGTGCTTTCTGACAATGAAGATGCAGAATATATACCATCGGATCACAACACAGATTCTGAAGAAAGTGCTACCTCTGATGTGGCCTCCGATGTTGACCACGAAACAGCTGTGAGCGATATTTCGCATTATTATTACGGTAAAAACAGATTCAAATGGTCCAGTAATCCACCAACTAGAAATGTTCGTACACCTTCGCATAATATACTTCGACTTCTAAGTATTAGACGTAATAATAATTCAGAAGTCCTGGACCCTGTAGACGCATTTCGGCTGATTTTTGATGATCGCATGATGGAAATAATATTACCTTGGACTAATAAAAAGTTAGAGGATATTCGAAACAAGAATACTAACGCAGACAAGTACATGATAAGAGATACTGACGTAATAGAGTTGAAGGGCAATCTCTTTTTTGATATATACTTCAGTATTCAAATCTAACCGTGAAAGTATTCTTTCACTTTATGTTAATGACGGATCGGGAAGAAACATTTTTAGAGCAACTATTGCCATGAGACGGTTTTTGGTTCTATTTGTTGCTTTGCGATTTGATAACTTTGCAGATAGAGAGGAACGTAAACGAACTGATCCAGCATGCACAATCACTGAAATGATAAATTTGTTTGTGGAAAATTCTCAAAAGAATTACAATCCTGGCGCCAACATGACTATTGATGAAATGCTTATAGCATTTCGAGGTCGGTGTAAATTTAAAATGTACATGCCATCAAAACCCGCAAAATATGGCTTGAAAATGCAGTGCTTAGTGGATTCAAAGACATTTTATGTATATAACACCTATCTTTACACTGGCAAAGATTCAGATGGACATACACTGAATTCTGAAGAACGTAACTACAACGTACAACTGACTGAACCATTGCACATTTTTTTATGTTATGTTTTTTCTATCTTTTTATATACTATTTGTCAAGAAGACTGTTATGTTTACTAAGTTTAATAAGTAAAAATGTGATTTGTTTTTAATTTTTTTAAGTTAAAGAGGTACAAACTGAAGATGTCAATTTTTATGTGATTTTCAAGGCTGAATGTAAAATTAATGTTTAAAACTAAGGTTAACGTAAGTTCCTAATTCTTATGTTTATAATTAAAATTTTATAAACCATGTTATATTGTCAAATAAAAAAAAAGTTGATTTCATAATTATGTGTATTTTTTTTCTTAACTTTCATTGTGGAGTCTCTGGGTCTCCACCTTACATTCAACGTAAGTTTATGTCACCCTGCAAACCTAGGGTTAACCGATGATTGCGGGTTCAAGCCCAGGCAAGCACCACTGAATTTTCATGTGCTTAATTTGTGTTTCTAATTCATATCGTGCTCGGCGGTGAAGGAAAATATCGTGAGGAAACCTGCATATGTTTAGTTTCAACGAAATTATGCCACATGTGTATTCACCAAACCATATCAGTGCAGTGTGGTGCAATATGCACCAAACCTTCTCCTCAAAGGTAGAGAAGACCCTAGCCCAGCAGTAGGAAATATACGGGCTGTTAGTGTTTGTATATGTATGTTATGTAAATATTTTATAAACTATTAGATTAGATATCAAGTTGTCCACAATCTAGTTTGAAAATTATATAAAGGGTAACTGTTACTGACGTTATTCATCACTCTATACCTGGCTTTATATTACAATGTGTTAATTCTCAGAAAACTCATTTCCTCCTCGAACATGTATCTTGTTATTAAATATATTTCATTTTGTATGATGATGATAAAAGTAATCTGTATATTTATATTAAAAAATGAAACATGTATCATACAAAGGTTTTATCTTCATTTTGAGAATGTAGGAGCGAATTCCACCACGCTGTTCTAATGTGGAGTAATTATAAAAAAGAACATACCTATAATATGGAAATTCAGCGGTGCTTGTCTTAAGAGTCAGAGGACTGTTAAAGGGCTATTACGGATATATGTATAACGGGCGCAGTTACTTTGGCTGTTGATTTGGATAATTAATGAATCGAATAGTTGACAATAATGTTTGATGGCTGATTTACTTTTAAGAGCGGCTCACCCCGAATGGTGTTGTAAGTGTCATGGCAACGCGAGTCGTTATGTTTTGACAAGCGACTCGAATGCGATGGTTGCTTGCTAACCCATTTGCTCTTAATCGAGATGAATTATTGTTATGTATTGATATTTTTTATGTGTACGATTATTGAATCAATCAATAAATACGTCTTATTTTGTGAATATCTCCATTGCACGCCCACATAGTCTTCCAAATGTCCGATCAATCCCCGAACCCAACTGTTCGGCATCCTGCTCCTCCAACATATATATATATATATATATTAAACGCAACATAATACTCGAAGTTATGGCTCGATTAGAACTAATTCGATTATGTTTGAATTACCTGATTATGTTACTACCAATTTATGGCCATTTAACACTATTGAATATTAACGCAAACATTACTGAAATTTATTTTTAAACGTGGATTTTATAATATTGAATTCATTTATTTAACATTATATAATATATATGGTACAGAAAAGTTACCGCTGGTAGTCATCATTTAGATTCTGGACTGTGATAGACCTGACGATAATTTCATCACAGTCCAGGCAATCACATAACTACCGGCACTGCATAAAGTGTAGTATATTAAAATTTTGTTAATGATTCTTCTTCATTATGCTTTAAATAACTACCCTCCATCACTTCGGGGGTGTTTGCCGGTGTGAGAAATAAAAACCTATATTCAATTCTAGATTATAATCTATATTTTTGTCTTAGATTTTCGCGATTATTACACATTGAAATAAAACTAGTTTTTAACGGATTTAATCGCGTATATTAATTATTTTAACATCCCGACGTTTCGAGCACTTTGCAGTGTTCGTGGTCACGGGCAGTCTGCCCGTGACCACGAACACTGCAAAGTGCGATATAATATACGCGATTAAATCCGTTAAATACTAGTTTTATTTCAATCTATATTTTTGCCAATCTTTAATATTCGTTCATCGGCTCCATTGATTACACAATCAGGCGATTGTGTAATAAACCAACAAACATTCACTCGTCCGTCCAAATATTTGCATTTATAATATTAGTAAGATGTCATAAAGTATTGAGCATTTTAAAACGTATTATTTAGATTAAGCAATAAGTATTCTGATAGGGAAAAACATTTTGAAGGTTGTAAATATAATTATTGCTATTTCAATTTTATACTTTAAATTATATCAAATTGGGTATAGATTAGAATTATTGACATTAAGTCCTTAAGTATATATAAATAAAATAGTAACTGTACAAATAATGACGGCATGGAATGGTGGCAAGAATGCTAGCAGCATTTCCCCGTTGAATCGCAATTCCGATCCTCTGAGCGAAAAATGAACGAGCCGTCCCGTCACCAGAGGAGGCAATAGGGCGAGGTTTTATACTTTTAATGATATATTTTACTAAAATTAAGTTATACTATATTTTATAATTCTTTAGCAAGATAATAAAATCTTGAAGATTCATTCAATTTTCGATGTTTAAAGTCAAAATTAAGTTGCAATATAATATTACAGTAAAATCATATTTATTTTAATAAAAATTTGTAAAGCTAAATTGTTGTAAAGAGAAGTTCAAAACAACGTTTCATTCGTTCACACGCTCAAACCGACCCGATTTTATTTTTATGCGTCTGCTAAAAGGCTGTTTCGAAGCAAACTACTGCTGGTTTGTGAATATTCCACGTTCTAGCTTCGAGTTGGACGTGATCACAATTTGAATGCCGCGCTGCTCATGCAATGTCTTTAATAGCCGCCATAAATTGAATATGTTAGCTTCTACAAATGTAGTAAAGATGCAATGAAAATCAGTAGGAAAACATTATTACGTATTCATCAAAAAATACTTTAGAATATATTTAATATTTTTAAATTTCGAATGCAGTTTCAAATAAGATCAAAGAGAATGCGACCACACTGTTCCTGTTCGTTTCGAAGACGTTCTCTAGCTGTTATGCGTATATTTGTATATATGCCTTTATACATGCCTTTTGCTCCTTGTTATATTAAATATGGGTGTATATCTTACACGTACGTTCAATTAATAGGTCCACTTAAATAAGATCTATAATAATTTAAATTGTAATGATTACATATCTCATGGAGCACGTTCCTAATCCTCCCTTCACGCTGAACTGAGCGTCTACTTTATTGACATGTTCAATTGAAAATATGAAATATTGTACAGATCGCTCACGTACCGAGTTGATACTACAAAATTGCATCCCTGTCGCGTCTAAAGTCTGTCGACTTGAAAATTATATACGAGGTGGAAGTTGCTTATTGCCATTTCTTATTGTGAGTGCTCGTCACGTTCAAAGGCTTACTTATATAGATATTGAATCTTTCGATGCTAAAGAGTATCTCACTTAATACTATACTTACGAATACTAGGAATTTGAAAGTAACATGGTATTTTGTTCTGTTTTCAAATTACAATATCAAAATAGTCCGGTATAGAGCGTGGGATGAAACAAGGATCAATTTTAGGTCCATTTTTATTTTAAGTATGTACACATGATTTTCTTTTCTATCCTGAGATGCACAAACATTTTTAGAAGTAGAAAAATACCTACATCTTTCCTAATTTAAAATTTAATAAAGGATAATGAGGCGTAGAATGAGTTTTTGTTGACATAACAAAAATCTACTACTGAGTCAAATATCGAATCTTTTCAGTAGGATTTACATTCTGAAGCAATGTGAGTTATATGTTGTTATACAATATTTTAGTAGACAATAATATACATACTAAGATGATGTCAAAATCTATCCTTCATTAAAATTAATTTTAATTCTTATGAAGAACATTTTATGTTTTAGGCGTTGGTCGTTACAAAGGTTGTTGGTATAATGTCCTTCCTTGGGGTTTACGCTCTATTCATACCAAGTTTCATCGAATTCAGTTCAGTGGTTTGGCCGTGAAAGCTTAACAGACAGGCTGACTGACAGACAGACATACCGAATTACTTTCGTTGTGCAGGTGACTCTAGATTGGTCCCAGTGACGAGTTATTCCAGCGCCAGTGTTCTGCTTTCAATGATAATTGTTTCAATATAACTACATTATAGGGAACATAAAATTTCTCGTGATTTGTGACAATTATCATAAAATTAAAAAAAATAAAAATTAAGTATACCGAAATCAAAATCGATGTCAAAATTCGTCATTAAAATAATATAGAAGCATTATACTTACTCACAAATTGTCAAAGAAAAAATCTACTCAGAGATAGTATTTGATTAAAAAAAAAAAAAAAGATTTTTATAACGTTACGTTTTCAAAATAAATGCTTATTATAATCAAAGTTATATCTGATTCGAACACGGAAGTATTCACGTTAAAATAATCTGTAGAAACACGTGGAATTCTGGTGGAATCCAAGACAAGTTGAAACATATATACATTTAATGTCTTGTCTGAAGAGAGGAATAAATCTTGTCGAAACTTCTAATCTGATCCGCTTCCGAGTTTCTGGTGAAAGTACAATTCGAAGCAAAAGTTGTTTATCATATTGTTAAATGTACGATAAAAAAACGCGATAGAATAATTTTCTTACAATATTACGTCATTGTTACGTTTATATTCAAATCTAATTCCAATAAAACTGTTTTCTTAGAAAAAATGCTATTAAAAGCATTATTGTATTTTGAGGAAATTTGAGCTTATTTCTTTTACTTTATTTCAACAAAGATGACTAATACGTAGTCGAGATGGCCCAGTGGTTAGAATGCGTGCATCTTAACCGATGATTGCAGGTTCAACCCAGGCAAGCACTACTGAATTTTCATGTGCTTAATTTGTGTTTATAATTCATCTCGTGCTCGGTGTTCAAGGAAAACATCGTGAGAAAACCTAGATGTGCCTAATTTCAACGAAATTCATCCATCCACCAACGCGCATTGGAGCAGCGTGGTGGAATATGCTCAAACCTTTTCCTCAAAAGGAGAGGAGACCTTAGCCCAGCCGTGGGAAATTTACAGGCTGTTGATGTTGTTGTATATTGTTGTTGACTAATACGTCAATGAAGAGTCAGTCGCCAGATAAATAATAGATGTGGGAGTGAGACAAAATGTACAGGCATTAAAAGACTTAAAATTAATTTGATTTCCGTTACTAAGTTTGCATAATTGTTTCTACCTTTCTGTTCCATAATAAATATCACCTCATAATATAATATTTTATTATTTTTTTAGATACTTTAAATGTTATTTCGAAGTTCGTTTGAAGCCTAGTTTGGTCTTCAAACATTTGGTAATAATATTAATTTGATAATATACAATTAATATGATTGATAATGATTGAAAAAAACCATCAAACATTCAATTCATATAATTTTATACGTATTGAATGATATTTAGATACATATAATTTTACATATATTAATGTATGATGTTATATTTTTTTATTATCTTAATATCATCAGCCAAAACTATTTCACCAGCTATTCTTACACAAATACTATGATTACGTATGTTCAAATATAGAAATTTCATATCATAGAAAACCCTACCTTATGAAACGGTTCGTTTTATATAACTTAATTTACAAGGGTTAACATCAGAGGCATATAATGGCTAAGCTCCTCAAATAACAATTGTCTGGGGCCGAAACCTGTGTTTAAATTTAATTAAATACCCGAGTTCAAAGACTGGGAAGCCACATTATTTTCTTTCAGTCATCAATTCACTAGATGTATATTTAAAATGAGATATATAACTCATCTGAAGAATATTTGTTTTTGATTAATTAACTTCACAAACTTACAAATGGATCTCATGACGCGTAGGAATTTAATTGGATTCAATTAAGAAGGTAGTGAAAATAATTGTTCCTGTTCAACCGTGTAGTATGCGGTGCCCAGACATGCGATCAGAATATTAAAAATAAAAATAAGTATAAATGTAAAAATAATATAAATGTAATAATTATGATGATCGAAGGTTTTTTTTTTTTGGTGTTTTGTGAAAGCTGGTAGGCCTTTATGCTTAATTCCTTGTGTGTTCTGGTATCAATGGTGAATGAGCTGGTGTAACTACAACAAGGGATATAAAATATTAGTTCCCAAGGATGTTAATAGTAGGATTGAAATAGCTTGTCTATGGGTAGTCGTGACCACTTACTCATTAGTAAAATTGCCCGTGTGCAGACCTAGGTAAAAAAATATTATTATTTATACATATTTTCCAATTTGCAATTTCCCCAAATTTCACGGTTATCTCAAGCAATATTTTTCGTGTAATTTGTTATTAATCGACTTAAAAAATAAGTATCAATTCAAATATATTAAACATCACTTCGAACACAAAAGTGGCGTGGGAGTGCTCTATTATTGCCACAGAATAAAAATCACGTTTCATTCAGTTGTTTTTGCGTTCGTTACTCTTTGTGAACCTTTTTATGATTCACCTTTTTTTTCATTGAATAGATAATGTAAAAATATAACATTTTTTTTACTAATATTGGAAAAATTACATAAGAAAGTTAGTTGTGTAAGCTTAAGTTTACATGCTCACATATTTAAGTGAGTCTTTAAATTGTGTTTCTAAGTTCTAGTGTATAATATGAAATTTATTTTAATTAGTAGCAACACTGTGAATATTTTTTTCTAACAAGAGAATTTATGTTCAATCAAAAGTCACCAAATTTTATAATCGTTATTTTATCCAGGCCTTGAAAATAAAAAAAAAATGTAACACTTAACCCTAAGAGGCTACACTATAAGTAAGGTAGGATATGAAAGGAATTGTGATAAAATAAATAAAATTGATAGATTTCGTTCTGTAATTAATTTATCGTTATTTAGGGTTTTATATTAATAAATTTGTTTCGGGTAATTATTCTGTTTTCGATTCAGATTTTAATTCTAAAGTTATAACGTTTAAGCGATTCTAGTAAAATTAAGAATAATTACGGTGCAAATATTTATAGCATTTAGGAATGATCGCATGATATTCTTGATATATTGTTTGAGACTTACCAAGGACATTTGATACACACATATATTATATAGCATGGGACCCCACAAGGAGTAAGTTTCGAACCATTTTAATTTATAAGATATATTTTTGACTTGTATAATATATTTTATAATCGTAATAACTTTTATATCAGGAAATTAATCACTCTCATTGTTAAAAATATACAAACATTAAAAACTAAAATTTTGGTAAGACGTCAACTGTAGATCATAAGACGAGAGATGCTTCTAAGGTACTTTTAGAAGCATCTTGATAGGGTCAAAGATCCTATTTGGGTAGAGATACTTATAGCGTCTATTAAAAGCATATATTCTATTGCTTAGTAAATTAACATGATAACATTAGTGGAAGTTGAGGTCATATCACTGGTATTTTTATGACCTCATCTTCTACATCTAATTATTTGGACTTAGTATTTTTTTAACAATCTTTAAGCAAGTAATGTAACACGGTAAATAAATCACCACGACTCTTTAATTTTTTTTTCTATTATTCTCCAAAACTAAATTAATATTGCTTACACTAATGTCGACGGCTGATAAAAAAAATTAAAGCGATTTTGAGATGGTTCCTGGATTCGAAATATTAATGCTAATATTAAATGAAAAATTTTAACTTTGTCTTCGTCAACAATACCAATTGTAATCTGGTTTGTTACTTTAATAATCTTATTTGCATATTTTATGCTATGGTGGCTTACTTAAAAGCTATGAACTTTTAACTCGCTCAGTTCATATTATTAGCGAAACTTATTACTAGCTTATTTTATATTATCATTTGAATTGATGAAGGAGGCATAAGGCGACTACCAAAGGGATTCTGGACTACAACCTTGAATTGGAGATTCATGTTAGTGCTAACTCTATCATGAATATCATCCCAAACAGCTTAGAAAATGCTGCTGTAATGAATTATACAGTAAAGAGTAACATGAAAAAAATGGAATCCTTAATATTTGATTGTTTGATTGGAAATAAAAACATATAGACACGGTAAATTACTAAAATCAATGAAATCATAAAATGATAAATTAAAATCACAGAAAATAACTCTGATTGATGAGTTAAGTCTCATGACATGAGGTGACAAAAAAAAGAAATCGACATATTTTAACAAGGCTGACTCATTTAAAGTTTAAAACGATGAATGTTTTCAACATTCTAAGCTTATACGTGCTATATATGAATGATCCATTTATTCGTATATGACTGCTAAATTTAATTTCATCGATTTTATCTGTCAAATTATAACAAACGCAATGAAGTTTTAGATGATATAAATTATATAACTTATGGTTAGAGCATCTGAACATATATTAGCCGAAGAGTATGGGTTCAAACCATGGGTTCAAGCATGCACATGCTCGGTGGTGAAATAAAACATGGTGATTTTCATGGCATTATTGGCACTGCACATATTTCGCGCATGTTTGCCGGAGTCTTAAAAAAGTTTCGATGTATAGATTAAAGGCCTTCGAACTTCTTATACAATGTAAAATTTTCTATCTAATTATATAATCACGCATTCAAATTTATTTGCTTATTGGGTAACAAAATTTATAAATCAAGTAAGTTCCGCTCAATTACTAATATTTTAAGTCAGGCTATTCCAAATATTGTCTAAATTTATTCAACCGTTTTCCCGTAATTTGGGTATTAAACATCAAAACTTTCATATTTATAATATAAATAGGATTAAAATTATAAGAGATATATGCCATAATAATAAACGTAAGAAAATCAATTTGGCTCAAATATTCGCCATGAAATCTTCGTAAGAAATGTCTCCATTGACGTCGACAGCTGCGTCCGTTTCGTTCAGATTAATGGACAGGTTTTGTCTGGACGACTTTCATTTCCTACATCCAAGACAGGACATTTGTGAAAAACTAATAAACAGTGAAACATTTATTTTTATCAATAAATGTTTTATAGAAGTTTATTTGAACTCGTAAATTGTGAGTGTCCACCAAAGTAAAATATATAAACTTTATTCTTGCTAAATTAAACCTACCTATCGAAACTTAAAGACACATCTTGACTATAAATATGATTGACTGATATATCTCGCAGGACAGATTTAAAAAATCGTTGAAACAGGCGAGTTCTCAAGTAGAGACAGTGGATCAGCAAATAGCAACGCCCTACGGTCAGATGGACTGACCTGAAAATTGGCGGTGGATTTAGAACGTCATAGACAAAACTTATTCAACTCTAAACATTGCAATAAAGATGATAAAATGATGAATTATATTATATCTATAAAATAAACAAAAAACACTAACGAAAAATTGCTATCTGTTCTTCCTCGTTAAAAGGAAAATGTGCTCGTATCATATTACTGGCATCGTAAATATTGTCGTGTTTTACCGTAATGTATTAACATTGTCAATAAGGTACAAATATTTTTTTACAAGATTTGATTTAACTTGTAATGTTTGTTTGTTCAGGTCATTCGAAACCATTTACGAAACTATTTACTTCATTTAGTTATCAATTCGGTACCAAGACAGTTTTAAAAACTAAGTACAAAACAAACGATACAAGTAAATTTATTACAATAAATATTTTAACACACTTAGATTTTAATAACAAGAATTGTTTAAAGGTTTTGTTTCTTATACAGAGTTCATGTTTTTAACATTTTTCTCAAGTACATAAATAAATTAGTGTCTGAATTCTTGCACTAAATATATCAACAGGAAAGACGGCTATCAGTGATGGGACTTGCAATACTAACAGCCATTTAACGGCTCTAGCGACTGAGGATAGAAGCCTAGTATACAGAATTTGGCTCGTCGTATTCCTTCTTGGATGGAAGCCTTTTTTGGTATTCATTATAACATAAAGTTTTCAATAAACTTTGTGTATTATTTAGGAAATAAAATTAACGAATTTTATTTATACCAATAACATAACACGAACTTTTATAAAATGATATATTTTAGAAAATGATATGGACCTTCCGCGGCTTCGCATGTTCCATTTACCTAGCAGGAATAATGTAGCTTTATACCGTTGAAAAACTCTTTAGAATTGGATTATAAGCTCCATAGCTCCCCTACATCAAATTCTACCTCTGTATAATATTAGTATATAATATATGTTCAGAGATATATCATATTAAATACTATAATAATAGACTGCTGGAATGGCGCTATGGTAAGAACACGTGGATATTATCCTAAGAAAACGAGTTCTTACCTGATAGCTCGGGTACTGGTGCACCATTTAATTTATATTTGTGTTTATAATTCATCTCGTGTTCTGCCAACGATAACAAAGCGTGGAAATTCGGATATATAATATGAAACAGTATAGTATGGTAATCCTGTGGACAGGAAATATTGATTAATAACTTATTAAATTAATAATTTGCACTAAAACATACATAATAGGTGCCACCTTTAAATTTGGTAATATTTACCTGAATACGAAAATGCGGCATCTATTTATAGCTTCTGATTTTTTCATCATGCTGTTAGATTCCCGATCCACTGACCGTGAAACGTCGTAGTGGAATAAGTGTCTTATCTCGTCCTTGAGAGGAGGCCTTTAATCCAGTAATAGGACAATTATAATTTCTAACTTTTTACTTTAAAATATTTCGTTACTTTTTTGGAAAATATGTATTCGATATAACCCTGTTTTTAGAACGCCCGCATCTTAATCGAATACTGTGAGTTCAATCGAGGTAAGTATTTAATTTGGCATGTGCCTAATTTATTTATTAGATTAAAATACTTTATTGCAAAATATAAGAAACGAATAACATAAGAGTAACTAAAACAAAACAACAATAATGGTGCAAAGGCGGTCTTATCGTTTATAGCGATCTCTCACGGACAACTTTTAGTGAAATAAGTTTTGTAAGAGAAAAGGTAAGTTCAAATATGAGAGAGGAGATAATAACTATTACATAAATATCTCAATATATATATATCTCTACATCTAACTAAAACAGACAATAATAATATATATGTTATAATTATAGACTGTTTAATTATATATTTTAAAATACATATTATTTAATTCTGACACACATGCATACGTTATTTAGAAATAGACGGATATTAGCTTTTTGAATGATATTTGAAGATGATCCAGGATTTCTACTGTCGAATATCAGCGGGTGTATTCCAAAGTTTGTCGGTTTTTGCAGTAAAAGAGTTACTGTAGGTTTGTCTCCGGCTGCAAGCTGTTACGAGTTTATTATAATCGCCATAACGCAGGTCGTGAATGCTGTCACATCCAAGAAATTTAAAGCGTTCTTTGAGATAGTATGGGGTATGTTCAATATATAGTGCAGAGTAAAAAAGAGATAAGGCGTGAAAATTTCGTTCATTTGTTCGGTAGTGAGAGAAAACTTCACACAAAGATAAAAAAAATTCAATTGTGTATAAACCAATACTAATTAGAGCAGCGTGGGATAAAACTTCAATTCAAATGAAAAGAAGGCCTTGGCCCAGCGCTCAGACAGGCTCTTACTTCACTTATTAACCGTATTAAAAACACCAAGTAAATATATAAAATGAATTTTAAAAATAAGTTCCAATTGAAATGTCATTGCGATCCGTAATATCCGGCTACACTCCGATTGCTTTTAAACAAAACCAATGTTTTATTTTTGCAGAACAATGGCTGTGATCACATACATAACAAGTCTATTGTACGTTTTGTTTAATAATAAACACGGAAAGCTTCAACTGAAAAGGTAACAAAAATATATGTTCATTATCAAAGAGAAATAATAATTATAGATTAAATTTAATGTAACATGTTTATGTTTAATTTAACGTTTGGTACTTAGATGTCCGTAAATCCGCAACAGCGCGATTTTTAAGGCATTTTCTGCCTTGCACAACTACTCTGTGGAACCAGCTTTCGCCGGCGGTTTTTCCGAACCGATACGACTTGGGAACCTTCAAGAAAAAAGCGTACTTATTCCTTAAAGGCCGGCAACGCACTTGCAACCCCCTGGTGTTGCAGATGTCCATGGGCGGCGGTAATCAAAAAAATAAAAAATTGCGTCGTCGTGTCGTGGAATACAACCAGTTGCATATTGTAAAAAATCATGTAATTATATACTTATATACGAACTTCCCTCGTTTCACTGTATGACGAGATCGAAAAATATACGGCATAGTATGAACGACGTCGTATCATAACCCTTCGGTTAGCCGTCGGATTAGCCTTCAATTGATCGAACTACTACAAATCTGTCACGATTTTAATTTGTGTTTTATTTTTACGACACTGACTCAAACTTTTTCTAATTGATAAAAAAAATCATTTTTTTTGACTTAGCATTTCTTGGTGGAAGGTTTTTGTCCAAGTTCGTCTGGGTAGGTACCACCCACATATCATATATGTATTCTACCGCCGAACAACAATACTTGGTATTGGGGTGATCTGGTTTGAAGGATGAGTGAGCCAGTGTAACGACAGATAAGGGACAAAAAAAATCTAACCTCCCAGGGTTGGTGGCGCATTGGCGGTGTAAAACGTTAACGTAACGTAACGTAAACGTGCTAACGTGCCGTTCGCCTGCGTATATAGACAAAAAATATATCATACAATTAGGAAACTAATTTTTTATTATTAAAAAAAAGTCTTTATAAGGCGGCGTCCAGCTAAGGGGCATTCTGCTCGTTGGCTTGGTACAGAACGGTAGCTAAAAGTATTTTTGTTTGTATAGCCGATTGGTGTTTTATTTTGGTATAAAGGTTGAGTAATTAAATGGGTTTGTATTTTTGTTTAATGTTGTAATGATTTAATAAAGTGATAAATGAAAGATAAATGTTTTTTTTTTAACAATTTTATCACAGAATATGAATCGACTCTATGAGAGTAACACACACTTATAAACCTTAGCGTTGAAAATATTATCTCTTATTAAGATTATCATAATGTTTTCACAATGATACAAAACATTGACGCTTTGTTAATTTGACTTCATATATATGTTAAAAGAGATAAGCGAAGGCGTCAGTGTGGTTCGTAATATCCGGTTACAGCGGGATACTTCTAAACAGACCCCGGGGTTATTTTCGGTAGCGTTTTGTTATTGACGAGCGCCATACATTCAACGGTTTATTGCGAGTTCCTTGTGTACAAAGCCTTTTGTAGGGAAATTTTATCTTTATAAATGGCTTACTCGTTTCCATTCTGACAGCTGATTATTTAGGATTCGGTTTAGATTATAAGTCTTTACGAAATAACTATGATTCTGATTTTGTTGTAGAATAATGGAAACGTTTGCAATTAGCCGAGACGGCCTAGTGGTTAGAACGCTTGCATCTTAACCGATGATTACGGGTTCAAATCCAGGCAAGCACCACTGAATTTTCATATGCTTAATTTTGGTTTATAATTCATCTCGTACTCAGCGGTGAAGGAAAACATCGTGAGAAAACCTGCATGTGTTACTTTCAACGAAATACTACCACATGTGTATTCTACCAACCGCATTGGAGCAGTATGAGGCAGCAGGAGAGGAGGCCTTAGTCCAGCAGTGGGAAATTTACAGGCTGTTAATGTAAAATGTTTTTAATGAGATTCCCCTGTGGTATGAACACGTAAATCTTAACCGAAGATACCTGGTTCAAACCCTGTGTATTTATAGTCCATTTCATACTCCATCGTAAGAACAACATACAGAAGACCTTCATATATCGGGTCGAGAGGAATCCTTCATATATCGGGTGCAAATCTGCCACACCTGGTCGCATTAAAGCATTGCTGGATACACTAAAATTCTCCTTAAAAAGGAAAGGAGGCAACCGAGCTATGGGGTTTTTAGCTCCTTTACTTTAAGTTTTATATTTATGAATAGCAAGTTGTTATGATTTTCAAAATTTAATTTTAAATCAGAATTTATTACCTCGGACCTGAGAGGAAATCACCGAAAGAACTTACGTATTGAAATATTTAAAATATATGTGGTAGAGTCTATGAGCAGAAGCCATTTAGCATCAGGTAGCCGGTTTGCTCGTCCGCCTAAAAATTTTATAAAAAAGGATACTATATTATACGTAACGCCATTTTAGCACTAAATGCAATTAGTCTTTAAGGATCGTAGATATATCGCGTTTGTCAAAACCACTATAACGCCTAATTCACAAATCGGATTTGAATTCGGTTACACAATATTGCGAAACGAACAAGGAAAGAGGTTTATCACAAATTCAGATACTAACTGTGCTTATAAACAGACGAACAAAACACAGCACTTACGATTATTTTGGTGTCTGCATTTTTACTCTTAAAGCCGGGTACACACATTTAATTTAACAATTAATCAATTTAAACCTGGTCAAAGTGTTTTTTTCTTTTTCTATAAAGATAATACACTGTTTAGGTATAAGTCGTGTAGTTTACAGACATATTAGCTTCTGTTTGAGTGCTAACACGTACTAAGGTTTGCCTTCAGTCTAGTTTGTGTTACTGACGGGAAAATTGAATAAACAAATTTAATGTAAACCGTTTAAAGACAAGGAAACTAACACATCGAAGTTATTTCCGTACACAACTTATCATACTAACCATATAAGAATGTTTTTAAATCCCTTTATTCGGTAAAAGTGATAATTATTACTTATATATAACAATCTATATATGATGCAGGACTCTTTAAAGTCTTATCACTCTAAATATATCTATCTAAGATCTCCTCTCTCTTCGAGAAGAAGGTTCTGGAGCTTCTTCCAACACGCTGCACTAAATTTAGTTCCATTCAAATTAGACACATGCAGATTTACTCGTGATGTTTTCCTTCACTGCCGAGCACGAGATAAATTATTAACACAAACTGAGCACATGAAAATTCAATGGTAATATGCACGCGTTCTAACCACTAGGACATATCGGCTCATTTTTAATATTTCCGCGTTATCTACTGTACTTTGATGGCATCACCCCAGGAACCTTACGATTGTGTCAATAATGACTGTTCAAATTTCAATTTAATCGGGTCTATAATAATATGTTTTGCTTCAGCCAATTAAACAAACTCAAGAGTTAAAAATAGGTAGAGTTACATAAAGCAAAAAGCACAAACATAATACACGAAGATAAATAAATTTAAATAAATGTGTTGTTCTTGCGCTGATTTAAGCTTGGCAAAAATTTAGAAAAGGATTATATCCTCAACTATCACTGTGAAAATAGTCGGAGTTCTGTTTCATAGTCACCAGAAAAAAGCAGTTTTTGCACTGTGAAAGACGAAGAATTCAGGTACTCCCGCAATAGCAAACATAGTTTTATCATTGCGGGAACGTCGCTGCTTTATGAGATAGCGAAATGAACTGTTGGATAATTAGGGCATTGTAACTGCGCTTGATAATATTTGTCCATAAGAGACAGGTGTAAAAGCATACGGAATAAACAAAGAAACATTCGTTTTAATAGAATATGTACTTGTACCTTTTACAGCGCTGCAGCGCTTTCTAGGAATCCACAGAAATATAAACAAAAATATGATGAAAATCGATCTAGTAGCTTCTAAGCTACTACTACTACTACTATCATAACACGTGTTTATGATGTTCAGTGAAACACGTGTTATGAACACGTTATATACAGAAGGTGTATGTTTATATATTTCACCGTTTTGAGTGCCGACGTGAAATGGAAGTTTTTCCTTGTTATGTTACATTCATTAAACGTCTAAATTTGACACCCTTCTCGAATAAACGAGAATACAATATGAAATCTCTTTTAAATATTGAATGAATAAACTTCGAACTTCCGAGTCGCACGTGTGTTGAAAAAGAAACCCTTATAAAACTCCTTGTAGCGAGTACTTGAAAATTTTGTACTGATATTTATATGAAATCAATGTCCGAATCTTTATTCAAAATAAGATATTTTACGCAATTGTTAATAATTTATTAATCTCTAGCGACACGCCCCGACAGAATGTCTTACAACGTTCACCGTTTTTCAGTCAGACAATACAAACCGCTATGTCAGGGACGTTTTAAATCTGTAATATCTTCGAGAATATTCATTTAAATTACACGCTGTAAAAGACCATATTGATCTATATTAAATGCACAATGTATTTAAGGTACTTAATTGGATAAGGATTAGCAATGTATTGCTTAAAATAGCTTCGAAAATAAGCCATTATTTATTGTTAAAAGAAAAGGACAACAAATGGCTATTGTGGGTTATTCTTAAGTGATAGACATATATCATTGCGGACTTTTTTGAGGGGTACAATACTGTAGTACATTATTTTGATCTATCACGTATGGTTCAGCCAGCGTTTGCAATATAAGCGCAAAAAAATGTGTTTATTTACGACGTCACTTTAGAAACCGCTAAAATGATCAATGTTTCTCTACTATATTGTTCGTGTATTATACATGTAAACCTTCTGCTTGAAACAATCTATCTTTTAAAAAAATCCACATCAAAATCCGTTGTGTAATTTTAAAGAACTAAGCATACACAGTGACAGACAGCGGTAAGCGACTTTGTGTTGTACTACATATGTATGTAATGACCTTACATTTCGATATGAAAGAAGTTAGTCTTGAAAAGAACCGGAGAGAAAATTAGCAGAGAATTTGAAGGAAAATGATGAAAGGCCAACAGCGAGTATACATCACAACGACGTCACGACGTCAGTAAACGTCTCTGACCCTAAAAATATTCTTATTAAATCAATATCGTTTTTACATATTTTCTTAGAAAACAACATCATGAAGGATTTATATAAAAATGTTTTCTCTATTTCAAATCAATTTCGAGAATATTAAATATTATAATACTTTTTGTATTCAACCTATTTGGTACCTATGATTGGAATTGCGTTTTCTGAGAAATAATAATTCAATTTCGTGTCCCGGACGTTTTCCTGGTATTTATTATTTATAAAGTGTTTTCTCGGCTGGTCTGTGGGAATAAACTTGGAACTCAAAACAGCACTGTCGCTTCGAATTCGAAATTACAATCAATGCCAATTAATGAGCAAGCAATATTAACATAAACACAAATTAAGCACATGAAAATTCAGTGGTGCTTGCCTAGGTTTGAGCCCGAAATCATTTTTGAGCCGAGGTGCGATCTCAAAGGACGCCCTAAGGACGAACGTAACTCGGAGCACGACGGCTCAAGCTCCAAGGCTGAGTCTAGTCTACTCACCCCAACACCTGATGACGCTGTAAATATTATTGTTGGTATTTTTGTAATCTTGTATCTTATTATTTTATTTACCACGTAGAAGTAAATAGTGTCAGACAAAACTACCGAAGAGATTTTTTGTGTGTACATTCTCTAACCGTCTTGGAGAGAAATTATTATGATATTGTTTTTTTACTTGTTTATTCAGGACGTTCAAACAAAGAAATATTAGTCGTTAAACTACTGATGCTATTAATAGCCTTGTGTATGTATGTTTTTATGTAATATAAACAAGACCGTTGGAGCTGGTGTAGGGGATGTATCATTTATATTAAAACACTCAAATCAAGCTGCATCTTCTGGAATAAATTGTATGTATATTGATTTAGGTGTTTTTTTCAGTTAGAGATACAAAACGATGTCTCTTAATTTATTAATATATAGACATTTATAATGTTCTTACAGAATTAAATTCATCAATGTTATTGATATACTTGTGTTAAAATATTTTATCTTTACTAAATATAAATAATAATAAATCTAAATATATATGCGAAAGTAACTCTGTCTGTTGTCTTTTGCCTGATGACATTTGGTAAGAAGCGTTCTTGAATTCCAAAAAAGGATGTATGTTACTTTTAACACGTCATGACAAACCCATACAACGCGAATGAATTCGCGGGCGACAACTAGTATAATATAAATTAAGGAATGTTGTTGTGTTATCAAAACAATATACGCTTTACACGTCCAACCAAACAAAGATACTGGTAACTTTGCGGATAAATTAGTCTGAAGTGCGCTTTATATATGAAATACTTTACAATTGAAAACCGTACTTTTATACCGTGTTATTAAATAAACACTAAGAAAATTGATATGAACTTGAGACTTCCCCAAAAATCTTTAAAAACTGAAATTTATAAAATTTGGAACAGTCTTAATAAAATATATTCCCGCTTAAGTAATACTATATTACAGATAATCTTTGAATGTAGTTGTGTGTAGTTTATTGTAATACATGAATATTGCTAATGTAATAATTATTTACTCTTGCACTGCACTTGCCTGGCTTCTTATTAAACTCATATCACCAAAGGATTGTCTGTGAGATCGCTATGGGCGATAAGATCGATCGCTACAAGCGTTATTATTTTTTGCTTTCTCTTATGTTATCAGCTGATTTATATACTATTCAATAAAGTGTTTTTTTTTATTCTAGTATGTTTAAGGGCCCTTTATAGGCAGCCTATATGTCACCCCATCGTTACACGCTAAATTAAATCAAAATTAGTTCAAAAAGTATGACTAAATCAGTTTGAGAGAATCACTAACAAATTCATTGATTTTAATTGCTGAATCACTCGTAGGGTTACTAAGGATAGAATTAAAAGCACTAATATTAAACAAATTTAAATTAAGTTCATATTTTAGTGTTTCTCTCAAACTGTGGTTACGGACACATGCCAATAACAAGTGTGAGACATATTCTAATACACCACATACTACACAGTTGGGAGTGTCACTTTTCCTCATTAGATGCTTAAATTCGCCTGGTGGAGTGTGTCCAGATCTGAGTCTGAATCCTATAACTAATTTACTTCTATCAATATTACTAATAAACCACTGTATCCGAGGAGGCTCGGATTGAATTGTCTTATACCAAATAATTAAGTGTTAAAATAAATAAAATAATCTTTAGTGTTTATAATATTAAGTATCGATAAAAAAAAAAAATTATAATAAAAATGCTTACCATATAACGTAGTTTCTCAACATATAACATGTGTTTGTACACCAAGTTTATTCATTTTAAATGAGCATGTATCTCCAGCAACGTTCTCTGACGTAGAGTCGCCGTTTAATATCCGGTCGGACTAAGGAAAACGATGCTCTGACCGGGACAGCATGTATTGGTAGACGTAAGAGTCTTCTAACATAATATGTTATTTGGTTTTTTTATGCACGTAAAAGTAAATTGTGTGTTTATATTTAAAATTGTGTTTTAGGTATTTTATAAGTGTCTTAGGAATTTATTGAATAAAAGTGTACTTATAATATACATTAACAGTCTGTAAATTTCACAATGATGGGCCTCCTCTCCCATTGCGGTGAAGGTTTTTGGAGCATATTCCACGCTGGTCCAATGCGGGTCGGTGGATACACACGTGACAGATTTTCGTTTTAGGCACATGCAGGTTTCCTTACGATGTTTTCCTTCACCGCCAACACGAGATGTATTATAAACTTGTGTTTATAATAAGCACATGAAAATTCTCAGAGGTGCTTGCCTGGGCTTGAGCCCACAATAATCTAACCACTAGGCCATCTCGGTTTGAGATGCTTACAGCGCTAGTAAGGACTTGGTTACGTAAAAGATATTCCTTATTCCTACCTTATAATATATTTATATTAGATTCTGTAGTAAGTACTCATTACACATATAATATTTTAAAATAACATAGTTATCAGTTATATTTATTACTACAAGTATTTAAAACGGGATATTACATACAACTTGTACATAACCGAATTAGGAATTATAAATTATTATTATGGTGATATGCAATTATGTTACGTAAACTTTAAACGTTATTACGAGTTATTATTAGTGTGCGTGAGACGACTAAGAGTAGAGTCAGCAACAAAAATACAACTCAGATTTTTATTTGTTAAGTTTTTGTTAATAAAAAAAATAATAAAATAGAGAGCGCACCATCGTGAGTATACATGAACGTTAAAAAAAAAAACAAAATTATATTAATTGTATCCTACTAGATGCAAATATAGCTCAAATATCAAAAATATGAAAGTGTAACTTAAACTCACTAACAGTTCATAACAGCTTATTTTTTAATTTTAACATAATAAATATTTATATATCAAATACATAAGTGATATTGTTAATTTATATTTAAATTAAAATAATACGAACGAAAAAACGAAAAATAATTAACTCTTGCGACGCTACTCTTCAACCGGAAAAAGTTGTGAAATTCGCACGTGACACTGGCAAAATAATAAACATTAGTTCCTAATTGGAACCAAAACATATTTTATAATGACCCCATCAACATTAGAAGTATTCATTTCTATGATAAATATAAAGTATATTAATATTTTTTTTACCATTACAATAAAATTATAAAATAGAAACACTTCGTGACAGTACCATAGAAAATAATGGAATACATTCGCCCGTCTAGTTGTATCCCTTATTATAGCGAAAAGCCTTGTCCAACGAGAGACTGCAGTAATAAGGTCATTTTACAATAGTATTGTTCCACTTAGAATCGCATATTTCAATTGCAACGGACTTGTAATCGGCTATGAGAATATTAAACTTGTTTTTATTACGATATAGCCTAAAAGATAAACTGGTATATAGACGTTAATATTTATGAAAATAAATTCTTCATTTCTTTCTCAGAGTTCAGAAAAAAGTACGCATAGAAACAATGAAATAAATTTATATAAAATACTCGTAACCTTTTTTCTTAGTGTAAGTGATCGACATCACCCAATCCTACGATTTCATTCTATTATATTTCCTTTTTTTTATAAATGTCATCGGCACAATATTATAATATACTAGAACATAGACGTGTATAAAAAAACGATACTTCAAAATACGTCACATAAATTATCAGTTGAATTCCACTGCTTTAATAAATATACCAAAGCAACGATTACTGTTACTGCCCGTTTACGCATCATTTAGTTTTCATTTATTGATATTGTTCTAATTCATCTCGTGCTCTGTGACGAAAGAACTTGAACGAACGAACTTGCACATATTTTTCTGAACATGTTGCTTGATTTTACCACCGTTAGCGTCGCCAGGAAAAAAGGGATTCCAACGAGATCAAAAATAAAAAAAGACCTTTGTCAAGGCTAGGTTTATAGGCCTTTACAATTTTAATCTAAAGTATAGTTTAGAAATCCATAAAACACGGTAAATAAAGGAATTAGGAAAAAGCCATTAAAGCTCTACTAAAAAAAAACAGACATAAGAAAACCTCAATGTTATGAAATTATCGAATGTTCTAGAATTAATTATAATTTGAAGCGAAACAAAACTAGTACAGCTGATATATCTTATAAAACAAAAAATATGATAAATATGTAAAAAAAAATAAGAGAAAATATTCGCTAAATAAAATATACACTACATATATATGTGTGTGTGTGTGTGTAAACAACTATCAAATCCGACTAAAATTAGATTTATTTATATTCAATTCCAATCATTTATTTCGCTGTAAGAATACAAATAAATCCCCCATAAATCCATTACCCACATATATTCAAGTTAAACCTAATCTCCATTTATACAGCTCGTGTCTTCTTAATATATTTTTATAGTACTATTTTCTTTTCTACTTTATTTATATACTAGCAAGTCACCCTGACTTACATACCCACCGAACCGAGGCAATCCAGACTCGACAATTGTTATATTCCTCTTGGTTAATTGAGAGCCAATGTTTAAATATGGAACAGTCTAGATTCACGGTCAATGCACTAAGGATCTCGTTGCTTGAGGCACTTAGGATCTCGTATCTGACTCCACGCAATTTTCAATTAATGTCACAGGTTTTAATGAAGGCGGAATTGAAGGAGAACCTCTATTTTATTATGTGCCAAATTCATCTTGCGTTTAACCGTACAAAACCTCACGAGGAAAATCATTAAAATATCCGTAATGAAATCTATTTCCGCAAAGCCTGAAACACTACTCGACCACGGAGGTCGAGGCAATAATACACGCTCGTAGGATTTTTTTATGTGTTTCATGTATAATTGTTATGATAATTTAAATTACATACTATTTTAATACTGCATTACATTACAGGCAACACTTACCAAAAATAACTCATTCCAAATATAAGTAAAAGTTTTTTTTTTTTTTAGCATTAGCAGCCTGTAAATTTTCCCACTGCTGGGCTAAAGGCCTCCTCTCCCTTTAAGGAGAAGGTTTGGAGCATATTCCACCACGCTGCTCCAATGCGGGTTGGCGGAATACACATGTGGCAGAATTTCGTTGAAATTAGACACATGCAGGTTTCCTCACGATGTTTTCCTTCACCGCCGAGCACGAGATGAATTATAAACACCAATTAAGCACATGAAAATTCAGTGGTGCCTGCCTGGGTTTGAACCCGAAATCATCGGTTAAGATGCACGCGTTCTAACCGCTGGGCCGTCTCGGCTCATATTCATATATATTTACAAATTAACTTAAAATATTACGTTAATTTAAGACCTCTGTATACCAAATTGGTGTGTATTTCAGCCCATAGGGTAGAATATCCAGAAACGCTTAAATGCGAATCAACTCATTTTTAATCAGTATCCCAAAAATAAATTTTCATGTTTCTATCTTAAAAAATTTCGGACTTCCATACAAACGTTCAACCCCTATTTCACCCCTTTAGGAGTAGAATTTCCAAAATTCGGATGTCATGATATGTTAGTTTATAAGTATACAGACTAAAATATAAGTTTTATGCTTCTAGTCCTAAAAATGACAATACTTTTAACAACTTACAACCTTTCATCCCTCTCTTCAACCCCCTACAGCACTTTTTCCAAATAAAAAGTTTCCTATGTCCTTTCTCTGGCTTTAGACTATTTGTGTGCCAAATTTCATTTAAATCGGTCCAGTAGTTTTGACGTGAAAGCGAGACAGTCAGACAGACAGACAGAGTTACTTTCGCATTTATAATATTAATAGAGTAAAATATAGTAAAATAGTAAATATAGTATAAGTATAATAGTATATAGTATAGATAATATAGATTATGTTGCATAACGATGTATATAATTCATCTTTACATAGTATAAAACAAAGTCGCTTTTTCTGTCCCTATGTCCCTTTGTATGCTTAAATCTTTAAAACTACGCAACGGATTTTGATGCGGTTTTTTTAAACAGATAGAGTGATTCGAGAGGAAGGTTTTTGTATATAATACATAGACAATATAGTTAAGTAACACTGATAATTTTAAAAGTTTCTAATGTGATGTCGCAAATTTATAATTTTTTTTCGCTTACATACAATGTAAAATGTAACGCTGGCTGAACCCTACGAGATAGATTAAAATAATGTACTTCAGTATTGTACACCTTAAAACGGTCTTCAAAAAAGTCCGCGATGGTATATGTCTATCTCTTAGGGATTACCCACATTGCACCCGTGCGAAGCCGGGGCGGGTCGCTAGTAAGATAATAAATTAATGATTTAGTGTAATGAATATTTGAATAAATCTAGTATTCTTTTTGATTCATTTGCTGTTGAAAAGTTGAGCCTTGGATTAATTGTGCAGATAAGTATATTTATAAACTATATTATAAAACCCTCCTGTACTGGCTTTAATAGGGGTGAGCCAGTGTAACTACAGACACAAGGGACATAACATCTTAGGGTGGTGGCGCATTGGTGATGTAAGGAATGGTTAATATTTCTTACAGCGCTATGGGTGGTAGTGACCACTTACCATCAGGTACTCGTCCGCCTACCGATATCGTAAGAAAAAGAAACGGTTAATCTTTCACCGAAAGAATTGCGATTCAATAAGGAAATGCCGATAAAATTATTGCCACCTTTTTATGATAAATTTTGATTTACATATTAGTAAATAAATTACTTATATTTTTAAAGTGTATTGCAGAGCAATTAAACTTCGAAACTCTATTTTTATGTTATAAAGGAGTTTTTATAAAATAGGTGGTTAGACAAGCTATTGGATCATCTGATGGTGAGTTGAGTTTGAATGATCACCATCACACATAGTCATAGGTACCGTAAGAAAAAATAACCAATCCTTAGAACAATATGTTGTAATATTTATACTGTACACTCACACACTCTTCAAACCGTAACATAACAATACTGTATTTTTGTTTGGCGGTAGAATATCTGATGAATGGATGGTACCCATCATGGCTTTCACAAAGTCCTACCACCAACTACCAAAGTAACTGTTACCGGAACATAGAGATTATCCAAATTGGATTTACTGAAAGCCAATGTTTTTTTCATTTAATTTTATTAAGTAAATTTTAAAGGGACTATATCCCCGTGGGAATCTCTGGGGTGTGATTTAACGGGGTTCGATTTATGTTTGCAGGGCACGCGAGCATCGCTGGCTTTGATGCTGTGCTCTGAGTTACAAGCGTAATGCGGTTATATTTATTATCTCTACATACACGTAATAAGTGCCCCACGCTCCACCATCAATTCTACCGTGAAACAGCAAGATCCTGCGTGATACAAATTGAGAGTCTAATTGAGATTGGTTTTGGTTTGTGGAATTAGTAAAATTGTAAACAAAAGAACATAACATTTTAGTGTCTTCTGCCTTAACAACGTCATTCGGTAATATTGATTGAGTGATAATTCACCATTAACTTCCAAATAAGTAGAATTAGTTTCTTCCACTTATCACATTTTACTGTAATACTTAGTACTGTTGTGATTTGGTTTTAGGTGTGAGTGAGACAGTGTGACTTCAGGTGCAACGGACAAACATCTTAGATTTTAAGATTAGCACCGTATTGATGTTGAATATTTCTAAAATCACCGGTATCGTTGGGCGGTGGTGATAACGTATCATTAGGTGGCAAATATGCCGTTCGAGCAACCTATTCGATTAAAAATAAATACATTTTTGTACCCTTTGTAATTTTTAATATTTTCTGATTTAAGATTTGGACAGGAAGATAACAATAAAAAAATTATAATTTTAATTTAAAATGAAAATAATATAATACAGTGAAGAATATTTTTTCAAAAGTTTTTGAAAGCTATTTCATTTGATACCCATATCATAGGGATTGCTGTAAAAAAAATCGCCATTTCTTAAAGCCATATTGGATTGAATATGGCGGCGAGCATTGTTATCGGAACCAAATATGTGTGACAAGTTTCAGCTCGATAGCTACAGTGGATGTGTGTGAAATATTGATTGCCAGATTCTATGATATACACACATACATACAAGTGAAGTAATATAAAAGTTAAATTATGTTTAAGAGATTAAATAGTTCCTCATAAGGTTGTGACTTGTACGTAAATTTGAAACTTAATTGAATTTAAGGATACACACGTTTGTTCCGTATTTCGCAAAATACGTCGCAATGAAAAGACTAGTAATCTTTGTACATTATGTAATCAATAAATACCTATACATAAAATGACTACACTTAAACTGGGTGGTATTATAATAAAACAAAAAAATAGTGCAATATTACAATAGATTTTTAAATTTAATTTTTGAGTTTATGTTTAATACCATGAGGATGTAGATCTTGACCGAAGAATAGAGAACGGCAGTGTGATTCTGTAAGAATTCACTTCGTAAGAATCGACTTACAGTACGCTAAATTGATACTTGTATCGTATAATTTTTTTTAGTAAATGTGACGTACCCTATACTGACATTTCATGCTCGTGTTCTGCGGTGAAATTCGAGTTTCTTGTTACAGAATAGTGCTATGGCGAAGCTATTCTTCGAAATCAAACTCGATACTTACTGCAAAACTTGACCGTAATAATTATGTGACATTGACGTAATTTTAAATATAATTAAAAATTTAAAGCATTTCAAAATACTGTATCAGCATACGTCGGCTTTCAACATTTGACAAGTGACGTAAATTGAGCTCATCCGGATTAGCATTACGGTACAGATACTTCGCAAGAAGAAACTCGTAACACGAGCGCGAAATGTCAAAATGTCATACGCGACATTGTGACATATCAAAATGGCGCTCATCACCGTGTGAGTTGATAACATTTATCTCATGACATACGAAGTGAGTTTATACAGATTAGCACCGCAGTTACTGATTCAATGCTAAATTACTTTAACTATCTCGCATGGAAAGAAAAACTGTGAGGAAATCTATACGTAGCGGAAGTAATTTTAAAACGCTAAACGCTAATCTGTATGTCTGTAATAATTCCGCTTTGTTAATTGAGATATATGTTGATTAAATCGACTCTAATCCCATTTTATTTACCATTATCTACATGTTAAAGTTTATTTTTCGTAAGTAATACATAACCAACTTTTCGTCCAACGTTGGATTCCTATGACCAAGCTCCAAACCACGGAAACTTCTCAACGGCCTGATTGGGTCGCATCCTCGTAAAGATTTTACGATTCTGACCCGTAATAACCTTTGCTTAAACTATAGCTAACCTATTTAAGTGCCGGAGTGTCGGTAAACTGGTGAGCAATTTTGAAACAACTCGTCGTATCGTATTGCTGGGCAAATAACTCCTCACCTCTTAAGGCAAGCTTATAGTTTGTTTCACGGGGCTACATGCTGTAAAGGAACCGTAATTTTTTCTGTAAGTTACAGTTAATTTATCGCCCGATTGTATTTTCTTTAATCTCTGATTCTATGCTACTCAATGCAGCAAAGAAATTTCTTAGGGGCAAAGTTTATTTTCCTGTGCAAAATAAAAGCGTGCAAATTTGAACGCTTGGGCTTGTTATTGATTGGATTATGAGAATAAGGGAATATAATGTGTACCTGTTTTTGCGTACACACATGTGGTCTGTAATATGTCCTGTGTAATTGTTCCATTCCTAATGGCCTCCGCTACCAAAGGAAATCAACACTAGAGGCTTTGTGCTTGGAAGTGATACTGGTAAATACAAACCAACAAATAAATCCGTCGAATGACTATTTATTTACTATTTATTTAAAGCTGTTTAACTCGATACATAAAGACTTCTCTATAATCATTCGATGTTGGAGGAAGTCGTAAACACGACCGTAAAGATGTCTTCAACGTTTTGTAATCGAAATACTAAGGAAATGGAAATAGGAGTGTGAAAAATAAATGTCGGCTTGGTATTCGAACTCGCTTATTGAAGTAATAAGGAAACACATCAATATCTAGGTTTATAAGTAATAAGATATTTTATAGCCAGCCGGTGATAGGTAGGTTAGAGTTTTAAGAAAAAAATGTTTATTCAGCGTATGTTTGACGTTTAACATCTTCTCGCTTTTCTGCAATCTGTGAGTAATTTTATTAAAAGGGACGGAAGTGTGTAACAAAAACAAAAGCCGTTGATTCGAACAATGAGCGCGCTCAGTGCTAGAGTTTGCCGTTAGATGGTGCCAAGCCATTTTTCGAGCATATAATGTCAAAGTTGCTTGTTACCAAGGCTCGGTTTGTTTTGACTTTTTTGTACCAACGTTGGTTTTTAAAGATCTACTTAAAAATACTGCACTTGTGCGAGCGATACACAACAGTTGAGTTAAACTCTAGTTAGTTATAGTTCATGTACATTTTAACTGTCGTCGGGGAATATAAACTGTATCTATTTAGTAGACCTACGTTCTTTATCGCTATCCACGATATATCTTTTACCCTACCACCAAGTAATACGACCACGATATCCCATCATCCCAACATCTTCCATATCCCCGAAAGCAGAACCAATTTCCTCACGGTCGAATATCTATTGACTTATAAACTTGAATTTTTCAATGACACATGATCTACTTTGAATAAAACACGAACCAGATATTTATTTTCATTGCAATGAGACGAGTTAAATTGTTATTATAATTACAAAAAAATTATATGCTTAAGCAGTAACATGTCTATCATTATTGTTTTTGTAAACACTGCACGTGTCTATTATAAAGGCATGGTATGTAACCGATGTAATCTAACAAATATGATTGGCTTAAAATATTTTATATGTGTTGAAGTTGCCATGTATATAAATAAATATATTTTACAGAAGTGTATGTAGTATAACATTTCCTACATAGTTGGGCAGTTATTGTGTTTTGCTGAAGCTTAAATTTGTCCACGGAGACGTTAAAAATATTAAATAAAATATACTGGACTTTTGTCTTATGATTTTTCATATATAATAAGGTTGGAATTCCTTAAATACTATTTAGAATCTTTAGTATCGTTTCAGTACTTTTTAATATCTTAAACGTCTCCGCGGACTACTTTTTTTTATAGCTAGTTGAATTGAAATTGTAATTGAGCACTACAAGTCATAGATATATTAACCATTCCTTACATCGCTAATGTAATCTTAGGAACAAAGAAATCCCAACGATTTTTTTAGTTTGCTTGAAAGTTAAACTGACCCACTTTCCTTTTACACCGGAAAAAACAACATTAAACAAAATGCTATTCAGTGGTAGAATACGTGATGAGCGGGTAGTACTGTTATAATAACAAGAAACAGAAGTAACATTTTACAACCCCTTTTAACTCGTGAAGAGTCACGACCGTCGTAACGGACTCTTACACCATCTTTAACGTAACATCGTTTTGATTCTACGTGTTTAGTATTTTCACATTGTTTAGTAGTTTAAACTAAGCAAAAGTTATGTTAGAAGATAGAGTCAGTGACGTAGTTATAATAGCGTCGTTGATCTAGTGGCTATATATGAGGCTACATAGCCCGAGGTCCAGAACCTAGGGTTATGTGGCTTTTGTAACGGACTATACTATCCTATTTACATATATACGTGAGTATAAATTATTTATATTTTAATACATTTTTTTTTATAAACATAACTTCTGTCGCAGCACCACCTACCGGGTTTAATGTAAGCCGTCCGTAGACCCAATTAAGCACATATTAAATAACGAAACTCTGCGACAGTAGATATAGGAACGAAAAACGTTTGCTTGCATTAGGCCGCTTGACGGTCGTGCACTTGAACAGGTATGAGAAACAGTGATTTAATGCTATGATAATCCAGGGCTTAACCCATTGACTATAGACTTCCTCAGTTATGACTGATTGACTTTGACTTCGATCCTTATTTTATTATTACTGTTGTGGCATTGGCTACTTTATAAACACCGCAGTTATGACTGTGAAACCCACTGTACCACGATCTAGTTTGTTGACTTATTGCTAAGTCTAATCATCGATTTAAATACCGCTGCTATTACTGTGCTATCTGCTAGACTACGGTTTAGTTTATAAGACTATTAGTCTTTTATACACCTCAACTACGGCTGAGATACTTGCTGGACTTGGGTTCCAGTTCATATATTATTTAACAAAGTGTTGGCACATTATAAAATTACACTTCTCATGTTCGAGGAAGGTTCACCGATCTATGGTTGGAATCTATAGTTGATGGCGGGCGAGGGGTCAATTCAAACTCCTCCCACTTTTATATTTTTCAATAACAGTTAAATATATAAAGATGTTAAAGGAAATGGGACCGGTATCTCATACATCCGATTATTATTATTTCAATCAAGGAAATCGGTCAGGGCTTTATTATCATCGTTTACATTAGTTTATATGATAAGGTTTTGCTTAGGTCAGTCTGGATGGTCGACGTGGTACTCATTACAAGTGACCAAAGATCTAAGGAATCGTTAAAAACGACATTAACAGTTTCAACTTAAGTAACAGTAAAACGGAAGTAACTATTGTGTTCGCAGTAATAGAAATAAATAATACATACAATGCGAGGCAGAAATTGCCTAAAAATTGTGCGGTGTGGATGAAACTTGAAATTCTAATGCGCTGTCCGAAGATGAAATTCAGAGACCGTGATTAACTGAATAAACATGGCGGATATTACTTGCAATGTTTCCTATCATCTAGACTAATATCAAGTAGGGTCATAAAAGTACTTTTAAGAATCGTCGTTTTGAATGTAAAGCTTTATTAGAAGAAAAAAAAGCGAGCGAAGCTACGGGAGGAAAACTAGTCTTATATATTTGGTTCGATTAAGATTATGGTACTAAAGTATTCAATATTTATTTTCGAATAAATAACATTACATTTTAGCTTATAATCTGAAGAGAGTTAAATTCTAAATTAATAATTAAATTCATTAATTAGAAAAGTTTAATAGAGTGTAACGATATTTAGAGTTAATTTCATGTCTAGTTACTTTAATAACATATTATTAATTCACGAATCAGCTTACAGTATATGTTTTATTAATAATAATTGAAATGTATTTAAGTCGAATATATACAGATATACAAACAGAATATGTATGTAATTTATGATGTAGATTGAATTGACATCTAACAGTCATGTTCGTTTGTGGAAACAATATTTTGTTTCATCACTGGTATTGTTCCTAAATTTTGAAAATTTTAGATTCTTTTATTGATGTGATTTTACTTATATAACATTATTTGATATGATTTTATATATAGTTTACATTGATGTTTTTGGAACGAAGTTCTTTTACGAGGCGTAATCGTCACTTCCAGATGATCTTTCCCCTCTCTTTCTCATTCTCTGTCTCTTTTTGGTTACAACGAATTTATAAAATACATAAATTTATTTTTTGTTATTTTTTTCGAATTTAAAAGGGATATATAATAACAATGTTATATCTTGTTATCTAATAATTCTCAATCGTGGTTTATTTATTACTAACTTTATTTTTTTTTATTGCTATATTTGTAGCTCCACGAACATATTGTCCATAAGTTTGTGTGCTGTGTGTCTTGGATTTTTTTTTTGTGTGCCAGCATGTTTTTGTTATCAGGCAGCATCACAATTAAAGTTTTGGGTATTTTTTTGTTCTGGGCCTTGTAAGTTATTTTATTAAAATTATGGAAAGTTGGGTTAATTTGGGTACTAGTAAGTTGTCGCGTTGCTTACATCTCCAATGCGCCACCATCATTGAGAACTAATTCGTTACTAGCTAACTGATCCTTCAAACTGGAACACAGCAATACAAATATACGATGCTGAACAAAGCCTTAAACACCTTAGCACAGAATTAAGTAAAGTAGTCTATAGAAATACAGAAGCTAGGATGACCTTGCTATATGCATCGAAATATCGCTCTCGGCCTTTTGGGTATTTAATTCCAGTACATAATGTAGTGATTGTGATCACCTACCATCCAGAAACCAATTATCACTGCCTTTATAAAAAAGTGAACTTGTATACATATAACAAACATAAATAAGTATTTACGCGATCCTATACACTTATTATTCTCAGGAACACCTAATACATAATTTAGAAGGCTTAACGGGACGTTTGAAAAATAGCGTACGTCGCATCATCGCTCTTTGTCAGTTGTGAAGGAATTTCGCTGTGAACTCGGATGTTATTAATGTTGACAGTATGGTTATTTTCGGAGTCAACTGCTGGAAAGTTACGGACGAGCGTGTCAACTTGCATTACTTTAGTTTACGTTGAAGAAATGTTGAGACTACGTTGAGTAGGCTCGAGCGTGCCATCACTTACTTTCATTCTGAGTCACATACGGTTTTATTTTTTTTCTTGATAAATATAGAACAAATATTTCCCATTGCTGTCAAGAGATGGCGCTATTTGTAGGTTCTTATTAATCCATATTATTATGTTGATTATAATTTTTTTCTAATCTTCTTTAATACAGTGTTCTATCTGTTAGTGGTGTTTGATTAAATGGGGTCACTTAATTCGCCATTTATTAGGTACTCATATACTTATTTCATTTTAACCAATATAGGGGCTATTGAATTATGTCTAGAATTCTGGGTCGATATAGTTTTAATGACACCAATCTCGGGGATAGTGTTTGTTGAATTCTAGAACTTGTATGCATTTCATTGCATTTGATTGAGTTAATCTACAATTAAAATGGTGGAAAAGAGTAACTACTGAGTTCCATGATACTTCCATGGTACTTCTCGGTAGAATCTACATTCCAAGCCGGTGGTGGTAGCTGAATTTTTAATTCAATAGTGTAACATGGCGATTCAAAAGTAATTTTATATACCAACTTGAATAATTAAACTTTTGACTAAGATTTTTTAGAAAAAAATAAATATGAACACAATGATATATTATTATAACTGCATTGCCATAAAACTTTTGTGAATAGACGTTGGCGTTAAACAAATCTGTTATTACCTTAGGTTAGTAACTATCTGAAGAATCGCAAATAGTTAATCTTACACATACAGAAATGCAAACTATTTCAATGATATAGCAACGTAGCGTGATTCTCAAGTCATGACGTTTGATTGTCTATTATTTATGTATTCCTCGCTCGAATAGCAATAACATGTTTAATATTGCAGGAACACACATGATTTCAATCAAAGATGCCACGATACAATCAAATACGTTTAACAAATAACAACTGTGATACGACATTCATGATAATCTAGGAGTTAAAAAAAAACAGAAGACAATCCAAATTTAATATTCCCATAATCCTAAGATTACAATTGTGATGCTTTCTGGAAATAAAAAGTAACGATTGTAATGCTATTTAAAATAAGGAAACTTGAACAGATGTTTTGTAATAATGTGATTGCGAAAGGGAGTTGGTTTGTTACGCTTTAACTTCTGAACTATTCGGCCAATTATCATGAAATTTTGCATACATGTCGCCATGGTTACAAGATATTTTTTTATGTTAATGCCACTAGCACAATGGCACTGTAAAAAATATTAACCTTCCTATTCCTTACATCGTCAATGTGTTACTAACTTTGAGAACCAAGATGTTATACCCTCGTGCCTGTAGTTACACTGGATCATTCACCCTTCAAACCGATACACAACAATACTGAGTACCACCGTTTGGCAGTAGAATATTTGGTGAGTTGGTGGTACCTATCCCGACGAACTTGCACAAAGTTCTACTATCGAATAAAACCCAGGTCATATCTTATCCCTACCTCCCTGCTCAAATGTAGGTGGTGACTCGTAAAAAAAACTTAATCAAAATAATTTATACGGCAAACGTACGTATAAAACGGCTGTGAAAAATTGTTTATTCAAAGAAAATGATAATAGAAAATAAGAAACCGTTCTATGATCTCGCTTACAAGGTCCAAACTCCCTCGGGATTATTTATTTCGGTTAAAGTATTGTCCACGTATTAGGACTGCCTACTAGACCTCGGAGACCTATTGTACGGTTACAACTTTTACCTGGAAAATTCTTATACATTCAAGGTAGACTGGTTCGTCAAATCGTTGTACAAAGTTTATGAATATCTTAGTTTCCATAAACCTCCTATAGTCTCCTGTCATTATAATACATAAATAATACATATATACAAATATTCCTTTACATTACATATTGGAAATTACAATTTCGACATATTTCAAAGTTTCGAAGTATTAGTAAAATGCTATAATATAACGCAATGAAATATATATTTGTAGGCTTTAATTGAAAGCCAAACAGAACACGCTATGCTCATAACAGCTTTACTAATAAATATTAGACTTTATAGTATAAATAATTACACTGAGCACGTAAAATAATGTTACAAGAAAAATCCCGGTGAGTTCCTTTTGGAGGTACTTCTGACATCTGGATATTTTCCATTTTTACTAATTAATAAAGGCTTCTGCGAGTATGTCGAATAAATTAATTTGTATATATGTTACTGTAAAATTTCGAACTAAGGTTAATCCTATGATTTTCTAGTAAAACCTAAGATTTACCGACATGAGTTAGTAAATGTACTTACATTTTACATTTATTATAAAGGGACGACTAACCTAACCTAACATGTAAATACTAAGATTTACCAAGTGAATGATGGTAAAAGTTCGAATCTCAAAGTTTTATGGACACTTACCATTCATAATCGGTAAATCTTAGGTTTTACTGAAAAATCTTGAGCTTCGAGCTTTTACAGTAACATAATATATATGACGGATGATGAGTCTCAGTTTCATCGTTATGGTCCATATTTAGGTTTCAGCAATGGGCGTCGATGGGTAGTGTTGGGGCAACGAAACACATTTATTGTTTAAATTAACTTAGTTGTGTCTTGGAACGCGCTTCGTTTTCAATATTCGAACGCACTGGCCGGCTGCTGCTCGAGAAGTGTCGAGTGCGCCGCTCAGCCGGTGAATCGTTGACTCCGTCGAGCGCCGACAGAGGGCGCTAGCGTTCCAATGACATTTCGATGTCAGTGTTGCGACATATATATATATATATATGTAATAATAATAATAATAACAACATTCGTTATATTGCTTCAAACATTGATTGACGACCTCCGTGGTCGAGTAGTGTCTACACCGATTTTCATCGGTACGCCAATCCGGGTTCGATTCTCGGCCGAGTCGATGTAGAAAAAGTTCATTAGTTTTCTATGTTGTCTTGGGTCTGGGTGTTAGTGGTACCGTCGTTACTTCTGATTTTCCATAACACAAGTGCATTCGCTACGTACATTGGTATCAGAGTAATGTATGTGATGTCGTCCAATATTTATTTATTTGTTTTAAACATTAAGCAGAATTTGCTTAGTTTAAATATTTTGCCTTCACAAGGCGCTGGTGTCCGTATGTCAGTTAACCTACTCGCGTGACTAATGACTTGGAAACTACATTCTAGTTATGTTACGCTCGTCTCTGTAAACAAGTTTTTCTTTAAAACTTTTGACGGTAGGTTTTGGGTCAGCGTTGAATGTATTCACTTTGTACGAGCCGACTAGGGACGAAGCGAGCTATGTCATATAAGACAATATTATAGAGTACATTACTTTTGCTATGTTCATGTTATATTTATTTAATTCGAAATATATATAATTCTATTTGAGCCGAGATGGCCCAGTGGTTAGAACGCGTTCATCTTAACCGATGATTTCGGGTTCAAACTCAGGCAGGCACCACTGAATTTTCATGTGCTTAATTTGTGTTTATAATTCATCTCGTGCTCGGCGGTGAAGGAAACTTCGTGAGGAAACCTGCATGTGTCTAATTTCAACGAAATTCTGCCACATGTGTATTCCACCAACCCGCATTGGAGCAGCGTGGTGGAATATGCTCCAAACCTTCTCCTAAAGGGAGAGGAGGCCTTTAGCCCAGCAGTGGGAAATTTACAGGCTGCTAATGTAATAATTCTATTTACAATCTTGGAGCTAGAGACTCTCTGCGGGATGTTTTTAACAAAGTAGGAATACTCACTGTTGCGTCACAATATATTTACAACAATATTATGTATATTCACAGTAGCACTGATCACTTTGATAAAATCAGTGATAATCATTGTATGTGTACAAGAAGTAAGGATAAGCTTAGAACGCCAAGTTTCCGACTCCGCAAAGTCAATAAATCATTCTTGGGACAAGGTATCCGCTTCTAAAATAAAATTCCACATACATTTTTAACTTTCCCGTTTCATAGATTCGAGTCAATTGTAAAAAATACATTGGTAAAGAAGGCATATTATTCGATACAAGAGTATATTGATAATAAAAAAGCGTGGAGCTAATGCTTGTCGACTTCCAGGCAGGAGACATAACATAGATATATAATTGTATATGTATCTCTCGGTATATATATATATTACTAAATTGTATACAGTGCCATTGTCAGTGGGCTATTGTGACCACTTACCATCAGGTAGTCTGTTTGCTCGTCCGATAAATGTTAAAGAAAAAGCTTTTTTTATATAGACAGCTCTGTTCCTAAGGTTGATAGTGCATTGGCGATGTAAGGAATGAAAAAAGGAAATAAAATTTCTAGCGCCGCTAATATCTATGGGCAATGGTGACTCTTAGAATAATATTTTATTATTATTATATTATTATTATTGGTGACCTACAAACCCGTCTGCCAAAAAATGTTATAAAAATGCTTAGTTATGGAATTCATACAAGGTGAAATGCCTACATATTTTAGAGAAACCGTCCCTATATATCCCACTGCTAGAAAAAAGCCATCATTCAAAACGAGAATTGATGGATAGATAGAAGTTTATCCAAGATACACAGGTTTTCTCGGAATGTTTTCCTCTCATTTATTTCCTCGTTAATCTCGTGCCGAGCAATAAAGGAATATATCGTGAGAGAAGCTGTGTGTGATAATATTCGGTCACATATTATGTATACCCCACAACCCGCATTGTAAAGACCCTATTCGAATAAACTCCAGGCCTTATCCTTTACGGACTATTTCCTTTCTTTATATACTTGCAAGATTATCTGGAAGTAGGCGAACCGACGAGTTTTTAAATTAGTGACTAACTCATTTTAAAGATTCGATAATTAAATTAATAGGTATAAATAAATTAGAGTTAGAGATTATATATATATGACGTATTTTTAAGGATTAATCGAAAATACTCAAAAAAATTATGTGTAGTATATATCAATAAGTAAAGCCCAAGAGTTTGTTTACTTGAATGTGCTAATCTACCAAGATTTATTTTGAAAAATATTTAGTTCATTTGTTAAGAAAAGTTACAGAAAATTTAACAACACTATCCACGTAGGCAGAACAAAAACGTTTAAGTGTGTGCATATTAAGCGAGTATTTCATATCCATAGTATACGAGCTCGTTTTAACTACATTCAATAGATATTAACAGGGAGGCAGACAGCCTGTCAATACAATGAACTTTACGATACACCTGAATTGTTAGTCATCCGATTATCGTGAATAACAATGGCTTTTCGATAGCTCTTTAATTGAAATTGTTTGTTCAAAATGTTTTATAGGATATTTATGTCTATTAACAAATTATTTCTTTAAGCTTCAGACATACAAATGCTAAGCATAGCCTTATATTGGTTGTCTTTAAGTTCGTAAAAATGTTATAAATAACTAACGTACGAAATTTAAGTAGAAATCATATAATTGATATGATTGATATAATGTTTTGCACATCGCTAATAAAGCTACTTGCTATTAATTAAAAACGATCATAATATGCCCGAATGTGACATGCGACTTTGACTATAATAATTATTGGGATCACGTACCAAAATGGCGTATCACCGTAAGTCGGTTGTCAACATTTCACGAGTATGAAATTCTAAGAAATTTATTGGCAGTTAAGTTAAAAGAAACTTTAACAATAACGTAAAATAAGAAAAGACACCTTTAATTTTTTGTTCTTTCACGTGAAAATCTATGTTCTTTGTCATTTAGATTTAAATTTCCACAACAACAAAGTAGAAACCTAAGTTTAAGCCGAGTTTTATCTTGTCTGCAAGGCGTTCAGGTGTAAGTCGGGCTTGTTCTTTTAAGATTTTATTTCCTAAACATTATTCTCATGACGTGAAAATGTATTGTTGGTACCTTTTTGGCGCGTAACATTCACATCACGTATTTATTTTCATAAATTCGGTATACGTTATACAGGCTGTTTCGTTTTCAGTACATAATGAAATATTTTTGTTTTATTATGTTCTTGTTTTATTTATATAAGACGATATAATCGTTTATTCTTGCTTGCGGAGATAAGATTCTTTTAGCGGTGTTTCTTTCCGAAACAGTGATATAATTTTGACGATCAATGGGAAAGTGTAATGTATTAAATTAATATATTTAAATTTGAATGCGTGCTGTATAGTATAACAGAATGTTGCAGTTGGCGCCCAACGTGGTCAACCACGTTGGGCGCCAACTGCAACAGAAGGCAAAATCCAACCAAATGATACAATAATAGAGTCCCATTAAAACTTCTACAATAACTAATAATCTAAAATTTGACATCGGAATGATCCTTGGAAATAATGAATGCAAGGACATTGAAAATAACGTAAATCAGATCAATTGAAAATATAAATCATTTCATTTGATACGGGATATACGTTTAAACGTCAATCAGACAAGGTTTTCTCAAAATAGAAGAAAGTTATCAATTTGGTTGCACTTTTTTTTATATTTACCTCAAAACTCTGTTATTTACAGAAATTTATTTATTGTTAAAAATACGGGGTGAATTATTTATATTTTGAGTAATTTTATGTTATTAAAAACAAACTTTTATTAAATCAAAATAACTAAATGCTCAATAAAATTTATTACAAAAATCTTATTGTCATCTATACTTGAAAGTGTCGAAAAAATGAAAGTGTAATTTTGAAAATTTCAACTCAATTGGTTAGGACTTACGAGTATGTGAAACAGTTTTAAAATAAGGTGCACAATTTTACTCACACTGTTATTATTATTATTTTTTTCCACTTCTCGTACCGGCACATTAACATATATATATTTCATTCAAACTTGAAAATTTAATAAAATGTAAGCCTCGAAAAAAGGCTTGTAAGAGCTTATGTAAATACAAACATAAAATTTACGAGTATTTTGTTTGATAGGTTGAAAAGGTGCGATTTTTTTAAGCAAATAAAATTGAAAATACGTATTTTACATTTCACAAACCAATTTCGCTAGAATTATAATATATATATATTGATATTAGAGTATCTGTTTGTAATATTAAAATAACCGCTTTTTACTAAATGCGTATGTATGCACGGTGTATATACCGAAATATTTTTTTTACAATTTTTGTCTATCTGTCTGTATGTTGGTTCCGGCTAATCTCTTGAACGGCTGGACCGATTTTGACGGAATTTTCACTGGCAGATAACTGACGTAATAAGGAGTAGCTCGGAGTACTATTATCTTAGAATTATATATAAAATACTGTCAAGAACCGCGCGCAGCCCTCGCGCATTTCATTATATTCAAACCAAATTCAAACGCGCGCGAAGTCGCGGGCACAGCGAGTAGAGAAATATAATAAATGAAAAAAATAGCTAAATTACATTAAATCTTTTGAGACTTGCATACATTTTGCACAGCAATAATATTACATTTACGTAAAACATACATGTATACGAAATACCAAGAACTACAACATCTAAGTTTCCACGGCTGTTGATGAATATTAGGAACTTCTTTAAAGAAAGAACGAATGAATTGAATAAAGTTAAATAAAAATATTAATATGTGGGAGATAATAATTTTTAATCAAGTTACGATCTTATAATACGGTTGTGCTATTGACTCAAAAGGACAAGTTGCTATAAAAAGGCTCGACAGATGTCAACAGATCAGAAGTGGTTCAGTGTTGAACACGGCACAATCGGTGCTCTGAACTGTTTTGTTGGTGATTAAACCAGGTGAGCGTATCTTTCTACTTATTCTGTAATTAAACTCAATTATTCTATATATTATATCGAATTCATTGTAATTAGTGTTTAAGAATAAGTATAATTTATTGTTATCATTTTAAATATACATTGTTTACTTATAAATTGGTTTTACTATTTATTTTGTCACCCGTTCTCTCACATCAGAAGTGGGATTATGTAACCTCAACTACGGCCAGAAATTGTAATGATTCCAGGTGCAACAAAATGAATATTGGTGAACCCGATGCTTCGAATCACGAGATCTCCAAGCAAATTCAAGTACCGCAGGATGCTGGGCTTTCATCTCCGATCCTGGGATTAAATATGGCGGGTTGCATCGCCTCTGGCGGCGGCAATAATGACTTTGCCCGAAAAAGCCAGACGTTATCACCCAGCGGCGCAATAACCCGAAGGGAATCAACTTCAGCGAGTAGCGGTCACGCGGTCCCAACCAATTCAACAGCAGCTAGCGACAGCCGTGAAACCAGGACAGTAGAATTTGTTCCCATTAATTTGATGCAAAGCATGATGCAGGAAATGATGACTCAATTAATTCAAACTACTGCTAAAGCTTTTAATCCACCCATTGAAAAACCTGCCCCTAGAATGCGAAGTCTTGAATTCATTTACGTACCTACTTTTGACCCTGATGATAAAACTGATACTGTACAAGTTTGGTGTAAAAATATTGATGATCTTATAAGAGAATATGAGCTTAGTAACAGGGAAGTTGTTAATTTAACCAGAAAAAATTTACGTGGTCGTGCAGCCGAGTGGGCACGTCGTAATTTATTGACCTGGAGTGAACTCAAAACTGGTCTTATTGAAACTTTTGCAGATGAAACGCGATACTACGATGATTTAACGCTCTTCATTGAGTACACGAGTGAACAAGCTGCTAGTATTTCAGAATATGCCACACGGAAATGGGAGTTGGCAAAAAGGGCGATTGGTGTGGAGATGACTGAACAGCGCTTGGTAGAGGCAGTTATTTCAGGTATGATTGATTCTCGTATTCGTTCTGATTTGTTACGACTGACGCCAAAAAATTTACCACAATTAATTAAAAGTTTAAACTCGTATACGCGCAAAAGACCTGTTAAAGAGTCTGATCATATTATTTTACCTAAACGATACAAGCCTAACATAATGCCAGATTTTAAATTAAAACGTTGTCATAAATGCCATAATCTAGGTCATGTACAAAGAGATTGCAGTGTCATTAATGATAACCCAAATGGTCAAAATATGCTCTCATTGTCTAATGAATCTGAAAATGTAGCCCAAAGATCAACCGTTCCCGTTTGTGCTCATTGCAGTAAAAAGGGGCATAATATTGAAAACTGTTTTAAACTTTTAAATAAAACATCAAAAATTGATAAATCCACTTACAATAACTAATAAAAGTTTAAAAAAAAAAAAAAAAAACATTCAAATAGAAAGTCGCAATTACTTATATTTAATAGATAATGGTGCGCAATGTTCTCGCATCCGTGATACGCTAGCCTATTCCATTGAGTGTAATGTAACATATAAACTACTCTTTTGCCTATGTTCCTAAATATATCTAAATGTTTATTGAGATTAGTCTTACATGCAAAGATAATAAAACTCAATCTGGATCACGTCGAATTTCTTCAACCTATAGATAAGCCTCTTGTCCTTTTTCACACAATTCATACGACTGGCAAATTAAGTGGCAACAAACTTGTAAAACAACACGTCATTGCATTCATAGACGCTTCTACAAAATATTGTTATATGAAACCCGTCAATAACCTTACTAACTTAGCTACTATTAATCATCTTAAGGAATTAATTTATACATTTGGAACCCCTAAAAGAATAGTATGTGAGCAGGCTGCTTCATATACTGGCAAAGAATTTAGTAATTGTTGCGACCGTTGGTCAATAGAAATACATTTTATCGCTAGTGGCGTTAGTCGTGCAAATGGGAAAGTCGAGCTAATGATGAAAGTATTGACAAACTGCTTTACCATTGCTGAAAATACGTGTGCCAGGAGAGGTTGGAGGGATGTTGTAGGTGAAGTGCAGTTAAAAATTAATAGTACGCTTAGCAAAAGCAATGGCTACACACCTTACCAGCTTCTCATGGGATTTAATCAGTCTCCTTCCACTTTATCAGCCTTAACAGATAATATTGAACGCTTTGACCTTGATATTTGCCGTCAGTAATCGAAACAAAGGATGGACGAGCGAGCTAATATTCAGAAAATTTACTTTGATAAGACAAAAGCTTAAATTGTGCCTTTTAAAATAGGCGATGTTGTGCTCGTAAAGCACAATTCTCGAAATATTAACAAACTAGACGGCAAATATGAAGGTCTATGCATTATTACACAAGTTAATGATAATGACAGATACTTTAAAAGTCTATGAGAATGGCAATGAACATGTCACATGATAATTTATGTTAGCCCAGATATGGGACGCGAGTTATCAGATACTTTAGATGTATGATATAATGCCAGTATATGATGATATGTATGATATGATTATAAGTAGTAATTATAAACATTTTGTGCGAGGAGTGGTCGCCTGGCCAACGTCCACTGCTTTCACAAGTGTTTTAATTGTTTTATGAATATATGTAATTGTTGTAGTTAAGAAATCTATTGAATTTTGTTTTAATGTGTTTATATTGTGAACCCGGTTGCCAATGTGATTTGGCAGCTTGCCATGTGACTTGGCAGATATCTGATTGTCATGTGATTTGACAATTTTACCATGTGAGTTGGCAGATATCGGGTGTTGTGAGCCATGTGATTTGGCTACACTTTGCCACTGTGATTTGGCAAATGTGTGTTTGTCATGTGATTTGACAATTTAGAGTATATGTATTTTTTGTAATTTTGTTTTAATGTGTTTGTGTTGTGTGAACCCGGTTGCCACTGTGATTTGGCAGCTTGCCATGTGACTTGGCAGATATCTGATTGTCAGTCATGTGATTTGACGATTTTACCATGTGAGTTGGCAGATATCGGGTGTTGAAAGCCATGTGATTTGGCTACACTTTGCCACTGTGATTTGGCAAGTGTTTGTCATGTGATTTGACAATTTACCATGTGAGTTGGTATAAGCCATGTGATTTGGCTACACTTTGCCACTGTGATTTGGCAAGTGTTTGTCATGTGATTTGACAATTTACCATGTGAGTTGGTATAAGCCATGTGATTTGGCTACACTTTGCCACTGTGATTTGGCAAGTGTTTGTCATGTGATTTGACAATTTACCATGTGAGTTGGTATGTGTTTAAGACCATGTGATTTGGCAAGTGTGTAATTGTCATGTGATTTGACAAATTTGCATTGAGAGTTGATAGATGTTGAATCTTTAGAGTCATGTGATTTGGCATATGTTATTATGTTAAAATTAATGTTTATATGATGTAAATTATATTGTAATAATATTTCTGTATAAAATTTTGCGAGGTATGTGTTCTTTTAATTCGCGAGCCATACTGGCTGCTCGTCAGAATGGCCGTGTGGGAGATAATAATTTTTAATCAAGTTACGATCTTATAATACGGTTGTGCTATTGACTCAAAAGGACAAGTTGCTATAAAAAGGCTCGACAGATGTCAACAGATCAAAAGTGGTTCAGTGTTGAACACGGCACAATCGGTGCTCTGAACTGTTTTGTTGGTGATTAAACCAGGTGAGCGTATCTTTCTACTTATTCTGTAATTAAACTCAATTATTCTATATATTATATCGAATTCATTGTAATTAGTGTTTAAGAATAAGTATAATTTATTGTTATCATTTTAAATATACATTGTTTACTTATAAATTGGTTTTACTATTTATTTTGTCACCCGTTCTCTCACAAATATATATTTTTAATTACCTGAACTCGTAAGCGCCATTTGAAATTAATAAAAAACTAATAAGATCTATGCTCTTCACATAATCTGTATAATTTTGTACCACGATATGTCTTTTTATAAATACTTCATAAGCAGTACTAAAGCAAAGCCTAGGTGAATAATACTGGGTGAATCAAAATCGAAATCAAATTATTCTTTATTCAAGTAGACTGATCAAAGCACTTTTGAATTAAATGTAAAGATACCACGGGTTCGGAAAGTAGATTCTACCGAGAAGAATCTACTTGGTGGTAGGGCTTTGTGCAAGCCCATCTGGGTAGGTACCCACTCATCAGATATTCTACCGCCAAATAACAGTACACTGTATTGTTGTGTTCCGGTTAGAAGGGTGAGTGAGCCAGTGTAATCACAGGCACAAGGGACATAACATCTTTGTTCCCAAGGTTGGTGGCGCATAGGTGATGTAAGGAATGGTTAATATTTCTTACAGCGCCTTTGTCTATGGGCCATATATCAGGTGGCCCTTATACTCTATATGCTATGCTGCTATAAAAAATATATATATCATATATCAACCTATAACAATATCTCAATAAAACAGATTATCCACTCAAAACAATTAATTTGAGATAACCACAACGCCTATTGTTCGATTGACATGTTAATTAATAAATTATAACTACGTCTATCGTACCAATGATAACACTCAATTTGACCCCAGATCTGACTGATAGCAAGTTATGGGGTTTTACGACGAAATATTCTCAGTGGCCTGAGTCTTGAAATTGGTATGTACATTTCCGTACTCGTCGTAAAACCTGAACTCTTTCCGGTCGGGTCGTATTTGCCGTCCCAATAGATATTCGGAGCCCACGTGTGTGTGAAAGACGAAATGGTTAGAAAGAATGTCACTTGTGAGATGACGTCCGATAGAGTACTATGGAAGAAGAAATGCTGCGCCGACCCCAAGTAAAATTGGGATAAGGGCAGGAGGATGATGACATGTGTTGTTGTGACTATAACATGTCCTGCGGAGTTAGCTGGTGACTTAAATCGGTCAGAATCATCATCACATATACAGCATATTCCAAAAACAGGAGGAATGAAATAAAAAATGACAACTTTTGACGTCAAATTGATGCGATATCATTATTCGAGAGCATCAATAATTGGCATTTTTTTATGTTGACGTAACAACTACGGAACTATATAAGTGAAACAATAAGTAAAAAGTAATAATATATGTTATATTCCGTATATATAGTAATAATATATACGGAACTATCGGAACTTTGGAAGTAAAATTAAAGTGGATACAATATATAAGTGAAACAATAAGTAATAAGTAATAATATATGTTGATTAAAAACTGATTGTAACGCCCAATATAGCAGATCTAATAGCTTATTGAATGGAGTACGTAAATCTAAGGTTTGTTTATCTTTATTACTTCTTCGATCGGAATTGACTATACAATACTTCCTCAACCTTGAAATTGCATTACGCAGAAGTTTAAATAAAATTATTTTATCTGTAATTGGTTGACTTATATGTCCTTTTAAAGTGTAGTTGAATCATTTTTACGAGTAATTTCAGTTTGTATGATTATCGTTCGTTAAAAATAATTAAGCATATTATATGTTGAAGATTTTTATAACAAAAGTGCCGAGATGGTCACCGGACCATCTCGGCACTTTTGTTTAAGATACACGCTTTCTAACCACCGGGTTAGAAAGCGTGTATCTTAAACAGTGATTGCGTGTTCAATCCCAGGGAAGCACCACTGAATTTTCATGTGCTTAATTTGTGTTTATGATTCATCTCATGCTCGACGGTGAAGGAAAACATCGTGAGAAAACCTGCATGTGTCTAATTTCAACGAAATTTTGCCACATGTGTATCCACTAACCCGCATTGGAGCAACGTGGTGGGAACTTTCTCCTAACTTTCTCCTCAAAGGGAGAGGAGGCGTTAGCCCAGCAGTGAGAATTTTAAAGGCTGTTAAGGTAAGTATGTTATTGTAAGTTATTGTGGAAATTTTTTATGAAATTTAATTCCTTTTTATCAACAGTTATCACCTCCACCATTTTAGTAAAAGCTATTATAATATACTTTTCATTGCATCATTCAAGGTTGTTAGCGTCTTAACAACGCGTGGGGAACTAGGCCGTAAGAAAAGTCATTCCAAGGTTACAGAGAATCAAATAAAACTTCATGCTGATCCCAGATGAGATAACGGTACGAACAAAGTATTTCACCGTATCGCACTTCCCGTTTGCCGATCTTACAAAAAGTATTTTTATGTTTGTTATTTATAAGTTTCGTTTAAGTAGGATTAAGTACCATCTTAATTTCCTAGTTATTATTTTTAAGTGCTTCTAATTAATCTCATACTCGACGGTGAAGAAAAACGTCATGAAATATTTCGTATCAAATTATGCCGAATATGTATATATTTCCAAACCAGCATTAGAATAGTTCGCTGGTATATGCTCTAAATCTACCAGTCACTATGGAAAGATATAAGGAAAGAAAGAGAGAGATAGAGACATAGAAAGAGAGATATATCAGTAAGACATTTACTGAATGTTACTTATTTCACGTTAAGGATTAAACTTACTAGATTTTATTTTCAAACGAGTTCCAATTAAAAAAGGTAAGTCTTAAAACAAAAATGTGCTCCACGTGGTAAGATTAAAAACAGTACATTTTGCGTTGAAAATAAGTATCCGACGTTAAGACAAAACGATAAATATTAAAGCTTACAGTGGACGCTTTATCTCCGGAGCGGGAAGCGTGAAAAACGGATAAATGGCGGATCCTTGTAAATCCCGTTCCTTGAAAACTTTGAAACAATACTGTTGGTGTACAGTTATGCGGTACATTAGTGGAAAAATCACGTTACATTTTTTACTCAACTATTCGATACTTTCGTTAAATAAACACGTTTTTTGTTTACATAATCTCTGTATCGTAAATTTTATTTATATGTAACTTAATTTTATTTATACTAACTGTGACTAAAACAATCGTGCCGACTTAATTACTTAGGTGTACGTGAATGATACGCTCGCGAAACTTCTTTTATTAGGGTTCCGTAGCCAAATGGCAAAAAACGGGACTCTTATAGATTCGTCATGTCTGTCTGTCTGTCCGTCCGTATGTACAGCCACTTTTTTCTGAAACTACAAGAACTATACTGTTGAAATTTCGTTAGTAGATATATTCTGTGAACCGCATTAAGATTTTCAAACAAAAATGAAAAAAAAAACAATAAATTTTGGGGGTTCCCCATACCCAGAACTGAAACTCAAAATTTTTTTTTCGTTAAACCGTGTGGTTTTTCTATGGATAGATCTTCAAAAACGATATGGAGGTTTCTACTGTCATTTTTTTCTAAACTGAATAGTTTGTGCGAGAAACACTTCCAAAGTGGTAAAATGTGTATGTCCCCCCCCCCCCCCCCCGTAACTTCTAAAATAAGAGAATGATAAAACTAAAAAAAATATATTACATACATTACCATGCGAACTTCCACCCAAAATTGGTTTAAACGAGATCTAGTAAGTAGTTTTTTTTTAATACTTCATAAAGCGTAAACCGCAGTTTACCTATCATTCAATAGTTACAACGAACTACAAGAGCATTTATATTATGTGCTGCTACGGAACTCTTCATGAGCGACAAAGAGCAATACTTAGTATTATTGTGTTCCGGTTTGAAGGGTGAGTGAGCCAGTGTAACAACAGGAATAAGGAAAATAGCATCTTAGCTGCAACTTTTCGTGATCACTAACAATAAGATGGTCCATTTGCTTACAGATTTACAAGTACCTATAAAATAATAATTAAAAATGCAAAGAGTTTGAGTAAAGAAATTAAAAAATAAACTGTAGCTTAAAATATAGTTTAATACATGTTTTAATTTCAGACAAGCATTACTTTCCCGAGTTCGAAAGCCGTTAGCGAAAGTGAATGGATAGCCACGCTCGCTGTCAACGTAATTTGGTAGATTGGTCAGCACTCATTAATTATAACTTTGTTCTCTACAGTCACTTTGAGGAGCACTCGTGTGTCATCTGTTATGAGAATTAATGACGGCTGTCTTAACTTAAGCCGTCTATAAATATACTTTTGTCACTGAAGTACTCTAGTCATATTGTACTCAGAAATCTATATATGTCCAAATCAATGTCGATAATAGTATGAGGTAGTTTTGTGTGCTTGTATTTTGATACTGCAAAATTACTAATACTATTGATAGGAAAATTTAGCATTATTTCAGTTTCTATTTTAATGAAGAACAAAGGCTGTATGTTAATATGGTTCATATTTTTTGAGATATATGTATGTAACTTGAAATTTTTATCAATGTTCAGCACCCCAGGGTGCGACTATAGGTATCGGAGAGTCGAACAGGCGGGCTGACCGTTGGGACTGCTGGTTTTTAAGTGGGTACCCCTGTACGCTTAGCACTGGTAAGTCTCGTTGCCTGTGGGCAGCCACTTCACGCGAGGGAAACTATTGTTTTTTCTAAGGAATGTGTAGTATGTAGCCTAATACGTACTCAAAACTTTCGGTCCAAGTTCTTTCGAATCAAACAATGCCAAAACTACTTTTGATACACGAAAACTTGATACAAAAGACAACTACCAATGTCTCAAAAACTGGCAACGGTATAAAATTTTCTTTTACAAATAATACTTAATCGTTGGTTTTATATTTAAAAATTAAGGAAATTACAACTTTGTTTGAAAACACATAATAATTTTATCATTTTAACGTTTTACCTTTTTAACAAGTTCAACCAGTAGTTTAAGAAATATAACAAAAACTATATGGAAAGTGTATAAAATTTTGTCGCTATAATTATTATTAATTATATTCAATCCAGCAGTCTTTTTTATATTTCGAAGTTTTAGTTCCACGATGAAAATGCTAGTTTATTTAATATTATAAAAAATATAATAAATATTTCAAAAAATATTTCCAATAAACGGGTCAAGAACACAAATGACACACATTCATCTCTTTGATGCGATATGAGGAATTTTTGGAACAGAATTTCATAAACATGATATGATTCCAGTATACAGATATGATATGATTTTATATTTGGTGATTCCGGAAAATTATTGTGATATTAATTCAGTCGCTCTACCACAAAATGTCAATCTATAAAATAATACTAATAATCTATACTTTTATATAAATCTGTAGAGTATCTGTACGCTCAATTTTTTTATTGAATTTCATCATAAATATTCGTTTTATGAATCTCTGACATCAGTTTTACCATTTTTGATCTTTTTTCCTGCCTGTCTGTTAAGAAAAACACACAGGGCAGAAAAAAAATTAAATTTTAAATTTGTGTGTGTTCGCTATTCGTGTATTTGGATGCGAGATTTGGTCACATACGATAAATAGTCAAACTTTAGATAAGCTAATTCTAATTTATATTATCGTATAATCGTGAGTTATACAAATTGAAATTATTTTCATCACTTATTATATTATCGTTGATGTATTAATGAAATTATTATTTTGATAGATTTCAAGAAAGAAGACAAATAAAAAAAATCGATTGGATGTTGTACAAGCGTAAAAATTTCTATAACAGGAGGATATCACGAAGGCATTGGTTATTATGAAGGGGTCTTATATTCAAAAGGAAAAGCGTTTGAAGAAGTGAGAAAGGTATTTAATTAAAATTTTGTTATTCATTTGACTTGATTATTTTTTTATAATATCATAATAGTATAGTATTAAATTTATTTTCTTGATAGAGATCTTTAATTGATAGCATCTATAACACTTTTATATATTTTGAAGAAGTGCGCTAATATCTTGAAGAAGCAGAAAGAGAAAGATCGATGTGACAAAAAGAAAAACAAAGGCCCACTGCCTTTGAATCGTAACTTTATTACGGAAGATATTACATTTTACATTACATTTTTTTTTTAATTCTCATAAGATGAGAGAATATAAAAATAAGCAAAAAATGTATCAATTTAAAAATGTCAAAACAAAGGTTATTTTAACTTTTAAAATTTTTATTCTTAACAAATATTGATATTTTAATCTTCTATGTTTTGTTTTTTGACTAAATTGAAATTAAGTTAGTAATGAATATTCAATTAATTTATAAATATTTAATAACATCAAATTGTTCGCATAATTGATTTTTTGAAAATTCCACTTTCCATAGCGGGAAGTTAAAAAATATTCTTTACAATAAATTCGACTCCTCGGAAGTCGATTGAATGTACTTAGTTTTTTTTTTTGTAAAATGAATAATTTTTTTTTATAAAAACACTGTCTGTCTATCATTCGTGAAATAATATAATTGATTCGGCATTACTTTTGTAATTTATTTTATAATTTTAAAACATGCTGAACGTACGACGCCCTTTTAACGGGAAAGAGCATCTTATTCGTACGAGTAAATGATTTCTTGAATTATTATTTCTAACTCTGTGTAATTCATAAATAATTTTTTGAATAACAGATTTTTCGGTCGAGTTGTCAATGTCACTGGTCATGTGGATTATTTATTAACCCCCTATTTTTGTTTCTCCATCCGAAATATGGATAGCCACACTCATTTCATCTTGGCATGGTCATCCAGCTTCACCAAGTATGTATTTTTATATTACGCGAACGGATTATCTTCTTCAGACGCGTTCTGCGCACGCGGTTGAAGTGATTTCTTCCACTGGTTAACACTTCCTTTTAAATTTTATTTTTTATTGTTTTTGTATTTAGATTTTCGAAATTTCACATTCCATGTGTTTTTTTATGGAAACTGTATGGAACTGAACCTCGACATTTCGCCTTTTGACTTCCGGTTTTTCAACGTCGAAAATATTGAAAGAGTGACAGTTGAGGCGGAGTCAGAGGGCGATTAAGTTTGTCGCGAAAATTCAATTTCTTTTTTAATTTTGTGTTCCTGTTATTAATTTAATTATTTTCAATATTAATTATTATTTTATTATCTTATAAGTTCAATAAATATTTATATTCAAAATAAAAAAGAATGGCTTCTATTTTCAATAAAAAACTAATTTTAAATAAATTTTAAAACGCCCAGCAATTGAACGGCTAGTAGTTCATATTTTTGGGCTCTAATTAAAAGGCGAGTTGGCTTTTGGCTGTATATCATTTAAATAAATAAATATTGGACATCACATACATTACTCTGATCCCAATGTGAGTAGCTAAAGCACTTGTGTTATGGAAAATCAGAAGTAACGACGGTACCATAAACATCCCGACCTAAGACAACATAGAAAACTAATGAAAATTTTCTACATCGACTCGAAGTGGCGTACCCATGAAAACCGGTGTACACACCACTCGACCACGGAGGTCGTCATCATTTGTTCGATGGCTTATCTAAATAAATAAAAAATGGAACAGTATCACGTAGACTTCTTACGCATCAATGTTTATCTCTTAAGTATTCATTTCTTTGTATAAGTCGCTTGAGGGTTTAAATGACAGCAACGGAACGGTTTTCGTAGTATCTTTTGAAAGCAGCTGCAGCGCTGGATTAAACAAGTTTTGAATTGCGATGTCTTGTTCCTTTTCCAGGATCCGGATTAGTGGCCGACTCCAGCTTAGCTGTCGCTTGTTTAAAATTAATCTGATTTGTAGAGTATCGGGAACCAAAGCATAATAAGCGAATCTATGCATAAAATAAAGCTATAACATATTTTTTATAATCAAAATATTATTATCGATAGACCATTTTCGATAATTAGATTAATGAAGACGCCACTTAATCTACGACTTCATTGTTCGACTTCACGCGTCGTTGTAATTTCGAAGCAGGCTCTTAAAACCATAATTCTATTAGCACAAAGAAACAAATAAAAACGGCCAGAAGTATTTGGTTTCGGACACATATTATGTCGCGCTGAAACAACAATATTTATTTTTACTAACGTGGGCGAAACCGTGAAGAGTAACGCTAATAGCCCGCTTAACGAACTTAGCTCGCTATTTGTACCAAATATATCTCCTGTTTCTAAAACGCTGATCAGATTCACTAATTTGATTCCATCTGAATGGTCATTGACCGATATCAGGTAGTGATGTAACATGCGACCAATAGGCGTTCAGTATGTTGTCAACTTAGTAGGACTCACTTTTCCTATGATTTCCGTAAGTGACAGACAAACCAATCAATAAGAAAGTAATCAAATTATAACACGAATTTATGTCTAATAAAAAATTATCACCTTGTAAAAGAAAATGGTAATTACCAGACCGAAAAACACAATTAACGCCTAAAATTATTAAAGTCTCAGAAAATAATAATCTCTTAAGCAACGCGTGGTTTCATCTCGCATCGCTGTCACTCAACTTTACTAGGAGGGAGAACTTTGGTAAGCAAGTGTTATAGTAAAATAGTCCTCATGACTATAAAAATAAGGTTCACTTAAACATTATTAGTATTCTTGTATACCGTGAATAATAAATCTTTTGACGAAAGCGAGCGTTTATTTAATAACCATGTTGTCCACGCTTCTGAAAACAAAGTGTTAATCTTCTTGTGTATTTTCTCATTTCCGTATTTTTAATTATATATTCCATACTACACACGGTATGAATTGTAATTCATATAATTTAAATTAATGAAAACAAAATTTAGATCTTGTCAAATAAATTTTGAAATTCATATTTTCTCCGAAGACCGAAGGATAACTTTCAACCCTACCTTCCATATTCTCAGTATAATCCGCTTCTATATCGTCTTCTTTAATTATATTTGTAATAGTTTTACTTGGTGATAGGGCCTGCATGGATACTATACCATCCACTCATCAAAAATATTCTAGCGCTAAACAGCTGTACTCAGTTTGAAAGGTGAGTGACCCGGTGTAACTACAGGCACAAGGGATATAAAATCTCAGTTCCCTGATGGCGCATTGGCAATGTAATAAATATTTAACATTTCAAACAGCGCCATTGTTTATAGGCAGCGGTGACCACTAACCATCAGGTCATTTTCCTATCCACCTACCTATATCATAAAAACAACGTAAAGTTTTTTACAATTCAAGTAAGCATAGCGAATGCTGTATCCTCTATATCTAAGGCTTTGTTTTTAGAGCGGGAAGACATTTCAAAATTGTTAACACAATTATTCTTCTTTATAATTCTTTTGTAAGCTCTTACTTGGAATACTGCTCAACCGAAAAAATAATCATAAATTAAAATAAGTAAGTCTTTAAATCATAAAACTCTGCAGCACCATCAAGATATTTCGTATATCTTTAGAAAATTGTCGATTGTAGAGATATCAAAAATTTTTATTTACGTTGCTCCGTTGATTCTTGTTATCTACTAAGTAATTTTAGATTTAGATGTTCCTTAGTTAATACATCCGATTAGTTGAACCAATTATGCCCGAAACTCTTTTATTCTTAGAGCTTGTAAAGTGTTCCATAAATATTTTGTTAATATTGACTTTGCTACATGTACGAAACAATCTCTAAAAATATAAATAAGAAAGGCAAATATTTGTAAATTTTAATAAACTATATAGAATTCGTGAATTTTATTCAAATTAATTTAATAATTGTTTATAATACAATTAAATTCGTCGCATGCATGATGTCGCAATTTAAAGCAATTTTATATAACTAGACATTTTTATTTTATTTTTCTTTCTGCTTGATTTTTGATTTTTGATTTATATATTTATTTTTGATGAATTTTTAGTAACGTGTGCTTACTTATTTAATCTTTATGGGTTTATGTATTAGTAGTTAAATTAAATTATTGTTTAATAGTAATATTTATTTCCTAAGTCCTGGGTTCAAATAATGGATCGGTAAATAAAAGTGAGTAGGTTTTTCCGTTAGCCGTTAGGCCTTTGCGTAATCTGTCTGTGGGCATGATTTTTTTTATATTTCAGGTAGGCCGACGGGCAAATGGGCCAGCTGATGGTTATCTACTATTAACGCAGTATATTAACCATTCCTTACATCAACCATGCGCAACCGATCTTTGGAGATCCTAATATATTATGTCCTCAGTGCCTATAGTTACACTTGCTCACTCACCACAATACTAAGTATTACTGCTTAGCGGTAGAATATAATATGAGTACCTACCCAGACGGGCATGCTAAAAACCCTACCACCAATTAAATTTTCAAATTGCTGTCACATTGTACTGGAAGAACGAAGGAAGGAGTGCAACATTATTACAGACTTATGCCTTATAATATACATTACCGCTACCGCCGATAACTTTCAGAGTATCTGCAGCTTAAGTCGGCATTATTATTTATTTACTTGCCAGGTAACTTTAGTTCTGAACTTCGTTAATTAATGAGCTAGGCTCATAGGTATCGAAGCGCTATGTAGATAAAACTTCAGTTCGTTCAGCGCTGTTATGCCTACTTGTGAACGACGAAGCTCTCCTGTATGGTAATGGAATTTAGTTTATTTTAAGTCGTTGATACAATATGGTTGATGGTGAAATAAAGTAGTACTATCTTCTAACCTTAATCGAAAAACTGGAGCTAGCTGGAGCTATTTTCCTATGCAATGGCCTGTCGGGAAATTTAATATTTGGCTTTGGAAAGATATTATAGACAAAATACAGCATTTCCTTGTTTAAACCCCCTAATTACTAACCAAGAAAAAGGTTCCAAATAATCTTAGACGAAGGCAACCAAAGACCCCAAAAGCCTTGGGGATAATCGCGTAATTTTATAAATGTCCAACGTTATCTCGAGTTCTTAGTCTTGTCGCCTTTTGAAAAATTAATTGCTTTGCGGCAAGATGTATACATTTTTTAAGACGCAGTAATTTGTAACGTTTTATTTCTTTTTGAACGACTCTGTTTTTTTTATAAACTGTTTAAAGGATTATGCTTTTTGTAAATTTAGCTTTTCTATTTGACGATATGAAGTTTTTTCAGAAATACTACTCAGGTCTACTAAACGATCAAGTCTATGTCAATAAAATCTAAAACATTTTGTAGAAGATAAAAAACATTCGATAACAGACTTTCAATACTGAAATATTAATTTTCCTGTGACGTCAAAACGTCCAACGTCCAACCAATGCGTGATATAAATGTACCAATAGCATGTTCAATTTTCATATGAGTTAATTTTAGCCGATCATCTGCTTAATCGGTAACTTTATTACAAACGTTAGGAAACATTCGATCAATCGAAGCAAAAATCAACGAAAATTTATTTAAAATGAATGGCATCTTTCAATTTTTGTTGAAGATTTGAAGTCTTTTATTGAAAACGATTTAAAACTATTAACACATTTTGCATATAGAAAAGCAATAGGTACTTAGATATTGGTTTTGCAAGAAATCAATTTTTTTCCTTAATTATGTACAATGAATCTTCTTTTTTTTTTAGCCTTAGCAGCCTGTAAATTTTCCCACTGCTGGGCTAAAGGCCTCCTCTCCCTTTGAGGCGAAGGTTTGGAGCATATTCCACCACGCTGCTCCAATGCGGGTTGGCGGAATACACATGTGGCAGAATTTCGTTGAAATTAGACACATGCAGGTTTCCTCACGATGTTTTCCTTCACCACAGAGCACGAGATGAATTATAAGCACAAATTAAGCACATGAAAATTCAGTGGTGCCTGCCTGGGTTTGAACCCGAAATCATCAGTTAAGATGCACGCGTTCTAACCACTGGGCCATCTCGGCTCCATCTTCATTCATCTCCATGAATCTTCTACGAATATTCTATCTGAAAAGCTAAGTCGATAAAATACTGGCATAACCTTATTTTAAATTATAAATTATTTACTCAAAGTATTACTGCTTATTGGATAAAGGTAGCACCCAGACGTGTCACAGCTCTGTAACTAGTGTTATACGGTTCATCTTTTCTGGTTAGCATCACAGATAGGTAATCAGAGTACCTACTGATTTCTTCTTGAAATCAGAAACTTGTAAAGTGGTTGAAAATATTTTCTTTAGAATCATATGTAAAATATATAAGATATTTGCGTAGACGCAAAGTAAACGATCCTCCGGTCATCTTTTATATATCGAAATGAAGATTTTTCTGTATTCAGAAGCGGTTTAGCACATCCTAAGAAAATATTAAAGCAATAACTTCTTGGGTTTACGCATAGTCCAGTCTTATGTTTGAAATGAAATTCAAAGAAACGTATAAGGGATAGTTTTGAAAACGATATATTTTATGTGTATTAGTCGAGCGACCCGTTCCATCGTTTGCACGGGCATAATGAAGGTTTTATCTACTTTTTTACATAAAAAGAAATAGAGAAATATGTTACATTTTCTATCAGTATTATGTCTAGCCAACCCTACCACCCACCACCCAGTCCATTGCTTGTGAAACTTGCTTTTATTTTTCTACGTTTATTCAAATATGTTGATTTAAAAATATTATTCTCTATTACTTATTTGAATACATTTTCGATATTTTGCTAGCTTATGGGTTATATACATCTTGAGGTGCTGGGTTTGAACCCCAGTTCGGACTAATTGAAAGTTCTGTAGATAAATTCTCAGTAAGAGTCTAAAGTCTGAAGATTGATAGTGCCTACACTCCCGTTCCTTAGAATGGCGTTGTTTCTGGTTGCGTGGATTTGTCGTCTCAATGGATTATAAGAGAGGAAATAAGGAGAGCGCTTTGAGATTGCCCGACTTTCTAAAATATAACTAGGTGAGTCATTATTCCATAAACTTAAAGATAACGCTTAGTTTCATTCAAACAAACTAAGTCGTGACAATAAATCGTATTTGTTGATTATTCTTTGTTCACACGAATCCTATGAAACGTTGGCAGGCATTGGTGATGAAGAATGTATATTATAAATTCACATACATCTTAGTGGTTTCTTCTAAAAGGTGATCACTTGACAACACGTGGCTTAATACTGGTGATCACATCAGTCTTCCTTAAATTATTAATAAAAGGAATGATTAGTATATTTATATATTCAAATAACCCCTTTTTTTAGTGACATAAAAAAATATGATGTCGTAAGCGAATATACTAGCTTATTCATCCTTTATCCAATAATCTTTCAAATTAATGAAAATGGTTTTTGTCTCAGCAGTGGGACGCAAACTATTTTCACAATACAAGGTAATTAAATCAACTAATTAAACAAAATCACAGCATACCACATCTAAATACCTACTGGCAATAAGCTCGCTATTTATTCAGACACAATGTACATCCTGCACGTAAATATAATTCCTCTTATTATAAATCCACTAAAGGTTTCTGTAATATAAAAATAGGTTTACTTATAGAATATATTTCATACGGACTTAAATTACAAATTTCTTTACATATGAATGTTATTCAAGATGTGATTAGTAAAACATGGCTGCCTTATTTGAAATTGGAATCAATAAAATAAAAATTCTATGAACTAAATATTTATGTATAAGGTTTATCTAGAGGATTTTGTAAACAAGATAACTAATTAGAGCAACTCTAGCAGTCCTTTTCAATATTCATATCTCGATTCCATATTGAAACTCGTATAATATATTCTAGTTGGTATTTTCCCTTGGGTATATTTAAAATGGAGCTTTGCTAAATTATTTCCTATTTGACGCTTTAATCCTTTAGTATAAATTATTTTGAAGCATCAGTGGGATTTCTATTAATACAAAGTATCGTTGTTAATAAAATTATAAATTTTGTTTTATATTTGTTAACGAAATGTTTTGAAGCTTATTAACTTGATGTTCTGACCGGTTTTGGGTGCAGTGGCCATTGGCATTCGTAGATACATGGTGGTGGGGGTTTGAGCAACCCTTTCTGGGTGCAACCCATTCATCGAATATTCTACCGCTACCGCTAAACAACAAAACTTCGTATTGTAGGGCAAGTGAGCCAGTGTAACTTCAGGCACAAGGGTCATAACATCTTAGTTCCATAAATTAGTGGCATACTGGAGATATGAGAAATGATGAATATTTCTAACAGTACCAATATCTATAGCAAGTGGCGGCCACTCACCATCAGGTGGGCAACTTGGCAGTCCTATGGCCTTAAAAAATAGTGCACTATTGTACTCTAGATTCGCTCTCTCTTCTAAACCGAAGGGATCAAAAATCAACGACTGAAAGAGTGCAGGAGCGTAACCAACGCCTTCCGAGTTATGAGAATGTACTCAAGCTACTATATAATCTTTTTGATTATTTCTATTCGCAAAACTTCAATAGTTTTTCATTGAGCTAACAAAGTTTTTGGGAGTCGAGATGTTTCAGTAGATCTCAAAGTCAAAGTCAAAAATCTTTATTCAAAATAGAAGTGTTTGCACTTGCTTATTGATTGTCAAAAATCTACCACCGGTTCGGAATTTAGCACCTCGGACCTGAGAAGAATATAGCGTAATCCAATCGATAACACCTTTGTATTTTCATGTGCTTAATCCGTGTATACTTATCTCGTGCAAGAAGATGAAAGAAAATATCGCGAAGAAACTTCTGACACATATATATCAACCGACAATGGAGCACAGTTTCTTAGCCCAACAGTGGGATATATACACTCAACTTCATTACTTTTTACTGTACCTCGAGATATGTGGCTTAAAATGTATTTAAAGTAACGAGGGATTAAAATCAGTTATACGTTTATTTATTCTATATCATCTTTGAATTAATTATAAACTTTTAATTTAGAGACGATAGTGAACATGACTGGCTAAACACAACCACGTGCTAAGGAAGCCAAATAATATCCCTTCAACGAACAGACTAATCTCGACAATTTTTTATATTTTCAGATATTCATCAAATTGATATTCTGCCAGGTAATTAAAACATACAGACAAACGTTACCAGGGCCCCATCAACGTGAAGTAGCTTAGTGGTGGATTTTACTTCTGTGATTTTTATTCTGTATTATTTTAAATTATAATAAATCACTTTTTCTCAGAGCTGTTAACAAACGTTTTATGTTGTTTTTATTTTATTTTATTTTATTTTTATTTTATTTTTAAGGCACGTGATTTGTGTTATGTAATATATATTTTTTAATTATCACTGCTAAGCAATTTACTTAAATATGAATAATTATCGTTGAGTGAGTGATTTGCCTGTGATGTTATTCTATTATTTTACAATTATTTTATTTTATTATCACAATTCTGAGTTGATTCTCTATCATTAGTCTTAAAAAACAAAACTATCTGGCACGTTTAAATTAAAAAGAAAAAATAATTATAAATTCTGTACCCGAGGGCTGCGGGTAACAATTTAAAATAGCTGAAGTCAGCATAGAATCTAAAGTAGGTATCTTGGGAATTGCTAGATTATTCTAAAAACCGCAAGAAATTAATCAAGTAGAAAAGGTAAGGAAAATTATATACATAACGTTATAGAAACAAGTAGTTTAAATATTTGGAACAACGAATATCTAATGTAAAATAAAATGCTTTAATGAGCTATTATTTATCTCAAATCAAATTATTTAAGTAGGCTTTTACAAGCACTTTTGAATCGTCATTTAACAAACTATTTAAAGTAAAGCTACCACCAATTCGGAATGTAGATTCTACCGAGAAGAACCGGCAAGAAACTCAGTAGTTACTCTTTTTCAACATCTAAAAATACAATCATGTTAGTTAAATACGGATTTTTAACTAAGTATATCTGATATTATGAATATTTTCAATTGTATTTAATAGTATAATTATTAATACAATAACTACGGAGGATATATTTAATTATCCTACGTAAATTGTTAAAAAAAGTAACAATTTTTTCACATTTTTTGGTAAGCGTCTTACCATAACGGAGAACAGCCTCACGAGTGTGTACGCAATCACAATTATTACTGTCTGTGAAGGATAACTCTTATAATCTAAACACTAGAATAGTAGTCAAGGGAGAATAAGCACTGTTAAGTCCAATACGATACGCTTTTGATCAACGTTCTACGTTAACTGTTCTGCATTTAAATAAAATTGTTAAAAATTATGTTATACATACATAAAACATAAAGTTAAAATTATGAGGGAATAACTTTTTTAATTTAATAATACAGTGGTTGAACTTCGATAACCTTGAAAATAAACTTATAAGAATGTCCTCCAGGTTTTATGGATTTATCATATCATAAGTGTAACAGGGTCACCGATTTCGCTGACGTACAATTCTTTAAGCGTCATTTGCAGAATTATATACCAAACTGTTTTATACGAAAGCATGACTTCGTCAAATTTTAGGTAATTACAATTAAAATATATGCAAAAGAAACTAATATTGATAAGTATTTCAACCACTCTACAACGCCAATACTCCGCCAATATGTTATGTGACGTTTGAAAGAGATTAAACATCATTAATTTGCCTTTTTCCGAATCAAATGGTCTGTCGACACTAACTGCGGGACTACTCCATAATGCCTCCACACAAGCCCAAGTTACAGAATATTTACTCCCATGATTGATTAATATTTAATATTGAATAGAAGGGCAATATCTACTGACAAATGTAATCACTTATAGGTCCATTTACCCGCCAGCGATCTAACCCTGAAAATAAATGTATATCCTTTAAAAGGAACATAAGTGACAACCCTACCACGACCTTTAAAATCATGTAGATTCGCTTTTAGGACCTCATGCCTTTTTATGCTAATATCTAAGCTTCTTTAGCGAAAAAGAAAACTATTTCTATTTTACTACTCACATACGTAATATTGGGACAAAATATGTATTCGAGAAATATGTTTTTCTTATGTAAAATAATTCACGTCTCCTTTTTTATTATAAAGATATATGGCAGGGCCAATGAGCCAATTGATGATAAGTCACAACTTAAGTTAATCATTCCTTACATCACCAATGCGCTGCCAACCTTGGGAGCTCGTTGGATAAGGTCCTCCTATCTTCCTTGTGTCTGTAGTTACACTGGCCAACTTATCCTTCTAACCAGAACACACACATATTGAGTATTGCTATTTGGCGGTAGTACATGAAGTACATCTGATGAGAGCATGGCACCAACCCAGACGGGATTGCACAAAGCCCTAGCATCAAAAAAAAAAAAAAAACAATTTCACGTCACCGTGCAATCGTAAAAACCGATAATTCTTAACAATCGACAAATTTCTAAACCGACGAAAAATTGCGAACTTAATATACGTAGCACGCGTCATGTGTTTTTCTATGCAAATTGGAGTAACTCGTCGCTAGAATGCGATGCGGCACATCAACTTCTATCGCGTTCAACCTATCAACATCAGAAGTGGTATTTTGAGCACGGAGAATATTAACGTAAATGTATCGGATAATAGTTTAAAAGCAAATTTAAATAGTCATTGTAATGCTTGCCAAACATTATCTGATTTTATATTACAGGCCTCATTTTTTATTCTTGTCGCGATCTTTGTAATAATTTTTGATGTGACTATTGATACAATCGGAAGATTTAATTTATTGTCTTTACGTTTGTAAATTAATAGCTTTGGCATCTCTTAATAATAATTTAGGGTGAACATTATCAGCGTTGCCGACAGTGTTAAGCGGAATTCCTTTGATTTACTCCGTAGGCCTTAGGCCTCATACCTCTGTTTACTACGAGGACATTTGCTTTGGCTGCTGTTGTCTCCGTTGCGATATAACTTCTGATGCGAATTTTATAATAATAATAACCATCACATATTCTATCGCCATTTTGAAGGATAAGTGGGCAAGTGTATTCATATAAAATTTTAGTTCACCTAAAATCGATTTTGTTAAGGATACATAACATCGAAAATAATCAGGAATAATGAGTTGCAGTGTAAGATTCATTTATATGTCAAGATCGAGTCGTCCATGAGATTGCCTTTGAAGTGCTCGGGACGCAAATGTCACTTGTGTAGTACCGAGTCTATTTGACGCGACGTGCGATGGACGGGCGTTGCGTCCAAGTGACAGAGTACACGGAAACCGTCTCGCGTATCGTTTTCCTCTATTTTTGTGTGTAATTAATAAAATTTATTTTAAATTTTACACGTAATTTTTTGGACTGTTATTATTATTTCGAAACTAACACAGATGCCCTGTACGATAAGAAATGAGCTAGGTTTTAAAATGGGAAATCGTAATGTTGGCATATCTTAATTAGAAGAAGCTGAAACAATTGAGCACTTATATTTACTCAACACAGGGTATTAATTCATACTATTCCTAATATACTTTTGTCCGATTTTCTTTGTTCGTCTTCGAAATCCAAACTCAGAGTGACTCATCTAAACTCAATAGACGTATTTATATTCCTTTGTTCTAGAATATTCTGCGATGAATATAAAATATCGATGGTTTTAAGATTAATCAAAATGTTCTTTAATTCAATTCTTTGTCTCGGTATATAGAAATAAAATTGTACGTAAACCTACAGTTTGATAAATAGATTCTACTAAAAAGAACCGACATAAAAATCAGTAGTGTTTTGTCAAACAAATTTTTGTTATTAATATATAGATATAAAGTCTTGTATTATGTAATAAGCCTGATATATCTATGTTTTTATAACATACAATTTTAATAATTAATAGTAAAACACTCAAAGCTGTAGACATAATATCGTTGAAAACATAATAATGCGACGCAAATGTATTCCTAATTTGTAAAATGGTTGTTATAGAAAATATTGAAAAGGAACGAACCTCGAGCTCCTATACTCTAAATAGATCACTTATAATAACTAGTGGGTCTCCCGCGAAACTTCGCGTTTATTCAAAAGGTTTTTCTAGAAATTTCGAAACTTAGATAACTTGATAGGTTTTGTTGTGATTTAATTTCAATGTAAACTACAAGTCACTCAACAAACCTTATTTAAATTGATTCTTTAACATCAAATGGTATACATTAGTTCAGTTAGAATTGGAGTTTATCAATAACAATTTCCTTTAATTTTGTTTACGTTTTACATTTTGTCTTACGCAGTACGTAGTACCGCTCTGTAAACGGCCAGTAACTTTTTTCCGCTCTCTAAAACGACTTCTTTGTTAAATTGTAATAATTTAGTAAATTGCAATCAAGAATCTTCTTTAATTTTCTGCGCATCTACGGCTGGAGCTCTTTAAAATGAAACCATATCCGATTTTTTAAGTGCAGCTGTCGTCCCATAATCACTGGGACAGAAATCGACTTACGCTATTAATATATACCTAAAATGTTACGTTGGAGCGACTGAATAGTTTAACGCCGTAGATCTTATGATGCGTATGCTACATAGCTACTTTTGATCGAATTTTCTTTCGAACTGTCGAACAATGTTGTTATATTCATTATCCCATCAAAACATAATTGTAAAATGAGAGCCAAGTTCAATATTATGATATAGGCCTTGGTTGGTGACTTCAACGACAAAAGAAGTGAGATCTACATGGGTGCCAAGTTCAATAGTCAGTCCTGAAATGTATTTATAACTACATAGAATATAATTTCTTCTTATAACTTAGGAGATTATATTGTAGATTAAGGTCTGACTTGGCAGTTCTCATATGCGAATTATATTATAGCCTTCGCAAGTTTAAGCTTGTTAGAAATTAATTATAAACAAAATTTAAGCACGCGAAAATTCAATGGTACTTGTCTGGGTATGAACCCGCAATATCTGGTTAAGATTCATGTGTTTTAATGACTGGACAATCGCAGCTCTTAATGTAAGTTAATTCTAACTAAACAATACTGAGTTCTCCTCGATTCTTCTTAGATGTTCTGACTATATAATTTGTTATTATAAACACACATTATAATTTTTGTTTATGAACATATTATGAGAACTAGCCAAGTTACTCTTCGTCTAGTTGAATTGGCTAGAAACAGTATTCAAATAGGCTATATTAGCAGCATGAATAGATTGTTAGTGCTTACATTTCTGCGTAACTAAATTAAAGGCCAGGGAAGGTGCGTTCATAGTTCAAGTCCCTTTCATTTAATAACTCGAACATAAAAAATACTACTGTCGATCTTTGAATGATGAAATTAATATTGATATTTATTTGAGGTCCTTTCCATTAACTCATATTTAACCACAATTATTATTAATATTATTAATAAGTATATAAATTAGCTATATACAAATAAGAATTCCAAATAGTTATTGTATAAATCATGACCAAGTTGAATGGTGGCAAGAATGCTAGCAGCATTTCCCCGTTGAATCAAAATTCCGAACCTCTTGGCAAATAACGAACCAGCCCTCCTGTCACCAGTGGAGGCAATAAGGCGAGATGTTATACTTTTGATGAAGCTTTTTGCACCATTACTCCAAAGACCAAATGTTTCGACAGCAAATGGGATAAAAACATAAAGTTTAACTATAAACTTATATATATATACCAGTAATGACCAAACTTCTATACGGAAAAACGCTCCCTTTTACAAGATTACTAGCTCTTAAAGTGTATATATGTTAACAGAAGGGTATATAGCGTTTTTCCGTATAGAAGTTTGGTCATTACCGTATTTACCAAAGGGCACATGGGGCACGTGCCCAGGGCCCCCATCCTGAGAGGGCCCCGAAGAACCAACGATTTACCAAATTAAACCAAAAAATATCTAGCAAAAGGGCCCCAAATTCATGGGTGCCCAAATGCCCCAACATAGTTTGAGACAGACGGCTCTGAGTTTGGTGGGTGTGTGACATCATATCTGGCTAGTGTGGGGTGGGCGCTTATCACACTCCGATTATATGTCTGCAAATTTCTTATTCTTACATAAATATATTCCAATATTATATTTTAAGAGTTTCTAGTCTTTTAGCGATATACATTTTCAACCATTTTAAGCCAATTGAAATTTTGTTGTAAAATAATTACGCAATCAAATACTCAATCAATCCAGAATTTGATAGTACAAATCCAGGTATGTTTTGTAAATTGTCATATAATATATATATGTCAGTATTATATCGACATATATCATATGATATAATCATGATATATTTATTATAAAAATGACGGTACAGTTAACATTACATTGTGTATTGCACCGTGATTTTAGGTTAACTATTGAATGCGTGATTTGCGGTTTGCACGCGGCACCAGTGCAATGCCTGCGCGGCACTGGTGAGGCAGTGCGGTTTTGATATGTATTCATAGTAAAGTGGTCCGGCGTTGGGTCGCTGCGGTACCACGTACCTACATGAAGCCTTATAAGTATAGAGGATTGCTGTTTGCAAATACTAAAATCTCTCAGTTAGTATTGCCTCGGCTTGTAAAAACTCATTGATAGAATACCAGTCTGTTAACCCCCCCCCCCCCCCTTGACCAAGTCCCCGATCTCCTTTTGAGAAAATTGATCCTTATTGCACCATTCTACTCCAATATGGGTTGGTGGATACTGTTTTTTAATGACGAACTCAAAATGAATAAGGAAATGAAAGATCAACGGTGTTTGCTTCAGTTTGGACCTGCAATCTCTGTGGTCCAAACATTAGATATAGCTATGCTCATAAATTATTAGCTGCCGAGTTTCTTCTCCGACTTTAACATTTAATTTATACAATTCAATTGGTTACGATTCGAAAATTGTAATTAATTTGAGTAAATTGTCTATCTATTCGTTGTATTTTCAATCGCCATATTATTAATTGTTTAATAAATTAATTCATTTAGAATACGTCACATTTGGAATTTCATATTTAAAATATTTTGGTAATCTTTAACGACGACACATTATTTAAATGAAGTATAAACTTTGCAAGTAAATTATCTGACTCTCAGTGAAGCTCCTTAAGGAATTAGCAATTTTATTACTTCTTCATTTAAATTTTATGCAGTTTTTGAAAAAAAAATATCGTTTCAAATACAAGTATTAGCTTAATGCCTTTGCTATTTAGATTACCAACTTGAATATTTTTCTATATTTATCACATAGATAAGCCTATATTTAAAGATGTAGAGCAAGGCTGAAAAAAAATCGCCGATAATTTTCAATCTTTAGTTCTTAAATTTATTAATAGATGTCGTTGTTGCTTTTTTTTTAATCACGCTTTGCTCTGTTAAAAGAAATAGTATTAGGTTCATAATTCATTTAAATAAAATGCCGGCTGATTCGATGCATAGACGTCCTAAAGACGTTCTATGCGCTACTAACGATGTCATTACATCGGCGAACGCCAACTCGTAAGATTACACGTAACACACAAAAACCGACTACGCCAGCGGGGTTGAAGTCTCTCTTCCTTTACTCCCCATCCGCGTTAAGGCATATAGCACACTATGTCTTCCCTCCAAACGTCAACAGCATCTTAAGTCGAGGTATAGCCTCACAGGATTCACCCTTAGAACGCACTTCTGAACCCTTCAGTGGGCTCCTAACATACTGAAAAAAAACACCACTAACCCAAAATGCTGTAGCCTACACCGAGACCAAGCAATTATTCACTTTTTGATAGATCGAGCTAGTGATTGCGGCAGCGTAACATTTTGAATATCGATTCAATTAATGGTACTAATTGATATGCAGTATCGATATTGGTTGTTGAATAAAAAAATATTATGTTTATATCAATTAACAAAAAACTTTAAATTTTGTAACTATATGTCAGTCAGTGGTGAAAATGGTAGTGGTGTCAGTGGCTCCGAAATGGATATCAGATAGTTTATGTTCACTTCTGTACGTACGAGCATCGTCCGAGTACGGACTAAGTTTAGAATATATATGAAGGTTAATAAGTTTATAACGATTTTGTGTTTCTCGAGATCAGATCCTCAGATTTTAGGGTCATCTTGTTTTGACTTTTTATGACAATAGTTTATGTGCCATCTGTAATAATAACAATACTGTTTACTGTGTTACTGTAAGGCTACTCCATACGAAACCAATTTTACACTCATTACATAAAATGATATAAGTCGACTTACGTAATACGCTATTTTGATAGCTATGACGTTTAGATATTATGATAATTTTAGTCAATATTCCATATCTCTTGCCTACGTCACACGATCGATTTTTACGTAAAGTTTTTAAGAATTGGTTCATAAATAATAGCTCCAAAAGTAATTTGAAGAAAGTATTATATTATTGAATAATATGTATGATAACTTAATTTCCACACTATAATTATTTACTACTTCAATTACTTTTCGGAACTTATTTCTGGAACACGAAAATTACCATCAATTATATGAGGCACTCGGAATTAAATACATAAAATAATTTATATGGTATAATATTTTGAAAATGAAAACAATTTTCAATTGTACATTAGCATTAGCAGCCCGTAAATGTCACACTGCTGGGATAAAGGCCTCCTCTCCCTTTGAGGAGAAGGTTTGGAGCATATTCCACCACCCTGCTCCAATGCGGGTTGGCGGAATACACATGTGGCAGAATTTCGTTGAAATTAGACACATGCAGATTTCCTCACGATGTTTTCCTTCACCGCCGAGCACGAGATGAATTATAAACACAAATTAAGATGTGCTTAATTTGTGTTGAGATGCACGCGTTCTAGCCACTGGGCCATCTCGGCTCTTCTATTGTACGTCACATCTGAATTATCAATTCATATCAATTACTATCATTTTATAAAGATTAAATTATATCTAAAGAATACCAGATCGGAATAGAAAAGAAACGAGGAACCCGTTAAGAACATCAATTATAATTCACTCAAATTATATAAGACTGCTTGTTCCACCTTCACAAGGAGGATTGTATTTTAATTTTAACACGATTTTATTAGTTTGCCAGTGATGATATATATTATGATATATACTCGAAATATATTTTAATTTGATTTGATTGGTATATACAATATGCATTGGCATTAATATTTTACTTGTGGGAGAGCTTTGTGCAAGCCCGTCTGGGTAGCTACCGCCACTCATCAGATATTCTACCCCCAAACAGCAATACTCAGTATTGTTGTGTTCCGATTTGAAGCATGAGTCAGCCAGTATAACTACAGGCACAAGGGGCATAACATCTTAGTTCCCAAGGTTAGGGTAGAGTGATGTAAGGTATGGTTAAAATTTATTATAGCGCTATTGTCTGTAGGCAGTGACCACTTAATATCAGGTGACCCATTTGCACGTCCGCCTACCGACATCATAAAAAAAATATATATATTTGGGGGCACGAGATTTTATAATTTTCTTAACTGACTAAGAATTTCATTTAAAAGTAAATCGACGAATATACCTATTTTATATCTTCAAATTAATTTTAACCAACCAAGTTGAGAGTATTTTTGGGCAATAACGTCAGTATCAAAGTAATTACCACCCGTATCTGGCAATCCTCCAGCTCGCAATTTAATGTTTAATGAATATTGATTCGATACACTTTAAATAATCACCCGTGGCACTCTTTTGTCGTTAAACATGTTAATTTCTGTTCAAATATATACAATCGATTTATGCACTTTGAACGCAAGTCTACTGCAATTTATATAACGTACACGAAACGATATAAACGTTATATACGTATAAAGAATTTTCTGAAAAATGTGTTATATTTTGTACGATTCATTACTTTCTATATTTTGACATTTTATATGTTGATTGTATTTACTTAATTTGGATTGAAACTCGGAAAATTATTGGTAGTAGTCCCAAGTTTCCAAATTGGCAGTCTCTATACTATTGCCTTGCAAAATACCTAAAACATTGGTTTCTACGTCTGAACTCTTTCAGTTAATGTCAATTTTGCAATCAGATTAAATTATGAAAATGGGTCAATAGTGTAATCCTATAATATCTCCTACATCTCAATTGCAATTTATTCTTTTTTATTGAGAACAGCCGCCGTGAGAATGTCTATCAGTAGAATATTTAATTAATATCAGCTAGTGATTAGGAATTACCTACCTATGGCTTTTCATGTGTAAATATACTTTTCACTATCTGACATTGAAGAGTTTAGTAAATTAACATACCGCAAATATTACAGCTTGGAATTGATCTTAACGTTCCACTAACGTCACTTTTTGCTGGCAGATACAAGTACACAAATACATATACAGTCTGTATTATTACACAGTTGAACACATGTCTCCTCTTTCGCGTCACAATTCTCTGGGTCCTGTGCATCTACTAAATAATACTATAAGCGATAAAATACTACTAGATCCATCAATTTTCCTAAAGTCTGACCATCGGGTGAGTGGTTTGCTCACTGGAAATCTCACTTCTACCTTCCACCTGGCCATTTCTCGTCAAACACATTTTGTTATTTTGTCTAAATCCATACTAAATACCCGGCTAGCGCGATTCGGTCTCGCGCCCTAGTGTTCCATAGCACCAGATAGATAGACAAAAAGACACTGATTTGACAATAATTTTAAGGTTTACGGAATTTTTTCAGATACATGTGCTACGAGATATTGCTTCTTTAGATTTTGTAGACTCAGGTTTAATTTTCATTTCATTAATTTATTTATATTATATTTTGTATTTATTTCTCTACACGTGCCTGAGAAAAATTTCCTGGTCTTGACAGACTGACGGACAGCGAAGTGATCTTATAAGAGTTCCTTTTTTCCTTGAGATGTCCGGAATCGTAATGACGATATTATTTTTCAACAAGGACAGAAGGAATATTCCCTTCCGTGTACTCACAGTGATCTGTTGATTGGCTAAAACGTGAAACCGAAAAGCAAAAACAAACGAACAAAGTTGCTAACGCATTTTTAATATTAGTAACATTTATTGAACTCATGTTGTAACTTTGTAAATCATTTAACAACATATATTGACATTTCGAAAAACTACCTCAAAATTACTGAAATCGCATAAGAGGGGTTTGTTGGTCGGAGAGTTGTGGTGAGCGACCACCACATTCCAATGCGATAGTACACCGCATAGCTGTTACGAGCCATTACGTTGCAGTCAGTAAATATTTGTACACATATGTAGAAAATATACAGCATACTATCGATATTTAAGGACGTGATATTTGACGATCATATATGACAAAAAAAATACATATAACATAACTTCTAAGTAAAGTTAACCAAAAGCTATGCAATTAATTATGCGTCGTGTGGACACCCTAGTTGCGCTCTCGACACAAAACAGGTATGTAGGTAGGTACATTAAGTTATCGCACGGTAGTTAACCTATGTCCAAACACCGCCACGGGTTAACAGGGTAGCAGGCTTCCTTTAATAAACAAGCATGATCCAAACCCCCTTCCTACTTTAATCCTCGCTTTGGACAGGCAAAAATACCAAGGTATTCCACTCGTATAAGCAACAAATTTGTTGACTAGGTAAATGATGAGAACTTGGGACAAAAAATAATAAGAACTGTTGAGCTATTATAGCATTTCCGGCATATCTAAAAATGGAATCAAACGTTAAACTACCTATTTACCTACATAACTACACTAACCTTAACAAATGTTCAAAGAGAGGTCCTTCTCGTGTGATTTACAGTTCGGCACGTTTATGCATATTGTCTTTTACACGATTTAACACAAATGGGTCTCTTTTAACAGTTTCGAAAATACTTTTGATTTTTAATTTCAACTCTTCTTTGTTTGCATACTCTTTAACACACACGAGATGTTTCCTTGTGGCATATGTTGGAAGATTGTCCGAAGTCTTGTAGTCTTTGATTAGCGTTAAATATTACGCTGGCAATAGGTACTCAGCGATTTGGGAACATCTCTCGGTACAAATTGGTAGCACCCGACCAGCTATCATTCGCACGCTAATAATTACGAACCATGTCCAAGTACTCATTTGTGTATTGATAAGCTATACTTAATTACTAATGACGGGTCACACGGCAGATTAGGTATACAGACTCGTAAGATCGACCGCTAGGCGCGCGCGCGGGTAGACGGACATAGAAACGGTACGGTGGCGCTCGCCTTACTGACCTAATTAGCCAAGGCCCACGGCGCGGGGGTTGCGGGTGGCAAGCGGCATAGTACAACACCACGTCGCACGCGCCGCTAACAATGTCTCCACACTTCATTTATTTCAATATTTAATTTATTTGGTTAAATATTAAGTTCCTATTTTTTTAATTAATTCGAATGAGAATCATGTATCGAGAATTCTTCTTAAATATTGATAGTTATTCACCAGTCACCCTGTATGTGTACGTGTCTTTTATTTTTTTTATTTTATAATATAAAGTGGTCACACTGCCCATAGATAATGGCGCTGTAAGAAATATTAACAATTCTTTACATGCCATTGTGCCACCAACCTTGGGAACTAAGATGGTATGTCCGTTGTGCATGTAGTTACACTAACTCACTCACCCTTCGAACCGAAACATAACAGCACTGAGTATTGTTTGGCGGTAGAATATCTGATGAGTGGTAGTACCTACCCAGACAGGCTAGCACAAAGCTCTACCACCGAGTGATTGATGTACGCGTGTTTTTATTGAAGTAGTTTAGTATATCTTTTTTTTTCTATAGTGTCACACACTTAAAACTATATTTTTCAAGGAAGCTGGAACAAATGCTTTTAGCACTAAGACTGCCGTTAGTACAGTGTAATATAATTTATTTATTTACTTGAACTTCAAGGGGGCTTAGTCATTAGAGCGCGTGAATCTTAACCAAACATTGCAAATGTGTTGATTTGTGTTTATAATTTATCTTGTACTCGACAAAAAATATCACGAGGAAGGATAAAAACATTGTAAGGAAACCTGAAAAATTTTTTGCATCGTAACCACAAACCAGCTATGATAGTGGAAAATACTCCAAACCTTCTCTCAAAAGGAGGCTAGGTGTGGGTAATTTACAGACTGACTGACTAACTTCTTTTTTTTTCAAACTGAACGAAACTATCACTACATACGGAATGAGGCATTCACTGCGCGTCAATCTTTAGACAAAGCAATAAAGTCATAATGCGTACTTCAAAATTAATTATTTATGATTTAAAAAAAAAAAGATTTTCGAAATTTAATTGCACTTTGACTAACAGGTGAATTTAAATAAAAGTTTTTGTACATTTTTTCAATATAGATATTACTTTTTATGCGAACAGATGGTGAATAAACGTAAATGGAATGGTTTTTATATAAAATATATGTTTTTTTTTAAATATATGTCACATATTTATATTACATAAATAGTTAAAAGATTTATCAAGTAATTTTCTTTTTCTTATCTTATAGATGTATTAAATTCATTTAACTGAATCCAACGACAATCTATGTAGAACATATTTATAAAATAAAAAGTATATCTCGAATATTTTTTCATTACCCATTAAAAATATTACATGTTGTTACTTGCTACGTTTTAGAGGTCCCGGCTGCACGTTAGCATATTATTATAAGCGTATTAGCAGAAACGAAACCCTGTATTCCAAATTTAAATATTAATTAGGAAACAGTATACAGAATAAAATAATTAGAAAGTTTATTTAATATATATATATATTCACTCCATAGCCTGAATATTTTACTTTTAAATAATGCAGTCTCGCCATATCAAAGTACAAAGTATTGTGTAGATTTGCAATAAACCACTTAAATGATGACTCGCGTGACTTTACCCGCCTTAAAGTTACCGTCCCGTCCCTTATATTGAAGCGCTACCAAATTTATCCAGCCAACGCGCCAAGACTATTCGTTTCGCACTAGCCTAAATGTCCTACAGACGTACAAAGACCCTCTTCTTCTTAAAAGTTAGAGTCAATTCCAGCATACAATAGATGTTGGTACATAACTCATACATAAGCACGTGATCTTTGATTAAGATCTTTCTCTTTGATTCACTCGGGCATGTCTTGTTATATAGCCACAATTATTTAATCTTTATTAGATTAAATTCTCATTAATAATTTAAACAAAGAACAACTAATTGGTGATATAATTTAACTCACAACAGAAGAGAAGTTTTAAGTCGTTTTAACTTGAATACGTTTTTGCTGCTTTGCATTTTCAGAATGCCAGAACCAGATGTACAATCATAGAACAGGAAGGCGAGTGGAAATGATATCTTCTTAACATGAATTAGTATTTATTTCGACCTTAAATTAGTAGTTTTACTAAGTATTTTTATCAATCAGTTGTTCAACTAACTATAGGAAATTCTTGGTATCACTGTTTTTTAATTTGAAGGTCATATTATACCATATACTTTTGAAAAGGGAACAAACTTTTGTCTGAAATCGAGTCTTTATTAACCAACTTTGGTGGTGGGCCAACCAATCGTGGTGGGCCGACTGAAATTTGTCCATTTCAACTAAAACTAAACAACCAATAAGACTCAAGTGATGAGCGTTGACAGCTAAAAAGTTAACTTTTTCATATCCGTTCAATTTGAGAACACTCGTAATTGTATGTCGCCGACATATCGAATATCGTTCAGTTTCGCGGCCAATAGGAAAGTAAAAACAAATTGCCTTTTAAAAAGCTTGGTGTGCTCAGCAGGGTGAGACAGTACTTTGCGAGTCGATGTTAACCTCATACCATCAAGTTGCCCAGTTCCAACTGCACGACTGCCTATTTAAAGATGCACTCTTGTATGCGACAACGTTGTGTATTGCAGAAATTTTTTAAACTCCGTGTCTGAAAAGCTAAGATTTAATGTTAAGTCTAAACCTATGAGGCGTTGGTGCTTAAGGCATTAGGTCAACTCTTCTGTTTTACCCTGTGTTCTAAGTTAGAAATGTTGTATACTTGTATCAGCATGTAAACATTTATAAACTAAGTAATACCATTTCTCAAGATAGCTTTGCTTAAATGTATAAAAAGATCGTGAGAAGCGAAAGTCAAATTTATTTCGCTAACAAATTGGACGCGTTGGATTTATTATTTTCTAGAAAACGACTCATCTCCATTCCAACTAAAATCCCTTTTTAAAACGTCACATTAAAGATTTCAAACAAATGATATCATTTGTTTTATAACAATAAAGTTTTAAAATTTTTTTTTTGAAAAATCACTTAAATTATGCTGAATATGTACAATTTAACTATGTAAAAAATGATCTTATATTACAACTAGCGTGTTCATGCTCAGCGTTTTCACTGCGTTAAATTTTATTGCTCCGCCGCAGAAGACTGAGACATTCTTACATTAGACGTTTTAAAACAAAAATTAACTTTATAATATCAGCGTAGAAAGGTAATAAAATTATAGTTGTTTACAGGAACTGTTATGAAAAATATTCTATGATCGATTACAGTACATAGCGCTTGCACATCATCTTGTGTCCTCTACCCGGTCTAGGCGATCGTCGGCAGTAACTAGCGCTACAGATAACTCGTAAGGTACAATGACTCGGAGAGGTCGTATACGACCTCTTTGGTTTTGTTTTGTGAGTATCATTAAAGTGAGACACTGTGGATATTATTTAAAATTATCCCATTAAGCAAAAAAATTTAATGGCTTATTAACACTAAAAGTCATTAATACCAACTAATGCAGTTAAAAGTTCAAGAATAACAAATTCAAAACAATCAGTAATTGATATCGAAATTCATTAGGCAAGTTGTTTCAGCAAAAGATTACGAATTTCAAATTTGGATTCTAATCTAAAGTCGAATTACACCGATACCTTTGAGTTTTAATTGAACCCGTTTCCAAACATCAAGGCAACATAAATAGGATACCAAGTTAGGATCAACTTCGTGACACGGGTATGACCGGATAAATAGAATAATAAAATTAGCTTCCATAATTTAATAGAACCAAGTTGCACGGGCATAAGTAAATAATTATGTTACTTAATTATAATCAGACCACTATCGAATGACAATCGGTCGAAGATTATTGGATTATTCCCTTATAACCTGTAAAAATTGTAATTAGTATTACTTTTGGACCTGCGATGAACATGTTGAAACTTAGAGAATTTAATTTGGCATTTTCAATGTTTTTCAGCCATATACATTTGGTTACAAGATATAAAGCGCTTAGGAAGAATATTAAAGTTCATATTGCTTGAAAACGTATTCCAATGATTTGTTTATTAACGTAAGAGCTCCCCATACTTAAACAGCATCTTCGTTCTGAACTAATTGATGGAAATCGTGACGCTGCATCTTTACTTAGCTTATTGTAGCTCATGGTCTTATATTGTTCTTTGTTCTTTTATAAATTGGACATTTTTTTACATTAACAGCCCGTAAATTTCCCCCTGCTGGGCTAAGGCCTTCTCTACCTTGGAGGAGAAATGTTGGAGCATATTCCATCACGCTGCTCCAGTGCGGGTTTGTGGGTACACATGTGGCAGAATTTCGTTGAAATTAGACATATGCAGGTTTCGTCACGATGTTTTCCTTTACCGCCGAGTACGAGATGAATTATAAACACAAATCCACAACAGCCCGTCACAACCATATAGGGTACCATTGAAAATCAGCGTTGGGTTCTTGGAACCCAACCTGGAAGCTAAATGGTACACCTATAGGACACGTTAACTGTCATTGCTTTGTTTTGTTATTGTTGTTTTTTTTTTGTAGATTAAGTTAGTAGTTATAATAAGTTATTATGTTTTTTTATTTTTGCTGGTTTTATTTTTTTATACTTTTTATAATTGTGTCGTGTCCTAATAAACATTTCTTTCTTTCTTTCAAATTAAGTACATGAAAATTCAGTGGTGCTTACCAGGGTTTGAACCCGTAATCATCGGTTAAGATTCACGTGTTCTAACCACTGGGCCATCTCGGACATTGTTGGGCGGAAATGTACCAACGCATAGAAGTACCCATAAACATTGTTAAGATTTAAAATAAATAACCACTTTTATAGTGAGTAACCCTGTTAAATTATATATGTATATAACTGTATTGTGCTGAATATATTTTATTGACATTTCATAAGATAACTTTTCAAAGTTATTTTTTGTAATATCTGAGAATTGTATTTTTGAATTTTATTGGAACCGGTTCGAAATTTGGAACTCAGGAACTGAGCAATCCAATTTCAAGTGACTTTCGTATTAAGCAGTTAGTCAGCATGCTCCACACAATAATATTTGCCGCCTAATCTTTACTTACGTACGTTCTCTTTGCGTCTACGTACTTCGGAAATAACGTCGAGTAAGAGGAAAACTTCACTAATTAAATCCAAACCATTGGCTTAATTGGAGCCTTGTTAAGTGTTAATCAAAGTACACAATGTGGACTGCGCAGTCCTGATTGATTTATGTGTTTTTAATTGAATTTCGACGTCTCATTGCCCTATCTCTTTTCATTTATATTTTTGTCTCTTTCTAACATTGTCTCAGTCTATTTTTAAATAAGCGTATTTAACTTGCTTTTAGAGTCAAATACGCGGTGGAAATAAGATTTCAAGGTCACATGGATGGTAACCTTTTATTCTTTACATTTTCGTTTTGAAAAGGCTTGCTTTTTTAACTTCTTGATTTTATTGTATATCTACTAGCCAACCAAAAATAAGGTTCTACATAAAATGTTTATATTGTAATCCATACAGCTCTATTGATAAACTATCGGACGCCATTAAAACTCCCTACCGGTATGATTTTTTACCGACATCTTCAACAATCGTCATTATATTACAGCTAATTTATATAAAACCTTAATGATATATATACACATATACACTTTAGCTTTTCTTGTAAATGACATTTCATTAGTGACAAGCAATATGAAAATTTGTTCGGTAGTTTTTGAGCTTATCGAATTCAAACAGACAGATGAGGTGTGGAGATTTAGTTTATAATGTATCTATAAATAATTAGCATTACATTAGCAGCCTGTAAGTTTCCCACTTCTGGGCTAAGGCCTCCTCTCCCTTTGAGGAGAAAGTTTGGAGCATAATCCACCACGATGCTCCAATGTGGGTTGGTGGAATACACATGTGGCAGAATTTCGTTGAAATTAGACACATGTAGGCTTACTCATGATGATGCCTGCCTGGGTTTAAGCCCGAAATCATCGGTTAAGATGCACGCGTTCTAACCACTGGGCCATCTCGGCTCATCTATAAATAAACGAACATATAATTTATACCAGCTTTTACTGATCGAAGTGCTATTATTGCTATAGAACGATTATGATGAGTTATTTATGTATGGTTATGATGCAGGAAATATCAATGAAACACAGTGTTTGTTTAGCAACAAGTGGGAATATAGAGGTATAAACAACAATGGCGACAAAGAGGCCTCCAGGGTATATTCAAACTTAATAGTTTAACATTATTGCCTATCGTTCTATAGTAACTACCGAAGCTGAGGCTAATTTTAGCGTAATATAATTTACGACGGTGCAAAATATTTACAAATAATAACGTAATAGTTATTCATGTAAATATTTAGCACATAACATTGTTATTGTTATATAAAACTCGCCTAAAAAAGTTGAAAATAGAAAAAAATATATATTTATATTATTTAAAATTTACGTTTGAATTAATAATTTAAAAAAAACGATATGTGTCGCACCCCTCAGTACACTCTATATATTATTAGGTATTAAATAATACAATACAATAAATTAACAACATTTTAGAATAATTAAAGTACAACAATTTTTTAATGAAAATAATGTTAGTTAAAAACGTCTATAAAAAAGTCCACTTACACAGTTGGTATATGTCTATCTCTTAAGGATATCCTACAATAAACAATTTTTATACCTTTAATTAATTATGCGCTTAATATAGGTTAATATGACCTTTTACAGCATGTAATTTAAATGAATATTTTAGAAGATATTACAGATTTAAAATGCAGGGACATCGCGGTTTGTATTGTCTTATGACATTACTTATGACATTCTGTAGTATATTTTGTATAAGCATTGCACCCGTGCGAGGTCGGAGCGGGTCACTAGTATTATATTAAACCGTAAACGATAGAAAGAGACAAAGAGAAAGTGGGGGAATTTTCGTCTGGGGGCAAAACTCTTTTTCCTTACGTGACTATTCTGCTAGTGCACTCTACTGTAAGCCGCGTATAAGAACTTCATTCCAAAATAATTCAATTAATTTTTAATAATGTAACCCATATCCTTTGATTACTATAATTGTAGTATATAAATAACTATATTAAACTCAATATAGTACGTATTATTATTATTATTATTAGCAGCCCGTAAATGTCCCACTGCTGGGATAAAGGCCTCCTCTCCCTTTGAGGAGAAGGTTTGGAGCATATTCCACCACGCTGCTCCAATGCGGGTTGGTGGAATACATTTATATAGTACGTATAAAACCCAAAGTAAAAGCAACAGCATATTAATGTCTCACTACCTCCTCCCCTCTCTTTTAGTAGAAGGTTTGGAGCTCATTCCTACCCACTACATTAAAAGTTTTTCAGACATTAGACACATGCAGGTTTTCTTACGACATTTTTCTTCACCATTGAACATAAGATTAATTATAAACGCAAATTGATCAAACGAAAATTCGGGATTGAACCTACAATTATCGGTTATGATGACAGCGTTGGAACAACTGGGCCATCTCGGTTTAGTTGATGACACATGAAACGAAATTATTCTATCGGAAAATAAGCATTTTGGCAAGGCGCGAACAGAATTCAATACTCGTGTGCAGGGAAACCAATGAACTGGTATATTGTTCGTAAGCAGTATCCATTTTATACATAAATATTCGATTTACTTCAAATGCCATGAAAGTGCTTTTGGCATTTTACCATGTTTGATTTAATCTGATAAAAAATGTTTTCATAAGCACTATTTCCAGTAAATACGTTACTAAATATTATCAAAATTAAATGTACCTATATATTAACTAAATGGCACTTACATTATAGGCGCGCAGAGAATCCAATACTTTTTATCGGCCGGTTTAGAACTCCAATCTGCACAAAGCGAGAGGCAGTTTCCCAATAAATGATCTTCAAAAAAATATAATGGAGTATTAGTTACATTTTGCGTCCTTGATTATAACAATGCAATGTAAAATTTGGGTGCATAGTTTTCTATAAACAATTGCTAGTTTCTTCAAGAGAGGTTTCGTCTTTTTTACTTATTTTATTTACTTTTAAATTTATTTTGTGATACATTGATAACGGTATTTTTTAATAAAATTATTGCATAAAACAAAACCATTATATAATGTTGTCTTAGATTTTCGCGATTAGTACACATTGAAATAAAACTAGTTTTTAACGGATTTAATCGGGCAGATCCCGTGACCACGAACACTGCAAAGTGCTCGAAACGTCGGGATGTTAAAATAAAATAATTAATATACGCGATTAAATCCGTTAAAAACTAGTTTTATTTCAAAACCATTATATTTATAATTCGTTGTTCTATATTCTGATACTTTCATTGTTCGAATTTCCGAATAAAAGTTTGTTTTCATAATATTTATTTGTATAATTGAATGAAAAAGTCAATATAGATTTTCAGTAATTCATTTTTGAAATCACAACAAATAACTTTGTTTACGATACGGATCCTTTTGTGATCCGGTTAACGCTTACGCATTTAATACAATTTTAACAATAATATTCAAATTCTTTAATTAAAACATATATGTATGTATTCGAATTCCGCATAAAGTACAGAACGACGCGTTTACCTCACCCGTTTATATATCATGTGCCTTTATTTACACTGGCTCACTTCACAACTTCAAACTTGGACCCAGCTATATACATAGATCGATGCTTGGTAATGAGGCGATGGAAATCAACAGAAGATAGTCTACACACAGCATTACCAATATTATGTACCGTTGGAAATATCTTGTACATAATTTATCGGTTCACGCTTGCGTAATCAGAACGACTCAGAAATACAAATAACAAAGGCTTAAAAGGTAATTTATCACAAAGTGAAGATAAAACGCTTTTCACACAAAACAGTCGAATGTTCGTATTTGCGGTTATAAATCGCATCTGCTGCAGGATCGATGGACCACTTATGAACTCGTGGCTTACAAAAATTGCACTAAAATTCAGTACTATAATTGCAAATTTGGTCAACGAGATTTTTAGCTATTTGAATACAGTTTTGTCTTAACCTTTATAGCTAATATAAGCGTATTGAATAACATGAATTAACATGCAATCTTAATTAATGCAACAATATCGTCGTTTTTCTATATATATATAATAAAATCCTATTTCATGTTGGTGATTATATTCTTTTATCCGATTTTGTCCATCGTGGCCATTCTTGAGAGTGCTAGAGTACAAGCGAGTACAGGTCCGATGATCACAATCCGATGGACCAGCAAATCCGATAAGACAGAAAAAGTTCAGATGCAAGACCAACGGCTTTACATACCTTTCAAGGCAAAAGTCCAACGCATATTACCAAATTCTAGACTCCTTACGTGTATTTTACAGCAAAATACTTGCAGCCCCTAGCTTGAAGCCAGGACTACGGGATCTTCGATCTCACACTTCATAGGCCTGTCATAGGAGGGGCGAATAAGACTACAAATATACTCGTAAATACGATTTTTGAATGCCAGAAGAGCAAAGGTTTTGTAATTTTGACTATTTTGTTAAATGTGCTTGACTCTCTTTAAAAAACACAATAATTATAAAACATAATACATAGCTTTATAATGAAATCAGTGTTTCTTAAGGTAGTTAACTAGTGTTATTATAATTAGTTACATCATGTCTCAATTCCTAATTAGTGGAGCATCGACGGTGTGAGGAACGTATAATATTATTCAAAGCGCAAATTATTGATAAATTTTACACTTTGATAATTTTGATTAAGTTAGTTTAAAATAACAATACTTTTCAGGCAAATAAAACTTGTATAATTCCATAAATATTATCAACGAAAGTACATTGACCTTGATAAATACTCGCATACACCATTCATTTGACATTATCGTATTTACTTGGGGTCGAATGCGTATTTTATAGCAGTGAAAGATAAAAGATAAAGGATCTAAGTTATACGGCCAAACTAAATGCTAACTCTTCTTGGAACTGCTTTTGCTGGTAATGGTTGGTTAATTCAAGGTCGTTTCTCTCCACTTTACAGCGTATTCAGATTTGAAGAACTGTTGCTATTGAAAAAATTGTAGAAGAAGATATATTTTCACATAGAAGCTGCGTGTATATATTCTATTCAGCTGGAAACCACATTACAAAGAGACACGTATTCTTCACGAAAATACTTTTCTCGTAATACTCTCAGCTCATACTATGAAGGTCCGAGGAAGCCAAAACAAAATCAACCGCTTGACCGTCACAGAAGCGAATCGCAACCATTATTTTGCTGAAACTGGACAAAGAATTATACCAGCTACTGCTAAACGTTTTCAAGCGTTCAAAGCAAAACGTGCGACCGTTTATAAAATTTAATACATCCAGCAGACGCTCGAAAACAAAGCTAAATTAACCTTGCCTTATCAACCATTAACTCATTTGGCCGGTACCCAAAGTTTCGCTGCATACAATGCAATACTACGCTACCCTCACCAAGGAACATGGACTTGGCAAGGAACTTATTAGCGAAAATTATAATATTACATTACATACATTTGATAATTCTATTTTTGTTATTTATCAGCTATTTTTATTACATTTATGAGTTTTCTAAAAATCTAATTTAAGCTTAGACGTACGGCTTAGCAACCACAGAGAAGATACATAAATGATATTCATTATATTATATTTTAAATAAATTGTAGTCAGTATTTATTAGTAAGGTCTCGATTTATTTGTTTTTCCCTGTTAGTATGTCTGGGTCAAATAGTGCAGTTATATACATAGATCAAATAAAAGCTTGCTGTAAATAAAAAAAACGGCCAAATGCGAGTGGGATTCGCACACCAAACGCCATGTCGAAACTGAAACAAATAATTATTTAAATCGTACAACAAAGAAATAAATTTACAAGTTACATTCCCGCCATGCAATCAGAACATTCTGTTTTTGAATCGAAATTAAAAAAAAAAAACTCACTTGCAATTCGTAATGAAACAAGCATTGACTATTTGAATACACGAGTCGTGTTCTTTTGTTTTAAGATTTCCGTAGTTTTAAAAATGGGACATCGATATCACCTCGGTTTCTGTTTGTAACTTTTCTATTATTATTTTTTATCTCTTTATCTTGTTGTCTCTTGACGTTATCTGTGTCTATGTAACAGGACTTAATATTTATTAAAATCAATTTAAAGGTACATATTCGAAACAAGGATTAAAATGGGTAGTCACATTTATAGGCTGAATGTCTGTATAACATTGTAACAAACCAACTAATTGTTACCACAGTCAATAAAAAAAATTGTTTAATATACCTTTTACGTCCTCTGTTTCTCAACCGATTGTTTTTTATTTTGTAGATATTGACGATTTTTTATATTCTCTTTTTTTATGTTATCGCTAGGCGGACGAGCAAATGGACCACCTGGTGGTCCACCACTGCCCATAGACAAAGACGTTGTAAAAAATATTAACCATTCCTTACATCACCAATGCGCCACTAACCTTGGGAACTAAGATGTCGGCGGTTTTTCCGAACCGATACGATTTGGGATCCTTCAAGAAAAGAGCGTACTCTTTCCTGAAAGGCCGGCAACGCATCTGTAAGCCCCCCGGTTTTGCAGATGTCCATGAGCGGTGGTAGTCACTTTCCATCAGGTGAGCCTCCTGCTCGTTTGCCACCATTGACATAAAAAAAAAAATGTTATGTCCCTTGTGCGTGTAGTTACACTGGCTCACTCACCCTTCAAACCGGAACACAACAATACTGAGGACTGCTGTTTGTCGGTAGAATAAGTGAAGAGTAGGTGGTACCTATCCAGACGGGCTTGCACAAAGCAAATATATGCAAAGAAGATTGAAAAAAAGGTTAAGACTAGTATTCATGAACATTTAGCTAGAATAAAGAAAATCAGTAACGCCCAATCGAGCAAGGTTAATGACGTCTATTCACCTCTTAATAAGAGCTGTCGATTGACGTCAAAACCCAAGTGTGCAATACTTGACGTGCCTTGACAGAGTCTAGTCTAGTTGAATCGACCCACTCCTTTTTACAGAAAACACGTAAAAATATAAATAAAAAATATATATTAAAAAGTAATTAATACATATTTTAAATAAGCTGTATGAAAATACTGCTATCAGAAATTATCCTACCTCCGGGCACGAAATATTAAATAAAGATGACAATATAAACAGGAACCAACCAAGCTACGAGACTGAAGTTAAATTATTAATACATCAACATTAAATCAAAATAATCTTCTTTTAATTATGCTACATAATGTAAGTCTAAGCTGTTTTGAGAGCCGAGGTGACCCAATGGTTAGAGCACATACATCTTAACCGATGATTGCGGGTTCTAACCCAGAAAAACACAAATGAATTTCCATGTGCTTAATTTTTGTCTATAATTAATCTCGTGCTTGGCGGTGAACGAATACAACGTGAGGAAACCTGCATGTGTCTAATTTTAACGAAATTCTGCCACATGCGAATCCTTCAACCCGCATTGAAACAGCGTGGTGAAATTAATTCCAAACCTTCACCTCCAAGGATGGGGAGGCATTAGCCCAGCAGTTTGGAACGAAGAATCGGCTTTGTTAATAATAACCCTATGAGAGCCCCGATCGGAGAGCTATATTATGCAAAATGAAAGCATATCCAATACAGCTTAAAATAATTTACATCACCGACAAAATAAATAATTAAAAAATGAAATGGCATATATTATTTTTCAGAATTATTCAGTCGGCTTCATATCAATAGTTGGTCGAAATAACCACATATGCATGCACGCATTGTGTTTTATAGGAATTTGAGTCGTATATTTATTAATAAGGAACAATACATCTCTGATAAAGCAAATGCTTGTGTTTAAAATGAGGTTTTAATCTTACCAATACTATAGATGCAAAAGCTTGGGTATGTATGTTTGTGACGGAATCATTTCTGAAAAGCTGAACGGATTTTCATGAAGTTTGCACTGAGATAGATCGTAGTCTGTAATAATTAATTGTTGTTATTTATCTTGATAAAATGAACGGATTCAAGTGGTTGTTATACAAATACAATATTTATTTCAAAGTCCGGATTACTTAATAATTGCTGAAGTCAAAGTATCGTAAAATGTAATAAAAATAAAATAAGCTCCATTTATAAAAATCTTAATATGAACACGATTTCCAAACAATAAAATTATCGAAGCCAGCCACTGGAATATATTCCTTATATAAATGTAGCAAAGTATATTTTCAAATAGAAGTTTAATATATAGTTAAGTAAGATATTTTGCTAGCGATAATATTTATCGCCCCCACAAAGCATTCGCGCTTGCCAAATGGCGCTGTTTCACAAATACAACGCATAGACAGACAAGAATTTGCATTAATACAAGGATCATTGGATACGAAGAGCCGATTTGGCCCAATGGATGAAACACTTAAATCTTAAACAAAGATTATGGGTTCAAATTCCGGATAAATCACTAAATTTCTATCGAATCAGCTCTAAGCCTTTCCACGTAAGGTCTCTTTGCCCAGCACGTGTTGTGATGATTTTTATATATAATCTTATATGTTAATTTACTTTTTATTCCATCATATATGATGACATATCAGCCCATAAGAGTCCACAGTTAAAGATAAGCCTATTTTATAGTCGAATCGTAGTCTCCACCTTTATTTTTCATTAATCTTTCAAAATATTTTTTTACCTGAATGGGTCTCCTGATGGTAAATGGTCGCTACCGCCCATAGACATTTGTAAAAAATATTTACCATTCCCTATCACCAATGTACCACCAATTCCAAGGAGCTCCAAGGGAGATAAAATGTTATGTCCCTTATGCCTGAAGTAACTTTGACTCACTCACCCTGGAAACTGAAACACAACAATATTTCCCAAATCAGCTTGCACAAAGTCCTACCACCAAGTAAAATTATTACGCAAATTATGTCATACATCCGTGTTTACAAATAATATCCTTGTTCGACTATCTCATTGGTCTAGCAGCTATATTACAAGGCTACACTTCTATAGATCCTGGTTTCGAACTTAGAGTCGAGCCATTAAATTTCTTGGGTTTTTCTTCGGTTACATTCAGTTCAGAGTCCGAATGTTTTATATGTAGGTTAAGCCGTTGGTTGGTTGGTTAGTACCCTAGATTGTTGCTTTCCAAAAAACAGCCACCACATGTTTATATAATCAAGATAACAGACAAAATACACTATGCCACTTACGTTCAAGGTCTTACAACAGCCATGCATTAGGAACTTTTGCTATTAATATATTAGGCTATTTAATTACACAATTAAGATCCAAATCTGTCTGTATACGCAGTAAATCAAATTAATAGGGCTAATTGAAGCTGGTAATAAATGATCGTCGCCTTTATAATGTAATGGATGTGAGTATAAAGGAATAAAGGTCGATCTTCCTCTTCAAGTAGTGCTTTGGGTTGCTATATTTTTATGGGATGATATTTAGATAATATATTCATGATATTTGAACTGACTTATAAGACAATCACCGTAGCAATCTAATGACATAACGCCTATTAAATCATTGGTCCTGTACATGGTCTCACAAAGGCAAGTTGAAAAAGCTGTTCCAAAAAATTGTGAAACGGAGCAAATTTGAAACTCCAAAATTTTCCGATCAACAAAAAAATTAAATTCATTGAAAAATATATTCAATCGAAATTGAATCAAGCAAATTTGATGATGATACAAGTACTTCATAAATATTATGGTTTTATCAGTATATCGTAAGATTGGCTTGGACTTCAACTACCTAAGACAATATCATAAAAATTATTTTGTGAAAGATATAAATTTATATTTCAAACAACACCATAACAAAATCATGTCGTTAAATAGCTTTGTATTTCCAATGGATTGTTCAATAAGGTAACTAATGGAACAGCGCCATCGCATAACATTCACCGTGATAGATCCTTGTATCGCCAAACGATGCATCGCAATTCAATTTATATCCCATTAAAGGCTTAAAGGAAAATATGGGTGAAGTTGCTCTCAAGTTCACAAGTTGGAGCATGAAATGGGTTTAAAATTTATGTGCTAACTCAAAACTTTCTCCGGTTCATTGAGTACAGAAACTACACTTAAGAATTTAACAGCGATATGTTAAGGTAAATAATTCAATAATGAGATTTTAGCTCTTACAATACAAAGGTTGTCTAGAAATATAAAATTTCAGTCGTTTGTTGTGCTCGAACTATCCTATGGGGATGTAATACCTCTGAGAGGGACTCCGCTCTTACATATATAGCGATATTTATAATATATTGATTATATTCCGCTAAACAGCAATATGTATCTAACATTGTTGTATTCTGGTTTAAAAAATGAGAGAGCTAGAATTGAAATACAAAGAAAGAAACTTATTTTGGATGTCAAACGTCAGAACTGAGTTATTGACATCTACATCAATCATCATCAATCAAATCTTTAACAAAAATAATCCATTATCTGGTAATATAGTGTATTATTTTGCAGAGAAATCTATAATAATAAAGTAAATTTGTCTCTCTGTTGCTCTTTCACGACCAAACAACTAAATCGAATATGAAATCATAAAACGCGAACAAAACCGCGGTCGAAAACGAGTAAAATATAAAAAGAGAAATCGTAACACATGCTTGAACATACAAATGAGGCTAAAGCGATCACCATCAACTTTTCACTTATTAAAAGGGAACGTGCGATCGGTCTGACATTGATGTGTAGTAGACAATTTGGAAAGCTCCTCTCAGTGAAATTGAGCCTCTGGAATAGCTCCGGCTGTCTAACACTCCTTCATTTCACGTTGATTGAATGATTATATATGGTGGCAATACTGCCAACAATTTTAATATTATGATTGCAACATTTGATTTATACCATCGTTTATTATTAAGAAACAAATTTAATAATTAATTTAACTTTCTATTTTTAAATAAACACATATTTCTTTATGTTTAATTATTGTTATGTTTTAGATAATCAATATTACTAAAAGGAGTAAACATCCTTAATAATATAACAACTTAATCTAAGACTTATGCAAAAATTATCACCCTATAATAATAAAAAAAAACGGTCTGTTATAGTCCCACTGCTGGGAAAGAATCAAACAAGGTTCTCTCACGGTATTTTCTTTCATTGCTGAACATGTAATGAATTATCAGCAAAAGATAGGCGCATGTACAGTGATACATATTCGGGCTTTAACTAACAATTTCCAAAACCAAAAATTTTGCCCCTGGTGCTGTTAAATAGCATCCACCGCTTAACTTATTACCTTCTTCAATTGAAAAAGAAATCCACAATGATGAATGCTCATACATTTTCACACCATTCCTTACTGACAAGGAACGCGAAATCACGGTATAGTTCACCTGTAATCAAATCGAATACAATAGCTCTTGGATTCAATGGACAGATTTCACAAGATAAATGCGGTGGTCGTAGTCATTGTGGACGATCGTCGAGCTGAGTGGCCATTTCGAAAAACGTTTCGACTTCGCAACAGAGAATTGAAGTCCAGCCAATGCAGAGAATGATGTGAACATTATACACTTTCTTGCTATCGGTAAAAACTATGGATATTTATTGCAAAATTCGTTGAAAATATCAAGATTTATATTTGTCTGGATAATGTATTTGATTCCATACATAGTTTGAACAATATTTGTCATGTAGCAAAATTTATTATTCCAATAATTATAATCACAAGCTATCCGATAACTATACTTACTACTTCTACTAGTATTTGAATTAAGATTTTAATTAGATAAGTTCTTTTTGTTTTTTTTTTGTTTGTTTCGTTTAGAAAGAAATAATTGTATTATCATTTTGATATAAATTAATATTTTCAATAGAATACGAAGTTGATGGTTTAAGCGATAGATAATAAATTAGTGACATTATTGTACAACATCTCCGTTCTTCCAAAGGTTGAACATTTAAACGTTTTATGGATTTTAAATAGTGCAAATTTTTGCCATCAATAGTGAAGCCGAAAAATCGCTAACAATGAGAGGAAAAAATCCCGACCTCTGCAAACGACAGACTTTTATTAGACATAAATCGTACGACTGGGCAAAGTCCTTAGTTCTCCAGTCTCCAGCACGCAGCACTATCTCAAGATACCGAAGACCAACCTTTGGAAATTTTCCAACTTTAGTGACACTTTTAGGCCGCAACTCAAAGAATTTTCAATGACGCATAAATTGTAACGAATCGTACCGCATATAAACATCCCTGTGTCGAATTAATAATTATAGAATTACCTAAATTTCATAATTTCTCACCAAGAATCATCTGGAATTTTATATTATTTGGAATATGAAGATAAGTTAAGCGGAAAATATATACTTTATATAATTGCAGTATTAATTGTATATATAACTCAACCCAACTTCGTGCGGTTGCGGTTTATTAATAAAGAACATGATATAATATAAATATTATTTATCCTATAGCACGCGAATATAGGGTAAATTATATATATGAAACTTCTACCAGTCAAAATTTTTTTTAGAATTCGGTAATTTTTTCCAGAAATTACTTGATAATATCAATATAGACATAGTTTTTTATCTAGATTTTTTTCTAATATTATCAAATCTCCACAGACGTGTTGTCTGTGTCGTTGGTATATCTTCACTTTTATCGAGACTTTCATTATTCTATACGTGCCTGCATACTTAATTTTAGAATAAGTACCTACTCATATATCTGACATATATCTGACATATAATGACATTATGATAAATCTTTATATAAATAATATTGGCAAAACGTATTTCTAACGACCCTTATTTTGATGATCCACTAACCCATAAATACAAAAAAAAACATATCAAATTAACGAAACGTAATATCCATCAAAATTCTATCCCCGTTGGTCCAGTAATGGCTCCCGTCGGCAGCATGTGGGCCAGGAGTAATTAATTGTATTTGCGGACCACGTGCGGGTCGCCAATTTTCTTATTTATCGGCTCCAATTCACCTCCATTAGCCATTAACCACTGGAGCTGTTGACAAATTAATTGTACTAAAATAACGATGTTTTTAGTGAAGTAACTAGATTTTGAGGAGATCAAATTTTAATTATTTAATTAAACAAAATGATTATCCCTTTCATTTATTTTTAAATTTATATATTTTTTTACTTTGTTTTACGATTTTTTAAATTTACTTACATTACAAAAGCAATAATGTTTGTAAGTAACCCTTGTGATGTTTTTTTCATTAGGGATTAATTATATTGGCGCAATTTCTACTCAAATATTTAATAAATTCAGTATTTGCAATTACATAATCATTATAGTGTACATTTCATGGTTCACAGGTGTTCCAACACAACCATTGCCAAAAAAGATTTAATTTATTAATGACAAAGTTTCCGTTCATATTTGGAGGGGGGGGGGGGGGCGTTGTTATGGTATATTTTCGTGACGTGTATGAGACATTTCATGATGATCGGTTACCACTACTTGCTTGTACGGCTTTGTGCAGGTACTAGGAAGGTCCCACCAATTATCATATATTCTACCGGCAAACAGTGATTTGCCATTGTAACTAATATCCATACTCAGCGTTGACTAGTTACTATCAGGTAGCCCATTTGCCAGTCTTCCTACCAATGATAAAAAAAAACTTTCAAATTTATAAATTTACTTAAAATGAAATTATTTCTTAGTAAAAATCAATAATGCATTTAAGCCTTGTAATCGCGATAATTACGCTTATCTGCCTCTTATACATGACCGCATTTGCGTTCCTGTTAACGGTGCTGTGAGCTTTGTTTGATATTGCTATATAATGCTATATACTCATATGTTTCTATTTGCAATAATATATTGAAAACTAATATATTGTACTACCAAGTATTTTGTAATAAATAAATGAAACTTTGAACGTAATGACTTTATAATTTATCAGCATTACCAATACCAGATAATATTGGTTTAAATAAAAGAGTAAATTTTTGGGATTTCTCTCATTTCAAAAGAATATAATCATAATTACGTATATTTATTGTGACAATTTGCTACCCGCAAGAACAAGTTGTGGCGCCGCCCTTATCAAAAAATCTTTTTACTGGTAACCCTTTTGAGGGTATATAAGTATGAAACTTTGAATGAGTTTTCGGCAATCTTCCTAATCTAGCAACACAGCAGTATAAAAATCAATCGTTAGTCTTTTAATGAAATATATATTCTTATACATAAAGATTCATTTATCAAATCACTTATGTAGAAGACGAAGGTTTATTAACGGAAGCCATATAATAAAATGTCCTCTGTAATTGACAGAAGCAATCGTTACCATAAAGACGCCGAAAGTAATTGCATCTAACGAATGGCAGGGCTATCAAATATCCATTCACAATATTTTTATTTGCTATCAGTACTGCCTTTTTGACTTAAATTTTTTTTATTTTAATTTAAAGAAAGTCACAGCTCTTATGTGTTATTAAAACAATTTTTTTTAATATTTCTTAGTGAGCAGAGAACTCATTGATTCTTAACGAAATTAATCAATTACTCGCTATAATTTACTTCTAGTAAATGTTGGTTTACCTTTCCTGGTTGGAACACAGTTACGATATACGACTCCAGTTGTAATCATTTATTTGGAAAGCAAAATAATAGGGTAAACATTTCGAACCGTAATTACCATTTCGTCTAAGTAATAGTTAAAGCTTTTCTTCCCATGGTAAGTTCGTATGCTAAACATAATATTAATTAGAAACACAAATTTTATATACACACAATCGTTTTCATTATTACCAATTTGTGGAAACATATATGAACATGCATGTCTGGAACATTTACATTAACTATTTCTTTTATTATATTTTAAAAAAACTAATGCTCGACAAATATTTACCAGACAAAAAAAACAATCAAAATATACGTCATTCAAGCTAGCTATTGATATTGTAAGGGTGTTTATAAGCCGCATCTATGCACAGCCCTAGAGTCATTTTGTGGGCGCAAGGAAACAAAATAGCGGAGCAAGTCCGCAATCAATACGCACAGTGAACATGTTAATGGTTGATTAAGTAGTGCCCAATGTTAGCGAATGGAATAATTAATTAGAGCTAAAGTGCTCCTGCTGAATGAAACAGGAAGCGTTTGCATATTCCGTGTATATTGGGGGACTTGCGCGTCGATGACTCTTTGTCAAGCTGAGTCGAATATTTTTTTTATGACAATTGACAATATCTTGGTATGTTCAGGATCTAGCAATCATTTTTCTAGTGTTATTGTATGTACAGAATGATATAAATAAATAAAAAAAATATTAATTTATCTTTGGTTTGGCGGTAAGGTTAGGCAAATTATTTATTTACAGAAATTAAGCATAATATGACTATAAATCAGAGGCGTTTTTTCGAGTTTGAACCCATGTTTCGTCAAAATTAAATTCATGTGTTCTTTCTTCTGTGCTAAGCAGCCATTGTTACATTACGTAAAAAGGTATGAAATTTATTTATTTGTCATAAATTCTTATCATTTAGCATTCGTCTACATGACATCATAATCGACTTCCTTTCAGCTTTTCTGTCACGGCAACTAGTTTCAAACTTTATATTACCTACTCATTTTGTATTCTATCCATTCTCGTTACTTCTCAAACACATCCATCACAGCATACTCAACTCAACTAAGATGTAGTTGAATGCCTTTCATCCGTTACCTTCGTAAAAAAAAACAACAATTATTACTTACTCTAATAGTAGTTTAGAACCACATTTCATCATATTAAATGCAAGCCATCTGTTCGAAATGTAGTTCTAAGAAAAGAAACTCAGTTGTTCTTCTTATTTACCAATAAAATGAGATAAGTACACTACAAAATTGACATAATTGTAGTGCAAATAAACCTTTTTGATACATTACATTACATTAACAGCCTGTTAATTTCCCACTGCTGGGCTAAGGCCTCCTCTCCCTTTGAGGAGAAGGTATGGAGCATTTTCCACCACGCTGCTTCAATGCGGGTTGGTGTAATAAACATCTGGCAGAATGTCGTTGAAATTAGACACATACAGGTTTCCTCACGATGTTTTCCTTCACCGCCGAGCACGAAATGAATTATAAACACAAATTAAGCTCATGAAAATTCAGTGGTGCTGCCTGGGTTTGAATCCCAAATCATCAGTTAAGATGCACGCGTTCTAACCACTGGGCCATTTGATACTTCATGTGCAAATTATAAAAATAAAAACACAATACAGAACATTGAGTAACTAATCTTAATTATATAAGTAAACTCGGTAGTGCAACTACAATGTAAACAGAATGCCAAATATTGGAACTCAGTGAGTAAGATCAATATTAAACACATCCACCAGAATTAACTGTTCAACTGCAAGCAATTATCAACTCTATTTGTAAGTATATATAATCGATAATAACTAATTTAAAGACTCTCTGATGTATTGGTCATATTATTAAGATATATCAGTTGACTGCATATTACACCGATGGTAGTTTTTAATTTAATTCGGTTCTGGCAGACTGAAATAAAGTCAGCTGATCTCAAACTAAAGCAGGACATGAAAATTATATAAGACTTACATTTAACATTGAAGAGCCAACTAAGCCTTAATTTTTTGATATTCGTCTTGAGTTTCTGAATGGTGGTAAGCATTATCAAAAGCATTCCCAGGGACATTTAGCGCAAATCAAGAGGTAGTTTTTTATGTCTTCTTTGGATGTGTCCACCACTTGCATACTGCAAATAAAGATGTTAATGAATCGATGGTCTGATGATGAAACACAAAGAAAATATCGCCCACGGCTTCGCATACGTATGACGGAAGGCGAGAGGATGCAGGTGCTAGGTACATTTTTCCAGGATAAAAGCTATGGAATATTCCAAACTATAGTATATCTCTATGACAAATTTCGTTGAGATCCATTAGGCTGTTCTGGCGTGATAAAGCAATAAGTTCCATATATTTTCCTATGTATGACATTAGTAAGATTTTATCGCGTGAAACTGTTTTTGATTACCTTTCCCCTCGCTTTCCTGCAATCTGTGGGAGTGATTTTGTGAAAAGGGACGGAAGTGTTCAACAGGAAGCGGAGGAAGCAAGCGCTATCCGATTTGACCAGTGAGCGCTTATTTCAAAGGTGTGAGATGTTACCGTTTATAGACGATTACGGTTATATTATGTTATATACATATGAAATAAATAAATAAATAATAAAAATGCCTTTTCATTCCAAGTCTACAGTTATAAAGTTTTTCTTTTAAGTTATATAAATATATGTTTTTTAATATTTAAGTAAAAAAAAATATGAAAATGTTTAAATATATAAAAAATTAATTTGATTTCATAAGTGGATTTCTTCTTGGAAATTTTGTGTTTGCATGGACCCCTCTCAGGTGAAGGCCTCCTCCAAGGCTTTCCATTTGTCTCTGTTCATTGCTGTTATCACCCAGTTTGTTCCTGCGATCTTTTTTATGTCATCCTCCCATCTCGTGTAAAGTCTCCCCACTCTCCATTTGCCTATATATATATAATAAAAGAAATATTTGTACAAAGAAACCATCAACCCGCACTAGAGCAGCGTTGTGGAATATGCTCCAAAACCTTCTCCTCAAAGGGAGAGGAGGCCTTAGCACAGCAATGGGAAATTTACAGGCTGTTAATATAAAAAAATAAACAAAGAAACCACTTCCATAGTTTCTTGTTTGATACTTGTTACCACTACGTGGTAAATAAATTAAAACAGTAAGTTCCACAAAAAACAACTCAATATTTTCAAAGTCCGTATAGATCGTTTATACATAATATGCATTTGTATATTGGAGTGAACCAAAAATCTGCATGATTCAGATTCAGAAGCTTGGTTTTCCATACAAAATTTTAGTATAAAATTTATATTATTTTTACGGTCTAACAGAACCCAACTTTTATTTCTATTTCCGGGCCCGTGTGAGCCGCGGCTGCGACCATGATGGGATGAAATGGCCCGTGAACACTTAGACGTGTTTACTCTCTCCAAGATACATGTTTCTTGTTTGGCTTTGAGAACCGATTAGAACTTAACTGCATCGTTTCTTGAAGTTAAATAAAATTCGATACGTTTGTTGCTCTCGTATTTTTGAGATGAAAATCTTTTCAAGAGTTATGATCAGATTAAAAGGTTTTTGTCAAGTTTTGGTAAACAAGTTCAAATGACATAAATTTCAAAGTTCAAAATATTCAGAAAACTATAAGTATCAGCTTTATCAAATCAAATCAAAATATACTTTATCCAAGTAGGCCTTTACAAGCACTTTTGTATCGTCATTTAACAAACTATTACCGGTTCGGAATGTAGATTCTACCGAGAAGAACCGGCAAGAAACTCAGTAGTTACTCTTTTTCAACATCTAAAAATACAGTCATGTTAGTTAAATATATGTATGTTATGTCTCATGCCTGGAAGTCATATAATAATTTAAATCATAACTGGAACTTAACCGGTGTTACGGCTTCGTGTAGACCCTGTGTTTGTTGAACCAATTATTCTACAACTAAACAGTACTAATTTCTGTTTTGGTTTGAAAGATGAGTAAGCCTGCATAATTATAGATACAAGGGACATCTTAGATCCCTTGGTTGGCGTCATATTGACTTCGTAACGACTGACTGATACATAGTCTTTATAGTGTCTTTATGTACGCCGAACGTGAAAACTTACCACCAAGAGTATTTGTTCATCTGGATTTTATAAGTGACTAAACAAAATCGGCGCTTCGTATAAAATTCAGACAACGATATCGTGTCAATTTAGATGTCAAAATTAATTTAAGAAATTTAATACGAAATCAGGTCAACTTGTTATTTTTCTCATGACTTTGTCACTTTGTACCTAAACAAGATCCTTTTGTACTCACATTTTTCTGCTGATTAAATCCGACATTTCATTCCTTTGGGGACGCCAGATTGTATCTACACTAAGACAGTATGAGTTGGAAATGTTCTATTTGAACAAGTAATTTCGGAGACGACGAGTTTTTTTTTCTATTTTTCAATGAAAATTTACGAAAATAAGCTAATCTCACTAATTCGTTTGATTTTGTAAACACACTCGCAGTGCATATTTCTTATTCGATCTGTCTTCGCTCGGATAGTTTAAGGGTCACCATAAAACGTTTACGTACAATGATATACTTTTTGGACTAACTTTTACCTAAGCAGAATCACTTACCAAAGGTAAGTTCAACGGATAAAAAGCTTAAGCAGGACAGGCAAACATACAAAAAAAAATTTTCATCATTTAGTCATATTTATATAATTCTAAATCAATAAAAATATTTTAAACACAATTAAAAATATCTTAAATAGAAAAATATTTATCACGACTAACACACTAAATAAAAATATTTCGGTGGTACCATTGATAAAGCTCTACCACGAGTAAATTATAGTAACATATATTTCAAACAAAGATTAAATTTACAGCAACGACGAAACTATGAAAAGTTCTTCGGAAATAAGTGCCCAAAACATTAAAGAAACACACTATACGATGTTCATTTAAAGTCGCAACTTTGGTGAACTTCCCCAAGAATCTATTAATTAAATATTGACACAGGTGAGGGTGAACAGGCTGCATAACAAAAGAAAACGCACACAGGTGAACTACTAAAGTTAACCACTTAATAAATACTATAACATTGTAACCAGCTTAAAACTTTAAACTTCTCACGTAACAAAACAAAAGCATTTTGTTGTCACTCATTTTCTAATTGAGCGAAGTTTTTCCTTTTCTCAGACCGCTTTTCCCCTTGATTTAATCCGATGCGGGTCGGGACAGCTCGTTCCCTTGAGAAAGCGAAATTCCACTAAAATGTTACAGCAATATTGGCTTAAAGTAAATACTTTATTTTTAATTTATTGTATGTGTGTGAGTGTTTTTCAATTAAATAAAATATGGAATGTTATTACATCAGGTTGTATAATACAATTTACATTAAAATAAAGTTATATGCTGATTATCATCGACTGCCTTGTTGGCTTAGTGGTTCGATATAAGGCAACATCGATGCACAGGCGAGATCACCACCGTTATTATACACGTGATACACTGAGTGGAACATATATCTGAGTTACAGTACACGATGGATAGTAAACGAATACTTTAATAGTGTACGTCAGATGCGGCCGTGGAATTGAAATAATACCTATTATATATACCTTAGGATAATGTGTTGTATATAAATACACTAAATTATGTATTAGTGATATTTTCTGAGACCAAATAAAAGTCTATGAGCAAATACTTTATTTCATAGCATAAGACAAAGTCGCTTAAGTCTCTCTATCCCTGTGTATGATTTTATCTTTAAAATTACACAACAGATTTTGATGCGTTTTTTTAATAGATAGATTGATTCAAGAGGGAGGTTTATATGTATAAAACATGCCCAATATAGCAGAGAAACAGTGATCATTTTAGAGGTTTCTAAAGTGACGTCGTAAATAAACACAATTGCGCTTACATTGCAAACGCCGACTGAACCCTACAAGATAGATCAAAGTAATTTACTACAGTATTATTCACCTTAAAAAGGTCTTCAAAAAGTCAAGTCCATGGTGCTCTATGTCTATCTCTTAGGGATAACCCATAATAACCATTTTTTAATCTTTACGTTTTACGAGAAATAATGGCTTATTTTCGAAGCGATATTAAGCAATTCAGCATTAATTAAATAAGATAATTAAGTTCCTTATGCATTTAATATAAATTCATATGTCCCTTTACAGTATGTAATTTAAATAAGTATTTTCGAAGATATTATAGATTTAAAACGCAGGGACATAGCGTTTTGTATTGTCTAATGACAAAAAAGATGTGAACGTTGTAAGATATTCTGTAGTATATTTAGTATCAGCATTGCACCCGTGCGAAGCCGGGGCAATAAGTTAGTACTCTTATAATCGAATGGAACGGCAAATCAGACACGAAAGAGTTCAAGTTCTATCTTCAAAACTCTGAACAGTTATTGGGTATTTTTTAACAGAAAAACCCTATTAACTTTTTATTGATCTGGTTCGGGGTTTTAACTCAGAAAAAAAAACAGATCTTTAGCCTTGTACATAAACTAAAAAATACAAGTATTACTAAATTAAATATATAAATTAATGGACGGATATTTATAAATATTTGTATTTAATTATGGTAAAGTAAATACTCTTTTAAATCAACTTATATCATTTCAAGCTTGTGCAAATTCGTTTTTGCAGCGACAAAAACATTATCTTGAGCGTTGCATACGTTTTATTCATGTTGGCTCGGTAATTAAAGAATGTAGATGAGAAACATGGAGGTCCAGCTTACAAAAGTAATGCAGGAATAAAATTAGAACACAAAAACTTCCAAGTTTAAAATTCTATAAAATATAGCGGAGCGCCTTAAAAATACATAAGGTGTTTTCAATGTATAATAAAATTGCTTTAAAATTGATTATTCTAGAACATGTATTTTATAATGTAGCCGCTTTAAGGCATAAGTTTCAAAGTTACTTTCTAGTATGCGGCATTCGTTTTGAGATATATCTGATGTATGAAATTCGTTCGGTTAAAGGTTTTCACAATTGGGTTCTCACGTTAAAAAAAAATGTCATATGAAAAAAATGTCATGTAAGCCGAAAGCGTAAATTTTGTTTATTGTGTATGATTTAAAAAGAAAATCAGAATTGTTGACTATCATTGCTTATACTTCGAGACACATATATCAATAAGATATTTAAATAATCACGAATCACATTTATTATTATTAAAACTATTAATACAACATTTTTTAATTTACTTAATATAACGTAATATCATAGTCAAACATATTAATAATTTATAATAGTATCGTATTTGACAGCTGTCAATTTGCTTAGTTTAACGGAACAGAGATTATTTTACAGAGTAAGTATCAATTACCATTGTCATCAAAAATAATTTATTTTCATTATATAAATAGATCCGAATATAAATTCGGGGAATTTTAGTTATTCGTACAGTTTATTTGATTTTCTGTATTTGTGATATTTACATAAACGATATATTATTATTATTATTTTCTACTATATATAAGAAATAATATGATCAATCCGTATAAGTTGGTGATTTATAAGTTCGAGTGATGTTTGTCTGAGCAAAGTCACCGCCTTTTTCTTTGCAAATGTTTGCCTTCATAACTGTGCGTAACACACAAGCGAGTTTCAATACAAAATTCTGGAATAATAATGTTTTATAACGTGAAATAGACTTTGGATTTATAGACAATAGAATACGCCTACTTTATTCTATTTTACCGAGATTTCTACTTTTCACATTGAAACTATTTGAAAAATATAATAAAGTTGATTCTGAAGTAAAAAGGCGTAAATAGCACGTGAACGCATACTCTGTTATAATGTTACAAGTCGTTTTAAAATATTAATAGCTTCAAACGAACTTTTCATGTTCCAGAGACTTAATTCAAATGTATTGGAAGCGATTCGACTAAATCGATTTACGAAAATATAAATAATTTGCAATTCGGGTCGAACTTCTTTAAGACATACAAAATGTCAGAAAAAAACAATTATAAATTAATATCAACAATTAATATTTTTAATTCGATGTTTATATCGAGTCTCTGATGAGATATGGTATAATGCAATATTATATTCTAAATTACAATTTCCAAACTCGGGGCACCTACGGAGAATTTTTCAACAGTTCAGAGACAATTCTAATACAATACTTAAAGAAATTTTTCAGAATAAAATCAAAGAATAGCAACTTGAATTTAATTTAAATACTACTACTTACATCGAAATCAGTAATTATGTCCTTACTGATTTCGATGTAAGCGGCCAATCTTACGGGAGACCAGCCATCTACGCAGGTCATATTATAGTGCACAAGTATGTGCGCAAACATAAGTGCTCTCTCATAATCCAATGGAAGGGCAAATCCAGCACGACCGGAAATAGTTCAGGCCCAACCGCGCTACGTGTTTTCCGAGGCACGGAAGTGTATACACTTCCAACTTCCAGAGACCCAGGCTGTTACTGAGGATTTTCCGATAGAAAAACCCAAGAACCCACAAATTCCGAATTTGCGGCTATATTTCTATCCATTAGATCAACAAGGCAGTCCACAATAGCTACACTGAATATAAATATATGGCTAACCATTATAATTCCTGCAGCGAAAGATTGCATTCCTTAGAATTAGAGACACGACTACAATTAGGTTACGCCCAAACTTACCATTACCAAAATAGTAGCCAAATATGTTAGAATTATTTTTACCAAGAGCATCATGACATTTAAAAACACAAATCGAGCAAGTGAAAAGCCTATATTCGGTCACTTTGAGTCCATTATTGATATCGTTCAATAACGCAAAGGCTACTTTTGAAAAATCTTTATTTCCCAATAGTTCTCGCCTGTACAGTGATCGAGACGCCGCCATTGTATTTTACTCGGCTATCTGTACCAGCCTGCAATACCGAACTTTTGTATTTGTTTGTGGGAAACTCTCAACAAGCGATTTAAAACTTCACCATACTGCTCTATACACCGACGGGATGCATTAGGTACGATCTCATAGATGAACTAAATTCTTTGTAACATTTAAGATACCTTTTGTTATTTAAGAACGTCAAAATAAAACTCTTAGATATTTATTTGGAGATTTATATTCTTACTAGCTGTGCCCGCGACTTCGTGCGCGTTTGAATTTAATAAAAAAAATATTATTGTAACCCAAGTTACTCCTTATTACATCAGATATCTCCCAATGAAAGTCCCGTCAAAATCGGTCCAGCCGTTCCAGAGAACGTTTGCCGGAACAAACTGACAGACAAAAATTTTAAAAAATGATATTTTGTATACGTGTATACATATGTACATATGAATTTAGTAAAAAAAGTGGTTATTTTAATATTACAAACAGACACTCCAATTTTATTATATGTATAGATTATTAGGTACAAAAAAGGTTTATTATTACATTTATTTTTAAAGTAATTAATTTTTTTTTTTTTAATTTTGTTATATTAAGGCACGTATAGAATAAAATACACTTAAATTAAATGTGAACATTACTACAAACTAAGACCAATTAAGTTGTCTCTGAATTAATAACAATTTATTTTCTTCATAACTGTACTCTCAACAATTACACTTTTAAGAAAAAAACTTCTTGGAGGGAAACGTTAAGCATCTATTGGTCAAAATTCAAAGTCTAGATACCTATAAATACGTATGTGTAAAAATGTGTGTGTGTGAAATGTGTTTTTTAATTATGATAAGTAGGTTTAAAGTCATCAGGGAACCTATGAACAGACATATCGGTAATAATTTTCGCCACAGTCAGGTAAAATTTGGACTTTGATACCGGTTGATCGATCACCGAAGGTTGACACAGTCATATGTATTTTTCACGGATAAGTTATTATACCATCCAATTTGTTGTAACTCACCAGTAGATAGCGCTGAAGCCCATCAACTACCGTCCAACTGATCGTCATGATAAATGGTATACGAATACAAACATAGGCAGGTTGTCTGCAGAGTTTTTCTAGTATAATATAAAACAATTACACCGTCTCATATCTCAGTGAACTCGAGTCGAGATTGTTTAGATGCTGGAAGAACAATCGGGGCCAGAGTGAAAATATATTATTCACAACTGGCTTGCAATTGGCGCGGGATGAGATTTGTGCTGAAAAACAAGTTTTAATAAGATAAAGAGAGGTTGTTGAATTGCACCTTCCGTTGAAATTTGGATGTAAAACATTTACACATTTAGCCGACTTCAAATGTGGAACAAGATTATCAAACTTTACTTTTTTAACTATAAGAAGATTACTAAAAAGATTGGTTAACATTTTATGACATTAACATGGATGTTAATGACCCAGCCCATTACTCTGTACCAGAAAATATATATTAAAAAAAAAACAGTGATTCGGGGATTCATGCAACAGACAATTAATTAACAAAATTAACTACTGAGTTTCATGCTGGTTCTCAGAAGATATCAATTCCCGAATTGGTAGTAAGTCTTGACGACTCGTATTTGATACTAGTTGTCATCCGAAGCGTTGCTCATGTTATAAGGAATGGTCGCCGGGGTCGAAGGAGTGTTAGGCAAAAAAGTTAGCCTATGTAAGTATCCCTGAAGTTCAAACTTGCTTCGTCCCAAAAATCATCGAATTCGGTTCAGTGGTTTCGTTGTGAAAACGCAGCTGACAGACCGACAGGCATAATAGCAACTGTCTTATTAAATCTTGTATCTTATATTTGGGTTTTATTCGCGATTTAATTTAAAACATCCATTGGCACGCCTAAGATCGAATAGTATACCGGGACTGATACTTTCGCTTGTGCCCTGTTTTTTCCATTGTCGGTGTGTTTACTATAAATGCGTTAATCTATATCATGATAAGAAAGTTTTATTATCTTAAAAATATTAATTTTAGTTAATTCCGTATTATTATTTTGTTTTAAGGGACCATGCTCTCGACTGATATTTTCATATACCAAATCGACTAACAATTGTCTCCACATTTCCTTCCGTAACATTAACGTATGTCTAAACGGTAACGTTATATAAATACGCAACAAAATAACAAAGGAAATTAGTACCAAGTCAGTGAATAACGGCTCTATTAAATTAATAATGTTACCAGGAGATAAAACTTTCCTTTATGTATTTCATTAATCATAATATAATTCAGTTATTTCTTCGGACTTAGTTGGTAAGCATTTTAGTAATACCATTATTATAAAATTTGTAAGTATAATTTTTTTTTATCAATTGGGTTCGGAATACAAAACCGTATCGCTTTATGATCTATAATTACTAAGATTTTAAATGGGAAATGGAATTTGGGTAAGGCTTAGGTTAGGATGAAATTTGGTAGAGCAAAGCTTACATGCTTAAACTCCTAACTTTTTAGGACTTGCGTTACTTTTTCTACCGAACACCTGACGGCCCATAACTAAAACGCGATCGAAGCCGCGAGTACAGCTTGTACGATATAAATCACTCGTATAATACTATATATCGAATTATTCTTTAGCGCTAAATCGAGCATGCTCTTTTGCTGTACATATTAATAAAGTTAAATGTTGCAATGTGTGAGTAAAATGTTCCTGATTTAAAATAGTTGAATGAACTTTTATTACTCATCCCTAGTTCAACGCGCTTTAATTTTTCTATGTAACGAAAAACACAGAACAAAATATATGTAGCAATGTACGATTCTCTCCCGTCCCACCTGCCTTGGACCATTTAATTAAGAAATGTTTTCCTCGCCAATGCCGGAGGCACGACAAACACTCTGATTATGCAATCGTATAAAAATATACAGACTTGCCTTATTGAAAATTCTTTCTACGAACGTTTCACGTTTTTTGAATCTATACAGAGTTATTTAAGATTAAATTTACAAATATTATACTGAAATAACTGATTTATTTTTAAACTGCTCACAAAATAACAAAGTCAGTTTGTAAAGAAATCAAGAAAGTCGATTTTAATCTATAGAGCTGTTCTAAAGTTTTTATTTTTTATAAAAGTCAATGTCATCGTAGCACAGGGAGATTTAAACAAAGTTATAAAGAGTTTATATGTAACAACGAAATGTATACGTCTTAAGAAATATGTCAAATTTATCGTCCGAAAGAACTGGGGATGTTTTGGTTAAGATTCTTCGGAAATTGTGTCGCTCTCTCAACTATTTATGATGCATACACCGCGAGAACCTGAAGCCGTTTTACGGTTTATTAAAAATTCTGGGACGTGTATTCACATGTGAATTTCCAACGGACTATAGAAATGCTTTGATATTGAACGTGATGCAAATCATGAATTCGAAGACTTACCACAAAACGATTATGGCTATGAAGCCAGCAGCGTCTAATTTTTTTATTTAATTAGCGACAAGTACCTCTCTTATTACTGGGGAAAATCATTCTTTACCTTTCAGCAAAAAAGACGGATCTTAATACACTGATATAGAACTGTGTCGTGTGATGGCATAAGCTCGTGTAGCTATTTTTTAAAGTAGTAAGTAGCAGCCAATTGAGGATAGCCAACGCTGATTACTGGACAAGAATCTTTTGACAACGGCTTAGAGATTATTTCACCAAGCCACTTTCATAAAATTTTGAGTTTAATAAAATTTGAACCTATATATTTGAATGTTTCTTTACTGTGATAACCTCAATAATGAAATACGTGAAATTTGGAGGTGCTTGCCTGCGTTTGGCTCGCAATCTTCAACTCTAACACTTTGTAAAGGGGAGGGTTGCGTGGAAATCGTTTGTTACCAAAACGGTTTGCACAAACTTTAAAATAATTGATTTATATCAATAACGAATAATTTTAAAATATTATTACATAATTGGAAATATTGTATCATTACACGACCTTCATTAGTCGAGTCATATTATTTACAATAACCTGATTGGCCATTAAGGTTAACTTTTTCTTTCTTTTACAAATGGCGTCAGTCGAAACGTTTTTCATCTCAGCGCCAAGATTTGTATCCGTGCCAATGATTTCCCTAAAGTTCATAGACGCTTTCAGCCTCCTTCGATTTGGCTCCGCGCCAACAATCCACACTGATTGCATGTATTGATTCAAATATTGCATCTGTACTTTATCCTATATTAGTTTTTACTTGCTAAATTGCCATTCGTTTCAGTCGAGTCATATTTCTTAGTATTTTTGTCATTATTACAAAAGGCTATGCCATTAATATTAGAAAAAAAATTAACTCAATTTTGTATATTGTTATAAAAATAAAACGTAATTCTGTCATATTACATAACTGAAAAAGTAAACTGGTTACTATATTACAAAAAAATTTGCTTTTGTCTAGTAAAATTGTTTAGTAGTAAGACCGGAAGTTTTGAAATTTATCATTCATTTACTTGTGGGTAGGGTTTTGTGCAAGCCCACCTGGGTAGGTACCGCCAAACAGCAATACTTAGCTTGGTTGTTCGGTTTAAAGTGTGATTGAGGCAGTGTAACTACAGGCACAGAGGACATAACATATTAGCTCCCATGGCTGGCACCTTGTTGTGATGTATGGAATGGTTATTGTTTCTTGCATCGCTAATGTCTATGGGCGGTGGTGACCATGTACCATCAGGTGACCCATTTGATCGGCGACCCAACTACATATTACATAAAAAAAAATGAAAATGGAATTGTTCATACTAAATATTGCTCGTATTTGAACAAAATGATGAACCTTCTTAGTATAGTAAAAAAATCTTAAGAATGCGTTAAATTGCGTTGTAGTAGAAAAATATATTTTAGTAAGTGAGAATAGAAAGGGTATCAGAGTCGAGCATGGCCTATGCTCCCCGACATGGTTGAAACGGCCCTGTTTACGAGGCGAAATTAATTTGCTCGCTTGCCGATAAAGACTAAGGGTATAATAACAACGGAAACGAGTAAATGGAAAATGTTTATAAAGCAGTTCTACTATTTTTTTTTATGGCATTGGTTGGCGGACGAGCATATGGGCCACCTGATGGTAAGTGGTCACCACCGCCCATAGACAAAGGCGCTGTAAGAAATATTAACCATTCCTTACATCACCTATGCGCCACCGACCTTGGGAACTAAGATGTTATGTCCCTTGTGCCTGTGATTATACTGGCTCACTCACCCTTTTAACCGGAACACAACAATACAGTGTACTGTTATTTGGCAGTAGAATATCTGATGAGTGGGTGGTACCTACCCAGACCCTACAAAGCCCTACCACCAAGGGCCTACTATTCGAAATACTTAAAAAGCTATCACTTTTGCTTATCAAGCAATCAAACACACGTATACCACGTCCAGAGTTATACGTGTATGTTGCTACATGGTTATGTATGTTGCTACGAAACAAAAGTTAGCGCGATTCAGATTTTTTTGCCATAATATATTATAAATATTTTTATGACTAGGATGTGAGTTTATTGCTTGCATGTATTGCTTTTGTATTTTATTTACGAAATATATTGAATTTACCTTAATAACATAAATAGTGATATTGAACTTGTTTCATAAGGCGGTTCGTTTTTATTAAACTCAGTATATTAAGGAATAACTTTTACTATAAATAAAATAAGTATGAGTTGGAATAAGGTTTTTCATTTCTTACGATGGTGGATGGTAGTAAATGTCTCATTGAGTAAGTGGATGCCTTGGAGCCTGAATAAATTGAATACGAATCCTAGATCAGTTCAAAGTCATTTATGATTATTTTTCCATCAATAAATTCTCATTGCCTTCTTCTTCATAGATCTTACAGAAAGTTCATGGTGGTATATCACGTGCTACGGAAAGCACGAACTATCTATTTGGAATTTGCTTAATTTTTCAAATCGTAGCGTATCAACGTACGTTGTATTTTTGACGTTTCACGGGTGATTTTCTTAAACAAAAGCTTCGCCAAATATTAAAAATTAAATTGTACGTATAATCGATTACGTTTCGTTATTAAATTACCCACAATGTGCTTTGAACATATGTACATTCTTTTATTTTATATCTAGTTTAAATCATTACAAAGTTAGACAAAAAAGGTATTTCTTGAAACGTCAATGTAACGACTTTAATTACATCCAGGTAGGAACAGCTGCGGGTGACGATTATTAATTGAAGGCGTTTCGAATCGCGTTATAGCATTTTATGAAAATATTATTTGATTTCTGAAGTATTAAACGTTGAATGTTATATAAATGATTGTGTTGAAAAGTAAAGACTGGTACGATAAGTAATTTCAACATTAAAAAATATGTAGCCGTCACGAGAGGAAAGCAGATGTCGAACATTGGAATTGATGTTTATTGGAATAAATTATAATCAAAGAATCTTTTATTCCACATTTTTTTGTTGGCTACAAATAATAATTGAATAAAAGTAAATAAAACCATACAGTTTCTTCGGTAAAATACAATTTGCCTACGTGTGCAGTACACACTTACATGGAGAACGAACGAATTATTTGTTATACGCACCACGCACACACAAGAAAGAATGTATGTGAAACGGCATAAGATAGCGTCATTCCTTGTGTGCATGTATTACTACATATTTTTGCAATTATTTTAATAATAAAAAAAATTATATATTTTTCGTGTTTTATTAATTTTACATTAAGTTATTGGATTACTTTCATTATGAATTATTTCTATAACAATAATTTTCCTTGTTTCATTGCGGAACGTTCCGTCGTGGCCTAATCCATTTGACACTATTTTTTTGAGTGACGCTCATTGAATTGTAAATAATTATTTGAACATCGCGTTTCTTTAATTTTGACGAATCATTAAAGTTGCTTTAAATTTTGACGTTTGATATTTTGCAACTGACGTTGATTATTGAACTAAAAATACATTACGGTGTATTCAACAAAAAAAACATATGTTGAAATACTATTTTTTTTATTTTTTCCGCTCGGTCGAGTGTCGAGTGAAAAGTTTATAAAAGAGTTTTAACGGAAAAAGTTTATTATTCTATTACGATGTAGCAGACTGGTTTAAAAGTTTAACTGGATATCCTAGCTTTAAAATTTAGTTCACAATTTACAGTATTCTATATTCGTTTTAAATTTTAAAATGTTCTTTGTAAATAAATTTACTATGGAATATTAAATGTCCGAAATTAATTAAACGCACCGCACAGTTGGGGATAGTATTCTGTTTCGAATGCCTCCTGTGGGTACTGATATTGACAGTACAAATCCAGCACAATCATTGATAACGCTAAAATTAAAAAAAATAAAGCTCACGTCAAAAATACATCGATAAATAAGGCATATTACTCATTACAAGATAATATCAATGATAAAAAATCGTGCATTTAGTATTTTTTATTTCTAGGCAGGATATACATATTATATAAATTAATTGCACTTTATTGACATACTCTGTAATTGGAATGATGGAAAAGAGTAACTACTGAGTTTCTTGCCTGTTCTTCTCTGTAGAATCCACTTTCCGAACCGGTTGTAGCTTTACAATTAATTCAACAGTGTAACATCAAAATAATTAATAGCTCTGCGTTTTAAAATATATGTAGGGCTTTGTGCAAGCCCGTCTGGGTAGGTACCACCCACTCATCAGATATTCTACCACCAAATAACAGTACACTGTATTGTTGTGTTCCGGTTAGAAGGGTGAGTGAGCCAGTGTAATAACAGGCACAAGGGACATAACATCTTAGTTCCCAAAGTTGGTGGCACATAGGTGATGTAAGGAATGGTTATTATTTCTTATAGAGCCTTTGTCTATGGGCGGTGGTGACCACTTACCATCAGGTGGCCCATATGCTCGTCCGCCAACCAATGTCATAAAATAAAAAAAAATAAAAAAAAAATATGTAGCCAGTTTGACTACAGAGTTCGGCATAGTTTCAGAGTTCTGCATATACTCTACTCTGGCATAGCTAATCTAATCTAATCTAATCAAAGACAATGATATTTAGACATAGACAAAATTACCACGTTTTACTAATATATGTTACCTAATAAAAATAAATAAAATAAAATTAGCCTTTATTGCTGTAAACTTACAAAACATTATTTTACTATAACTTAATCTAATTATAACTACACGTTTAATATACGTATAGTTTTCTAAGTTAACGGCGTTCGGGTGTTCGTTACCTAACGCCTTTATTGATAGTATTAAAATATGTATTTAGTATAGAGGTTGAAATCATCAAACGATAATAAAAAACTTTATTGCAATAAAGCAACCGAATAGTTCGGAAGTTGACACTCGTCGATTTTCTTCCGTCGCTCCCACAAAAGGCGAAAACTTCCATGTCGTATTGGTGCAATACGAAGTCCTGAATTCACAGATTGCGTCGACTTTCCGACTTTCGTCTCTGTATTGAAGATCCGAGTTTCGGGACAGACTTCCGATGAATGAACAATGAAGAGTAACAAGAGTGGTTTTTGTTTTATACCTGTATCCTTTATAGCATTCCAATACTAGAACTTAAATTTTGATAAGGATTACAAATACGGCATACCAACTTTAGGCAGAGACTGTTTATAAAATATTTATTTATTTAATTTGAGAACACTTAATAACTATAAGCCAATAACAATTCTGACATATAACATTGAAGAGACTGAGAGTAGAAAAAAAAGACACAAAAATGATAACAACAGTACATATAAAACTAAGTGTCAGTAATTAAAAAAAAGCCAGTGCGACCACAAGTTAAAAAGTTAAAAATTACTATGTCTTTGCAAACATTTCTGTCATGTATCGCTTAACATAATTATGCTTTCTGCAGAAAACATCAAAATCTTCACAAACTTCTAATATGGTAATAAGGTTACAATAATGTAAGTACATGTTTTATGAATAATAGCAATACCTCATTATAAGGAATTACTAATATTTCTATTTATTCTCCAGTTAAGTCGTCAGGGCCTCCAACTTTTTACATCGCCAGGTGGCCCTTAAACCCTTGCGCTATTAACGCTTACGCTAAATTATGTGTGACTTATAAATATAATTAAAAAGTAAATAAGGTTAAATGTCACATAAATATATAATGAAATATATTTTAATAATTTTAAATTTTTATATTAATTCTTGCTTATGTACGCATAAATATCCATTTAAATAAGAATATAATTTTGTTGCTATTTATTTGTTTATATTATCTATTATATTTTAAAGTAAAGTTTATCTCATTGTTATGTTTTTTATAACATTACGTTTAAAATGCTCAAACTTTGAAGTAATCAGTCCTTAAACTACTTATTCTGATTCATCATTCGTTCGATAATGTAACTTTCGTGTCCACAGGGTAATGCTACTAGCATTCTTGCTAGCGTTCCACGTTGTCAAGATCGCGGTACAGTAATAAAATTATCAATTTTTATGTGTATATATTTAAATGATAATAAATGTTTTCCTATAAAATTTAATATAATAATAACAATTCACACTACAAAGCAAATATAATTAAATATTTTCACAATTTTAATTACCAGAACTAAAATAAACGATTAAAACAAACAGTCAAGACATAAATATGTGAACTTTTTGCCTTACCGTAGTAAAGTTAAGCTTTAATAGTAATATCCACAATAGTTACTTGTTTTAATGTGTTTAGATAACTCGTGTGGTTTAACATAATACTGTTAAACTAATGGAAGTACAGTTTATTTACTGTGAACATTACATACGCTCATCAGAGTGTAGTTACGCGTTTGCTGAGTCATGATGGTAATATAAATCAAAACTTTACGAGTTCCCTGGAGGTTCAAGGTACAAGCTTGTTATTGTTTCAATGCATTACTCTGACATAAATTATATCGATGCATAAAAATCATATTATAAACTTAGCAATAACATCAATATTGATTCGGGCAATTTATGTAATTTTTTTATTACTAAACAGTCCATTGGTCAAATTGACCGAAATTCATTGCTATATAAGTGCTAAGATACGTAGGAAAAATGAGGCTCAACTGGACGATACTCTGTCATTGTTTTTCACTTTTGACATGACGTGTGTTGTCATTGGCAGTATGAACGTGAACTATGAATGTTTCGTTTTGAATATTATATCGATAAAAGTGTTTTTTTAATTATTTTTTTTAAGTATAAATTTCCCACTGCTGGGCTAAGACCTCCTCTCCTCTTGAGGAGTAGGTTTGGAGCATATTCCACCACGCTACTCCAATGCAGTTTTGTGGAATACACATGTGGTAGAATTTCGTTGAAATTAGACACAGACAGGCTTCCTGACGATGATTTCCCTCACCGCCGATCTAGAGATGAATTATAAACACAAATTAAACACATGAAAATTCAGTGGCGCTTGCCTGAGCTTGAACCCGAAATCATCGATTAATATGCACACGTTCCAACCACTGGGCCCTCTTGGTTTTTAATTTACTTAAATGTATTTCTAATAAATATTTTATAAAAATATTAACTTTCTGCACTCCGCTTCCTCATAATAGTGCAGAATTTCATACAACTCTGTCAACCTTTTTGGTAAAAAAGAGGTACAAAGTTATTGCCTCACGTATTAATACATAGATAATAATATTTTATTACTCTCATATTCCAATAGAACTTCCAAGACACGAGTAAGTGATTTATATACTTTAGGGTCTGAAACTTTACCAGCAGACATTTTTAACTTTGCTGTTTCATAAATTCAAATCATTTGTAAAAAATACATTGATGTAGAAGGCATATTATTCAATAAAAGATTGTACAGATCAGATGATAAAAAAGCGTGGAGTTACTACTTGTTGACTTCCAGGCAGGATATATTACATAAATATATAATCGTAATTAACTAACATGACTGTATGAAAAAGGCAACCTAACTACTGAGTTTCTTACCGGTTCTTCTCGGTAGAATCTACATTACGAACCGTATTGTACTTAGGACGTCGGATCTGCAGTCTCATACACTACGAAACCAACCAAGTAGATTGAAAATGCTCAAAACAAATTTCAAAATTCATTAATATAGAAGTATACACTTACCTATTGATTGTCAAATTAACTGGGGGTCAAATTAACCAGCTCGATAAAAGAAAATGTCCTATCCTTAGTAGAAGCGAAAAAAAATATTAGTTATTGTTATAATTTTTTGTATTAATATTTATAGCAAGCTGTAAATAGTTACGGCATGTAAAACTATCATTTGTATTCCTTTTTGTATATATTTTGACTGCCTGTTGTTCTAGAGGCTAGATATCGGGAATCTAGCTCAAATCTTTGGTTATATTTATTACAACAGTTAAGCTTAGTCATGTTATAAACATTAATCACAACTTTATCAGTTTCGTCGAGAACATGTAATCGTTATGTGAAAACAATGAACAAATAAACTAGCTTAACTCTTATAAACATTATTGCGAGACTTATCATCTTTATAACTATGAATTTGTAAAACTATAGAATTTCTAAATCCAGGTCCATCTTTAACAAATTTGTTAAAGACACGGTTAAACACATCATTCGATGTAAATATATATAAATAGGCTAGGGCCCTCCTTGTAAGGAGAAGGATCGGAGTAGCTCCAATGAGTGCTTATGAATATGTATACATATTATGGTAGATTTTTATCCGAGAAACGTAATATTTATGCTTTCCAGGATTTGAACTCAAGGCAGTATTCGGTTAATATTCAATTATATTGGTTAATTGACCAATGGGCCATTTCGTCATGTGTCATAATTTATAAGAAATTATAGTGTATTCAAAATCAAAAGGATAATATTAAAATTATAGAACGCTTGTCGAACATAATAAGATAAACTATACAAATACTCTCCGTCACAGAGCGAATTTGGAAAGGCAGTAAAACTAATAAACTGCGGGGATATCACAGACGCACCATTTACCCTCTAGACCGCGACGCGATTGGCCCTGGCTTACGACCACTAAAACGTTTGACATTCGTTTTATAGAGTAACTGTATGGGTGAACGCGTTGAATTGATCATGAAACAAAATGTTATACAACCAGACGAGAGAATTGGAATAAGGAAATCTTTACGTATTCTAAAAAGCATATTATTTGTATATATATTTAGTTAAGCTCATAAATTTGCAGAATCTAAGGTCTTGGATTTCAACCGGAGTCGGGCTAGCAAAAGTCGGTAGGACGAGCACATTGGTTTAAACTTTGATGCTGTAAGATATATATACTATATATTAACTATACCTTACGACGACTGAACTCCCTCCATCTACGTCTGATTACCATTTCAAAGAATTATTACAGTGTCGGAATAGTGCACTTTTGTTGACATACCTAACCGCAATTACGCTAGTCCTTAAAAACCGTTGTAGACATTATTAGGTCAGGAGTCTACTTCATTTCTTCTCCACTAACTGTGTTTAATTAACTGATCCTTAAAAAATTTAAGTTTCTTACTATGTCAGCTACGGCTGAAAATGGATTAATTCTTTTAACCGTGCCGGAACTACATAATAACTCTTTTATGATAAAAAATATACATTTACATCTTGTATACAAATATATATATTTATATTTTATTATTTGCAAATTCACAAAATGTTCATCATTCGACAGAAATATTTTATGACGGTTTTAGAATGTTTCCGAAATGAACGCAAACAAATCGAGAGCAAAGTTTATTTTACTCATAAAACCCTTTGAAAATAGAGGACAATGATAGTAAAACAGAGTTCGATCCTTTTCTTGCTAAATATCGAAACGCGTTCAACACAAATTCGCCAACATTCAGGTTATAAAAAAATATCTCAATGTTTAGATAGCAAGGGCAGCCGAGCGTGTCGGCCTGATAAAGAACGCCTATACATTTCTTCTGCCGATTTTGTAATATTTTACTAGCATGCAATTATCTTTAGACCTGATTGTACTACTCCACTAACTTAAATGTTCAGTGACACAGTGTGTTTAAAGGTACAAGGGATATAATATTTTAAACCTCACGGTATGTTTAAATTTTTACAATACCAGTTTGTTTGGGCCAAATTATAATGTCCCTTGCATTTGCTTGTTCGCTTTCTAAAATAAATACAAGCTCATTAACCAAAATAATCCAAGTCAACCGAAATTCCAAGACTTTACAACTCTCATTTGAAATAATAATAATACAGCAATCAAGAATAATTTAAATACATATGGACATGTTTTAGCATGCATCATGCAAAATGTTTACTAAAAAAGTAGATACATTTTACGTATCTCATTTAAATAAACGCGAGGACCCAGCTGGTCAACTTATTTGTGCCAAATAATTTGTTCCATTGTCCAACTTTTGGCTGCAATAAATCTTGTCAACGGCCAATAGTTGGAAAGTTGGCGCATCGATTTTCTTACGTCGCAGCCGCAAATAGCTAAACTTTGTTCCATTGTTGGGATGGGTACAATATTAACGTTTTTATTATTCAGGTCTCTTCACTGAAATCATTATTTGGTCTGTAATGATGAATTGTCTTTTAATAATGGACACTAATTTAATAAAAGATGATAAAGATGGTTGCATTTGGTAAGAAAATAAAAGTATAGTCAATGAAATATTGTCCATTTAATTCATTCCATTCGGGAAAACATAGAAAATAAATATCAATTTATAATGATATTTTATTGCGAAATAACGCAGTAATAGGCAAAAAATAATAAATTATTCATATCTTGCAGATCACTTTTATGTCGTTATTTTACGATGCATTTTTTATTTTTTTATTTTAGTAGTATCGTTCATTGTAAATGGGATGTTCTTTATATAAGTTTTATACGAAGACGATTATTATTGTAGATCTATCACGCTAGACGTAAATGACTCTGCAATGTGACATGGTTAACTGACTGATTGAAAATCAAATATGAAAAAAAAAATAATGTGCATACAATCTGGTACATTTTTCCCCTCTGTTTATCAACCGACATTATTTTTGTTTGGGAGCTATTGACAACATTAACTGCTAATTAAAAACACGCACGCAAATTCCTGTATATTTTCCTAAAATTTTTAATAATGATATTTATTTATTTATACTTTATTGTACACCACATGATACAGATTAAAATATGTTACAAGAAAGATTCATATATTATTGTAGAGTACAACGGGCGGCCTTATGGCTAAGTAGCCATTTCTTCCAGACAACTCAATAAAGAGAGAGGTTGTATAGAAGTTGGGTAGGTAAATATCTACATGTAAATACTTATACAATGTACATATACACGATATATATCGCATTATTAGGTAGAATTTCAATAACAGGGCGAACATAAAAAAATCATTATCATGCATACTAGTATTTCTAAGTTCTTAAATTAATAATCTTCGATAGATGTAATAGTTTCATCTATTTGTTATTCTCATCGCTCATTGGATGTAAACAATGGCTTCCAATTTCCGCTAAGCAACCCGTGCAATCTTAGTCGAAAGCAATGGGAAAGTTATAGCTGGCATAAATTGTGCGTTCGATAGTTGAGCAACTAATGGCTCTTGCTTTGTAAGCGCAACTATCTCCCGATGGTGTAGTTTGCTAGATTTGAGTATAATATAATATACTGTGCTTACTGCATAATAGATTAGACTGATACGGCCTAGTAATAGAACAGGGATTGACGGTTTGGTGATATTCACTATATATTGAATCCTCATAACGGAACAAATTTTTCTTTTGCTCTTTTTTATTACGTATTATCAAAAGATATGATTTACTTTTACAGTCATCACGGCGACGGCTGTCATTGTCAACAGAGGCAAAACATCTGGAGACTATCTGAACTAACATACATAATTAACTATTCCTTTTTCGTGTGGTTTCTTGGTGAACGATTATCAGTGTATGGGATATTTAATTTAATTTATTTTTTTAACATCTGATTATTTTTCTTGAAATTAGCGCATCAAAACGATTCAGCAATATAATATTACTACAGTGATATAGAAAGGCAAAAACCGAATTTGTTTTCGATACCACAAAACAAAAGTACGACCCTAGTAACGCCCTCTAAGTTTCAATACTCTTGAAAGCACACACCATCAATGGAGCTTCGATTAAAACAAACACAGCAGGTGCACCAATCGCTACAAACGAAAAAAAAACATCTCTGCTCGGTCTAGAATCCGACAAGTCAATAGAAACGCTTTGAAAATGTTCCACCATCATACATTTCACGAATAATTTGAGAGCGAAAATTCAAAATTTACGTCCCAATAGCTTCTAACGAGCACCTTTGAATCATTTCACAGGATTTTTTGGATTGCTCCCATTCTTTTGTATTTAAGGATTTATTTTAAGCTTACTATCATATTGTAAAGACAACGTTTGATTATCGATAAAGAGATAAAGCTTAATGATTAAAAATCTATTGATTATTTGAATAGTTCAATGCTAAATTATATTAATAAAATAAATTAAATTTCCAAATTACTATAATATTATAATTTTTGTTATTATTTTTGCCTTCGTATATGTTTGCAGGTTTGTGTACATATATATATTTTTTTCTGTAATCATTTTGATATATATTTATTTTATTTTCACTCATTTTGTTATATCTTGAAACGGAACCCTTATAGATTCGTCATGTCTCTCTGAAAGAACTATACTCTTGAAACTTGGTAAGTAGATGTATTCTGTGAACTGCATTAAGATTTTCACACAAAAATAGAAAAAAATAATAAATTTTGGGGTTCCCCATACTTAGATCTGAAACTCAAAAAAAAAATTATTCTCGAACCCGTACGTGTGGGGTGTCTACTACATGAAAGTGAGGTTTCTACTATCATTTTTTCTTAACTGTATAGTTTGCGCTAGATACACTTCCAAAGTGGTAAAATGTGTGACAACCTTGTAACTTCTAAAGTGAGAGAATGATAAAAAAAATATATGATATACATTACCATGCAAACTTCCATCCAAGATTAATTTGAACGAAATCTAGTAAGTAGTTTTTTTTTTTAATACGTCATAAATCAAAAACCGTAATTTACCTTTCATTCAATCAACTTAAATATAAAAAAAAAATCATTTGATTTCATAAACATAAACCTTGTTACTTGCTACTACGGACCCTTCATGGGCTAGTCCGACTCGTACTTGGCCAATTTTTTTTTATTTCTTTTTCGATTCTCTCGCATTATGTTTTGTTTATTTTTGAAAAAAATGTTTTGGTCAATCTTTGTATTTTCTTGTGTGAAATGTGTTGCTTTGTACCGTTTGTTTCCTTAAGAAAATAAAATAAAAATATAGTAGGCCTTTGGCCTGTGTCTTTTTTTTATATTTCGAGTCGTTACTAGCTTTATAAATTAATCCTGTAACCAGACAATTTAAAATTACCAAAACGTCATAAAGATGCTGAAAGGTAAATGGGCCACCATACGCTGCCAGTGAAAAATGTTATGAAAAATATTTTCATGTGAATTTAAACATCGACATTATGTTTCTTATTTTATGTTAATGATTGTTGACTTCCAGGCAGGATATATAACGTACATATAACTATATATACACTATAACGTACATGACTGTATTTTTAGATGTTGAAAAATAGTAACTACTGATTTTCTTGCCGGTTCTTCTCGTTGGAATCTACATTCCGAAACGGTGGTAGCTTTACTTAATATAGTTTGTTAAATGACGATTCAAAAGTGCTTGTAAAAGCCTACTTGAATAAAGTATATTTTGATTTTATATGAATTAAATTTATCTAACCAAACAAAAAAAAACTAGATCTTTATAATATTATGATATTGTATATGATATCCATTAGCGATTCTCCTTAACATCACAGCACAGTCATCTTCGAATTCGTATCAAAACATCCGAATGAATCAAATTTCGATTTGGTAACCAGAATTGCATAACAATCGTATCGCATTCGTGTACTGAGAATAATCAACTACCAGGATACTTTATAGATCCTCTGAGTACTATTTGCTTAATTTTTAAAATTAGAAGTCAATGAACTCTTTTAGATATTTCCCTTTTTGTTGTGTGAGTGTGTGCTATTCATGTATATGATCGTTTATTGGTGATATATTACTTTGAATATTTAACCAGTAAAATTAATTATGATGATGTCGACTGGACAGATTTCGCCCACGACGGCGATTCTCAAGTTAGATCAGTATCTCCTGTGTAGTTGACACAGGAGATTTTATAGTGTCCAAGAATGTACTACAACACAGGTGCATTATTTATCGTCTTACTCTCATTATCCAATGGGACGGTAAGTCCAATACAATAGGAAAGAGTTAGGCGCAGCACCGATGTCTTTCCGAGACACGGAAGAGTTCAGACTTCTACTTTTCGTTTTCCCAGACTTTGTACTGCTTGTCAGCAAGATTTTTTCGATAGAAATATCCAATATTTTTTAATCAGCCGGACATGCTGCTTGAACCCAGGACCTCGGGATGTGAGATTCGACCAACAAAGGAGTAAAAGTAGGTACGATATCATGTGATGCCACTGATGAACAGGGGCTGGAAAGCGTGAAACTTAACCGGAGATTGCGAGTTTAAAATGGGCACACCGGAACCGCGCCTTATTTCAGGATAAAGCCTTTATCACTATCCATTCGACAATCTATATCCTTTCGAAACATCACGTCAATATTTTGGTCCGTCTTTGCGTGAATGATGCACAAACCAATGAACCAACAAACACAGTTATGTATATAATATTACTAGCGATATTAATAGACAAATCCGCGTTCTTTACAAACTTACACACATACGTAAGTACATAGGTTCAATACCAAGGCAGGCGGGTTTGCACTTATTCAACCGCTAAACAACACTGCCCAGGATTACTATATACGGGCTTATATTTAGCTTAAAGCTTTTTAGTTCCTAAGGTTGATGGCATATCGATGATGTAAGGAATCTTACTAATATTATAATTTCGGAAGTTTTGATAGATTGATGGATATTTGTTATTCAATGACGCCAGACAACTGATTGAATCTAAATAATGTTTGGCACAGAGATAGATATGACAGAATGGGTGGGTGATCAGAGTGGATATCCTCACCATCCGACATTAGGTGTGGGCGTAATGTAAGTATGGGTAAATAATAACAGTTCCGTAATCACTCAAACAGTTTACTTTCAAACACTATTACACACAATAATAACGACGAGTCGTAAGACAGTTCCTAGATGTGTTGTCTGTACGGCGGCTAGCACTGAAGTGTAGTGTCACCGACTCGCACCGACCCATCTAGACTCCGTCGAAGCGTTATGTAATACTGACAACGTTTGCGGCTCGTCAAATCAGCTTCCGTATTGTTGACATCTCCGACAGATATATAATCTATCTATCCTTTAGGATTTTAATAGTAAGGAAGTTAGAAAACTTGTAATAATTATTTCTAATAGAGCCAGTGTCTGTGGGTGGCGGTTGACCACTTATCATAACCTACCCCACCTACATAAGTCACAAAAAAATATATATGTAAATCTAAGATCGTAAATCGTGTGAGTTCCAATAGTTAATTCGGTATGTTGTTTAGTCAATTTACATCTTCATGAATTCAGGAGCAGTATCGTGATCAGTAGCTACTGGTTCGAATTGAAGATATTGGAAATCCGACTTCGAGAGACTAGGATTAATTATTGATATACAATAGATTTATTGACAAGTAAGAATATTATATTATACTTACAGAATCTTGTAGTTTCTGATTATAAAACAAATGCATATGGAGCGCGGAACATTATACTGTAGTAAAAACAAGCGAATACGTGTAAATATGTATACTCCCGGTAGTACGAAACGACGCATCCTTTTGTTAAAACGTCAATAATTGTTCCAAATTTCATTGTGATTGGTCAAACGTTGTCGAAGTCTATTAATCTAAAACATAAAGGTACACCGTATTTACTTTTAAGACTATATATAAGATTTAATTAATTTGAAAACTAACTATTACAGGTTTTCAAGAGTCTGTCTGGTAGATAAAAATGGGTGCTCTTCCTCTTAACTATTGAGTTCGATTTTGAGGCTTAAACAAGAATCTTTACAAAAAATATACGAATACGTAAATATATAAAATATTATTATAAAGAGCCGAGATGGCCCAGTGGTTAGAACGCGTGTATTTTAAGCAATGATTGCGAGTTCAAATTAATTGATTGCGAGGCAAGGAACATCGGTACGCCATATCTCCCATAAACAAAGTTAAATGAAAACGTAAACGAGTCTGACTATCACGTACGTCATGATATATTTTTTATTAATGAATTAATATTTTCTTTAAATATTCTATGAGGACGAAGAAATTAATATATAGTAAGTTTATAGGTTATTTATAAATAATTTTATAGCACGATGTATAATTCAACGGCATTCTATTCGAATATAAAATAGAACTAAATATACGAAATATACTAGAAACGAATTCGTAAAGAATAACCTAACAATGAGCACGTATTATTGCATGGTTAGTTTAAGATATCTATTACTATATAAAATTAAATTCCAACCAAGATTCCCGATTACTCCACACAATTACACTCAATTTGAGTCCGTAAATGTCGCCAGTCACGTCGACGTATCGAAACACGAGTGCTCGTTGAGACGCGACACACGTAACCGCTGAATAGAAGCTTGTACAACGACCCAAGTATTAGTATCTCTAACAGACCTGAAAAACATCTAAGTTTATACTCATATTGAGATATTATTATAGATATTCATAAAACTATAACTATTTACGAATGTTATAAATGTCCTAAGTACGTAGGTATTTACAAAATACATGTAGATGTTGCTTATAAATGGTTCTTAAATGCAGCAGCACAGAGCTTTTATTGGCTTAATCTTTACATCTTCTATACGTATAATAAAATTGGAGTGCCTGTTTTTAATATTGACATAACCGAAATATTTTCTTTGTCTATCTGTCTGTCTGTTTGTTCCGGCTAATCTCTGGAACGGCTGGACCGATTCGACGGGACTTTCACTATCAGATATCTGATGTAATAAGGAGTAATTAAAGAGAAAAAAAATAAAGTCTACAACAATATTTTTTTTATAAATTCAAAAGCGCACGAAGTCGCGGGCACAGCTAGTTTGTATTTATAATTCGTCTAGTTCAAGTTCAATATCGTTAGGAAGTCTGCATTTGTCGAGTGTAATTTGCTTCGTGGTGGATGATGCATTGAAGACGTCTCTCCCTCGTCACTTTTTGTATTGAAAGTCCATTCGATAATTCATTTATCCAACTCTATACAAATAAAATATATACAACTACAACCAAACGCCTGTGATTTTAACAGAATTTTTAATTAAAACTATTTTTAAATAAGTAAAATTCAAATGTCTGTCTGTGTGTCTTCATAACAACAGGCTCTTTTTATGGACCGTTGGCGATGTAAGAAATGTTACCATTAAATTTACCATCTTACATCGAAAATGAGCCACCAATTTTGGGAACTAAGATGTTATGTCCCTTAACACCTTTCAGTGTTCACAGGGGCCTGTAGTTTCTATAGCAACCTACTACTATTAATATTAGGTTAGTATGTAATCAACTCGTTATTTGGATGTGTGTCATCTGACCGTTCCTTGTATAAGGCTAACCCGTATGCCGGTATAACAATCCCTCTCGACCGCAATTATATAATGAAGTCTCTACTATTGACTTGAAATATTATTTTAATAATTAATAACTTATAAGTAGATACAAAATAATCTTTATTGTACATACATCATATTAAAGAAACAGATCTATGCTAGTAAAGACGTACACAGACAGTCTTATCGACCTTATACAATCTTAGGTACTTATAGCAACAAACACAATCCCGGAGACTGTCTGTTGCTATATGAAATATGCATGTACGATAAATAATCACCAATATATATATTTATTCATGGAAATTCAGAGAAATTGTGTTATACATCAAACAAGATTGGTGTGTCGCGTGTCGTCGCGAGAGCGTCGGTGCACTGTCGCCTGTCAAGAGCAGACTGCATCATATTATGACGGAAAGCAGACAATTTGTGTGACTCGGTAACCGCTCCAAGGGTAATATTTGGATACTTCTTATCATGGAACAAAATCGAAATATACTTTATTCAAATAGGCTCTTACAAGGTATGGATTTACATTCAACAAAATATAAAGTTGCCACCGGTTCAGAATGAATATTCCACTCATTAGTTAAAAACAATGAATGTATGAGAATCAACGAATGTTAAGTTTACTCTTTTTATCATATACATAATATTTTATCGAGGAATAATTATTCTGGTACTAATTTTTATTTTTACTCTTTAATTGTGTTTTAGATAAGCAAATGTAATTTTTGATTTTAAGTGATCACAACCTTCCAGATATTGGAACAACAGAACAACTAAAGATCACCTACATCGCCAATGATCCACCAACTTGGGGAATGTTATGATGTTATGTATACTTCTACGATATCAGTACATATGACATTCAGTATATTGCGAAATGTAACCAAAAGTTTTAAACGTATTCTGCATCAGACGATTCCTAGCTACCAATTCGTAACTCCCGACGCTAAAGCAATATGAATTACGAGCCGCAAACTAAGTTATAAGGGAAAATCTTTATAGTTTAAACTCTATATCTAAATGTCAATATCTGTAAGGGAAAAGTTTCACAAATTCCATTATAAAACTTGTGACACCACGAGCGAGTTGAAGAAAAGTTTCGCTTCTTTTCTATAATATCTTATAAAGAGTTCTCTTGGGATATTATTTCGTATTTACGTCGCAGCTTTTGAATCTCAAAGTGTACTCTAAATGTTTTAGAAAATGTTTACGTCGTGTTTACAGTTCTTGCTTTTATTTTGTTTCTGTTGCATTGTAAGGTTAAACTCGTTGGGACATTCTTTCTTGAATAAATAAATTTAAAAATAAATTTTATTGGATTTGACTTTAAATTGATTTTCTTTTGCAAATATTCATTGTTACTGATATATGATCTATTGTAACAGCCTTTTAACTTCTCAATGGTGGGATAAAGACTTTGATCTCGATGAGGTATGAAGCGTAATAAATCACGCAGCTCAAATATGGGTGGGTGGTGGTTCACTAAGTGACAGAATATTTTCGTTTCGTTTTCTTGCCCACACGATATGAATTGTAAACACAAGTTAGGAACTTCACATGTAAAAATATATTAGTATGTTCCAGTTAGATTCGATAATGTTTAAGTACACGTGTATGAACAGAAAATTTAAAATATTTTGGCGTGAACTTAAACTACGCGTAAACAAATATTTTATTGGAGTGATCTTTTATTCAGATCTATTTTTAAAGGGACTTCGAAGAACAACTAAGTAAAATATGCTTTTAAATTGATTGCAATTAAATTATTTTATATCCTGAATGAAAATCAACGAATACTTGCTTTATACGCTTTTTATCATCTCATAAATGTCAATACTAGGCACTCGACCTGGCTACGCACTGGTGCAATATATTGATAAAGAAAGTTAATTGTGCGCTTAGTAAGAAAATATTAAGTAGGTAGGTATATTACTTAATTTTATAACGTTTGTGTATTTATAAGTTTATATTGAAATATAAGAAGATCAAAAAAAATCTTATAAAACTATAAAGATTCCAATTAGGATATATTTTGATGCACTTATCAAAATTTTATTGAAACATCCAGTTTCGCATCGAACTATTTTTTCGGTTACGCGTAATTTGGAATCGTTGACATCTTCTAAAGTCGTTTATCATTCGTATAAAGGATATAGTGTAAAAGGTACCAATTATTTATCTGAATTTATTAAAGCCCTTTTATTTCGAACCACAGTACAAATACCAAACAATACAATATTTATTTATTTATTTATAATATGTCACGCAGTTCGGCGTGCCTCTTAGCATAGGCCTCCTCCAGCTCTCTCCATTGAGCTCGATCCTCCGCGACTAGTCCAAAATGGTCCCAGGGTTAGACGGATATCGTCACTCCATCTACTCTTTGGACGCCCTGGTTTTCTGGTGTTCTCTCTAGAGAGGATACCAAAGAGTCACCTGTTATCTGAATATGGATTAATAATGAATTGGAGAAAATTGATTCGTTAATTTTACTATTTATTTATTTTCTGATCATAAATGTACTATGTAGAATATTTTGTTATGTGTGATGACGTCACTAGTAGCAAAACAATATTATAATGAGTATAAAATGACATAACAAATTATTAAAATTTCGTCGTCAAAATTACAAAACACAGACAATGATGATGATGACAATTTCAATATGTAAAAAACTTCACAGATCTTTACAGATTCCAAAATTACATATGTGTTAGCGAGTAGCCCTAGTCTCCAATATGGTGTTATGTCATTGCATTATATAATTAATTATTATTATTATTACATATTATAAATATATACAATTATTATTGTAATTAATTGATTAATAATTTATACAACTTTAATTTATATTATTTTATATGGAATAACATTTAATAATGGCATGTAACACTATTTCTTATTTTAAAAATGATTGAGCTCTCATTAGGAAAACAATTGGATGGTTGTGAGGGTTGTAAAGAAATATAGAGAGATTGGAATATCATTGTAAAACATAATTTTATTTTGCCATCCCGAACTACTGAAATTACATATCTGTTTAAGTCCACCTGCAGTTTGTTCCGTTTTGTTTATATTATCCGCATCATACGTTATTATGTCAGAGCGTTTAAAGTCGGTGCGAGGTTTATTAACCAAAAAAAAAAAAACTTATTATATTTCGTCCTGGCGTGAGATTTCGAAATAATCAACAGTTGTAGAAGTGATGACAGTACGTATTAAAACTTTGTAAACGTCCCGAAGTGAGGCTCCGGCGCTGAGATTATAAACAGTCCGAACAGCTCTTTGAATAATGAATACAGTTTCTAAGCCTAAAACGTTACCCCGAAGTAGAATACCATGAGACATGATTGATGATACTATGGAAACATCAATACTAATGGTATAATGTTAATGTTATTCAAGTTACACGACTAAACATTAAGTAACCTTTATTACATTATCATATAGAGCCGAGATGGCCCAGTGGTTAGAACGCGTGCATCTTAACCGATGATTTCGGGTTCAAACCCAGGCAGGCACCACTGAAATTTCATGTGCTTAATTTGTGTTTATAATTCATCTCGTGCTCGGCGGTGAAGGAAAACATCGTGAGGAAACCTGCATGTGTCTAATTTCAACGAAATTCAGCCACATGTGTATTCCGCCAACCCGCATTGGAGCAGCGTGGTGGAATATGCTCCAAACCTTCTCCTCAAAGGAGAGGAGGCCTTTATCCCAGCAGTGGGACATTTACGGGCTGCTTATGTTATGTTATGTTATTATTACATTACTACCCGCCCCGGCTTCGCTCGGGTGCAATTCTTATACTAAATACGCTGTTCAAGTTAGCTTGATCTTTTTGACAGACGGTCTAGTAATGGGAAACACAAAATCATATATAACAGTCAATTTAACGATGAATGCGTAGTTTTAGAATCATTTTTTTTTACCATATTTTTCTAAAAAGTTTTATACCAGCTAAAAAGACCCCAACCTCTAGCCAAAATCCCAACCAAAAGGAACCCCGTTCGTAACAATAACTTAACAATGATCTTTAATAATGATTGTTTTTTATCGATATTTGTAGCAGTTACTGCCTGTTATTCGTGTCCCTAGCGTCCGACTGATGTAACATTGTACAAGCGTCTATTATTTTCAGTGTTTCTATTTAAATTTTACTTTGAAGCAATAGAGCCATAAAATTTTCGGATAGCGCTCGAATCTTTAGAGACTTTTGTATTATACGTATTTTTTTTAATATTTTTACAATTTTTAAAATTATTAAATTAAGAAAATAATATGTTCGTCATTGCAAAGTTATGTCGATCAGAAAAAATTACATATGTCAAAAAGATCAAGCTGTCTTATACAGGGTATACAGAATGTCATGAGTGTTAGAATTGAGCATGCATAAACCATCCTCTTGAATCAATCTATCTTTTTTTATGTCAAAAGGTGGCAAACGAGCAGGAGGCTCACCTGATGGAAAGTGAAAGATGGAAAGCGAATTTCTGGCTGTTTCTTCTCGCTGGAGGCTGCTTTACGAAACGGTCGCGGTGGTAGTGTTTATATATTGACCATTCAAAAACGCTTAATTGTGAAGTTTACTTGAATAAAATTGATTTGATTTGATGTTTTACTACAGCGTTGAGACAAATTGTAAGCGCAAAAATTGTTTAAGGTTTCAACAAAGACCGATTACATACAAAATGGAATAAATATATTCCAATAAATAAATAATTTTGGTAACGCCTTTGCCCTAAGCTTGTTATACCGTGTCGGTTAGAGGCACGTGTAATGGGGTTAGTTTCGTCTTCACTTGGTGCGGTTTCATATCAATTCAAAACGTGCAATTTTTGTTCATCTTACAACGCCATCTAGCGTCGAACAAAAGCACTTCTTAGCTTCTACCCAACCTAAATAGAATTATTCTACAATAAGAGAATTGTTCAACTAGTCCAGTGGATTTTTTGAATGATTACAAAACTGAACTCGAGTTCGCTGTATCTCACAATATTTTCAATAAGATTTCCCATAACAGTTACAGGCAACTATATGCTTTAACGCAATTTTTAATGGCGCCGGAGAGGTGTTTTATTCGATAAACTTTTTTTGTTAGAGTTTTTTTGCACGCTGGTGACGGTCATTTAAGGTCGCATACGCGGAATATTCATCGGAACTGTACTTAACTACATTTATTAATCCATGAAATATAACTACTTGAATTCAAGTTATTTATGTTACCCCTTTGTTAATGACTGGACTAAAAAAAAATTTTGAAATATTTGTAACTACATAATAACGTATCAATTTAATATAAAACCAATAAGCCAGTATCTTAGTAAATTTTAGCGAATAAAACTACAGAAAATGATAATTTTTTTTATTGTAAATAATAATGATTTAATCCAGTAGCAATTAGGAAGCCATAACTATTGAAAGGTATATCTTTTATAATCTACAAAAGGCCCTCTGGCGGTGACTTGAACACACTATACAGCTCCAGGACTCGCTTGTCCTTGCTGGTCTTAGCGTTGCGTATGTCGGTCCGGCGGTTGACGTGTACTTTGGCTCCCTCCACTCCCGACCAGGCCTTCGCGAGCGTGACCAGTTTACTCCAAGGCATCGTCCAGTCTCCTTGAAGGTACTGGTGACATATATTTATGTCATATGGTGTTGTGTGTGTGTTAATTATAATTATATGAGTAAAAAAAGGTAAATTAACAATTTTTACTTTAATTAATTAATTTACATGAGAGACATTAATTGCTAAGAATGAACGTTTATCGAAGTACCGAATGATAATAAATCTTATTTTTATTTCATATAGGTAGTCAAGCTGGAAAACGGGTCATCCGAAAGTCAATGTCCCATAGGTAGATTGAAAATGTCCAACATCGCGAATGCGCCAATAACTTTGGGAACTAATATGACCCTTGTGCGTGAAGTTAGATTGGCTCACACGATCTTCATAACGGAACACATAGAGTATTGCGAATGAATATACTCTGAGTGTATGGTACCTAACTAGACAGTATTGCGCAAAGCCTTACCACCAAGCAAATCGTTATAATCGTAATTACCTGATCAAACGGTCGTTTTCCAATATGAAACATTATGTACAGCAGAGGCGCCTTGTTCAATGATATTCCCGTATCAGATTGCTTCTGTAAGGCCAACTCCGTGAAAATCCTTTCTGAGTGCAATTGTAGATGTTCGTAGATCACCTAGATAAGATGTTATGTTTAAAAATAAAAACTAATTCATATTTTTATTTCTTCGAACGTTTCGATGTGGTATTTATCATTTGAATAATTCTTAGAGTTTTTTTTTTCTAAGTGAAAATATCCAAATGGTCCGCCTAACAGAACTAAAATAAAAATTTGTCATATGATTCTGTACAAGGTTAGTTAAATTATTAAAGAGTTGCGGTTATTGGAAATTCGACGTATTCCCTTTCAAAAGTCATAGGAGTAACTATATGCCGGATTCGCTTATTAAAAACTGATACATCGGGTAGCCGGTGATAAGGAAACCGACGCGAATAATCTTGCATTGGTTAGTTATCTATTAAACCTATTTGCGAGACACTCAAAGAGAGAATTTAAGTTTAGTTCGAATACGAATTTCCACCAGCGTTCTTTGTTTTTTTTTTTTCATTGTGGTTGTTTTGAAATAAGTTTCTGGTTGTTATACATTATTGGAGAGCTAAGAAAACGGTTATGTTTTTAAAATAATTCACAGGACAAGTTTCATAACGTTTTTTTTAGATCTTAAGGCTTTTTTGTGGAAAAGAAACTCAAAAAAATATTAAAATAATATCGTTTTCCGTCTCGCATTTTTAAATTTGGACCGATAATTATTGTTTTAATATTGGCAAATAACCATTGTTTAATCTTTTTTATAAATCAGAAGCAAGAAATGGAGATTTTAATTAATACTTTTTTTTTTAAATAAAGTTTCAAAGTTGCATTTTTTAATTATTTAAAAAAAAATCTAAAATACGTGTTAACTCAAAAATGGTTCACTTTTTCAAATAATCACCCGTATTATCTCCTAACGGGAATACGTAGAATTACCAATAACCCTGTATATTAACCCGCAAAATGTAATTGTATATGATCATTACTTTACGTAATTTGTTTTTAATTGGAAAGAGTGACTACTACGTTTCGTGCCAGTTCTTCTGTAGAATTAACATTCCGAACCGGTGGTAGCCTAATATTAAAATTTATCCTATGAAATGACGATTCAAAAGTTCTTTTAAGAGCATAATTATATACTAATAACAAAATATATATAGTTTACAAAAAGTAAACTCACTCTCAAGCTGTCCCTCCCCGCCGAGGTCATGAGTATCCGACTGGTCAGAGCCGCGGCGTCGCTCGCCCGCTCGGCATCCGACGCTGGCACGTTACCCTGTACAGTGTTACTTAGATGTGTGTAATCGTACAATATTTTGTATGTGTGGATTATATCTTGCAACTGTTTTTTACACATGAAATTTTGGACACACTATTAAAGTCAAAGTCAAAAACCTTTATTCAATATAGAAGTGTTTACACTTGCTTATTGATAGTCAATCTCGGACCTGACAAGAACCGGCGAAAGAAACTCAGCGGGATATTTTTTTTCCACTTTACATGTACAATAATAATTATATTTTAGTTATTTGAAACAGCCCGGAGGCGATCATTTCATTCACAAGGTGTGCAGTCAACTAAAAAGTCATTAGTTTTGTAATATCCTTTAGCACACAAACGCTCTTTAACGATTCTTTTGAATTTTATAATTTAATATATTAATAAGTATTCATAACAGGTACTAGCATTGTAATAAGTATAAACTACTCCTACACGCTCAATGGGCAGCCAAACAATGGGGCTTAAGATGATATAACTCTTGTACTTGTAGTTACACTTGCAATGCAAGGTAATAGAGCTATTGGTCCATCCAGATATCCAGTAGACCGTACAAAATTATATATTAAAAATGTCTTATTTAGCAAATACAACATGAGGAAACCTGCAGCGTGGAAGGGAATTCTAAAACATGTATATCCGGCTTGCAGAGGACCAACTTGGTGGGATATCACGAATACAATAACAGTGAACAAACCAAAATATATCAATACTAAAGGAAGACACAAAATACATTTATGCCCAATTTATTTACACACTAAACTACAACTTCTCTAAAGGCGAATCGATATTTAAAGTTGAAGGCTTATAAGTCTATTGATATACAATAAAAACGAACCTCTTCAAAGAACTCTGCGAATTCAGGAAAATCTTCAAGTCCGAAGTTTTCACTTAAGAAATAAGGCCTCTTTGTCTGAATAACCAAATTTTCTATTTCTGACGTGTGTTTATGGTCTTCGTCAATTGAACACAGGGCTTCCGCGATAGCAAGCGCTATGGAAGATGGTGAACTGTGACTACCGTCGAATGAGACCGAAGAAGATGTCACTGAAACATAATAAATAATGGTATATAATTGTCGCAAGGTTTTTTTTATGCCACAGGCAGGTTGACTGGCAAATGGGTCACCCGATGCTACATTGCCAAGAACCTCCTGCAAGAAATATGAACCATTCTTCCCATAACCAGTGTGCCACGAACCTTGGCAGATAAGGTGTTTCGTCCCTTATGCATGTAGTTATAATTTCTCACACGCGCTTCAAGCCGGACCACAACAATACCATGTGTAATAAACTTATAGTGAGTCAACTCCTTTGTTCTGCCGCTAAATATCAACTAAGCTATCACGACTTCTACTCGGTAAAATAATTCAAGGGTTGTCAGAAAAATATTTTCTTACTTAATACTGTAAAATATTATAACTATGTTATCATATATAAATTAAATCATAGACTTCTTCCGGACTGAATAGGTTCCCGTTTCATATGATTTAGGGACCTACGAGAAAAGAGCCCAATCATTCCTCAAAGGTAGGCAACGCACCGGCCACTTTCCGTCAGGTGAGTTATATATCTGCCTTATGCCACCATTATGAGTGTACTAGATTATTTAACACTTACCTACTTTTACGCAAAACTATAAGACTCTATATATGAATCTTTATTTGAATGAATCTTTATTAGACTTTATATATGACTTAACGTGTGTATGTAACAGAACTATTCTTCGGTAACTATTCTTATACCGCTCTGACGTCTGACAGTTCTTTGAATCATCTACATTTATATACTATAGTAATGGCTATAGTTACGGGCCTGTTACAAATTTCCTCTGTAAGCATAAAACTTACTCGTCCGATTGAAAGTCACAGTCCGTACTTGCTTCGACTTCGTGTTGTTTTGTCTGACATTCATATCATGAGCATCGCCATTGGAAACTAGAAATAAAGCGTACAACTTTAAACTTATTGATGACACCGCCATCTACCGACGCCGGAGCTGAATCTTGTTAAAGGGCAGCGACAGTGGCGCCATCTCGATTTATGCAAAACTCTCTTCAGTGAAAAGATTATATAAAGATTCTCATCATCATCAAGATCATCAAGGCATCTTAAGATTATATTCTATGGTAAATTAAATATGGTCAATTAGTTACTATACGTATTAATTTTGTCGGTAGGACTTACTTTACTTTATAATTTTATTGTACAACACACAGAGAAAATAAATAAATACAACATAAATCCAGCCTTAATAAAAGACGCTTACAATTGGCATCCTTATCGTTAATAGCGATCTCTTCCAGGCAAGTTAGAATACCTCATAGAATATTAGATGGGTGGTAATAGTGTTATGTATGTAAAGTACTTAGTGACAGTCAACTGATAGAAACTATAGCCTACTCCAATCAAAGGCGGAATTAAAATAAACCAAATTTAGATTTACTTTTTCTATGCGATTCGCCAATAGCTCAGCTATATTTTGGCACCGCAAACAATAGTACTTGGTTAATATATATTTATTAATAGTACAACACTGTTCCACTTAACTACTTATATTCACTTGAATTGTACTTCCAAAGATCCGATAACAGTTTCGTCGACTTTCAAAAGTCTTATCGAAACTCCAATTATTTTGCGTCATTCGATGTCAAATATAGTTTATACGGATTACGTCGTTTTCTGGTTGGCATAGACTATACGGATATAACTTAGATCCTAAGATTTCAAAGCATGGACTGGCTATCGAGGTAAAATTATATATGTACTATACTGTCATACCATTCTTCTCCTTGATCATTTCTATCTTGGCCCACTTCTGTAACTCCTCATACGTTATCGTCACCAACAATTGCAGTAATACTGACCCACCGACTGGATTCACCTTCGAAGGCAGGACACCTTCCAATATGGCCGCTGCGTTTATAAAACAACGGGGGATACAGTCTAGCATTCTTGATATGCACGTGAGACATAATGACATGGTCTGAAAAAAAAAAACAATTTAATAGGTATATAAAGTGGAGGGGGGTACGCGATTCTCACAAAACATCTCACCTGGTACATAGAGGCGCCCGTCAGTACCGCGTTAACGAGTATGGGTGGAACGAATTGCAAGGATGTGCCAACTACCGACAACAGACCTGCCAGCCATGGCGGTCTACGGTCACACCAGACCTGATGGCAAATTCACGTAATTTAACCGACTTCAAAGAAAGGAGGAGGCTCTCAATTCGATTGTTTATTTTATGTTTGTTAGCTCAGAACTCCGTCTCTTATGAACTGACTTGGAAAATTATTCTTCTGTTATAATTTCATATTATAAGCCACATAGACTAAATCATACTATACGTTATTTTATATACTATGATAATGAACAACTATCAATGCCTATTCAAATACAGCTGTTCGAATCGGCGATATATTATACATCAATAAAGCAACCAATTTGAAGATCAACCATATAAAGAGTTCTAATTTCATTTACTTTAAATATTTAAAATACATGTAGCGCCATCTAGCCATCGAAGTGTATCGCTGAACTACAATCACTGACTGAACTTTTATTCATCAATAAATATGTTGTATTTTTACTTAAATAAGCAAATAAATCTCTTTAGACTTTATATATCAAGTTACCCATGCGTTTGGTGCATCGCCACTATTGTTTAAATTGCCTTTATTTTTAATATACATATCAAAAACAAAAATCATACTCAACGAGAAAAGTTATTTAAAACCGTATTTGTAAAACGATAAAGTCGAGTATCGCACAAACCTGTCTTTTGTCCAAACAAGCAGCCCATTCTCGAGCCGAGATTTCCAAAGCGTAACAGAGCGTGGACTTTAATTCAGATTTACTTCCGATCGTCACCAACACGTTGGTCAGCGCGCCGACCGCGCGAGCGTATTCCTCGCCCGCTGGGAAATTCATAACTCGTTTTAAATTTAAATTTAGAACTTGTTTTTTAATCATGGGAGTTTTTTGATATTAATTGTAACCTTCAAAAAAGAGGAATGGGTAATTATGCTAAATTTCATGCTAATCGGATCTATTCACGAGGTGTGATGAGTCGGTCAGTCAGAATTTAACTTATATTATCTATATACTAGCGACCCGCTCCGGCTTCGTACGGGTGCAATGCTGATACTAAATATACTACAGAATGCCTTTATATACCTACAAAGCTGTGAAGCTTATTCAGTCAGTTCAATATTGATCTATATTAAATGCACAATGTATTTAAGGTACTTAATTGGACTAATGCTGTATCGCTCAAAATAACTTCGTAAATAAGCCATTTGCTCTCGTAAAAATTAAAGGATAATAAATGGTTATCCTAAGAAATACACTTATACCATCCCGGTCTTTTTTGTAGATCTTTTTAAGGTGTACAATACTTTAGTACATTATTTTATTTATTATTTTATCTATCTCGTAGGGTTTAGACAATGTTTGCGTTGTAAGTGCAAAAAAAATTGTGTTTTTACGACATCACATAAGGAATCTCTAAAAAATCTTATAGATTTTCAAAAAATTAAAGGATATCATTTCATACCATCATTATCGCCTTTGAATCTACAAAAACCATCAGCGGTACACAAAAATCCTTCACACTTCTCCTGGCAGCCGCTCACATTGTACCACAGGCCGTCGGCTGGCCAACGGGAATTATCCTTAGACATGTTACGCATCGCATCAATCAATAGAATACTGGATAAGTGACAATTTCGCATCATAAGCACCTACAACAAAAAAAAAACGAAACTATCACTTATGCGTTATCGAAGATTTATAGAGCTAACGGAAACATTAGCGTTAACGCAAACTAATACAGTTAGCGTTGGAAAGGCATTGTAAATTGAACGGCATGAATATCCTAAAATGTATGCCATACCGTCAATTTATGGACGCAAATCTGGCCAGACACGCTTCTTAATGGGAAACTAGTGTTATAATCCGGATTCATTGAATGCAAGTTACGTTTATTTTAGTGAATAGATGATAAGATCTTATACAAAAAAATAAATTTGCGTTCGGGAGAAGTGGTAACTTAAACTAATCTAAGTTGAACTATTTGATATTAAAACTGTGTAACTTGAGAAAAGATGATGTACTTTTAATGATTATAAAATATTTATTAGTATCATTATTGCCTGCCTGCCGCTGCCGCCTGCGTAAGAGTAAGGGAAGCCAGACAGACTGGCGCCGTAACGCGTTACGTAACGAAACGGTTTACCCTCCCATAAAAAGACATGACTTCAAAAATGTATCATTTTGGTCGTACTATATTTAAACATGGGAAATCACGCGACGTATTTAGGACCGAAAATAAATGAAAATCAAGTTCAGATATTTTAAATCTAACCGATATTGAAATAAAGGCGATTATTGTTAAAGGATTACATAGATTTATTGATCGTAACTTCTCGTAGACAATTCATTAATTTCAGAAACTAACCTTGACGACTAAAGCCCAAGACGGCTGCGGTTGCGCCAAAAGGACCATAAATTCCAACCCTAATGCAGTTTTTGTAGACAAATCCTGTGTAGTCTTCGCCGTCTTGTCGTTGAGCCCGTCAAACAGGTTCGGACTTACGAACGTGAACCAAGGATAAGCGGTATCTTTGGTGAGATTTGTTTCTTCTTCTGTAAATATCTGTAATATACACGGTTCGATAAACAAATAACCAAAATCCATTAAGATAATTTTACGAATAAAAAATTAAGGTAATATTTAAAAAACAAATGTGTACACCCGAGTGGGACGAAGTTGCTTTTGATATATATTTTATATTGATGACCTCCATGGTCGAGTGGTTCGATTCCCGGCCAAGTCGATGTAGAAAAAGTTCATTAGTTTACTATGTTGTCTTGGGTCTGGGTGTTTGAGGTACCATCATTACTTCTGATGTTCCATAACACAAGTGCTTTAGCTGCTTACATTGGAGTCAGAGTAATGTATGTGATGTTGTCCAATATTTATATTTATTATTTATTGAAAACAGACGTAATAAAATAAATTAACAACGTATGAGAAGAATTATTTGACAAAATTTAAATTTGTTTATTGGAAATATCTTAAAGTGGAAATAACGAATCCCTCTGAGTTATAGTCCAGTACAGTATTCCGAGTATAATAGTCCTAAAATATCTCATACGCAAATGGTTAGTCGTTGTAGTTGGCAGGCGTAGTCGAAATTCGGCCAAAATATGTATTAGACATCAGCCTTATGTGCCCCATTTACTAAACAATGCATTATTTAATTCTCAGCACAGTACAGTAAGTAAGGTGCATGTTTTGTTCCAAAAACCAAACTTTCGTATACATACATTAGGATAGATATATTCTAAGAAATGACGTTTTATTTTGTAATGCATATTTTTTTTTATGGCACTGGTTGGCGGACGAGCATATAGGCCACCTGATGGTAAGTGGTCACCACCGCCCATAGACAAAGGCGCTGTAAGAAATATTAACCATTCCTTACATCACCTATTCGCCATCAACCTTGGGAACTAAGATGAAATGTCCCTTGTGCCTGTGATTACACTGGCTCACTCACCTTTCTAACCGGAACACAACAATACAGAGTACTGTTATTTGCCGGTAGAATATCTGATGAGTGGGTGGTACCTACCCAGACGGGCTTGCACAAAGCCCTACCACCAAGTAATTACAGAATTGGCAAAACGACGACTACTAGTATACATACAATTTATATACCAGAAGTTACAGCAGAAGATACAAGAGAAAGTATTATTATATAATATTTTACATGAGTAACTGAGATAAGCGTGAATTAATTTTTCTGGTTAAGTATAAATAAATAAGAAGAACAAATCGAGCAGCTGTATCATACCTGGTGTAAAAAATGCAAATCCGAACCCCTGTATGCCATGCACTTGAACAATTCATTGCATTTCGCGTGAACGTCCCTCACGTCACGTGACTGCTTGGAAGATTCCAAGCCGGACAAGTCCGAGCCGTCCGAACATATCGCGGGCAACAGTTGCGCGACACAGAGAAGAATGTTCAGTATGTCGTTTATAAGGAGGGGCGTCGTCGCAGACGTCGTGTTCGTCTGTAAGACGCCGCGTTTATTAGCCGAGTCTTTTATTTAATATTTAAAAACTGCCACATGCCACATAACATGACTATTTACAAACAATTATTAAAGCAGTGTGGTGGAATATAACTTCTTCCATAGGAATGGGCTCTGTATCTCATGCGTTTGAAATTGAAATAGCCGAATTAATATCGATTTCGATTTTCGTACGTGTGATTATTATATAAATAATTTCGGTTATTGATTACCTGGCAATATCGGACTGTGAGTATTGTAAGAGTTTCATTCAACATGCCGGCAAATATTCTCTGTGCCATCTTCGGTGGAACCGTATCCCATAGATCTTTTTTGCTACCTGCAATTTATAAACAAACTATTAAAAGTTGAGCCGATATGGCCCAGTGGTTAGAACGCGTGCTTCTTAACCGATGATTACGGGTTCAAACCCAGGCAAGCACCACTGAATTTCAAGTGCTTAATTTGTGTTTATAATTCATCTCGTGCTCGGCGGTGAAGGAAAACATCGCGAGGAAACCTGCATGTGTCTAATTTCAACGCAATTCTGCCACATGTGTATTCCACGAACCCGCATTGGAGCAGCGTGGTGGAATATACTCCAAACCTTCTCCTCAAAGTGAGAGGAGGCCTTAGCCCAGCAGTGGTAAATTGACAGGCTGTTAATGTAAAAAAAACGTAATTAAAAGTTTGCGAATAGCTACTTTATATAAATCCATTAACATCTTCGAATGAGTTGAATTAGACCGATTTGTTCAAACCGATAATGTAAAATCGAAAATTTAATTGAGGAAAACCGACAAGAAACTCAGTATTTACGCCTTTGAGTAAAAGTGTTGCCATATGTATCACAGATTAAAAATACAACGTTTAATTTAATTATAAACAATGTTTATAATATAAATAACACTAATGAGGATCCGTCTTAATGAATGTATCTTTGGAACGAAGTTATTTTACTCGGCTTACAGAAGAATAAATTTGCAGCACTCGTCATGTAAGGAAAGGTGAGCCCCTCTGCCCCCTCATAGGCCCCCTCTAGGCGACCGTCTCTTTCTATTGTATACGGTTTAATGTAATATTATTTAAACTTATTTTTTTTGTTTTTTTCTAACTCCGTTCTAACCGGGCGTCTCAAGGCACTTATCGTTGTTATTTTTAAAATTCTTATTTGGAATTAGAACTGTGTTAAATGATCAGAGATTCAATACCTTGATCTTAAACTATAGATCTTACAAATGAATTACCGTTCATATACAACCACCATCCTTGAACCGACGGTGTACCAGATTCGTATACAGCATTAGACTGGTCGTCTATCGGTCTACCGCCTGAATCTTGCAGTATATACAGGGATAGAACGCGGTTGTGAAGATCGAGCACTCTTTCGCCCACAGCTTCCGACATTGTACTGTAGCGCTTGTAACAAGCCTAAAACAATTTATTGATTTTACAAAACCGATCACCTCGTTTTGAAGGCATTTTATACAGTTGTAATATCTAAGTGATCCTTAACGACATGGTGATAGGGCTGGGTTGATACCACCCATACCTCAGATAATCTACCGCCAAACAGCTGCGATACGCTTAGTATTATTGTGTTTTGGTTAGAAGGGTGAGTGGGCCAGTGTACAAGGGACATAACATATTTGCTAGTAAAGCTGATTTGACGCATTGGCGATGTCAGGATTGGTTAAAATATTTCTTATAGCGCCAATGTTTATGTTTGGTGCATGAATGGTTCACACACAATAATATTCACCAGTTTCAACTTATCCCTTTTTTGTATTGACCCTTATATTATAGCAGATAATGTCCGCCATATAACAATATCTAAGCACATAAAGTTTGTTACAAAAAAACATACCAATTATCAAAAAGAAACATACAAATTTCGTGTACGTTTAGTTACTATATTCAAGAAACTATTAGTTTTACTTACGCAATATAGGATTGTCTACGTAAAGTAAATCACAATCGGCTATATAAAAGGCTTCACCAATTTTAAATTCACGTGAATGTGAATGTAAACGGGGTTTAAAACATTCTAAATTTAGTGCGAAATTTTGGACTTTAAATATAATCATATTTTTACTTGTAATATTGAATGTCTTTCAGAATTGCCAGAGTCTTCAACGTGTTGGACGTAGCAAAAGAGAGTGTTCTTCAAGAGAGCTGCAGCTCCTAAAGTAGCCGTTAGTACTGGTAAGTCTGCATGATCGAGTGCTTCTTGGGCAAGGACATGAAGATGTTCTGAAAATAAATCATATAATACCTTCTAGAATTAAAAAAATATATGATGAAACGCGTTTCGGCCACAGCGACTATTCTAAAGGGTGATTAGCCAATTGCGTAGGACATATTATAATTTAAAAATACTGCGTTTAAACAGGCCCATCTTAATGCGGGCAGCAAAAAACAAGGCGCCGCGCCGTGTAATGGGTGGCGCTTTACAGAATTCGGTTAAATCTTGGAGCATTGGAATATTTTCCGTGCTTATAGTGCTTAAGATGGGGCCGTGCGTAAACATAAGTGCTATTTGTATTCCTTATTCTCATATTCCGATGGATAAGCAATTACAAGCACTCGGAGACAGTTAAGGTGCAGGCCCAAGAAACGGCACGAATGTTGAATGTTAACACTGTCAACTTTCTAACTTCAGCCTTCTATGAGGGTTTCTTGATACAAAAATGTTTTTTTTTTTTTATTGGATCCAGGGTTCGACCCTAGAGCTCAAGATTGGCAGGCTTATAAAACAACCAATAGACCAAAGACTATATTATAATTATCTATTTACAGATAATTATAATATAGTCTTTTCCAACCAAAAGAGGAGTATAAGATTTTAAATTAACATGGTTATTTTTATTACTAACAGTATTTAAAACGGGATATTTACCATGTTTGTTTATTATTATTTGGTGGAGCTCGATATTTCGACATTATCTACGAATGTCTTGTTCACGAGACTGACAGTGGTAGTGGTAACCAGTGTTTACACAGCAAACGTACGAGAAAGGAGGTAGTCCGATATGGACACTTCTAATGCCGTCAACATCTACTCGCAAACGTCATTTTCGTGAACAAGACATTCGTAGATAATGTCGAAATATCGAGTTCCACCAAATAATAATAAAAAACATGGTAAATACCCCGATTAAAATACTGTTAGTAACAAAAGAGGACTAACGCATAATTAACAACTTTGTCATTGAATTGACGTGGCATGTTTAAAAAAAATGGAGTTTTAAAAGTCGACTTTGTTATGGAACTTTGGTAATATAATAGCATTGTATTAAAAATAAACATTAACAATGTACTATTTATTGCACAATGTATTGCACAATATAGCGGAGCAAATTGCATGGAAGATGTAAATCTAAGATCACTTATATTTAATACTTCTTCAATTGAAAAAACAAAACTAGTAATGACTGAGGATTTTAGTTTGTCAAGCTTTAATAATAAAGAATTATAATAATACAATACAATACATTACATTTAAATATAAATCACTATAAAAGTAACAGAACAATAATAAAATAGACAGACAAACAGACCAAACACACACACACACACTCTAAACTGCGATAGTTAGTTAAGCTTAAATAATAATTAAAAAAAGTTACCCAGCAGAGCATCACTTGATTTAGTAGCTAATTGTGCAAATTTATCAGGATCTGATGTTTTGGCAACACCACCATCTTGTTTTTCATCATCTAATGTAACAAACATCCCCGAGCCATGCCTTAAAATGTTTAATTTTAATGTGTAGATTATTTTAATATTTATTCTAGAATTCAACAATTTTATCTGAATCACAGTGATACAAAAATTTAAGACGAATAAAATTTTTATATATTTAAATCTTTTGCATGTAACTGAACTCCACCTAAGCAGTTGGACTGATTACAATTTATTTATTTTAAGTGTAAATTTAAGTGGGTGCCTGAATTGTTTAGATTGGACCCGACACATCTCATTCGGAATGTAATTAAAAGATCTTACCCAAGCAAACTAAGGATGGGCAGCTCATTATATTTATTAATAAAATATTCATACTATTTAATCTCTGTTAAGGGTTTGTTTTTTGAATTTTGTTTGTTAGTAGTCATTAAAGCCTTTTTAAGTATATCTATTCATTTATAAAATTTTATAAATACGTACTGAAAGGCAATAGTGAATTCTTCTTCCAGCCATAATACAATTTTAACAGCAGCAAATGATGCACTCCTCGGGAAGTCTAACCTTCCTCCAACTACACTCCGACAAATGTTTTCAGATAACACTGTTTGATTTTTCTGTAAAACATTTATAAAACTATATATAATGTTGTCAGTCTCTATATATATATATAGAATTTAAAAGGTTGTTATTAAAAATGTTTACTGTATTTTTATTTTAAAGTACATTACCTGATAATATTCTAAGTCTCGTTGCAACAGGATAGGTATCCTGTCCATAATATTACCATCCTCTATTACTTCCATTTTGATTAAAAATAAATAAAACAAAAAATAAATTGAAACCTATTTATATAATTCCACAATTAAAATAATTTATACTAAAGCGTGACTGCACTTTCCAAAATCAGCATTGTCTACAATTTTTGATAGTTCGCTTTGTAAAAGTTGATGCAACGAGATTCCGTCATGTTTGTACAACCAGTATCCACCATTATCTAAAATGAGATCATATCTCTTAGGTCCAGATGTAGGTGAGCTCAGCCAGATTTGTTTGTTGGGTGATTGCCGATTTATAACATACGTTCCATAATTTGATCCTAAAGCTACCGTCAGTACACCATCCTGTAATATTATTATAGTTAATTGGATTTTGATAACAATTCAACAAACTTCAAGGAATTATGTAAGCAATATTATGTTAGTAAAGGAATAAATATAGATAAAAATTAAGAATGACTGAATTATTCTTACACTGAAAGTTACATCAGCTCCTTTTAAATTTGATGATTGATCTATCAACTCTTCGAAATATTCGGAAAGAGATTCCAATGTTTCAGTACATATTTTATCGTACACTACTGGGTTTAAGTTGTCCGATATTTGACTTTCTTGAGAACTTGAACTGAATAGCCGACTACATGGATTATTATAGTAATATAGCGATTGTAAAGTTTTTTTTATAGGATTGTTCTGTAAAGACGGCACCGCAGAACTATTGATTTTTCTTCGTGCCAGCCACCGACTGTTACGGAAAACGTTTCTTAACATGTTGGGTAACTACTGTTTTCTTTCCCAAGTTACGATGTTTTCGATTTTTTGAAAGAAGACCTATTGGTACTGACAGTGACAACGATATGTGACAGTGACATTTTAAAATTAGTCATTTTTTTATTTGATCGCTAGGGAATGGCAAAAGTAAATAACAAACAGCCACACTTGAAGATTTTTATGTCCAATGCGTTTTAACTTACACTTATAACACATTTTCAAGTTAATTCAGTACCCTCTTTCTACGTTTTTTATTATTCGCATAATTTAGATGTCTTACAAAATGTAGTTTTAGTGAAGCTTTTGTTTGTGAAGTGGATTTTTGAGAGTTTATGAAGAATTGATTCAATTGATTGTTAATTTTCCAAATTAATAACTTTAATCACGCATAACAAACATTAATGAACCTAAATAACCAGCGGTTTTTAATCAGGGTAAACTTGCATGTTTGGTGTTTACTATTCACCTCGTGCCGGACGTTGAAGGAAAATATTATGTGGAGACCTGCAAATTAAGCATAATATTTTTATAAGTTAATGCTTTTTTTAAATTATTTGACGCTATTCACTTTTTTATAAAGTCTGAAGTACTTTAAAATGACGAACTAAACAACTATAGTAACATTATTGTTTTAACGTAAACTTATTTAAATAACTTAAAGCATTATTAAATCTTGCAACTACATTATTATTTTTTGCCTGGTGTTTCTTTTATAAATAAATAATTTACTAAAGGCGTTCCGTGGTTTAAACGAAACATAATTCAATGATTTGCGCAAATAAGATTCCATATTGAATATTAAAAGCAACTATACACACTATAAAAGCAAGCTGGAAAATATAAGCATACTAATTAACAGGATTATTAGTGCCTTTTAATAACATGTGTATTCTGGCCCTAATGCGTTTTTCGCCTAAGAGCGGTCCGTCGCCGATAATAATTGTCAGTATACTTACATTGAAAGAAAAAATTAATACCAGATTTGTAAATAAAATTTCGGTATCGCTGTTAACTACAAATCATGACACTACAAGTCGCTTACTGTCTCTGTGTATTCTAGATCTTTACAATTACACAATGGTTTTTGATACAGTTTTTTTTAAATATATTGATTGATTCAAGAGGAAGGTTTATATGCATAATACATGGACAGTATAGTAGAGAAACAATGATAATTTTAGGAGTTTTCACAGTGATGTCTGAACCCTAGTGAAAAGCTGGCTGAACCCTACGAGATAGATCAAAATGTACTAAAAAAAATCTACTAAAAAGTCCGCGATGTTATATGTCTAATCTCTTAGGCATAACCCACAATAACCATTTTTTATCCTTTACTTTTTACGAGAAATAATGTCTTGTTTTCCAAACGATTTTAAGCAATACAGCATTAATCCTTATCCAATGAAGTACCTTAAATACATTGTGCATTTGATATAGATACATACGGCCCTTTACAGCATGTAATTTAAATGAATATTTTTTTAAATATATTATAGATTTAAAACGCAGGGACAAAGGGGTTTGTATTATCTAATGACTGAAAAGTTTTGAACGTTGAAAGACATTCTGTAGTATATTTAGTATCAGCATAGTGCGAAGCCGGAGCGGATCGCTAGTAAATTATAGATTGTAACGTAGTTTGCACCAAATCGAATGGAAGACTGTTACATTACGAGTTGAAAAACACAACATACTAAAAGATAATGAACAATGAATAATTTGATTGATAGGTATACATAACAGCGATTATTTCTTTGAACAATTATTTCTGTTCAATTATAACTTCTTTATTTTCATTTTCCTGTGGGAGTAAGTCAGAGTTTTGTGGTGGTAGCATCCAAGGATGTAATTTATATGCCGTTGACAATATACTAATTGAAGGATCTGGTATTCTAGGTATTGGTAGCAATGAATTGTATTGACTCCAATGCGGGCTAAGGAAAAATACATGGCGGTCTTGTCTCTCTTGCAGAGGTCTAAAATTGCGTAAATTTGGCTCGTCCCAAGGATTCCATAGTTTCCGAAATTCTTTCATCTGAAATTATTAACTTAGGTAAATTATTAATAATTATTAAAAAAAAAAATTATGATAAATGATGTGTTCAGATCTAAACTCACTCAGCTCAGATTCTTCAAAAAACACTGTCTATAGGTACTAATGTATTAAATGCAAAATTAACTTTGTTTGTCTGTCTGTCCTTTAAACCATTGAAGCTTATAGGATGAAATTTGGTATGAAACAAACTCGTTTCCTAAGGAAGAACATATACTTTTTATACTTAAGCAGACCAATACCTAAAAATTGAGCAAAGCCGCGAACGAAAACTCTTAATATATAAAACCAGGTTCAACTGTTATTTATTGAATATGGTTTTTCAACTGACCTGTTCAAAGGAGGCATACAAAGTTATCCGCGGAACCAACCATCTTACGACGTAGTTTTCTCCTTTCACGGAATTTAAATTTCCCCAGTACAGGAAATAATCTTCAAAGAACATCGGAATAAGACGTGACATCGGGTAAGGGCCGACGCGTGTGCTCGTTTGACTTTCTCGAATTCTCGGAAAACCTTCTAAAATCCACTGAAGCCGATCATCTGGGTTCACTCCGTACTGTAAAACAATTTACATATTAATTTTATTATTATTTACAAATTTAAGTGATTCAATTCTTTTTGAGACTCTTATGTTTAAACATTTTTTTTTTATTTTCATTAAATATGAAAAATTGTATTTACATTTCATGTACATATTTTTATCATGGTATCGGTAGGTAGGTTAGCAAATAGGCCGCTTGATGGTAGACAATACTGATCCTAGATATTGGCGTCGTATGCTTGTTATGTAAAAAATGCGCCCCCAACCTTGGGAACTGAGATATTACGTGTTGGGCCTTCAGTTACGCTCACTCATCCTTCAAACCGGAACATAACAATAAGCATTATTGCTATATGATGGGCAGATAACCCAGACGGTCTCGCGGAAAGCCGAACCATAAAGTAATAATATCTATACAATCAATCAATAAATTAAAATAATTCAATTATTTTAATTTATTGATTTAGGCTATCGTACATTTCCTTACTGCTTTATTCAACTTCCAAGTCCTCTAAATGTCTGGGAGTGATCGCTATTTAAGAAATAATACTGCCTTTTTCATATCCTTTCGTAAAATTAATCTCTTGATATATATATTTTTTGATGTTCAACACTTTTGTATCACGCTCGAGTTGATCGAATAAAAGTATATATAAATGGAAAATCTTTCATGGCTTATAAAATAAAATATAGAAAGTCTTTAAAATAGCCGTAAATTTTTGCCAAAAATAAAATATCGTTTGAACGAGTGCCTTTTAAATGTTTAAGCGCGCGTTATTTATTTTTAACATGTTGAAAAGTCGAAAATCTTTACTGTGTTCGCTAGCGAGCGTTTTGTGTATTTTTTTTTATTTGTTCATTTTCGTTTTTAAGCTTCGAGTGCAAATCTTCCAATGAAATGGCAGCGCATATTCAAGCCAGGGCCGGATTATCCATTGCGCAGGCTTGGGGCCCCTAGTCAGGCTAAATAACAGGATTATTTGTGAATTTGTTGACGATTAATTTTTTTCTATTTGAATAGACATCTTCTTAATAAAAAACGTTAAAAATTGTGTATAATATTGTGGTAGAAAATATATATTTTAGGAAGATAGAAAGCGGTAAATTGTCATGTACATTGACTATATGTATTAATCCGACCATGATTCAAGCGCCCATTTGAACATATTGTAAGTACAGTGTTTATATTATAAGTTCGAATGTATTGACGAATACGACTATTTATAACTTTCTATGTATGGTCTGGCACTGGTGACGGGTGTTAAGTAACTCTCTCTGTACCCCAAGCAATTCAAACAGAATTTCATAAGGATACACACACACGTAAAAGATTAAAAATGATGACAGTCGAAGTGACTTAAAAGCTTGTAATAAAAATCATACTTTATTGATAATATTTGTAATATATATACATAAGGCCTCAGATTCCAAGGTCTTCGTTTCAAACACTTTTGTTTCAGGCCGATAAAAAAATATTGGGTTAGTAACAACAGCCCAGAGTCTAAAAGTTGGTATGTACACTCCCGTGCCTCGGAAAGGACGTAAAGCCGTTGGTCCTGCGTCTGAACTCTTTTCTGTGGTGTCGGATTTATCGTCCCATCGGACTATGACAGTGAGGGAAAATAGAGTGCACCTAGATTTGCACACATATTTATGTACAGTATGTCCTGCTTAGTTGGCTAGATTCCTTTGAAATGAAAAGCCGTAGCCGATATCGGCCAGGTCATCATATCGTTGTATCCATAAAACGTTAATACAATAATATATAAATAAAGTTTAAATTAATTAAGGCACTTTTCATGTCGAGAGTTGTAATGAAATCGAAGCATGAACTGGGCACGAATTTACAAACTTACCAGACGTTAAATAATTTTGGGAACAGATAAGTTAAATTACATAATAACTGGTCCGAGATGGACCAGTGGTTAGATCGCGTGCATATTAACCGATGATTGCCTGTTCAAACCCAGGCAAGAACTACTGAATTTTCACGTGTTTAATTTGTGTCTATCATTCATCTCGTGCTCGGCGGTGCTTCGGAGGCGGCGAAGAAAAATATCTTGAGGAAACCTAGATGTGTCTAACTTCAACGAAATTCTGCCACATGTGCATCCACCAACCCTTATTGGAGCAGCGAGGTGGAATATGCTTCAAACCTTCTCCTCAAAGTGTTATGTGTTATACATAAAAACTAGGCCAAGAGCTAACTTCTGATATTAATTAGTCGTACGCGTGAACATTATTTTATCATAATTATAGCAAATAAAAAGCCATTGGAATTGAAATCAGGTAGGCAGAAGCGTCGGGGGGACTTCGACAAAAATTATAAAACAATAATGCTTTATAATTAATAATAATAATGTTATTGGTAAGTAAAATAATTATAATATCCTTTTTGTTATCAAAGATTGTTTGTTATCCTATTGTATTGATATTTTTTGTTTAAAATTTATTCTCACAGATTCTATTAAATGTTTGAGTGTAGTGTTTAGTTACCTTTGTTAACATGTAAGTTGTAAAATGTAAATACCTGTAATGGTGTATCACACTGTACAAGCGTCGTTTGTTGTTTTTCCTAAATATGGTTTTTGAATATGCCGATGGTATTTCTAAAGCAATAAATAAATAAATAATAATAATAATAATCAGAGCCAGATTTAGAGGTCTGAAGACCCTGGTGATTCAGAGGAGTGTAGGCCCCTAATTATTTTAATTCAAATTGATTTGAACTATTTCATTTCTGTCAGTCAGGTTTTTTAATAATTTGTCATGTGCGTTATTTTTATATTGGTAAATTTAAAACAGCAATTAATAAACGTCCCTCCCGTCCCCTTAATACGGCCCTGTTTATATAATTTAAAGTTAGTTAGGTACCTTAATAATGTAACAGACGAATACAACTCCATCTGGATGTCGTAAGGCCTCTTCTTGCGTCATATACTCAGACTTAAAGAATGTCACCTGTAATATTTGTTTATTTATGCACAAATACTTTTTTCGTTACCTTTGTAGTGTTTACCTATGGAATTATTTTGTATGTGAGTATGTCACTGATCTCCGGAACAGCTGGATCTATTTTGAGAAATGTTTTTGTGTATGTGTTGTCTTGATTGATTAAGATTGGATCCGCCGTAGGCATTACAACTAGGAAGTATATATAATTTTTATTTCACCCATACGAAGTCGGAATAAGCAACTAGTACTATTATGGGTTAAAAGCTAAATTGTATATTAGACTGCACTAATCTGAGAATCTATCGAATATATTTTCTACAATATCCAGCGTATCGTTATATTGATGTAGTTTTAACATTAATATTTTGATTTCTTTTAATATTATTTATGAAAATATCACGAGTAAAGTACCGCCCACACATCGGATATTCTGTCACCGTAATGCAATATATAGTGTTGTTGTATTCCGGTACGCAGACGATCTTGCACAGACACCTACCACCTACTAAAATTATAACCACAGATAATATTATATTATACGATATGCCAGTAAATTACTTTTAACAAAAATAACCTGCATTTCTCCAGGATAAATTCTTTTATCGACTGAATGTTCACTGCCCTCCATCATATTCGATCCCCAATGAAAATGTACTTGAGAAAACACATGTTTTTCCAAAAAGGGTCCTCCAACTAGAAATGGCCTCTCGGCTTTCCATTTTGCTCCGAGCAGAACTAGATTAAATAACAGTTAATAAAAATCAAACTTTGAGTATAAGAGTTGACTATTGTGTGACCGTGAGGGTTGTAAGAGAGAACTATGGGTTGGGTGCCAGTGGGTCAAACCATATATAACTAAGTAAGCTGCATTTATGGATGCAGTTCCAAGGAAGCCCGTAAGAGACTCGATATTATGGTAGCGTAAGAAAATGTTTCCAACGGTTTGAGTGGAGTGGTCTCAAATAAATTGAATGAATGATATCAATGATAAAATAGCTCATTATTTCAAGGTTATTAAATTATCAATCGATAAATAAATAATAGAAGAACATATTCTTTCTCTAATCTGGTAAAAGTATAATAATTACTTTTTTCAAAGATTTACATGATATGTAATATGGATTATTAGTTTCAGAAATGTTATGAGATTTATTTATAATGTATAGCAAATACTGCTTTTACGATTTCCGGGAAAATATTTTTGAAGATATTTATGGAGCCACGATAAGCAGCTAGTATAAGATAAATTTCACGAACCTGTGTATCCAGTATTTGTTAGTTTCACTTTATGAGGATATATGTCAAAGTTATACCAAACTAGTTCCGGACACCAATACTTCAAGGAACCAGTGATGGAAACATCTATTGGAGTCGGAAGGCTACCTTCGAATTCACTCCAATAATTAATCCATTCTAAAGATCCAAATGGTGGTTCATTCTCATTCTGTGCTGGAGCTTGTTCTTCTTCCTCTTAAATATAATAATCATGAATAAGATATTACAGCATTTGTTCCTATATTACACCGCTCGCTCTTCCAACGAGCTAAAAAGCAATGATACGTATTCCCGTTTGGCCCATCGGGCAAAACTTACTTATCAGTTGGTTACCCAATCAGAGATGTACGTAGCCTACCATAAAAACCAATAGGATTATTAAGACTATACACACTAATCTTTGAGATAAAAGTATTATTTAATAGCCTGTCAATTTTCAACTTTAGCCCGGTGCAAAGGTCTCATCGAAAATTTTAAGAAGCTTTCCACACCAAGCGGCTTCAATGCAAGTTAGTAGATACACGTGTACAATGTTCACTTGTCAGTATTTAACCCGATACATATAAGTTACAAGGTTTATTATAAACACAAATTAATAGATTGAAAATTCATGGCCTTTTGATCTTCGAGTAGGAAACCATGTCAAGTCAAAGTCAAAGTCAAAAATCTTTATTCAATATAGAAGTGTTTACACTTGCTTATTGATTGTCAAAAATCTACCACCGGTTCGGAATTTAGCACCTCGGACCTGAGAAGAACCGGCGAAAGAAACTCAGCGGGATATATTTTTTTTATTTTTTTTAACCATTTTCCATGTAGGTACAATGATAAGTATATTTTAGTTATTTGAAACAGCCTGGAGGCGATCATTTCATTCCCAAGGTGTGCAGTCAACTAAAAAGTCATTAGTGTTGTAATATCCTTTAGCACACAAACGCTTTTTAACGACTCTTTTGAATTTTATAATTGAATAATTTTGAACGTTTTCTGGGATCCTGTTGTAAAAACGTATACATTGCCCCAAAAAAGAATTACTAACCCTGTGGAATCGGGTACTTGGAGTAACAAGTTTATTCTTGTTCCTAGTGTTAATAGAATGTAAGTCACAATTTCTGGGAAAATCATTTATGTTTTTGCGTACATACATACCATTATCAAAAACAAATTGAGAAGCGACAGTCATTATTTTAATTTCTTTAAATTTACCTCTTAACGAATCTTTTGGGCCCAGGTTATAAATTGCACGAATAGCCCTCTTCTGCAGTACAAAAATAGTATTAATGTCAGCTGCATTACCCCAGAGTAGGATGCCATACGATGGACCATTATACTATGGAAATAACTGAAGTACACAAGGCGAGCCGTATCCACATCAGTCAAAAGTCTAAATTTTTTTACCGCATAGGCTGCAGAGCTGAGTCTATTCGCCAATTTATTTATATGGGGGCCCCATTGGAGCTTAGAGTCTATTGTCATACCAAGGAACTCTGTTGATTCTAAAACATCTAATGCTTCCCCGTTTAAACGTACACTCGTTTTGACACATCTTACATTGGGAGTAGTGAATTTAATACATTTCCCCACATGGTTTCTAAACATCGGACCATCAGGTCTCAAATGTACTTTTACATAGTTTTTTTATTAACACACTTACATTTTATAATTATTTATTCATTAGAGGAATAACAACAACAACTTTAACTTCATCCTTAAATACACAACTACGGCAAACGTGGTAAATTTTGCCAGAATTTTCATCTATCCGTGGCAAAACTTGGAGGCACGAGTACATCGACGTATTTGGACCCAATAAAAGGAAATTATATTAAACACAAGATCAAATTATGAAAGATAAATTTTCCCATCATAACAGGAATAATTTCATGTAGATTAAATTATTTTTAATATAAAAAGGTTACCCGTTTGAGCTACCGTTGTTTGTTTTATCATGATTTTCTGAGCGAATTACACTTAAATTTTATGTAATTAAACTTATATTAATTTTCAGTACTTCGAATTTATCATTTTGACGTTACAAATCATTTCAGTTGATTTGACTGTCTACACAAGACAACGTTTATATAGTTATAGATATTCCTCATTTTTAATCTAATTTGTTCAATATATTTTTAACAAAATATTTAAAATACTCTATGCAACATATTCTATTTGAATATACTTATTTAAAAAAATAAGAACAGTATATTAGAAATATTAACCATCTAAATTTAAAAGTAATAATAATGATGAATACTTCATGAAGTTTCATTACAACATTAAAAACGTTTTAATACTGACATTTGTAATTTAGTTGTGATTTTGTTAATCATTATCAATGTCTAATCAAGCCAAAAATGAATCGAAATAAAACTATAATATGCAAGGATAGTATTGATCCAGATCCTGAACTATTAGTTTGGGAGAAATGGATAAAAATAAGAAAAGAAGAAACAGAGCATTTAGCTCGAAAGACAGGAAGACCGCCCGCGGATTTAGCGATGAACTTACTGACAAAAGTGCGAGAAGATAAGGAAAGGAAAATAGTACTAGAAAATTCACAAATTGAGAAAAAAGTACGCATAAGAAACACTTTATGGGAACAGCCTCAACGGTTAAAACAGAAGTGTTATTGTGAACAAGTATATGAAGTACAAAGAACTCGCGCTGAACTTGGACGTCCTCGCATAATTGAACATATTGGAGTTCCTCGTCACATACAAGAAACGGAAATGGGTATAGCAGATGTTTCTAAGCGGAAATCATGTCCGAAGTTGGATTCGTCATATATCAACTATAGAGAAAAACGTGAAAAAGAACTAGAGCCGAAAATAAAAAAGATAGATCCTTTTCGGTGAGGGCATTTTTCATCTTTCTTCATTTTAATTTCAGAATGAGTTGCCCTCCACCAACGTAAATATAAATAAAGTTCACTTATTAAATACAATATATATTGTTCCTTGCAGGTCTCAAATCGATGAAATTATGATCATAGGAAAAAAGCCTAAACCTCCTCAAAAACGGATGGCCCCTTTACCAACTATCGTCGTAACGTATGACCCCGTTAATGACAAAGATGTAAGCACATTATACGCAGTAAAAATAAACGATACAATACTTTTAAAAGAAGTAAGTGGTCAACAAATCGATCATTTAATCAAAATGCAAAATGAATCCTGGCATGAAGCGTGTAAATCTTGGTCATATTATTTTAATTGTCCAATAAACAAAATTGGGAGAAGCAAGATCTTCTTACAAAACCTTGGGACAGTTACACTGAGATATTGTTGGAAAAGAATTAAATTACCCTTTGAAGATACACAAAGTCTGGTATTCTTTTTTAATAAGAATGAAAACGTGTTATTTCCAGGACAAAACCAAGAGATATTAATCACGTTCATTTCTAGTAACACAGGCAGTTATAGTGAGAGTTGGGAATTAATATTTTTAAATACTTGTTTCTTCGAGAATCAAAATAAGCAGCTAATTTTTAATCTTTACGCTGATGCAATTGAAAATGTAGCAAAAATCAAAAATAAAATATTTAAACTAAAAAATATAATTTATAACAATGTTCTTAAAAATATAGCTACAGATTTATTAGAAGAGATTGTACAAAAAGCTACAACTGTTCAGTTGCAGATATATCCTTACAGAAAAAGGTTTTTGGAGGCCGAAATGTTTGTTATGAAAAATCCCGTTTGTTTTTATCATCAAACGGAAGTAGCGAAACTTAATGAGATATTTACAGAAATGGCTCCAGGAGAACAATGGGACCTTTCTATTATAAGTTGGAGAATAAAAATGATGGAGAAAGAATTTGAAGATAGAATGAAATATTATGAAACTCTAAGAAAATCTCATAGAGAATGTTTAAAGCCATGGTATGAAGACGATGACTTGCTTGAACAAAAGTATAAAGTTGTTAAACAAATTCTTGGACAGATGTTTGACAAATTTGACGAAGAATTTGCTCGGTTACCAGAAATTTCAGATATTAATGATGAAACTGTAGAAAAGTCTACAAGTGAGGCTTCTCAGCAAGAAAAAGTATCCGATAGAAACACTTCATTTACTGTGAAGAATATATTTTATCTTCGAGCATATGAACATGTAGCAACTGCAATAGATATGTGTGCTGGATTTATTAGTAGCTTAGATCTGAACAGATGGATAGATTTTGATTTTTGTCGAACCTAAATAACACTTAATTCTTTTGTGTTTATAGCACAATTTTGTTAGCAATTGTTATGAAATATATTAAAAAATAAACCACAAATTTTATGATATATTTGTAAATATAATGTTTTTCATTCGTTCTTCCACCTCAGGAGGTTTAATTTAGAAATTAAATATCGATTAATCATTCAGATGGATAAATAAGCTGTTGTAGTAGATTCGAAGCAATTAACAAGATTATCTTAGTTTAAATTATCGTAGGTAAAACAAATACGTAAGCTTGAATTAAGAAAACACAAATTTATAAAAGTAGTTACTTAAATTAAATAAAGTTATTTCCAAAATAGGCAGGTTGCTAACTTTTATGTAATCAGCACGTAATGAAAGTGTAAAAACCTTAGATTGATTGATGATATTTACCATAAAGCTTTATAATACAAAAAACAGCAAACTAAGAAAACGACGACTATTTAAGCGAAAAGGAACCATCAATTATACCACAAATATTTAGGAAATATTGCTGCGAAGATTAATTTCAAAGTAATCCTATTCTGTATAACAAAATAATAAACCTCAGAGCATATTCCTGTCAAACATATCATTACAAACAAAGAGAATAGAATCACTACAATTTGCAACTGACATAGATTTTAAAATGACATAATACATTAATTTACACGTGTGGAAATTAAGTATGTGATTTTATGTGAACTGTGCAATTATTATGCTTTATTAGTTTATTTAAAAAAATAGAATAAATTTGATTATAATATATGTTAAGAATAGTGATCATAAAGTCCTTATTCGTAATCTTCATCGTGTTATTTGCCAATGCTCGAAAAGGTAACCTTTTCATTATTATAATTAATTTTTCCAACAGCACTTATTCCTATTGTAACGGTAAACCGTATTTGTTTGAAGAAGTTTCTAAGAATCTAATATAGTATTAGATTACAAACTATTTTCAAACGTTCCTACGAGTATGTACGTTCGAAATTATACCAACGAATTGTCGAGTGTTGTGAGAGTCTTAACAATTGATACAGGGAACAAACCCAAATTTTTTACTCGTACCATTTGATGGAAAAGGGATTCCCAGAAACGTACAAAATGCCTCAATTGTTAATTAAAAAAAAAAAGCATTTTGGGCCAATTGTGTGCCAAAAGTTATAATACATTATTGGAGTTCGGATAATTTTGATTAGGAAGCAGGCGGAATGTAAATATAGAATCTTGACTTAACAATCAGAAATTAAAATACACTGAATTGAGAAGTATGATTTCATTCTCATAGTTTAAGTAATTAAACAATTGCAAATTTCGCAGGTGCTTCTGAGGTAATTGTATTTTCATTTCTGAGCCAGTATTTTATTTTGGCTATCATTGTTAAATGCAATCCTTCAATATTGAAGTTTGAATTATAGTACCATATTCAACTACTACTACACATACTACTACACTAGGACATTTAAATATGCAAAATCTCTATAGTTTCGACTTCAGGTACCCAGGATCAAACAACCACACGTCCGAATACATTAAACGATGACGCTGACGATATTCAACGACAGTTGGACAATGAAGCACGCGACAAAATGGTCTATGGGAAGGTGTGTAATGGAGTTATTTGCATGGTAATACTGCAATCATATTTAATTACAGCGGAAATGATTCATTTTTGCCAAGGGAACGACTCTGTAGAACGATCCAGCACCGTTTTATTCGCTTTCACTTGTTTTCAGCAATAAATCAGATTTATAGTTATTATATTAAATAGGGTTAGGCCGTTTTTATGGCGCTAGTGCTTTTATTCATAGTAGTCAGAGCCGACCAGAGAGATAGTATTCCAACCATAATGGCGGATTATTCTTGTAATTGACATGGAAACTCTGAGGGTCGAAGAAATATCTGTTAATTTGAATTTAATATTTTTTAAAATTAATTCTATAGAGTATTTACTCCACAAATCTTATCTCGTTTAGTTTTTTCAAGGATCGCCAGAAAAGAGGGTTTGTTTCAATATTTTTTTTAATTTACATAATAACCTGAATAAATATTTCAATTACATATTTTAGGTGTACTGTGTAAACATATATTTTTGTTACACAGTACACTTTGATATCATATACTGTTATTATTTAAAAGTTATATAATAGTATTAAAGCGACAGCTTTTTCATTGCTCATGTTCATAACACCAGAATCTCACTAAAGATAAACTTGGTGTCAGCCGTGAATTAATTGACGTAAAGTCCCCAAAGATATAATAAGCAAAAAATACTAGTCTTACTTTATGTACGCTGTAGCAAGATTTATGATGGAAAGGGATATTATCTCATGGGACTTCCTCAATTCATAATTGCAACGGGCCCTTTTCTAATTATGAGGACATGTTTTCTTACGTGTAACTTAAATACTAAAATAATATTAAACTTTCCTTAGATTTCCTTATAAGTTCAGGAGTAGTGTTAATTTATTCTCCTGTATTTAAGAAGTCTTTAGGTGTGATTTGAATTTTTTTTTATTAATGAAAAAGGTTGGGACGGTCAAATGGACCTAATGGTAAGTGGTTAGCATACTTGGTGGTAGGGTTTTGTGCAAGCCCGTCTGGGTAGGTACCACCCACTGATTAGATATATTCTACCGCCAAGCAGTACAGCAGCATGTCTATTTAAAATATCTTATAATAGCTTGTAAGAATATAGAATATTTTATTTATGAAACTCGCGTGAGCTTTTTGATCACAAATATGAGCTATTGTTCACGGACATGTTTGAACGTCATGTACTGAAAACCACGGTTCATTGTTCGTTTACAATGCTTCCAATGCTTGTTTTGGTGCTGGTTGGTTAGTAATTGATCACAGTTGGTTAGTTGCAATAGAAATACTAGCTGCATTTCTATTACTCTCGACAGCCGATATACAAAATATTATACGATGATATTCAATAAATTCCAAAGCGTATTAATGAATTACTAACCTTGGGAGCTAAGATGTTAATGCATGTGCAGTGCAGTTACAATGATTCACTTTCCCTTCTAAATGGAACTCAACAATCATTATTTCTGTTTGGCGGGAGAACAACAAGTGATGAGTGGGTGGCATCTAATCAGACTTGCATAAAGCCCTACCAAGAACGGCTCGTTACTGGAAACTCGAAACCGATTGATTACATAAAATATAGGAACTAGATAATAATTTGTACAGAGACCCAGAGTTTTCGCTATAGTCGCATCTATATCATTTATTTTATTTCTGATTTCTTTGTTTATACCATAAGTAAATGGGCTACCTGATGCTAACTGGTCACCATTGCTAATGTCTGTATTAGCGCCTTAAGAAATGTTAACCATTCATAGCGTCGTCAATGCGCCACCAACCTTGGATGTTATGTCCTTTGTGGTTGCAGTTAAAATGTCTCAGTCGGCCTTCAACCCGAAGCACAACAATAATGAATGTTGCTGAATGTTGCTATTTGGCGTTAGAATAAATAATAAGTGAGTGGTACTTACACTGAAAAGCTTTCACAGAGCCCTACTTACTACCAAGTAAAGCAAAGATGAATTAAATATTGCTCGTGACAGTGCAGTATATACGCCGTGACCGAAGTCGCTATTTTTGTATAGTCATTATTTCAAATCGGAAATATTTTCAAAGTATGTAAAAACGTTAAATATAAATGAAAGCTAAAATCATAAATAACATGGAATAATAATAATATTTGAATAATATATATTAAGGAACTTTATAAAAAACTCAATAGAACAAACGGAACTCCACTTATAGTTTTCAAATGTAATGGTCATCGAACTTTACCGAACGACATCTTGAACATTTGAACTAGATTCTAGATTTTCCTTGATGTATCGAAATAATACATAAGGATTCATTTTATTATACCAAACACCAACTGTATTTATAAGACTATCTATAAAATCGCGTACGTAACGCAATTGTAAGGGTTTTACAAAACAAAATCAAAAGAAACTTTATTAAAGTAGGCTTTTAACAAACTATATTAAGTAAAACTACCACCAGTTCGGAATGTAGATTCTACCGAGAAGAACCGGCAAGAAACTCAGTAGTTACTCTTTTTCAACATTTCACAAAAATACAGTCATGTTAGTTAAATACAATCGTATATGTTTGTATGTAGTATATCCTGCCTGGAAGACAAAAAGTATTAACTCCACGATTTTTTATCATCTGTATTATCTTGTATTTAATAATATGCCTTCTTTGCCAATGTATTTTTGACAAATGATTTGAATTTATGAAATGGAAAAGTTAAAAATGTCTAATACTACCCGCTAGTTTATTAATATTTTTATTACATTCATGTATATAATTTATTTATGTATTGTACCTATTGTTGTAGGAACAATAGGCTTTCATGTTTCATGTTTTAGCTAAAGGTTAACTGGTAGAAAATGCCTTCGGGCATTAAATTCGCTATTTGTTCCAAATGCACGATTGTTTTCGTTATTGAAGGTGTTTTTTTAAACATAAAAGTTTACTCTATTACATTCTCTAACGATTTTTTTTAATATAACTATATATTTACATTAAATTTAAAGGAAAAACATTTAGTGATATAATAATTATGTTTTAAATATATACACAACCCCCCTAAAATTACTAATTGGCATATAATATGTGACCTATTAATTTAAAATCCAAATTAAACGACTAATAACTTTATTAAATTGTACTTAGGTACTAGCTAATTTATTTTATATAAATTGAATGTTTATGTATGATAATGATGATGAATGAATGATATGTTTATGTGTATGGGGAATAAATTCGTGTCGTCATAACATTTCTCCTAAATTCCAAAAGTCGAATGGTACGCCGGCATATAAAGTCGTATTCATTTGTTTCCACCAAAATAAAAAAAAATCTAAGAATTTTTGCCTAGTTGCACACAACTATATTACGAATCTCGTTATGTTAAGGTTACTGAACTTAAGATATTTTGTTGGCGGTACTGACGCTTTAGATGTTCCAGGCCGTTCGAGTTAAGCTCTATTACACTAGGTGGCGTTATTGTGATACGGTATCGCAGTTTTTCTATGATGACATTCAAATCAAATCAAAATATATTTCTAGTATGCTCTCGCGAGCACTTTTGATTCATTTCTTTTCTACTTATATCTCTTTGTTATTATTATTTACAATCTCTTAGTTTCACCTAAAACCAGAACCCAGCTTAGTAAACCTTTACCTATGAGGGTGCACTGCTTTATAATACGTGTATTGTCATTTCATGTATATAAGACTAAAGTATTGGAACATAATATAATTTCAAACAAACCTCTTTTATTGATTGTCTCCAAGTTACATTTTTTTTTTTATGGTGTCCATGCGAATTCCAAGAATCTGCTCGAAGATAGATCTAGAATAACTTCTAACTAGTGTAACTTCGGTGTTTCAAAATTTCTAATATGGTATATACATATATTAATGGAACTAATAAGTGGGGATAAAACAGGATAATTCACATGGAAACGTTGAGTTACGTGCTTGTTAGATGAACTAAGTTTTGTCTTAGATACAGCATTCCACTTCAATATTCCTATCGGTTCCGCTAATCATTTTAGGCTAGGTGTAGGTAGGTACCGCATGTTTATTAAATAATAAGAAGATTTTTTATCATAGTGACTAGGTCTCATGGTTAATAAGCAGTATAGTAATCATAAATAATTTAACTATTATTATAACGACTCACGATTAAACCACGTGATTGATCATCCATTAAAACTTCTCAAGTTCTCCTCACCTAACTCACGTGATTGAGTCAGTATAGCGCAAGTGACGTCATTTCTGAGTTCTATGATTGGTAGAACATTGTCAGATGTAGACGTCGTTAACAATTCCCGCAGGACCAGTATCAAACTACAGGCGATAATGACATAGATTCGAGTCGAGCAATCGGTCGTCTTCATTCAATACGAAATATAAAATTTATTTTTCAGCCGAAAACTGTATGGATATTCCGACTACCCACGCAATTTCCACTAGGTACAACTAAATCGTTGTCAAGAAATTCCAGAAAATTGGTGAGATTTCCGATACGTAATGTTAATGATCTTTCTGATGCATCTTATCTGATTTTTATCTTTTATTTATTGAATTTCAGAAAATTTTTCAGAACCGTGCGAAGCCAAAGACGAACTTGCCGGATAATTCAAGTAATTATCTTAAATATTTATAAAAAAAGATAAATACAATCTTGAAGATCAATCAGTTGTCAAGATCAGTCAGTTTGGAGCTTATTCCATTACTGCTGGACTTGCTGGTTGTGAGAATCGAGCCTCTTGAATGGATGAAGTGCTATATCCTACCTTTGGATTCGAATTTGCTTCATGCCAAATTTTGTCAAAACTTGTTCAATGGTTTAGCCATAAGGCGTAACACACAACCAGATTTTCTGACAGAGTATAATATTAGTATCGATCTGCATGAAGTATGTTATATTTTTTTGTCTATGTATTATGTTATTGAGGCAAATGTGCACCCATGCGAAAAGAATTTATAGTGTCCACCTCATATGCGCTATGAAGTTCATAGTTTGTTTTATACAATGGATTAAATGAATGAAATCGCGAAACCGAATAAAATCATTAATTTTGTGTTAATTATTTGAGCAAAAGTATTAGCAAATTACTCGGTAGTAGGAATTTGTTTGCCCGTCTGAGTAAATAACACTCAGCAGATATTCTATCGCCAGAGAGCAATACTTGATATTCTTGTGTTGCGGTTTGGAGAATGAGTGAGCCAGTGTAACTACAAGCAAAGGGATAACATGTTAGGTCCTAAGGTTTGTCTATGAACCGTGGGAACGATTTACCATCAGGTGGCCTATTTGCCGCTCCACTGACCTATATGATGTAAAAGGCATTTAATACTCCAAATTAAATTTTATATACAGTCGATTATTGCCTAGCAATTATTAAGTCTACAATTTATTCATTTCAGCCTTGATACCGAATGAATGGTGCTATAAAAGTAAGATAAGTATATGAATACTTTTATTCAAATATTTTTTTTTTAAGTAATTTATATTATGTTCAGAACTCGTTTAGCTTATTCCACTAACAAACCATTTTTGGTGGTATAAAAATATATGAAGTGGTAGGTTATCACCACTTAACATCAAGTGGTTTATTTGCAAATCCACTTAACGTGCGTAACGTAACATAACCTCTGAATTTCTGTGAAGCATAAGGTTTTTTAATTCCATGGTATGAAAAAGGATAGATAGAAGTAACGACAGATTTGGCTTAGGCTAGACGCTGAATGCTTATTAGTACGAAAAGATCCAGAGTAGTTTATTCCCAGGTAGATTGGCTAAAGTTAATAGGGTCGTATTTGTAATATTATATATTTTTATTTATTATTTCATATATTAAATAAAATTATTCCGTCTCGTGATCGCAAACAATTGTACTGATCATCGTCAAATTTACAGATTTTTTTTACTGAAATGTTAAATGATTCATTTTGACAGATCAAAATGAATGGTACAAAAAATATCCTCATTGCGGGAGACATTCGCAGTCACCAGTTGATCTACCAGCTGTTAGAGTATTAAAAGTTAAAGGAAGTCGAAATCTCTGTTTTATCAACTATGACGTTATTCCCCGCCATCTTACTTTAAATAAAAGTGGTCAACGAGGTCAGCAATTTGCTTATACTGTTCCGTTTCGTATTTATTGTTATTATTATTATCCGTATTCATGTAGAAGGTTCAATATGATAAGAGAGAAGAGATTTATCGTTGGCAAATCGTATCAGTATTAATACTATTAAATGTTTATTACAAATAACTTTGTCTTTGTAAATTTCATTAGTAAATTAAATATTATTGAGAATTGAATTAAATATTATTGAGATTTAATATTTTTCACAGTAATGTGCAATTTTAAAATAATTTTTAATACACGTGTTTTAGTAATCTTATATGGTGAATGGGAGCAGGAGCGTCAACCTTTGGTTTACGGTGGAGCTGCTCACAGTCGACGTTATGTCTTCCACTCAATGATACTACATTGGCCTTCGGAACACAGGATAGGAGGTTTCCAATATCCTATGGAAAGCCAAGTTATTCACATATCAGCTGAGTTTAAGTCGTTGGACGAAGCTTTAGCGGCATCATTGCGTGATCCTCAAGCCGTACTTGGTATTGCTAATTTATACAAGGTAATGTTTTAATTTATTTCAAACTTCATCGTCTTCAATTTTTATTTTAGAACATAGGCAAAGATATTCCATTATGGAAATAATGTTACAACAGATTCTTTTAACTTTCTTTCTTTATCTCTTTTTTATAATGTTAAGCTAAGTGAATTTGAAAGTACGAGTATACCGATATATCTGATTACAATAATAAAGCCACTTATTTATAATTATGTTTAATATTAATAGTAGGTACCTATATATTTTATTTATGATACATCGCTTGTGAATTTTACTCTTAACTTCCAAACATCCACTTTACATTGATCTAATTATTCTGGAGCAAAAGTTCAATATAACATACACGTATTTGCTATGGGATATTTGTCCTTTAATCTGCAAACCTGCGGGCCTACGTTATCTTACAAGTGGATTGAATTAATCCACACCTGTCAAAGGTCTAAGCATCATCAGCAAAAGTTGGTGACAGTTCTCTGTAATGGTGACAAGGGATCAAATTAAATTTGCTCTAACCTTACCTAAACAAAGTTTAATTAATCTGATAATTTTAAATTTAAAAAAATCAAGTCATGTAGACGTTCCTATATAGATTAAATTTGGTGATAATATTTGTGATTTTTTATTATATAGGTATGGGGATAGGCAAATGGGCCACCTGTTAAATAGTTTGTATATAAGTGGTAACCACCGCCCAAAAAAAGCCAACCTTGGGAGCTAAGATGTTATGTCTCTTGTGTTTAGCGTAACTAACGCTGGCTCACTCACCCTTCAAACCGGAACACAACAATGCTAAGTATTGCTGTAGAATATCTAATCAGTAGGCATTAGCTAACCAGACGATCTTGCACTTAGCTCTACTGCTAAGTAAAATTGTGTTAGATAATCATAACTACATTTACTGTCTATGCGTTCTTAAGCTATTCTTCCAATGGTGATCAAACTTCGGTGAGGTGTTCTGCGAACGCCAGCGAAGACCCTAGTCTAAAAAACGTATGTATGTATGTTTTTCAATATAAGGATTTAATGTCGTTTCGTGTCGTGTTTCGTGAACGTGTAGTATAAAGGTCTTTTTTCGTTCGAAGTCGAAACGGCAGGTTAGTATTTAATAAAATTTGTTTCAGTATAAAAATTATACACAACAAGGCTTAGCGAAACTACTGAATGTGGCCTACAAATCTCGTGGTATCAACGCCTCCGTGACCCCCCTATATCTATCGTACTTCAACCCTCCATTAAAACAATACGCTTGCTACCAAGGATCGTTGACTGTACCACCATGCACGGAATCTGTTCTATGGATGGTTAGAGGTACAGCTCTATCTGTTACAAGGGTAAGAAATTAATGATAATTTATTCAGTAAGATTTTAATGGAACATTCGAACTTGGTGCATCTAATTAGAAATTAATCCATCCCAGATATAATTTCTCCTTTATCGTTGAATATATCGATGATAAAAATATATTATTCTTTGTTTTCAATACAGAACAAATAAACGTAATTGTATATTGTTGATTGAATTTTTAATAGAGATAAAAGTAACTTACTTCTTATCGGAATTTTCGCACTCGTGGTAGTTGCATATATATATAATAGGTAGTATGTGACAATAGACAGTCCGTTTCTATAATAAAATTCCACGGACATTTTTAACTTTGCCGAAACATAAATTCAAATCATTTTAAAGAAATACATTGGTAAAGAAGGTATATTATTCAATACAAGATTATATAGATGATAAAAATATATATGTATATTACATACATATATGATTGTATTTAACTAACATGACTTTGTATTTTTGTGAAATGTTGAAAAAGAATAACTACTGGGTTTTATATGTCAACAAACCATGCGTCGGAGGTACTTAGGGGAATAACCTAGAAACCTTCTCCAAAAGACAGGGTGCCAGCCCAGCGGTGGAATATTTGTAGGCTTTTATTTTACTTTTTGAGTACTTGCTACTACTAGAATGCTAGTTAGCCACACCTATTATCGTGAACTCATAATTGAATTAAATACGATCTACTCTTTTATTTTATAATTGCCATTAATTCAGATCATCCTAAAGTAATTAAAAATAGTTATAGTGATATTTATTTTATTTTCTCTTCTAGGAGGATGTAGAAATTGCCAATAGCTTATTGGATGATGGTGGGGCGAGAGGATCGCTTGTTCGTCAACCACAGCCTCTTAATGATAGAAAAGTGTTCTATTTTAAATAAAAATAAACTGAATACATGATTTTTTTTTTTAATTCCAGATAAAGTTTACCATTTAAGGCGAAGTCGTGGCGTCTTACATATGTTTACATTAAGTATTTTTTGCGTTTTGTATACATATATTAAAGCAATTATACACGTTGTACCTGTTCTGCGGTAATATGTGATAGGGGATATCTTGGGGGGATACTTATTATTGCAAAGGGATGTATAATGGCATTTATTCAGCGATAAAAATATTACGTTCCGTACAATCCTCTTACTATTTTTTCTATATATTCTCATAATTCAGCGAAAGCAACTTCTTTCTAACCACCCTGTTATTATGTATTTAATAATAGACTTTTAGACAATTAAAAACGGTTGAGAATAATTAAGACTTAAAATTTTTGGCTACGTATATATGTTACTGTAAAAGCTCGAACTAAGGTAAATCATAACATTTTCCAGTAAAACCTAAGATTTACAGACGTGAATTGGTAAATGTAAGTATTTATTATAGAGGGACGACTTTTTCGGACTTTTACCATTCCAACCTAACCTTACCTAACATGTAAATCCTATGATTTACCAAGTGAATGATCTTAAAAGTTCAAATCCCAAAGTTTTGTGGACATTTACCATTCATATTCGGTAAATCTTAGGTTTTACTGGAAAGTCTTAAGATTTACCGTAGATCGAACTTTTACAGTAACGTATACTTATATTATAAATGTAAGTTACTAAAATATTATATAAAATCATATATTACTGTACTCTAAACATCGTTTCAAAAATAAAAAAAATAGTTCTTTTATCAAATATAGAAGAAAAACCATTTAAAATAGAAAACGTTAAAACTACTTCCAACGTTAAAACGTACAGAGTTAACTTTTAAATTTACAAAGTTAGTCGTCCTGTAAAATTCTATTTCATTTTACTTATAGCAATTTATTTAATGATATTTTCGTGAATTAAGATTTAACGCTGACCGTTGACAAATTAGAAGCCCTTTTATCCTATCCACCATTTCGGTGATAATCTCCGGCATTTGATGACACTGATAAATCAGTGACTCCATAATAAACATTTTTATTAATTGCGAAAAGTATAACGTTTTGCTTTGTTAACTTTTAAAAGTTGAATCTTCATTTTTTAAAAAAATGATTTCGTTCAGACCTATTTCGGCCACGGTGTCTGACCTCAAGGGAGACTAGCCAGTTGGTTACCACTTATTGCGTGGTTACGCTGGCATACATTTTATAGTGCACAAGTGTGAGCACAGCACAGGTGCACTATTTATTTTCTCTCTGTCACAATACAATAGGATGGCAAATCCAATATGACCGGAAAGTGTTTACGCGTCACTATTGGCTTTACGTGCTTCCCGGAGTATACACACTTCCAACTTCCAGACACCAAGCTGGTACTGTACTGACTGTACTAAGGATCTGTGGCCATATATATAGCTACAAAAGCAATAAGACAGTCAGACCTTTCTTAATACCTCTTAACGAGAAATAATTCGTCTTCAATGTCAAAGCTTCTCCTAATACATTTAAGGAACTCAACTACAACTTCAACTCAACGTTGAAGATATAACACATTCTCATCATTCACATTCAAAAACTTATGCTTTAAAATTGCTCATGCAGTAATCATTTAAAAGTTACGTAATTTGTTCCTTATTTGAAAGTCTTTAATCTGGGAAACATCAGAACAGGATGTTTAGATATAGCCTTATCCAATCAAAGAGGTAGAAAAGACAAATAAACAACTTCGACATTGAATCGATAAGATAAGATCATTGGTCAAGATCTCTCCATATCTATGACAATCATTAGAGGTTCGTGAATGACATTTGAAATGTCCACAAAGCTGTTATCAGAACCTTGGGAGTAAAATTAAAATGGATTTAAGCAAAGGTGAATAGTATTGACGAATTTAAAAAAGAATTATCAATCAAGAAATGTTTGTAGTGTATAATAAAGGCGAGTTATTAGAAAATGGAATGAAATTATAGATAAGGCTTATTATCTAGACACGTGGTAGCGTGTCAGCCAAGTTCTAGTAACAGAACTGGCGAACAGCTCCGTGTGTAATATTACACGAACCATTTGGAGCCACTTTTGACCTCCTCATAACTCAAAAACTATTTGACATAAATTTGTCAAATTTGGCTTATATATTGAGACTCGCGAGATACATATGTGTTCCAAATTTCATAAGCGCATCTTAAACGGTTATTTAGATATTAACGTCTAAAAATCGTCTTTTTTATCACTGACTATCCCATAGATCAAAACTATAACCTACTTCCAGGTGACCTAGAAAGTTCAAATTTGACGTGCAGGTGACAGACCTTAGGCAACAATATATTATCCCAAGTTATAAGAAGAAATGATATTTTATGTAGTTATAAGTAAATTTCAGAAAGGATTATTTAACTTGGCACCCATTTAGATCTCACTTCTTTTGTCGTTAAAGACAACAACCAAGGTATATATCATAATATTTTACTTGGCTCTCATTTTTACATTTATGTTTTTGATGGGATTTGTTCTCTCACTGGTAAAGGTTATAGGTAACTGACATCTAAGTACCCACACAGATGATACGGGCAAGCACAAAATGAGTTGAGTTTTTAGTTTAAGTTTTCTATTTAGATAAAATGTTAATATATTTAATAATTGTGTTTAAAGAAGTGGTTTAAAGTAAGCGATATAGTAGTAGGGAAGAATTTTATGGAGCGTTCCTATATTCGTCGGAAGAAACATTGCTACATAAAGAAAAAGTGGGGAAAAGTGAGCTACCCTTAAAATAAGTAGAGACATTTGCCCAACAGCAGCAATTATTTACTGAAATATATATTTGTTAATAAATAATTAAAATATTTGAAGTCGATATGAATATAGTGAATATAGAAATAACGTCAAGAAACTCAGTTGTTTGATTTATATTCCTTCTATCGAATTAAAATTCTCATATCGAATATATATAAATAAATTTCAATACCGATATCAATGTGTGAACGAATGTGTACCTCACGCTGTTTATCGCTTATAATCCAATAGAATAAGTAATTTTGACTCTAGTGATTGATTGTTGTGGTTAATCGTGTTAAACTTGCACCGAGCCATATCTCGATACACGAGTATATTGAGATATGGCTCGGTGCAAGACTTCTAGTCGTAAGCTGGATTTAGATATTTAAATCCAGCTTCATTCTAGACGAAATCTCTTTGAGTGCCTTACAATATTTGTTATATTTATATCGTGAAAAGAACGAAAAGGAAGTGGAGTAAAGTTTGGGGGGGCAGGGTGAGAAGAGGGGAGCGCTATTGAGACGATTGTCAAATTATATTTAACCTTTAATCTTGTATTGCATAATTGCATGAAGAATTAATATTAGATAAATTTCCTTCGTGTGATTTTCCATCATACGTGATATTGACGAAATAATTTATGGACTGTTGGAACAACTAAAAGCCGTTAAACTAAGTATTAAATTGAATAGGATATAAATAAAATTGATTTGTATTCAATGAATTTTACTAAAATATAAGTTAACTTGGCGACTAATATTGTGTTAGCTTTGGCGGGTGAGTGAGCCAGTGTAACTACAAGCACAAAAGACATAACATATTAGTTTCCAAGATCTGATCCAAAGATTCAAGATTCGCATCGGCGATGTAAGTAATGGTTATATGATTTAACAGCACCAATGTCTCATATGAAAATTGAAAAATACTTAAAAATGACATTATAAAAGTATCAGGAAACTTACCACTAAGTAAAAATACTCTAATGGGGTTTTTCAACGAGAAGTTTTATATATGCTATTGCAAGACAAGTATAAAGCCAGCCAAGTCGACCTTTGAATCGTATAAAAAGTCCTCCAGTTTAAGCAGACCCAACTACGTAGATGATATTATATATAATTCTTCTACCATAAGACAATTAGACACAATGAGACGCACTTATACGAAGCGTTTTGCTTTCTCATTTACACACAGCGTAAATGTGGAATATTCTTCCGGCGTCTTTGTTTCCTGAGCATTAAAAACAATTTCAAGCCAAGTGTGAATAAGAATCGTCTAGACAAGGACATTCCATTTTAGAAAATATCACTACTTACCATCAAGTATGATTGTAGTCAAGTGTCAGCCTATTGTAAATAAAGATATCTGTACCTCTGTCCCTCTCTCACACTTCTGACATAGAAATATCAAGCATAGAATTAACGGCTTTATTTGCTCCAATAAAACAATATTTATTTTCCTAACCAATGACTCATATTTTCGTATTTACACCGTACACTCTAGCTACAAAATCTGCAGTAAAATTGTTACCACGAACAAAATCTGTTAAATTACCTCGTCTTCGATCACTTTGTGATACAAAAGTATTGTCTTACCGATATCGTATAACTCACTGCAAGTAAGACCTCTTTCGTGAGGTCAAATACAGTTTGTGGCAAGAGTCGATCAATAAACGTTTCTTATTCATAAGAAAATTGCAGTAACAAAGGTCAATATCGATCAATTATTTGAATTATTAAATAAATTCACCAATGTACATCATGAATAACGAAATAACACTTTAAAGATCGGTGATTAGGTTGAAAATTGAATAACACATATAGATTTTCAATTACACGTTGGACGTTGCGTTTGTAAGGCAGTGTTTCATATGAAAATATATAACAAGTTTTATTTTGTCTATTTGGATATAGATTAGATTGTTTTAGGGTAAAGCTTTGTGTACAGAGAACGTCGAACTGTATATAACGATGCGAACACTAACAAAATAAACTATTATTCTTTTAGAAATATTAGTTTTAATTATAATTCAGGCAGTATATATGAGCATTGAATTATTCTATACTTTTATTATTTCCATATACACTTACTTATTGATTGTCAAATTGTAACAGTGTAATCACAGGCACAAGAGACATAACATCTTAGTTCCCAAGGTTGGTGGCGCATAGGTGATGTAAGGAATGGTTAATATTTCTTACAGCGCCTTTGTCTATGGGCGGTGGTGACCACTTACCATCAGGTGGCCCATATGCTCGTCCGCCAACCAATGCCATAAAAAAATAATATACCCTGACCTGTGACGAACCACTGGTTGTCGATTGTAAATAACCAGGAGGCGATCGTTTCTTTTCCAGTTGGTTGAAATCAATCAATGAATTCACTGACTGTGAAATAACTTTTTGCACACAAATATTCCTTCGCCTTTTTTTTTAAATTGAACGAAGACACTTGGAATGCTTTCTAGGATCCTCTAAAGTTGCATACATTTTCACTCAAAAGAGTTTCTTTATCTATGCAATATTATTTAACACAGATAATAAATATATTTGCGTAGTGTAATCAGTAGATCGGGATGACAAAATAAATTCAAGCTTGACAATAATTCTTCAACAAATACATTTTTCAGTCCCTCGCAATCATTTCATTATTTCTCGTGACAGAATAAGATTTCAAAAAAAATAAGAAATATCGAATATTTTATGAGGCACATAAAATAATAAAATAATTATAATAATAATGTAATACAAATAGTTTCAGTTATAATAATAATGTGATATAATTAATAATAACATAGCACCGTGGAGAATACTAGGTTACTCGCTAACAATAGATTAAAAATGTATATTCAAATTGGCTTATATAAATGATAGAAGCTCATTGATGCAAGTCCTTACTTTTTCGATTCTTTGATTTGTAATAATCGCTTTGACGTTACAAAATTGGTTACACTAAGAACATTAGTTATCTAATAGTAACAGTGGCGTATACAATTATTTGTCATATATCTATCTATCCAAATATAATAAAAATAGATATAAATGATATATTATATAGATAAACAAATTCACATTCACAATGGATTAATTATGTAATATGTTTGGGAATCAAAATTAGTGCTGTGGTTAGTGTCGCTTGGTGTTGGGTTTGATTTTGTTTGTTGTATGTTGTATGTTTATATGAATTTCATTGGGTTATGATGTATTATAAATAATTAACAGTATATCTAAGTGATGAGTGAATAATAATAAAATACAATGATTAAATGTGTTGTTTGCTAATAAAACCAATAATATTTTAAAGCTTAATATTAACGATGTAATAAATTTAACAAATAATGTAAAAATAAAAGATGTAAATAGGGAATAACGGATATTTTGAAAATGACCGATGCTACGGTTTAATTATATATGTTACAGCTAAAATTGAAATTGTTAGGTTTTATGCATATTCCATAAATAGAAAATAAGAGTATACTTCATAAGCGTGCCAATAAGATTGAAGATATATTTTTGAGATATAGTGATATAAAATTACCTTGTTTTTCTAATGAGTAGCTTATAACACTGCAGATCCTGAGATACTGGTTCCACTTCAGTGTCCAGACAATTATATTATATCGGGTTTTTGTGTCGATTATTTTTCAGTATATAAATTGAGCTCTTACAGTTTCTGTGGAATTCCATTTCATTGGATTATGAGAGTGGGGGAAAATAAAGTGCAATTATATCTCATGCAGTTGATTAGTACTATATAAGAATCTTTAGAATGTTTGCTGTGACTGAAATTGGTTTAGAGGACATCATCATAATTAACAGTTCGAAGCACAAATGTAATGAAGTGTTAGATCCCGTGGTGGATTCGTGGATGTTGAAGAAGAGGTTTATATCTCTTCCAGTACGCACGGGCGAAGATCTGCGGATGGTTCATTCTTTTTGCGAAAATAAATTAAAATTTAATTAATTGATCCTTATCAAAAAATATATACTCGTCACACCAAGCAATTGAGTTGTTAACATTTAGGAAGTGCGACAATTTTTCATAATTATAAATCTATCTATGAGACAGTAGTGTACTCACTTCTAATTTTTATACTTTGATCAACCAATTAACTTTTTATGAAATCGATTCGCTATATCTTTCATTCAGTAGTAGAATTATTTTTGGTTTTCTTACAATTTTCTTATTAAAGTTGTGTAAGGTTCATTTTTTATTTTGAACAATTTTTTTTTATCATCTAAGACTGGAATAGGATTTTTTGAACATTAGATATTAATGTTTATTAATCGTTTAGAGAATATTTTTTCATCCAAGTGCCAAATCGCTTGTTCCTGTAATTACACTGGCTCTTTCATCACTCGAACCGAAACACGGCAAACCTTTTAAATTTTAACCAGATTTTTGTACTGTTAATTAACGATTTTATTTTTTTATTTTTAAATATTTATTAAAATAATATGACGTATTTGTTTACAATATCGTAAAGTATTTGATTTGATTTCTTTATCTGAAAACATGTCTGTATTAAATAATTTCGTTGTCAACCAAAGATAATGGGATTCTTTTATCTAATCGTCCATTTTTCGACTTACAATTCAACGATTTTGATCCACTACTAACCAAAACGCTTACATAGGATATACATATAGACTGTTTTACATATAATTTTAATATAATGTCACCAAAACCAAGGTCAATTAAAGTTTGCCCATCAAATACAGCAGCTTCAGATGGTAAGTAAAATATTTGTATACATAATTAAGGATTCAGTTGATAGCAGTTTTATCTATGATAGTGTGTTTAGTAAAATAGTGAAATCGAACTTTGAACTGAGTAAAGAGAACTCGAAGAAAAATCGATCGAACTTCCTTGTTGAACGTTTTATGAACGTTGAATTGCATAACACTCAGATCATCTTTAGTGAAAGAAGTTTCAAGAATGTTTAAGAAACTTCGCTCTGAGGATAAGATCAGATTTATTCGATCGTCTAATGTTTTATCTTCTCTTGTAAATTTTATAATATTTATCTCATGTTTTATCGTTACAAAAAAGTACCGCGAATCCGTTTTAAATTGAATATATTTTGAAATCCTTGTGTTCTTATTTTAAACTAATTAATATTTTTCATTCAGAATCCTCTATAGTAGTGCCCATATTAACAAAATTTTCAACTTAATCGGATGTAATATGTAAGATTGCCAAGAACATCGCTTATATAAGAGATTATAGTTATGTTAACGAGAATGCATTAAATGCATTTTTTTTTCTCAGAAATTTATTGTATTGATGTATTTATTTAATACACTTATGTTGAAGATATTAAATACTGATATTATCTAACCCACTCAATCATGATAAATATGAGTTGGACGTTATATTGTTTATTGTTTAATTCCCTTTTTTCGCGTTTCGAAATAAATATGTCCTTTTCAAATAATTTCTTTTTTTTTTGGAATTTGCGGTACTTGTTCTCGCTACCCTTAAACATTGAAACTGTAGACTAATTGATGAGTATTCAACCAACTTAATCGTAATTTTTAAATGCCAAACCGACGACAAGACTTTTTGAATGAATTATGATTTCTCAGTCTCAGTCAGTGAATATATGTTTTGTCGGTTCTTTCCGGTAGAATCGTAATTCCAAACGGTACAATAAGTAAATAAATATTGATAAAATGAATGACAAATTAAATGTAGATGTAGATGTAACCTTAGGTTTCCAAGAGCCATTTAACACACATACTTTTTTAATAAACTTATTAAAATAGGTACTATGTGTTATTAAAATATTTATTCGACAGCGGAACAGATTTCAAAACTCCGAGCCTCTCAGTCACCTATCGCTATTGCTGTCCAGCGTTGTCCAACCTGGTCATCGCTGGAACCACTCCGCTTCAAGCGCTATTGGGACAACGACTCCAATGGTGTTCTACTCAATACAGGACAAACAGGTATCTTTTTTTATTCCTTGATCGTATTAAAGTAAAAAGGATATTTTATCATTCTACTATCGAATGCCTAACTTATATAAGCAAATTCCTTACTAATTTTTTTAAACTATTCTATTTTGAGGTAACTAAACAAAAATATTCGTGATCAATTGTTACTGCTGGCCATTTACGACCAAAGTGGCCATTTTCTATGAAAATTAACTTAACGAATACTGAACAGGATGTATTATGTATTCTCTAGTTCTTGAATTTTATATTTCACTTTCCAAGACGAGGGAGAGTTAACGCAGCCAACTGCCAAACATCGGTCTGTTACGTAGAAGTTCATGATAAAAAAAACTTAATAACTTATGTAAATTACTGTAAATGTCTCACGGCTGGACTAACCTTCTTCTCTTTAGGACAAGATTAGCAACTCCTTCGGCCCCGTTGTTTGGTGGATTTATACACAGGTGCCAGCTTTTTCAACCGATATATGCGGGTTTCTTGATGATGTTTTCCTTTACCGCCAAGCACGATATTATTTACACATTTTAGCCATCTCGGCTGTTATACAAGTCAAGTATCACTGCGCTGCCAGTTGATGGGTCAGTTGATTTTCTTAAAAACGTATTTTACTTTGTGGTGGATTTTAGTAAGCTCGTCTGTGTAGGTACCATCCACTAATCAGTTTTTCTACCGCCAAATAGCAAAACTTCGTATTGCTATGTTTCAATTTGAAGGTTGAGTGAGCCAGTGTACAGGAACAAGGGATATAACATCATAGCTCCCAGTGTTCCCATGGGCGGTGATGACCACTTACCAACAGGTGGTCCATTTACCAGCCCGTCTACCTATTACATAAATAAAGCTCTATTGTCATACTTATTTCTCAGCCAGATCATAGGCCTTCTATATTTATAAATAGGATATTTTCCAGTTCACCTTTGAGGAAAATTAATCAAGAAGCTGGATAAAAAGACGTTAAGAAACTTATAGAAAAATGAAAGCCGGTTTCAAATAACGCTCTGAGAGATTAAAAATTAAAAATGGTCGTAAAAAATTGCGACTTTACGATTTTCGACGAGTTCATCAAATCTCGCGTTGTGGTTTGTAAAAGAGGGTAATCCCTCCTTAGCGCAAGATTTTTTATCAGTTTTCACGCTTACATCATAATGACGTAACCGTTTATGAGTAATTAAGATAATCATTATATAGTATATTCTTTTTATGGAATAGGTAGGCTATCTGGCCAACTATGTGACATCTAATGGTATGTTGTTATTACCACCGATAGACATTGGAACCATAAAATTAATTAATCGTCATGGGCCCCTAACCATTAGAACTGAGATTTTATCTCCCTGTGGCTGCAGTTATACAGACTCACTTGCCCTTTAAACGGAAACATAACAAAGCCCTACCACCTACCACCGAGGCAAGTAATATGAAATATATTATTTATTTCATATTACTTTCATGCTTCGGTGAGCCGTTTTGCATTTTTACATACGAGTGACTTCCTGGTCCAAAATAAAAACATTCTTTTTCTTTGCAGTGTTTGTAATGGGGTTATTTATAAAGTACTAGTTGAACTTTACCCGCCAGCTTTTTGAAATGTATAAAAATATGTATAGCATAAAATCTGTCACCCCCAATTTTATAACATCGGCTCTAATATATGCGGTTTAAGTATGACGAGGTAACAGACAGAGTCATTTTCGTATTTATAATATTAGTAAAGAAATGTGATAGTTGTTCGTGTCTGAGCAGTATATGTTATATGTCCAGTTACATGTTTTATCTCTTAACACTACACTTCGTATGATTTTCCTTCCATATAAATATTCTTTATTTATCCTAAGAATAAGAAATTAATTGGAAGCTTGTGCCACAGATAATTGTAAGATTTGTTTGTTGGTACTACGATAATTAATTGATATATTGATTAAACTTTTGTCATGGAAATTTGAAGCACAAAATAATACGCAGATTTCACTTGTATTCTCTTCATTATTCAGTTTAATTATTTTCGAATTATTTTGTTTGCAATCTTGTTACAAATATATTGGCGCTGTTGCTACAAGGCGTGTAGATTCACGTACCTTCAAGCAGTAGTTTTACTATCGAAGCTCAATTACTCCGATCTCATTTACCAGATGTTTACTAGCTCCAACTCATTATGATGCAATTATATTAATGCACACACAGATAAGCGCATATATATTATAAACAAAATCGCATAAAGAGTTACAACAGTCTGATTGAACTGATTGAAAAAAGATAAAAGCTGTGCTTAAACCTTGATTTGTAATTCGTCTTCTATAATTCCTAAAGAAGAACAATATGCTGTATTATATTATAAAAAAATTGTACCGCTTAGAATATATTTCACATTAGATTCTAGCCGGGGAGAACCTCAAAATTTTCATGAACTTAATTTATTTTTATCGTTCATCTCGTTATCGGAAAACGCCATGATAAAATATACGGTCGGTAAATTCTGTCACGTGTTTGTCCAGCAATCCGCTTCGAACCAGTTTGTTAGAACAAGCTTTTTCAAACGGGCAAATGGGTAAGCGGTCACCACTTCTCATAGACATTGCCACTGTAATAAACGTTGTATATTCTGTACATCAACAGTGCAGTGTGGTGATATATCTCTTGTACTTGCTGTTTCGCAGTAGAATATCCAAAATCTTACCACTAAGTAAAGTGTAGCACAACCACCAACTAAAACCACCTAACTTGGTGTAAAACATATCATCATAAATTGCTCTGAAACAAAAGAATAACCAAAATTTTAATTTTGGAATAACTTTCCCAATATATCAAACTCCATAAACACCGGCTTTGATATTTGGCATTATATCTTAATGATTATTATTTCCAATTATTATTAAAGAAATGATTTTCTTTTATTTGGTTCTGAAATCAGTTATGAAACCAAAGAATAACCAAAATTTTAAATTTGGAATAACTTTCCCAATATATCAAACTCCATAAACACCGGCTTTGAAGGTAAATACTAAATTATACAATTCAATACACTAAATTGGCCTCTATTTATTTATCTAAAGAATTCTTGGTCATCAATACAGTTAGCAAATACGTCAAGAGATAAGAATAAAACACGTGCTATTCATCACTTCGCTATTACGAGCATCTTGGCACTTTTATCAGAGCACGTCAAAAATGGATTTAAGGGGGTTTACTATCGTTTTATTTTTTTAACGTATTATGACGTTTATTAATCTATACTAATATTATAAATGCGAAAGTATCTTTGTCTGTTATCTCTTTAGGCTTAAACTGCTGAACCGATTTAGATGATATTTGCTATGGAGATAGTTTGAGTCCCGGGGGTCCTATTTTTACTTCTCAAGGAGCTAAATTGCGGCAATGCCTTGTATGCTCAAAATCAAAATATAGTTTATTCAAGTAAGCTTTTACAAGCACTTTTGAATCGTTATTTAACAAACTGTATTAAGTGAAGCCACCACCAGCGTGGAATGCAGACACTACCGACAAGAACCGGCAAGAAACTCAGTAGTTCATTTTCATCTATATAATCTTGTATACGTAAAGTTTTATAAATTTCATGCAAGCAAAGCCAGTAATGAGTTCAGCTAGTATTGTAATAAATAAATTCCGATACGATTATCTTATTACGTAAGCGATCTTTTATATTATATATTTATGTAGGTATTTTATAATTTAAAAGAAATGTTGTGAATAAGTATGTAAAATAGTGATAATCTATAAAAATAATATATTTAAATAAGTAAAACTTTATTTCCGTACTCTCATAATCCGACGGAACGGCAATCCCACACAAATGGAGAGTTCAGGACGTAACCAAAAGTGTCATGTGCATTGTAAGGCAACGGAGTGTGAACATTGCTTATTTCCAATAGATTTTTAATGAACCCAGGACCTCAAAAATTTGTGGCCATATAAACTAGTAACTAGACCAACGAGAAATAATACATGTATACTTATTATATTAATCATTGTGATAATATATAAAGTGACATTTATGTCCGTTCCGTTCAAATAAAATAAAAGGAGATATAGATATATAAGAGTAAGAAAACGTATGTAGGGAAAGATAGTAAATACTGAATAGAAATATCAACGCTATAGAATAATCGCAGAGATAATATTATAAATCTAAGAATACTTTATATATAAACAATGTTTACAAAACTCCGGTGTGATCAGCTTAAAACATTTATCATTTTTAAATCCTTATCAAAATAAATGTCATAATCTTAGGTATTAGCATAACAATGACTGATTATGTACTTTTGTTATATTTAAAAACATATTCAGCTTTCAATTTTAATTGAATTTCAAATCCTCTCAATTTTTCATGTTTAGTAGAATCGAATGATCTAAATTTTATATCGTACATTTATAAAATTACAACTTTTTTTAAATCAATTCTCAACATTGTGATTGATTATAACACCTCGCTTTATCGCTTCGACTGGAGACGGGGATGTTCAGTTTTTGCTCAGATGATCGGAATTGCGATTCAACGGGAAAATACTGCTAGCATTCTGGCCACGATTTGATGCGGTCAGGATTTGACCTTTGGATATGATGTTTAGTTATATTCTAAAATTAAATAATTGTAAATAAATATTGTACCATATTTTAATATTCATAATATTATTCCAAAAATCGCGGAGCCGTGTGTTGGTATAACAAGCACCATACCTCGTCACCAATATATTGAACAATTGACAAAATCTCTAACCTCGTGGTTTGTCAAAAATTCTAAGTCCCATGTATGTAAGGAATGTGATTAGTATTGGGTACGTTTTATTTTAATCTACGACTATATAAAAGATTATATTATGTAAACACAGAGTGGAATCTACGACTTCTTAGCAGACAGTTATTTATATTGCTTATGAATACCATAAATCGATTAAAAAATAGTTATTAATCCACAAACTTAAATTGTAATTCGGCCCGGTAATAAAAAAAGTATGCTAGCACAAAAAAAAGACAAATTAAATATAAGATACTAAATTCACAGGTAACATGTCTGTGGATATAGAAATTAACAAAAAAATTGAGTACAGTCATGTTTAATTATTATAAATGTACTTCATAAGCTCGGCAGGCGTTGTCCCGTGTGTTTACATAATATATCAATTGCCTCAGTCGGTCTGATTTTGTAGAATTTGATATGCTGCAGCACCAGAGCCTCGAGTTAAAATTGGATAGTACGAAAAAACTTTTCTATTGTAAATACAATAATTATTTTCCATCATTCATGACGATTGATCAAACCGTATAGATGTCTATTTAAATCTTGGGATGTCTCCTTAAAACAAAACACCATCACGTGAATTTGGAACGTGTAGCTATTAACCAGTAGAGGTATAAGGTGTATTTTCCTGGTGATTAAAAAATGTTTGACTTTGAATACAACAAATATTGGCTTTATTCGAACTTATAAGATTAAACTTTTGTTTGCATTGTAAGGATAATGCTGTTGATATATTTACAAAACAGGAATTCCATTTTCAGAATCTGTTTAAAATATCTACATTGCTACGTTACAAGACATGGATACTTTAGAGTAGAAAAATTTTGTTTTTAAATTTGGAATGAAAGTTTGCAAATGAGATATACTTACGTTATGGTGACAACTAACCTCTATGGTGACAACTAACCATAGAGGTTAGTTGTCATCATCGCGCATAGACATTGGCACTTAGAAATATTAACCCTTCGTCCTTGGAAACTAAGACGATATTCCCTTATATTGCTTGTAATTACACCGGCTCACTCACTCACCGTTTAAACCGGAACACAAAAGTAGTATCGGGCATACTTTACAACATATTTCATTTATTAGAAAAATAAATTGTCTCCTTTAGAATGAAGTATTTACGTTATAAATTCTTCAGAAAACAAACGATTAAAACATTTGTTTCTAATAGGTTATTAATATAATTATTCTTTCTTTTACAGCGTATTTTACACTGGATTCACCAACACGGCCCCGTCTAAGCGGAGGGCCACTTATTGGCGACTATATCTTCGAACAGATGCACTTTCATTGGTCGGTTGATGATTTCACTGGATGCGAACACGTACTGGACGGGCACGGGTAAGTTTTATTTAAATTTATTTTACCAGATGAGTGGTCGAGGCCCATAGGCACTTGGCGCTATTCACACTTTCCCTTCCCGCTATAAATGTCGTCGGGAGTAGAGTGGTTCCCGAGATACAGAGAACCTCATTTCCCCCGTTGAGCTTCGAGGCCCTTGCTTGCTTATGTAGGTAAGATGAAACGGGTACTACTGGTTTTTTAAGTATTCTGGTACACTTAGCACTTGTTGACAAAACCCCTCCTTCGTGTGGGAGAAACGCGTAAATGAGTTTCCAGCGAGATAAAAAAGGACCCATTTGATACTTTTAACTCACTAACACCTCGGTTTCTGATAGGAAGCGATCGAAGGGAAAATATATTTCCAAAAGGTTTTAAAAAAACATCGCCCGCACCAACATAAATATTACTATATTTGCAGTTGTCATAAGCTACTACTCTTTGCCACTTGTGCCATAAAAACACAATTTTCATGATCTTTTTATGGGTGTTTTTCGGAAAATTTTCCAAAACGTAATGCAATAGTCTCGAAGCACTGTAAAAAATAATTTCTACATATTAATAGAATTGAGAACGAAAAATACATTTACATTTTTCAGTTATGCAGCAGAGTGCCACCTAGTCCATTACAACAGTAAATACGAATCTTTAGAAGCAGCAGTGGAGCACGCGGATGGATTAGCCGTAGTTGGTTATTTATTAGAGGCAGCTGACGCGCCGAATCCAAGTTTTGACATGTTTGTAGAAGGATTGGAACAAATCAGAAAGCCTGAACATAGCGTGGTAGTTTCAGCAGGTTTGTGCGATTTATTTTATTATGACACCAATCATTATCTCAGTGATGTGATAGATAGTGATAGTATACCCAAGAATCCGTATTTGAACAACGTCATAAGCCGTGCGAGGGGTTTCTTGAAGATGACAAAATGCCTTCGCCCAGTAGTGGGAAATTTACGCTCTGTTAGTTTTACTGTAACATACTCCTTGTATATCGTTCTAAAATAAGCAGTAAATCTTACATAAATATCAGATGAATTGAGATGGTAAAAATTAATCGTCAAAAACTTTATTGAAAAATGAGCCTTAAGTTTTAAAGAATGAAATATACATTACACCGTGAATGAATGTTTATTTTTATTTATTAACATTGATTAAACAGAGATTTACTATTATGCCTTTAAAATTGAATTAAGCCTGTAATCTCGACCGTACCGTTCAATGTTCAGCTTGTCTTCTCCATTGCACGTGACATTGGCGAAATAATCTGCCCTCTTGGTACAAATAAAAGACAGAATTAAAAAAAAAAAAATAACATTGATATAAAACGTGACACGAAAAGTTGTTTTCAAATTTGAAATTGAAATTTTACTCCTAACATATCTTATACAGATCAAAAATAATTGCATCTGTTTGACGTAAATATTTTACAAATGTACGCATAATTAGTAGCTTTCATGATATTGCTTCATAATTAAATAGATTTTATCTCGATGTTAACGAATTAACTGATCTAATTGCATTATATTGTAATATCGATAAAATTATATAACGATTCGATTGAAAAAAAATAACGCGTATCTTATCATATGAGGAATAATATAAGTTTTATGATAATTTATTTTTTGTCTATTTTATAACATTTAATCTATAATAAATAAGCTGAATTTTAGAATCAAAAATAGTTAGAATATTATAGTTAAAAATATATATAAAAATTGTATAGTTGTATGAAATTTGTTAGCGAATGCAAAAAACTTCATCGTACAACTTCTAAAAGTGCAGCGTGCTTCGAAGATTTTTATACATATCGTTTTAATAAAACATTAAAATACAACACACAATAAACACACAACATTTATAATACAATGAACATAATGTAATATCGTGTGATATACATTACGCAGTTACAAATACATCGTGACTTTTCAATATTAAGAGTCTAAATGATAAATTTAAAACGTTTGGTTTTTAGTGGTTTGATTTTTATCGATGGCAAAGCACTCAAATATGTCATCCATCAACAAAAAAAAAAACTGTCCATCCATTTGGAAACTACAATGCCACGACAGGAGCAAAGATACACAGATATGTCAACCATATAATACCCCTACTTTTGAGACTTAAAGTCGCGAACGGAGTCTCCGGCACCGGCTAGTATTGTAATAAGTATCTCTTGTGTGTTGTAAATTATCTCTTAAAAATGTTATTTTAACTATTAAATATCAATTAATTATAAACATCAACTAAACCAAAATATTCTTTTTAATTTGGTAAATCAATTTTCATAAAAGGAACGCTAATAGTAACAGAGAGTTTTCATTAAATCCGAATTGTCAAAAACGGATATTTTTTTTTAATAATTGGACTTAAAGGGTGCAAAGGAGAAGGGATTAATGTGTTCACGTTCTCCTTTACCTTAAATTATTAGCGGGACGCATGAGTGTGAGTGAGTGACATTTGTTCTTGAAAACGATGTTAGTGTGCGTGAAACGACTGAGAGAGAGAGAGACGGCAAAAAATACATTGAAATTTTGACTTTTATAATGTGGAGAATTATTACGAGAGAGAATCAACAGTCAGGAAACGAAAGTAGAGAATCACGCCGCACGTATCAGTATCAGCACCTATCTTACATCAGTAATTTCATTACGATTCTTAAGACTGAAAATTGATGGATCTCAACTAGTCTTTAGATTATTTAAATTAAGTTAATTATTTAACAAACAGGCTCATATTTTAGTATATATGTTTTGTTTCACCTTGTTTAGAAAATTAAAAAAATTACGATCAACTATAAAAAAAGGATTTTATTTTATCAATTATAATTTATTCGGTTTAATTAGATAGAGCATGATATAAAAATAAGCGGAATATGTTGAGAAACGTCGAAAATATTGTAAATAAGAATATTTTAAAGTATGTATGAATGTATATCCTAAACTGGCTTGAGACTGATACGTTCATCCAATTATTTACCTCCGTAAATTTAATTAGAATCGACATATTTACTCTTAGTCATATACATTTCGTGTGATTAATTATTACGCCTTCGGCAGATATAATACATCATTTTAGAAAGCGTGTTTCAGTTGATTTACATACAAAAATGTTTAAATTTTTTTTTATGAGAAATCTGAACCTTTCGTTTTCAAGGAATATACCTATTTACATTACATTAACAGCCTGTAAACTTCCCACTGCTGGGCTAAGTCCTCCTCTGCCTTCGAGGAGAAGGTTTGGAGCATATTCCATGACGCTGTTCCAATGCGCTTTGGTGGAATACACATGTGGCAAAATTTCGTTGAAATTAGGCACATGCAGGTTTCCTCACGATGTTTTCCTTCACCGCCGAGCACGAGATGAATTATTAACACGAATTAAGCACATGAAAATTAGATGGTGGCTGTCTGGGTTTGAACCCGAAATCATCGGTTAAGATGCACGCGCTCTAACCATTGGGCCAAGAATAAATAATTATATTAAATGACGTTGCAAATTTTGACTAAAAACTTATATTCAACTCAAAAAAAAAAACCAATTAGTTTTTTTTATAAATTTAGATTATCCTTAATATGGGAGCAAAAAAAACCATTTCAAATTCTAACCAAAATTAGTATGAGTACGCATAAATATCCTTATCACTGCAAATCAGTGTTTACAATGTACATCCGACACAGATAGGCGACGTCGAGCACGATGGCAATTATAAGCACAAATTAAGCATATAAAAATTAGTGAAGCTCACCCAGATTTGAAATCATAGTCTTCAATTGTGACGTGTTCTACAATGGAGAGTCACTGTCCGTGGCAAATTGTTTTAATAAAAGTTCAACCGTCAACTTTTCAATTCCACAGAGTCATTAGCCTGGATGAACAGAGAAGACGTAACAACGGGGAGCTACGTGACGTACAAGGGTTCTCTAACTACACCCCCCTACACTGAGTGTGTCACTTGGATAATATACGAGAAACCAGTGCAAATTGGAACGGAACAGGTAATTTGAACTTGGATTATTCTCCATAAACATAGAGAGGGTTGATATGTTAATTCTCTAATAAAAATATCCAAAACGTTATAATTTATCGAAAATCATATATTATATTTCTCTTTTTTTAAATATTTTCTTTCCTAATACGTGACACAGAACTTCATTGTCCAGCCCAAATATAAAAGCAGGCCATTCAAATTCCAAATTATAACAATACCTCTTGGTATTGTTATAATTTATACCTCCTTTAATTGGTGGAATTTAAAGGAGTTTTCAGTTATTTCTTATTATAAAAAAAATAAATCAAAATTCGAATCGTCTTTTAACAACTTTTTAAATCTTCAAAGTTTTATTTTCATACATAAGTCGTAAGTAATAAAAGGAGATCGTAAATATTTGAACTCGTAAACAGTAATTAAGATCAAAGTGATCTACATCTTCATTTTAGTTTAGTATTTCAATCTTAATAGTAGTTTAGTTTACGAGTTTAATGTATTATTCAAACGCATATTACGATAAATAATAATAAATGTTTATCAGTTGCTTAATAAACTAGCTATCCGTCTCCATTTCGTGCGGGTAAAATTAAAAAAATATTCATTCAACCCTTTAACCAACATATAAACACTAGCTGAACCTGCATCTGTACCGAAGTTATATTTATAAAACTTTACCAATAGCACACAAACCGTCACCCCCAATTCAACTCCTCGAAGGGGCTAATTACGAAAATAGCCTATATTATTCCTAGGGACTTACTATTTATCTATCCTATTTAAATCGGTTCATGCAAGCGGCTTAAGCGTGAAGAGGTAACGACAGATTACTTTCGCCTTTATAGTATTAGTATAGATTCACTAATATTATAAAGGCAATGAATAGACCTATTCATACTGTTTTCTGTGCTGTCGTAAAATATGATCCGCGTATTTTTCACGCGTGTAAACCCACTGTCACCAAAAAGGTGTCTTTAAATTTCTCAATTCTTATTCTTATTTATGGTTATTCCTATAAAGGTTGAATCAAAAATTACATACAGATACCAGCACTATACTTTGAAAACTCAGAAACTCAGGCCTCCGAACCTCATCACGGTAGCAAGAGCTTCCAATTAATTTGTTATTTATCGATCAATAATTCGAGACTAAGACTAAGCAACAATTGTTATGATTTTGTTTATGAAAAGATAGATCATTGACTTTTCTGTCGATTTACATACAAATATTTCAGTGTATCCGGTTTTGGAAACGTTCGCTTCAAAATGGCAATTCGCCTGCCGCAATGTTTTCTCCGACTCTTGTCAACATATTAGGCGATTTCACAAAATATGCAACATGCGATGTCTACGTCCATCCTGAAATTGTAAACTGAAATATAAATGTTCGACTTTAATCGGATCATTGTTGTGTTAAAAAACTGTGGGGATTTGAGGAAGAAGTTGGCAGTTCTGTTTATATAAATATTTACATATAGTTATTAAAAATGCAGATCTTAATATAGTTTTACAGTTATTTAATTTAGTTACAGTTTTTGAGTTATTCTATAACTAAAAATTAGGCCGGCTAGCGTAGGTCACTTGGGATAAAAGAACGTTTGGAAAACAATTTATTATAATTTAGATTAATTCATCTTATTTAAAATTAATACTTAGGCGCCATTGACGATAAAAATGAATTTATATTTAATAATTTAGAACACCGTTCGCCAGGCCGGTGTAAATTAAGTTTGTATATAAATAGAAGTGGGTACATCACCAAATTTCCATTTACACGTGGATAATGCTAATATTTAAGGGAACAGGTATGCCATCTTTAGAGTAGCACCAGCAGGTATCTGGACGTCCTCAATCAGGAAACTGCAGCCGTCCACAGTTAATATGTCAGTTTTAAATTTAAAAAAAACCTCATACTTGAGTTTAAAGTCCTGCTTACTTTAAATGACTTCGAAATAAATACAGCCAAAGAATGAGATAATAAAATCTAATTGGAATAATTATTTCGCGGCACCCTTTAAAATAAATGTTATTTATTTTATTATTTAAAATTTAAGAAAATGCCACTAAGAAGAATGGAGAATTCGTATATTGGAAAAAGGAAATGGGTTAACGACACGGATTCAAGTGAATTGATACTTTAGTGACATTTTAGACACTAATTAATACTTTTTGCATGAAAAAACAAACAAACAAAATATACAATTTTAAAATATTAGTATGATACGCTACTAAGTAAAGATCCAATTACCTTCTCAAATTAACGGGATTATAATTTAATTGACCAACAGTCTCTAACGCAAAATAAACTTATTATCTTCTCTATAAACGTAATAATATATGAAAACTTAAATTCTAACCGTAAATTATTAACTTAGTATTAACGTAATTAACTTAAACCTTCTCTCTACAGTCTTAAATAAATAAACTTAATTTACAAGCAAAAAAATTGTTTAAATTATTTTAATTTTACGTTCTAAAATTCCCTCCTATAATTTATTTATGTATAATCTGTAATAACAAGGGATTACGTCATTAATATCACAGATTAACTGAACAAACTTAACTGACCGATGATTTCGGACTGAAATTTAAGAAAGTACCTTTCATTTTTTTCTGATTAATATTCTCGTGTGACGTAAAAGATCGTGGAAGGTGTTATAGACCCCAATGCTTCTCTTAATATAAGCAGAGTAGACTTTTCTTCCACGCAGTGGAAACCGTTAGAAAGGTAAACGAACCCCACGGGTAACCGCATTTGTGGCATACCCACTAAAACCACTGCGATGGTCGTCTACAGCACGGATCGGCGGGATCGTTTCGATGTAACGCATCCGGCGCCCATTCATGGCTCGGCGGAGCACAAGGAGAGTAGATCATATGTATACTAAAATAGGAATTACATATCGAAGAAAAAACACTATATAGAATCACATTGTTGCATTGGTATCAATGCGATTTTGCCAAATATATTATATATCTATATATATTTACTGTTTATATATACTCGTATATAGCTAAGTAACAAAATAATATATTATAGCTTTGTCGAGTTCACATGGAATAATTGAGTAGGTGTTACGTGAAGACAAACACTGAAGCGGTCTACTGCTAGCAAATACTGTTATATTGTTTGCTTTTCAGAGTAAGCACTTGAAGGACTTGCAAACCACGCACACACAAACACCGCAATGATTGTAATGTGTGCAAATTATATATATATTCGATCCAATGGCTAACCAATCGAGTATATTTTTTAGTTTATAGTGTTTAAGTACAACAAATAATTAACTCATTTCATTTATTTATGCTTGTAGATATTTATTACTCAAAACAGAAATTACATTTCACTCACTTGTGTACTGACATAATTTAAGCATTTTTATTTATCACTTCGACGTGCACAATTAATTTACGGTTTTAATTTCATAATAACAAATCTACCCTCAATTAAGTACTCTATCCTAATATTGAATACCGATAAGCATATTTAATCTATTATCAAATAATAAATAAGACAGTTTTGCCTATATATATCTCGTCGAAATGCTAAATTTCACCCACCCTAGATGTCCGAAAATCCACAACAGTGCGATTTTTAAGACCTTAAGGTTTTTCCGAACCGATACGACTTGGGAACCTTCAAAAAAAGAGTGTACTCCTTCCTAAAAGGCCGGCAACGCATCTGCAAGCCCCCTGATGTTGCAGATGTCCATGGGCGGTGGTTATCACTTTCCATCAGGTGAGCCTCCTGCTCGTTTGCCCCCTATAACATTATTACAATCTTCCAGTAACAGGTATTAACAAACATACTAAATCAATATACTAATCATTAAATACTTGATAGCGAATTGCGATTAATACATACAGTGAACTGGTGCATTCCGATTTCCCTTCTAAACAAAATCAAGATGGCTGCCTCGTTAGACGCCGAGGCTCTACTAGAGTGCCAGTAATAAGACACTCACATAGACAGGCTTTTATATAAAGAAGTTGGTAATAAGTTAATCTCAATAAGGGGAGACTTGAGCCGATTGAAACCATTAAAAAATAGGAACCTTTTTTTAATTTGACGCAGGTGTTGTCAGTTCAAGGTTCTGTTCTGTTTATTGTTATTTATCGTTCAATTAGAGATCTCATTTAATTTTAAAGATAAAAAGTTTGTTTGAATGCGTTACTATCATGATCTACATATGATAAATATATCGAAGTAAATAGTTCTTTACTTTGATTGATTTGCGTTGCATGCTTTGCGTTTAGCGCAAGGAATAACGAATAATACTATAATTTTATACATCATATGCACAATGTTGAGGGCGATATACTCATTGATATGTACATCAATGACAACGACATGATAACGAGAGAAACAGGAAAACTATGTAACGTCATTTTACATTTTTATTTAAATAAGCTTCGCAATTCAAATGTCAAAAACGTGACTATATTTTAGTATCCGATAATATCACTAAGTAAATTTAATCCTTAATCAAATTCTGAAAAATAAGGTCATAACACAGAATAGTATTGAAAAAAATATTTGCATTTTAAAAATACCACACGTTACTCGGAACGCAATTAAGTATTCAAAATATATCAGACTATGCTCGATTCCGAACACAAATTTTATTTTAAACAAATACAAATATATTCCGTAAATAAAAATAGCGACTTGGATTTTTCGGAAATATAATATTTTAAATGCGGAAATAACTATGTGTGGTACCTCTTAACGTTTAAACTGCTGAACTGATTTATATGAAAAGTGGTAAGGCTTAGGCTACTTTTTTAATTCACTCCTAAAAGGGGGTAAATTGTGAATGACGGTTTGTGTGCCTGTGTGGCAAGAAATGGTAATGACAATGAATGGATATGTTTGGGAATGATGTTTAGTAATTTAGTAGTAGTCTTGTTCTACCTTGAGAACGGCTGTCGTTGACGGAACGAGTCAGAGCCTCATCATCATCATTACAGTAGAGTATGGGCAAATAGATTGCATGTAGATATTTATTGTATGATAAATTCGACTTTGATGGTGATGTAGATATATAAGTAGGAAAATAGCACACAACCCTTTATCAAATCAAATCAATTTTATTCAAGTAAACTTCACAATGAAGCGTTTTTGAATCGTCAACGGTTAAATACGTTTCGGAAAGCAATCAGCGAGAAGAAACGGCAAGAAACTCGCATAGTTGATCCTTTCAAATAAACAAATTTACACTGCTGTTTTTTATAATAATTAGAGCCCTGTGTCTTTTTGCATTTAGGACGAAATTATTTAATTCAAACCAACCAAGAACCCGCGACAGAGCACTGCTTACAACGTCATAATCCCAAGTCTTATTTACAAAATAAGGTAAATCATTTATATTTAAGAACAGCAGAGGGCTTAAAATTGAACCCTTTGGTACACCCATTTGCACCAGAGTACCTGCTGGCGCTCTGGAAAATCAAATAAAAATCTTCAAAACCCTTTCATTCACGTGGGAGGAAATGAATTTCAATGCAGGGTAATTGATTCCATAATTTCAGTTTTTATATATTAATTTTATATGTTTTTTAAATTTTATATGTGAGTCAAAATCGTTACTCGCTTTCTTTAAAATTAATTAAATTTAGTTTCAAAACATTTTTTCACTTACGAGCAATGTGTTTCGATGTTTCGTAGTATGAAGTCTTATAATCATTTTATTGTAATTTCATTTTGTTTAATAGATTAAGTAAAAGTAAAACGTATTTATGTTGTAAGGTGAATATTTATATATAAAATTTGAGCCTTATTTAATATTAATACTTATGATAAAAAATAAATGTATCGTAGGATGCGTAGGATGCTTTTTCGCTATATATTAACGTATTAAATAACAGATGCAATGCAATAAATAACGTCACTTGATAATAATAAATTGACAAGGAATAAAAAAAAATCTCGTGAAGAACAACAATAAACAAAAAATAAGTTTAAATCATTTTATATAAAGACGTACAAAACAAAAAAGAAAACAACAGAAAGAGCAAAAGGGGGCAGCCTGAAGGCATTTTCAACGCATTTTCCTTACGAGACGATATCTGACAGCTCGCTCTACTGTAAGCCGCGTAAAAGATTCGTTCTAAGAATATTATTAAAGAACTCATCACACTTATTAAATCAAAATCTGAATTGATATTATCATCATGAAACTTCCCATTAATGTTGTCAAGGTACAGAAACATGTACATAGGATTATCTAACACATAATCTAACTTTACATGCGGGTGCCATAACCACGGATGTAAACTAGTATCTAATAGATGACTAGCTTTCGCCCGCGGCTTCGCTCCCATTTAAAGGGTTGGTCATCAGATGTTAGGCATAAAAAAACTCTCAAGCTTTCTTTGTACCAAATTTCATCAAATTCGTTTCAGTGGTTTGTGAAAGAGCAACAGACAGACAGAGTTACTTTTGCATTTATAGTATAGATAAAAAGCATAGTCATTAATGCTGAAGTAGCCCCCCATTGTTGCATCAACTTCAACTAACTTCAATAATTATTAATAATAGCACATGATGAATAATATGTAAATAAAATGTTGAAATAATGTTATCTTGCACAGCGTCCAAGCAGTTTTGATACTTGTATCCAGTTCCCAATTGTTACCAAAGTGCTTTCAAATTATGCTCAATTCTAATAAAAACGGTAATTTCACAGCTGGGGCTTTTAAGACAATTGGAGGGAGCAGACAGCGTACCAATAGAAAGGAACGTGAGGCCTACGCAGCGACATCCGCCCGGACACTCCGTTATATATGTGAAACAGATCAAGGCTAAACTCTGACAGTTTTATGACGAACAAAATAAACTATTACTATTTACTTGGCCTACTTTTCGTTCCCTTTACTTCCTTATAGACGAGCATTTGCAGTGCGATTCTGTAAGAATTCACTTAGTGTCTCACATGTGAAATGTTGACAACACACTTACGGTGATATGCCATTTTGATACGTTTATACTATAAATTTCATATTTATTATAAGTCAATATCGCATACCACGTTCTGACAATTTACGCTCTTGTTTTGCATAGTTGTCTTGAGTTTGGATTTTTTTCTTTTAGAATATCTCTACTGGCTTACTATACCATATTGGTGATTGTCTTTGCAAATAGAATAAATATAATGGTTATATTTCTTACAACAACAATCGCTCCATTACATCTAAGATGTTATTAGTTAGATTGACTGTAGTTACACCGATCTTTTAACCTTTTAATAGAAATAACAGGATTAATGTGTTAATAATCTGCATAAATCCATAATCCTCCTGCCCTTATCCCAATTTTACTTGGGGTCGGCGAAGCATGTCTTCTTCTTCCATACTTCTCTGTTAGACGTCATCTCACAAGTAACATTCTTCCTAACCATATCGTTTTTCACACAATCCATCCATCGTTTCTTGGGTCGTCCCCTACCTCTATATCCATCCACATCCATACTCAAAACCTTTCTCAATCTGCATAAATCCAATGTATTTTATTCAAGTGAACTTTACAATAAAGCATTTTTTAATCGATGTTTAACTAAGAGTTTTGGAAAGCAGCTTTCAGGAGAAAGAAATGGCAGGAACAATCATCGGATTATTTTTTGTAAATAATTATCATTGACAACCGAAAACTTTATTTCAAAAGTTATCTTGAGAATTTTATATAAGAAACAATCTTATTGGAGTATTTTACGAACAGAGATGAGATAATTTCGATGAAAAGATATTATTCTAGCGGCAAGCACGATGGCCGTTTTGACACATTAAAAAAGTGATGTGAAATGTAAATTTATTATCGATATAATATATTCAAATCTTTGTTTTTTTGCAAGTAATTTAATTCAAGTTTTTGTTGCAAGTAGTATCTGCTTAAAAAGGTTTAATAAAAAAAATATAAAATAAATTTAAGTAATATATTCGAACGAAATCAATTTAAATCAAAAATTGGAATTAGAATGAATAACTTTATAAACACATTACAATAAACATATATAAATAAAATAAAATAAATAATTTATAAAATAGATAAAATATTTACTGTCAACACAAATATAACACCGACTACGACGTCGAGTGTGAGAGTGTGACGTACACGTTTACGCAAAAAAAAAAAAAGTTATCTTCGCGATACCCTAATATTTGTAGTTTAGAAATCACATTCGATAAATTTTATGACTAAGTGCACGTCACTATTGACAATAAAGAACAACAATTTGCTCCTTTGATGTAATTATTTATTAAATACGAAACTTCATGAGCGGGCAAACGTCAAAACGGCCATCATAGCGTGCCGCTACTATAGGTATAGGCATAATGTTAGTACAAGTTCTTAACTATTTAAATAAAACGATATTTATAATTCTTATATATATAATTATTATAATATTTTATAAGAATTATAGATAATGTTCTGCTCGATGCGCAATGAAATATATTTATATATATATGTCGGAGAAGCAGGATGCCGAACAGTTGGGTTCGGGGATTGATCCGACATTTGTAAGACTATGTGGGCGTGCAATGGAGATATTCATAAAATAAAACGTATTTAATATCGTTTAATCACTGTATTCATTGATTCAATAATCGTACACCACAATAATATCAAAGGATTACAATAATTCATCTCGATTAAGAGCAAATGGGTTTGGAAGCAACCATCACATTCGAGAAGCTTGTCAAAACATAACGACTCGCGTTGCCATGGCACTTACAACTCCATTCGGGGTGACCCGCTCTTAAAAGTAAATCAGCCATCAAACATTATTGCCAACTACTCGATTAATTAATTATCCAAATTAACAACTAAAGTAACCACGCTCCGATACGGCCATCCTGAACTATCACACGTCCTCGTGTGTCTCGTTGCTGTAAACCTCCTCGTCTGTAAACAATGAAACAACAAATGTACATATCATAACACGCTTGGCCATTCTGACCACCACACGATGAATATTATAACCGTCCATGCTATCTCAATAGCATAATATTCTCTAGCAGCATAACTTTACAAGGTAAGCGACCAGCAAGACCACCAAGGTCTATTTATGCTACTAAGTCAATCTCTTGCCACCAAGGCTGTCATTTGCCACCAAGGCTGTCATTTGCCACCAAGGCTGTCATTTGCCACCAAGGCTGTCATTTGCCACCAAGGCTGTCATTTGCCACCAAGGCCAATTTTGTCACCAAGTCAATCACTTGCCACCAAGGCCATCATTTGCCACCAAGGCCAATTTTATCACCAAGTCAATCTCTAGTAGGGTCACTATGCTATGCTTTCTCTTACCAAGTAATTTGCTAACACCGAAATCAAAACAAAATGAAAACTGCCCACCGTTATCAATAAAGAATAAGCCTACAGTTGGCTTCATCGTGCAGACATCCACTCGACGTTCCACAACCGACTGGCTTGTTTTGTTTTTCCTTCTTCGCACAACGCGTCGATATGTGGCTTCGCTCGCCGCAGGAAAAACACGTCAGCGGGGATGTTTTCTTCAAGACGTCCATTGTATTTCTTGCTTGCTTGAGCTTTGGCGTTGTTAACCTGCTGAGTGAGCCTTCGTGGTCTGATATGTGTTCTGATCCCACTTCTGATGTCGGAGAAGCAGGATGCCGAACAGTTGGGTTCGGGGATTGATCCGACATTTGTAAGACTATGTGGGCGTGCAATGGAGATATTCATAAAATAAAACGTATTTAATATCGTTTAATCACTGTATTCATTGATTCAATAATCGTACACCACAATAATATCAAAGGATTACAATAATTCATCTCGATTAAGAGCAAATGGGTTTGGAAGCAACCATCACATTCGAGAAGCTTGTCAAAACATAACGACTCGCGTTGCCATGGCACTTACAACTCCATTCGGGGTGACCCGCTCTTAAAAGTAAATCTGCCATCAAACATTATTGCCAACTACTCGATTAATTAATTATCCAAATTAACAACTAAAGTAACCACGCTCCGATATATATATATCTGAGAGTCAATTTTCCCGCCATAACGAGTATCTGTCAATGTTCATGTTGCCAGATTAAAAATATAAAATTATAATGATTAATATACAAAGTGACAGATACTCGTCCGTAATATACAGATAATAATATTTAATATCAAGTATTACATTTTAATTGAGTCTCACAATAACTAGTAGAATTAGTTAGAAAAAAAAACATTAACCAAAACACAATGGCCTAAAATTACATAATTGTATAACAACAACAAAGTGACATGGCGGGTTTTTCGACAGCAAAAGTCCGATCTCTCGTGTCAGAGATTAACAATGCCCATTAAAAAATTTAATGGGCTGTTAAACGCAGTCGTTAAAGCTAGTCTCGATTTCGCAGTCTTTCTTTATAACAAAAACTTTCTTTATAATAATTGAATACTCAATTTTCATTTAGTGGTAGTTTTGTGCAAGGTAAGGTGCTATCCACTCTTCAAATATTCTACTGCCAAGGAACAATAAATAAATAAATAATAAATATTGGACAACATCACATACATTACTCTGATCCCAATGTACGTAGCTAAAGCATTTGTGTTATGGTAAATCTGATGTAACGACGGTACCACAAACACTCAGACCCAAGATAACATAGAAAACTAATAAACTTTTTCTACATCGACTCGGCCGGGAATCGAACCCGGGACCTCGGAGTGGCGTACCCATGAAAACCGGTGTACACACTACTCGACCACGGGGGTAGGCAATACTTATTGTATTGCAGTTTGAAGAGAGACTTGGCCAGTGTAATTAGAAGCACAAGGGAAATAAAACTGGATGATATTTTGTCATTATTATACCTATTTTTACAATAACTCAAACACAAAGAAATACCAAAAAATGCGTGTTGTCATCAGCAGTATTATAGCGTCAACGTATACTAATATTTTTATTTTATTTAATTTAACGTATTTGTACCATACATATATCACGTTCACATTTTAACTTTCAGCGCCCCTTCTCTATATAAATTTTTACGGAATAAGCTTAAAAAATGGTACACTTATTAATTTATTGTAAATTGTCAAAGGAGGCCAGCCAACGAGCACGAACCTCTTTTGTTTTCCGACTCTTTCCGCTACTATGGTAGTTATTATCTGTCAGTGTGTTTTATCGGATTGATCTGTGAATGTTGAAATATCGTTAAATTTGTAATATTGTTGTTAATTATTCTTTTTCATTAATGTTTCACTTCTGCCCTAACAATATTCATTTCTTTGCATGCCATCTTATTCTATTTTATTTCGCTTGTCTCTAACCGCGGTTACTAAACTTCATAGTAATATAACTTGCTACTTTCGAAATCATTTATTATTTAATTCATTCATTTCGCTTTTAACAAGTCGAATAACTGTAAGAGCGTTTCATTTCTGACATTTCCTTCGTAACTTTTATACTACGTTGATTCAATTAAAAGGATCAATTATTTCAAAAGTTTTCGTTAAGGTTAATTTTAATACATATTTGACCTTAATTTTAATTTGTATTTTTACTAAACCTATTTATGTTTATAACTGTTTCATATTTTTAATTGTCGATACAATTAAAAACTATAATGCCGACTGATGCTTGATTAGCTGACGATTTATTTATCTACACAGCCCTTCGCAGCCAACGGCAGATCATATGCTTTTCCCAAGATGAGCCAAAGCCACCTTCTTCAGGTTATCTGTCCATTTGACTGAAGGGCAACACTAAATCAATCAACACTACAATACCCTACAAAGAAGAAAATACAATGAATGATGTACACGGTAACTAATTGAGAATTTGAGCGTAAGATTTCTAACATCCAATGATATATGTGTAAGATTACATATCAATTCTTGTTCAGTACCTTGGTACTCAAGAATTTATAAAAATATATCATAAATCATTAATACACACTATTAATACAATAAATAAGAATAAACTTGTATACTTAAATTTATTAATAAATCTTATTATTAATTATAATAATAATTTTTAGAAAAATACACCTGGTTTTAGGATCGAGTTACATCACAGGACTGAACACTAATTGTGAATAACTGCAATGTTTATTTGAAATGAGCAACTGTGCGAGCTTAGTTCCGATGAAGTATCTGTGTAAATTTGATTAGGTCACTCGTTCGAGGATCGTTTAGATTTGAACCGGTAGGTGGCGTTGCGATTGCAAAATAAATAAACTATAAAATCTAACTAAAACTATGAATCATGATTTGCACTACCCTTAGACCAACGAGCAGTCATTAATTGAGCCAAATAAATTACGTAATTAATGGTAAAAGTACATTAATGTAATACGTTGGCAAACACAAGAGGTACAAAGTTCATGTTTTGTTTTTAATTTTAGCTGAAAAATTAAACTGCGCGTTGTTTCATCTATTATTTTCATAAAAATATAGAACTGTTTTGTGATATGATGATTAATTTGTCTCCATACTTCATCGCATGTTTGGTGGTGATAGCAAAATGTTGTGAGGAAACCTGCATGACATTTCAGATGAAGACGCGATGCCATGCGGATAGCAAGCAGTGTGGTGGAATATGTTTCAAAATCTGAAAAATCCACCAACAGCGCGATTTTTAAGACATATTCTGCCTCGCACAACCACTCTGTGGAACCAGCTTTCGCCAGCGGCCGGCAACGGTCCTGCAAGCCCCCCGGTGTTGCAGATGTCCATGGGCGGTCACTTTCCATCAGTTGAGCTCCCTGCTCGTCACATCACATATAAAAAAAACCTTCTCTTCAAAAAGTAGAGGAGACCTAAATCCTATACAGTGGAATATTTATAAGCTCTTATATTTGCGTCTGTAACTTTTTTGATATAAAATTGGTAAAAGAGCGCGCAAATTGTCACCAATGTATACATACATTATACATACATTGACGCCGTAAGATTTATAAACTAAGAAATTATATTAGTTACACTGGCTCGCTCAGTACTCACTCATAGCAAACTTAGTACTTGAAATAAAACTAGTTTTTAACGGATTTAATCGCGTATATTAATTATTTTAACATCCCGACGTTTCGAGCACTTTGCAGTGTTCGTGGTCACGGGCAGACTGAAATCGCGAAAATCTAAGACAACATTATGTAAACTTAGTACTGGTACTTTTTGTGTTCATCACGTCTTCTCTTATATGATTAAGTTGGGAATAAAAAGACCCCAAAACATTACTACGTGATACTTGAACGTCCCTTAAAACACATTTGGCGTTTCACTGTCGATGATGCAGAAATGCTATTCGGTGGTTAACTCACGTCGTATCTCACTCGTAAAATATCTTAGCCGACTATCAACCGCTGTTGCTCATCAGTTTTTGACATTTCACTATCATATTCTGTGATACATTTCGAGTTTGATCACACAGAATAGATGGTTCAAGTACCAAAACTGTAAGATATTCTTTTATCTGCTCAAAACACTTTTAGATGTAACCTTTTAAGCTTGGTGTTTTGTTAGAACAATAATCGATTTCATTAATTATACTAAAATATTTAAATTATTATCGAATTATTTATAGAGGAAATAATCTCTTTTTAAATATTCCCTGAGAACTATCCAGTTTTAGATATCTTAAAGGTACCCTTTGTAGATATGCAACATAATATGTGGAATTTATTATTTGGAAATGTTGGAAAGATATCTATTCACAAACTTTTTTTCTTTTCTGAAATATATATTTATTTATTACAAATACACTGCTAAAAAGCTTGCTCTAACATAAAATTTGTTTTTAAAACTTTGTAACCGAGAATTCTTAGGAAGCAGGTTATATTATTTTAAAAAGTCTCAATTCACACATCAAAGTTGGTTAGAATATCGTCTTTATTTTTATTTTTTTTATTTGTATCACACACATGCAGGAACTCACACATCCAAAAACCAGGTTTGATAACAATGTTAGCTGAGATTAAGTCATTATGGAACTATTTATTTAAATAAATATCATCAGACTTCATTTTCGTTTCCGTATAAAAAGGTGTTTAAGAATTATGCAAAATACTGCAGGAAATCGGTATTTTTTTCACGCCACGCTTCATTAATTACTATCTTCATGCAACAAGTCACGTCTACTCGTTGCTCCATTGCTTTGTGAAAGAACAACAAACCAAGAAACACACAGACCAATGAATAATGCTAGTCCATATAGATTCTTTATATTAACTTGATTTAAGAAAACCATCCACTTTACTTACCATACCATAAACATAAACAATTTGGCGGCAATTGATCATCTTTATTCATAGACTCTTGTACACTTGATTTAATTTGATTTGCATTAAAAATATGTAGACGTATAAAAAATGAGACATCTGATGGTACGTGTCCCCACTATGCATAGACATTTGCACTATAATAAATAGTAATTGAAGATACGCTCCACGGTTTGAGAACACTCCCATTGCTGCCACAACTAGTATCGGAATACTTGGCGTTGATGTTTCCAACCTAATTCACTTTCGCGGTCAACTAGAAAGATAATCCAAATTGGAATAAAAAATATTGGTGTGCTCAGCAGGGCAAGACGTCACGTTCTCGTCGGCCCATTGCCTAAAACTATACAAAGCGCAAATTCAGTTTAACATGGAGTACATCTCTCACCTCTGGACGGGTGCTCCCCAGTACCAGCTTCTTCCATTAGACCGTATTCAACGCAGACTGACTCGAATTATCACCAATTAAGCCCTTACCGAGCCTCTTGATCCTTTGGCTTTGCGCTAAGATATTGGTTCACTCTGCATCTTCTACCGCATTTTTCACTGGGATTCATCTACAATTTCATTCAAACGATCCATATATCATTATCACATATTTTTTGAAGGATTAAATAAAAAACTATCTTGCCGAAAATACAATAGCGAAGCTGCGATACAGTGCTAGTACTGTATGATTATAATATCTTATTCCAAAAACCAATCCTTTTAATTTTGATTAATTACCTTGATCGTTATTTGTTTTCATGGGTAATTAACTTTTATAGTTTTTTGATTCTCGGTAATTATCGGACATGGAATTTCAATTACGTAAGCTTATGGACATGTTATTAGATTGCATGTTTTTCAAATAGTTTTCCCTTTAATATTGCTAGTCACGCTTCATCTATGATAGTGTACAATGTTTTATGTAGTTTGATTATAAATATTATAATGATTACATTCATAATTTTAATTACTGCGTTTAATCAAAATCCTGTTCAAGGAACACATTATGAACCGATTATTGTTCAAGACTTTGTGAACTGTGTAAACGATATCATGGAAAGGAGCTTTCCTAAATCTGGATATTTAATTTTTGCCAACACAAATACCAATAATACCATAGTTGAAAGAATTAGAAGTGACGTTCTAAAAACAATTCATGAAAGTAATAAATACATCGTTCAAATATCTTATCCAGATAAATCTCCGATATTTCCTAAAGGACAAAACGTGAATTATAGCTATGTTCGTAAGGACCCGTACATCGGAATGCCAGTTGCTGATTATTTTGTTATGATTATAGAAAATTATAAAGATTTCAGTTATTTAGCAAGAAAATTAATTCGATCGCGTTTCTGGAATCCGTATGCTAAATTCGTAATCATGCTTATACGATTTAAGAAGAACGATGTTGAAAATCACAAACAAATTGAAAATATGCTAAGCTGTCTGTTTTACTACAATGCAATAAACGTAATCATTGGTGTTCCAAAAGCGTCAAATGTACGAAATGCAATAATTTACAGCTGGAGACCCTATGATCCGCCAACATTTTGTGGAAATTTGAATGACACCGCCGAGAACAGACTTGTCGTTGAAAATTTATGTGAAAAAGGAACTGTGAAATATAACAAGAACCTCTTTGAAAATAAGCTTCCTAATGACATGAAAGGTTGCGTTTTACAAATATTAGCTCTTGAAAGGCAACCATTTATTAGCATAAACGAGTCTGATGTTAATATAGAAAAAATACTTGTTAATACATTGTTTAAGAAACTCAATTTTTCTGTAAAATATAAAACTATTAGTGGTTTTAGAGGAGAACGAAATGAACGAGGTGTATGGAATGGAGCCCTTAAGGATTTGGTTTCGAGAAAAGGGCACATACTTTTGGGTGGTATATTTCCAGACTTTGATGTACACGAAGATTTTGAATGCAGCTCTACGTACTTAGCCGACTCATATATTTGGGTTGTACCTCGAGCCTACCCTTCACCGCCTTGGGTATCACTTACGATAACATTCCAGGACTTTGTCTGGTATTCTGCGATTGGTGGATTTATTTTATGTATTTTAGCTTGGAAATTTTTAGGCCAACTTAGTGGAGACTCTTATTACAACAAAAATTTTGGCCATTGCTTACTCAATACATGGATATGTTTGTTAGGTTTCTCTGCGTACGTTCGTCCCAAAAAACAAAGCTTACGTATATTTTTCATCTTTTTAAATTTATATGGTATTATATTTTTGACAGCGTATCAAACTAAACTGATTGATGTTCTTCAGAATCCTACTTATGAAAATCAAATTGATAATGTTGAAGAGTTGGTGCAAAGCGAGTTAAAATTCGGCGGCATTCAGGAATTACACGATTTATTTTTCAATTCTAGTGATCCATTCGATAATTTAGTAGGAGAAAAATGGACTGATGTATCAAATATATCTGAAGCATTAAAAGATTTAATTTTATACCGAAACTTTTCAGTACTTTGTAGTCAATTTGAACTTTCATATCTATCGGCTATTATACCTTATCTCAACGATGCTAATGGTGATGATAATTATTATAGCTTTCCCACGACTACGTTTAATGTACCTCTAGAAATGATATCTTTAAGAGGGTTTCCTTTCATGAAAAAGATCTCACATTCTTTAAATTTACATAAACAATTAGGGATAAATACAAAAGTGAGGAATTATTTCGCTGAGACAAGTAGAAGAAAACGAGTGAAATTACTACAATCATTACAAAATAAAGATGAACATTTTAATGCTTTATCTTTTCAACATTTACAGGGAGGGTTCTTTGCGTTGGCTGTAGGAGTGTCAGGTGGATTATTTATTCTCTTGTTAGAACTAAGTTCGACTAATAATTTCATTAAACGCAACGTATTAAAAAAGACAACTTACTAAATAATTTTTACCTGATTTGATCGTCTGAACGGCTGATCTGAAATAATACTATTTGCATTTCATTTTTTCTGGTTATGAAATTGTATCATAAAATCATATGTACTTTATTTTTTGGACGTACTTATGACTTTTTTAAAAGGTACCAATAAGTCTGTATCTTTCGTTTATAAAGTGTATTATTGTAAACAAAACGCTAACCTCAGTGCTATTTTCTAGTCGATTCGTGTCTCAACTGAGAAATTTATACGTCTATCTATTAAAAACTATAATTTTATTTAACCAATGTTGCATAATACTTTCTCAGAGTACATACTTACTTACATTTCACAATTGTTTTCTGCGGTGAGTATCGAGTTTGATCTTACTAAATATCCCTACTTGCTATATTTTTCGATTTACATTAATCTAATATTAATCATAATTGCTTTGTAATTAGGTATATCTTGTTTTACGAAGATGATAGCTACGAGTATGATCTGAGATCAATGTACCTACTAATGAAAATATTTGTTTCTGCTGATTCTAATTGTATAGGTGTAAAACAAATATGTTTGGTATGATGTATGAGTGCACATTTAAATGTTTTAAGAAAAAACAATATTTGTATAATATTTTTTGGGTAATACCATTAAAGCTATTGGATGTTACATGGTCTTATAATTTCTATAAAGATTTCCTTTTATGGAAAACAATAATTTACTTGGTGGTAGGTGTTTGTGCAAACCCGTCTGGGTAGGTACCACCCACTCATCAGATATTCTGCCGATCAGCGGCAACACTTGGTATCGTTGTGTTCCGGTTTGAAAGGTGAGTGAGCCAGTGTAACTACAGGAGACATAACATCTTAGTTCCCAAGGTCGGTGCCGCATTGGCGAAGTAAGGGAGTCCGCCTATCTATTACATACAAAAAAATACGCCGTTCTTTTTTTTTTATGGCATTGGTTGGTGGACGAGCATATAGGCCAACTGATGGTAAGTGGTCACCACCGCCCATAGACAAAGGCGCCGTAAGAAATATTTACCATTCCCTACATCACCAACCTTGGGACCTAAGATGTAATGTCCCTTGTGCCTGTGATTACACTGGCTCACTCACCCTTCCAACCGGAACACAACAATACAGAGTACTGTTATTTGGCGGTAGAATATCTGATGAGTGGGTGGTACCTCTCCAGACGGGCTCGCACAAAGCCTGTTTGGGTTGCTAACAGTCCAAAGTTTCGTAGTTTTTAGGAAGTTTAAGCCATCAGCCCTAAAGGTGATAAGAGCTCCAAGATTATTATGTAGCAACAATAATTTATTTTTTGCTTTACAAAGTTAAAGTGCTGTAAATAAAATTTGATATCGTTGGGACGATTCACATTGATCAGCTTTTCCTGTCAATATAAAAACGTCAGAAAATCATTGATTGAAATTCACGCCCCCGTAACAAGATTGGAACAAAGAAAAAGTAACGAGAGAAGTTAATTAATTTGTTACCTTTGTGATTAATGTTTCAGAAAAAAAGATTGATTTTATTGGTATTCCAATTTTTTGGCTTATTGGTAATAATTTAATATTGAAAGGGGCATAAAACTTAAGTTTTCTTACAATTAGCTTAATTATTTTCGTTATTTTGACTTGGTAATTTTAATAGTTCTGAAACAGACTGCAATGAATTGGTGTTACGTTGGGCATATTAATCACATAAAATGGTGCTTATTTTATTTTTAATCCTATAACCAGATTGAAGTTGGGAAATGAAACGATTGTTTTTAAATATTTTCGTAAAATTTTATGTTTTTTTGTATGGGCAGCTGAGACGGCAAGTGTTGAGAATTACTGCCTTTTGGAGGAAATTATTAGTGTGATGAGGAACCTTTGATATATTAAGGCTGCGTTGTAGACTTTTAGATACAACCCCAAGTGATGAGATGACTTTGGGAACAATATGGATGGTGCCTGAACGCCACTGACGCTTCAGTTCTATTGCTACGTCTTGATATTTACTGAGCTTTTCCGAAATTTTCGACTGTATGTTATGAGTGTTAGGGATAGCTATGTCAAAAAGATAAACAGTTTTATTATTTTTTTCATGTGATATCGGGTCTATTGAAGTGTATTGTTTTTTTCTGTGATTATGGTTCTATCCCAGTATATCCTGTACCTGTTATTTTCTAGTATGGTGTCGGGTTTGTATTTATAGTGTGGTATCTTCTTTTCTATAAAATTATACTTGTGTGCGAGATGTTTATAATCAGTTTGCGCAAGGTCTCGTCAAGCAGAATGGTTTCAGGATCAGAGTGACAGTGTCGGCATGTATCTGATTGATGATTAGGGGCGCGTATTATGTGCTTCTGGTAGTTCCGGGTGTCAATTACTTGATCCTGAATCGCTAACATAAAAGCTTTCGTTACTGGCAAAAGCCTCCTCTCCTTTTGAGGAGTTTTATGTGGAAGTTAATAGTAATTGATTAGTTTTTAAAGGCGCGTTATAAAGGAAGACGAGAAATAATTTTAACAACATTTATTACAAAGAATATACCTTAATACAATTTATATACAACCTTTTTTTTATATCTTATGTATTTAAACGATAATTATTATCAAATACTACTTTATAGAGGACTAGTAGCTACTTAGAATAATAATAAGAGCGTTATATACTAGGTAATCTCAGATTTTATTTAAATTAATTGATTTTATAATTTTGAATCATTTAACTTTTTTTTAATTTTTCCTGATTTGTAACAGTTTAAATAGATCTAAGATTGTCTTATCCTTGAAGATATTTCTTCCAGCACACCCATGAAAGAAAAACATGAACGAATGATAAATAGGAGGTAGACACGTAATATTATACATAAAATAAGTTTATGTATAATTAGACAATTATACATAAACTCAATTTGAAAGATACTTTATATATATCTGTGACTATTAATTAAAAAGTAAATAACGTTAAATGTCACATAAATACATAATGAAAGATACCTTTTATGGTATTTTTTTTATGAATCTTATTTACGTATGCTGGAAACTGTTTCTTTAATTGCTTAGTAATCTAAAAATACGTCAATAAAATCAAAATGTTTAATATAAATTTTAATGCGAGCGTTAATTTGTGATTTTTTATTTATTCAGCTTGTGTTAAGCTAATCACTTGGTATTCAGCTTTTATATACATATTAATAACATATAAACAACGATAATCATACGAATTGCAACAACGAATGCAACTCTACGTACATTTGATACTGGCATATCGAGATTGTCTATTCGATTCAGATCAAATTAGAGACGAAATATTAAATCAGTAACTTATATGATTTTATAGTTTCTCTCCGTCCAGATGCTGAACATTATAATACGAATGATCGGGGAAGCGTTCCAGTTCGATATAATCCATCTCTGTGCACAGCAGCCGTTCCAACATGCCCACTACTTCCTTGAAGTCCGGACGTGACGTTGGTTCCGCCTCCCAGCAGTAGTACATGATATTGTACAGTTCGCGACGGCAGTGTTCCGGCTTTTCCAAGCGATGGCCTTCTCGTACCTGATTAGATAGAAAATGAATATCTATAAAACTTTAAAAAAAAAGGTAAAAAAGACAAAACAGGAAACGAAATTATCTTATTTTTAAGAATATATGTATGATGAGTAAAATGACCAAGTGTGTCAAAAGTCAATATAAAACAACTAACGTAACTTTTATCATGTTTATAATACCTATGTATATTTATTATTATGTATATATTATTTTGACTTATAAATGGCTCAATAAATCTTTTATTCTTACACCCACCCACACACATACACATTTTTCGTATAGTAGTTACCGGCCGCAGTTTCACCTACGTGTTCAGATGATGAATGGGAGCTGTAGGATGATAACCTATCTGCTATTCCGGACAATAATCTATCTAAGCGCTACATTTTAAATACTTCCGTTCAATAATCGAGTACATTAGCATTTCACAATAAAGCTTGTCTCGCCTAATATTTGCGCAGAGAGAACTAAATATTCATTGTTCTATATCAAAGAGCCTTTGATAATATTAAGACAAATTACGTCAAACAAAGGTATTATAAATGTGACAGGAATATAACTAAACAATACAATAATGTAACAAGACCCATTCTAAACCAGAAATATTTTGAAATGAAGTTGATCATGTCATAGAGAAATATAAAGGAGAAACTCAATTAAAATATATGTTTCTATGTATATATATTCCTAGTGATGATGAATAATTATGATGGATGTTGAGCATACTCCACCATCTTGTCAAGGTATCACTCATTGGCCTAATAAACCATCAATTATGTGTTACTGTGTTTCGATTTGGAGACTGATTTTTTTTACAAGATCACGAGATATAACTCTTATATCCCAAATAAAAATATTATCTTTACTTTTTAAGATAGTTAAGCTTAATTTTAAATATTAATATTGTTATTTTTATGTTTACATTTTTAAATATCAACATAAACAGACAGCCCGTCACAGCTACATAGGGTACCGTTGAAAATCCGCGTTGGGTTTTTGAACCCAAGTTCGGAGCTGAATGGTAAACCTATTAAGGTTGTAGCCGTCATTCCTCGTCAAATTTTTAGTCTTTTGATTGGTGTTTTCTTTTAAGATTAATATGGTATACTTTATTAATATTTTTTCAAATTTCTTTATACTTTATTTTTAATTGCATTATTGCCTGTAAATATCCTACTGCTGGGCTAAAGGCCTCCTCTCCCTTTGAGGAGAAGGTTTGGTTGGAACATATTCCACCACGCTGCTCCAATGCGGGTATACATGTGGCAGAATTTTGTTGAAAATTCAGTGGTGCCTGTCTGGGTTTGAACCCGAAATCGTCGGTTAAAATGCACGCGTTCTAACCACTGGGCCATCTCGGCTCTGCCATTATTAGTTGCGCCGTCCTTTAAATAAACTTTTCTATCTTTCTTTCTTTCATTATAGGCAACATGATGATAAAGAATGATGATCATTTACAATGAGATGGATCATCTAATAATAGGAAATTGAAATATTTATATGAAACCCATTTTATCTATACTTAGTAGGATATATTTTATTTACCTTTCTCATGACGTCTCCTGCTGATAATCCTGGATAAGGAGTTGAACCCAGTGTAACGATTTCCCAGAGAAGTACACCGAAACTCCAAATGTCTGATTTTACGCTGAATATGTCGTCGTATAACGATTCTGGTGCCATCCATCTGAAAAAAAAAAAAAACAAAATTAATTGGTTCCAAGTCGTCTGACAAGATTAACATGAATGTAATTCTAAAGATTGAACCTAATGCGTCTGGAAGATGGTCCTGGAAATTTACTGGATTATATTAGGGGAAGATCGCGGCTCAAATACTTTCAATAACCACTGAATTTTCATTTATTAAATGCGTGTTTATAGTGCGTCTCGTGCTTGATTGTGAAGGAAAATATTGTGAGTTTTTTATCTGGCAATATTTATTTTGTTTCGGTCTAATCTTGCAAGCTGTTCTAGCTTCCATATCCTACAGAGTATAAGATGTTTGTCCAGTTTCGATGACACTTATGTCAAGCATGACCTAATTCTACACCCAGTATCGCCTGCACAAAAAGGAACTCCTCAATGGCCAGCTGCATAAACTGTATAAACATAATATTCCAGAAAAACATTTCATTCTCTTTTTGTCTTCATATTATTTCAAGACTGTTTTGTAAGTTTAAAATTTTCAATTATTTGGGAATTGAATTGTTTATAATAAGACATTCATTTGTTCCCAATATATGCACATTTTTTGTTAGCGATTAGAGTTTTATTTATATCAGCTTATTTGTATTGATCGTATTGATTGTATTGTGTTATTTGTATTGTATTAATTTTAAAAATTTATAATAACAAACTAAGTCTGATTTATAAGTAGGTTAGTTTCTTTCGACGGTTCTCTCTCTTGTATTTTCATTTTCAGAACCGTTGGTAGTTTTTCACTCGACAATCGATAGCTAATTGTAACTTTTATATGGATAAAGATTTTGATAAAAAAAGAATTACCTAATTGGCAGGCGTCCATCGCTCTTGCGTTCATAAACGTGAGTCCCAGCTACGTCCCTCGCAAATCCGAAATCCGCCACTTTACACGTTCTCTCTTCCGTGATAAGAACGTTTCGAGCCGCTAGATCTCTGTGTATTATCTGTGAAAAGGTAAAACGAGATTTATTTTATGAAGTTGACATAAATGTTTATTTGTTTGATATCATTCGGTTTTTATCTCATTCCTTTTTTTCTGATGGACCTATCAGATTCCATTATAGATAAATAATTCTAAATATAATGTATTTTACACAATGTTATAATAAAATATTGTACTTCGTAGTAAGGCTTCATGCAAACCCAGCTAAGTGAGTGAGCTAGTGTAATTAGAAGCACAAGGGGCCTAACATCTAAGGTCCCAATATTTTGAGGTCATTTAGAAATATTAACAAGTATCCGTTGAAATATATGTATACGGAAACGAACGTTCATAAGGGCGAAAACTTGCAAACGTAACTTTGTAGGTAACAAAGTTACAGTTGCAAATGGGAGGGCCTAGGATGAAATTTCAGAAAAGGAAGGAGGCTAGGAAGTCTAAGAAGTAACAATGATATATGATATTGCTAGTCAACCAGATATAGTATATATATGTATGTACATTTAATGGACCTCGACGTTAATGCTATTGAATATATTCATCCAATTATTTCGATAATTTAACAGTTTGTATTATGAATTAATGCAACCTTTTTTCCGAATTATATTTAATATTAAGATGTTGAACGTTTTTTGTTAATGTAAATAAAAAGAAAAACATACGGTCTGACTTATACATTGTTTAGCATTTAGTTGAACATTGATGACAGCTATCTCTTTCTTGTTATATTTGATTTGACGTTAGACAGAAAGAGACAGACCATTGCTCTACTTTTTCTTTGATCAACAATCACGGCTTAAATCAGAAAATGATATAAAATAATTTCTGTATTTAAGAATCATGAAATTATTTATATACAATGAAAATAATCTCACCCCTTTAGAGCTCAAGAAGTCCATTCCCCTGGCAACTTGAAAAGCGAAGTGTGTCAAGTCCCGTGAAGTAAGGAACTGGCTGCCTCCATGCGTGTTTCCATAGTGGCGCTCAGCTCTGGAGTCACGAAGGAACTGCTGCAGCTTACCCAGGCTAACGAACTCCATTATCACAAAAGTAGGTTCCTGTGTGTGAAATTAATAATGACAGTTTGTAGAATTAGATTTAGTAGATTTTTTTTTATTTGTATATTTCTATAGGTGTCCATAATAACATTAGGTATGTATGGAATGCCATAATAAGTCAGTGGTAAATGACGCGGATTAAGGTTAACAGGTTAACACTATTGAAATTTCCTGCCTAATCTGTGTTAATAATTTATATCGGAAGGATAACACGTGTCGGATGAAAATCTGCTATATTTGTATCATCATGAGATGTGGTTTTAGTCTAGTAGTAGGAAAAGTACACATTTTACTCTAACTTAACATAATATAAAATTTTAAGTAGAAATCTTCAAATATTTCTTTGAGAAAATAAATTATAAATAAGGAATTTATTATTTCTTCAAATTTAAATAAACCGAACGGGACCGACATCGTTCGTCCGACATCGTCCGTCATTTATGAGGTAACACACATAAAAACATTACTGGCTAATTGATTGCCTGCCTTTTTGACATCGGTTAAAAATTAATAAATAACGTTGATAACAAGAAAAAGCACCGTAATTATATGCAAAATTATTTAGACGAATATGAACACAAATAAAATTACGTGTCATATTAAAAAAAAAACCAATACAAATGGACTCCAATTTTCAATTTACTTAGTGGTAGAGCTTTGTACAGACTCGTCCGGGTACGTAAACTCATCAAATATTTTACTGCCAAACAGCAAAAGATACATAATGATGTTGTGTTCCGGTTTGAAGATTGAGGACGTCAGTGTAACTACTGGCACAAGGGATATAATGTCTTGGTTCCCAAGGTTGGCAAAGGCAATGTAAGGAACGTCTATGGGCCATTGCCCGTCCGCCTACCTAACTGACAAAGGACCGACGGAAGAAATTCCGTACACAGAGATTATAATGTTCATTAAATTAATTTCTTTTTTTTCTTACTCTCTCAGTATCCCTCTCTCTCTCTACATGTAACAAATTAATCAACCAAACAATTACGCTTCATATTGATGCGTTCTAATTTGAATGTTGAGTGAGCCAGTATAATTACTAGGCATAACGTCACACGGTTTAACAGTTAGTTATTAGCAGTTAATAGGAGTTGCTTCTGCTATGATCTTTAGTATTTACTACTGATTAATCCTTATTCATCACTTAGTATATATACATATGTTGAACACTTAAAATGCATATATTGAACATAAGTAAGCTGTTTATTAATAAGTTCCAAACCTTACCCGTGATGATCGGAGGAGGCCTAAGACGTTCCGCTTCATTTACAATCATTAACTTAGTCATTATTTAATATATATATTTAATTAATATATATATATATATATATATTTATCCAAACTATACAAAATATTATCATAACCAAAGATGGCGGTTTAGAGTCCGGGCTGTTTGCATGGTACATACATTAATTTTGTTTTCTTAGTAATTAAGGTAAATCTTGTGAGGGAACCTGCACGTGTCTGATGAAATTCTAACACGTGTGTGCCATACATCCTGAATTTAACAGCGTGATAGAATAAGCAAAGATTCAAATTCAAGTAAGTAGGAGTTTTACCTTTTCCGTACAGCATCCTATAAGTCTGACGACATTAGGATGAGTTCCTAAATTCTTCATGACAGTTAATTCTTGTAATAAATCAGATTTTTCTTTTTCTGACGCGTTTTCTTTGAGTGTTTTCACAGCTACCGTCTGCTCACCTTTTTTGCCTGAAAAATCAAAACATTAATATCACTTGAAAAAATCAATAGTAATATTATACATTCGAAAGTATTTGTCATTCAGTCCGTATTCACGGGAAGACTACTGAACCGAATTTGATGAAGTTTGGTATGAAGCAAAATTGAACCTTAAGGGTTTTTTTGTACTTTACACCTGTAAACCAACACGCGAGCGCAGCCGCGGGCGATTAGTCGATAACTATAGTAGCGGCACGCTATGATGGCCGTTTTGACGTTTGCCCGCTCATGAAGTTTCGTATATAATAAATAATCACATCAAAGGAGCAAATTGTTGTTCTTTATTGTCAATAGTGACGTGCAGTTAGTCATAAAATTTATCGAATGTGATTTCTAAACTACAAATATTAGGGTACCGCGAAGATAACTTTTTTATTATTTTTTTTGCGTAAACGTGTACGTCACACTCTCACACTCGACCTCGTAGTCGGTGTTATATTTGTGTTGACAGTAAATATTTTATCTATTTTATAAATTATTTATTTTATTTATATATGTTTATTGTAATGTGTTTATAAAGTTATTCATTCTAATTCCAATTTTTGATTTAAATCGATTTCGTTCGAATATATTACTTAAACTTATTTTATATTTTTTTTTATTAAACCTTTTTAATCAGATACTACTTGCAACAAAAACTTGAATTAAATTACTTGCAAAAAAACAAAGATTTGAATATATTATATCGATAGTAAATTTACATTTCACATCACTTTTTTAATGTGTCAAAACGGCCATCGTATCTTGCCGCTAGAATAGTATTGTATAATTATGATTGATGAAAATGAGTAAATAGTGAGTTTCGTTTCATAATTCTGAGTTAATCTACATTTCGAACGGGTAGCATACAATATGGTGTATCTTTAAATAATATATATTTTGTAACATATTTAAGACTCATAAAATAATTCAGTATTCAATCTTTACAATATAAATAAAAAATCAAGGTGAGGCGTGGGGCAGCAACCGGGCGGTCGGACCGAATTATGCATATATGCATTATGTATATATAAATGTTCTATATTATGTATTAAATAACGGATACAGTGAAATAAATAAACATTTATTTAAAATACAGAGTGAATTAAAAAAAATAATTTGAAAATAATAATATGTAAAACCGAACACAACAAAGACGGAGAGAAATAGACAGAAAAGAACAGCTTTGTTTCCGAAACTGTAGCTAATTTTTATAAATTCTATTTCATTACATTGATTTAAAATTGAATCGTGGAAAATATTTTGTTGTTTAATTTCTATGTTCAGAAAAATAGAACTAACAACGATTGTGAACATCATCTTTGTCAAAGTAAATATTATCAGGAGAGTCAACATTAAACAGAAGGCACGTACATATACGTCTGACACATATTTCTATTTGCTAAGAGAAGCTATTATTTGTTATCTTCTATATATATATATATATATATTTATTTATTTATTTATTTATTTATTTATTGGGAAACAAACAGCATATACACATCATAATAGTTTTCACATATAAAAAATAATTACATAAGCCAACAAAGTTTCCACTTTTGCACAGTGTCATGGAGTGAACATAGAAAAAAAAAAAAAACTTATAATTATCAGAATTTAACATTTTACAATTCAAAGTGAATTTAAGAATAGGAAAGAAAAACAAACATCTTAAATGTAAAAAATAATATTAACTACATGAGCTTTTTCAAAGAACGAGAAAACTTTAAAATACCGTCATTAAAAATATCAACACTGTTAAACAATGTGTTATAGTTAGTACAAGCTCTTACGAGAAAACGATTTTTTGCATAATTTCTTTTACATAATGGTACAGAGTAGATATGTTTACATCGTATAGAAGAAATAGAACACTTAAAAAATATGTTATTTAATAAATATGTTGAGTCTATAAGATTATTAATGATTTTATATAGGAAAATTTGATCCCTATATACCCTGCGGTTCTCAAGTGACATAATGTTTAGACTTTTGACAGAGTTGTCCCCAAATTTGTATGTCATTCTTTTAAGAAACTTGTTTTGGACGCTTTCTATTGCCAAAATATTGTGTTAGAATATTGCGGATTCCAAACAGTGGAAGCGTATTCCAAATGAGAAAATATATATATATATATATATATATTTTAATTCTTAGTTCGTTAATCTCATTATCGATATTAGTCAATATATTCTTGAAAATGACGATTCGAAAGATCTACTTGAATAAAGTGTATATATCTTGATTTTGGTACCAAACGACGAAATCGTAGGGTGATGGTTATTTAATAGTCAATAACTGACTATTTTATGAAATCCGTTAATCCTTCCACGTTTTTTAGTTATTAATCCACTGTAAAGCGGGCGCTACCAGCTGGTTTCTATATAAGCAGTCTTTAGTGTGTTATTTGTCTAATGGCTATAATATGTGAGATCCCAAAGGCTCTCGTTTTCAGTCTAGCGCATAAAACATGTTGTTTTTTTTTTTAGTATAAGTAACTCAATAGCAGTTTACGGTACTTATTCTTCATGTCTCGGAAACAAAGCCGCTTGTTGCACTAAAACTGAGTTTTCACACACACGCACACGCACACGCACACGAACACGCACACGCACACGCACACGCACGCTCTGACGCAGACAGACACACACACACACAAACTTGTGAACTATAATATACACCATGCTGTTAGATGATTTTCTTTTTATAGTGACACATTTAATCGCTTCACGATTTACGATATACATTACTAAGAATAATTCGTACCTATTATATATTTAAAAACAACCCACACAACCTAATTTTAAATTATATTTAAATATTCATTCACAGAAAACATTCTGAAATATCTAATTATATCAATGTGAAGTGCTTTTATATTTAACGTGTACCAATGAGCCTATTGAGAATAGCTCAAAATACCTGTTGTCTAAAGTCACGTTACTGATTAATTTTCTTAGAATGTTTCGTTTGAGGGGTATATCTGATATTTAACTATGTTTAAAGTCGCAATTAATCGCCTTTGAACATGCAATTTGTTACGTTATATAATAAGTCATTTATTAAATAACATTATACAAAACGAAATGGATATTTCTTCCTAGAACAATGGTGCGATTCCTATGGTATATTGGTATACCAATATGCGCAAATAGTTATATGCCTAGTATTACGGTATTAATTTTGTTGACTTCCAGGCAGGATATATTACATACATATATAATTGTACTTAACTAACATGACTGTACTTTTAGATGTTGAAAAAGAGAAACTACTGAGTTTCTTGCCGGTTCTTTTCGGTAGAATCTACAATCCGAACCGATGGTAGCTTCACTTAATATAGTTTGTTAAATGACGATTCAAAAGTGCTTGTAAAAGCACACTTGAATTAAGTATATTTAGATTTTGAATAAGGCTAGTCACATTAGGTAGAGCAACCTCATATAATCTTAGGATGATGTGAATATGAATTTACTAACATTTTATAAACGTTATTTGGTTCTTCTGTTGGTAATTTTTCAATAACTACCTTGAGTTTAGAAACATGGAATGGCGGAAAGCCCGTAAATGACGTATAATGTAGTTATAATTATGAACACCACGCGTTTTTTATTGTATCGAAATTATAAGTTTTAATTTTATAAATGGGAATATTTAAGCTGACGCATATTCACAAATGATGTTTAATATAAGCTTGTACTAAGACCGTGATAAACTAGTCGTATTGAAAATATCTCAACATACCATCAATATCAATAGCTTGAGCGCGCCAAACTTGGCCGAAGGCGCCTTCTCCGACAATATTGAATATCCTTATTCGATGCCTTGGAAACTCCCATTCATCGCGCGGCTCTTCTTTACTTATTGTCGTTTCTTCTGAGAGCTGTAAAGTATTCACATTTAAATACATTCATTTACAATATTTATTATACATAAATATTAAAAATCAAATATTATTTAAATAAATTACAATGTTTTTTTAAAAAGTTTCAAAACTTCTTCAATAAATAAAGTACCTCTAATATTAAACTATATTTTTGGTTAAGTTTAATGCTGTATGTCCTACTTTAATCAATTCAATGGAAATTATAAGTTTCATTTACAATTTATTTCCTGCATTGATCTATTAGAAAGATCTCAAGACAGAGGTTAGGAGTGACAAGTCGTTGTTATTGCTTAGTTCAGAGTTCAGTGAACTTTAATTCTAACGTAGTAACATAAATTACCAATGCTGTCTATAATCCAAGTATCGTTCTGTCTGAATTAATTAGTTCTCCTCGAATTCATGTCGTCTAAGTAAATATTTTATAAGGTAAAGGTGACTTATAATTCAATATATTATAATATTAGTTATTAGAACTAGACTCGCTAGATTTGCTTCGATAAGTTTATCAAAATTATTTATTTCTCATAAAACTCGCTGAGGCGAAATCAATTTGGAATCTTCTAAAACAATGCTAAGTCACGACTTTTGGACACCCAATTAATAAACTTCGAAAATTTTGTTTTTGTTTTTCAAGTTGTTTTTTTTTTTATTTGTTATTTCAAGTCATCGTTTTGACTTGAAATATTCAGCCTTGATTTTTATTAAGTATGTTTAAACAATTTCTTAAATTAAATTTTATAAAAAACTAGGCTCCATGTCAACTGCTGCTACAAAAAAGTAGATTCCTTTTATGCTTCTATTCTTATCGAATTAAAACCTGAATATTATCTTTGATACGAATATTTTTTACCTCTATTTTGCTTAAAAAATTAAATAAAAGGGGCAAAAAATTATAGGTAAAAAAGTTATATTTTTTTTTCACGCACCAGAAATCAGAAAAATAACAGAAGAAATAAGTATAAAAGGCCTGCGTCTACTTTGAAGAGATTTTTTCCAGCACGTCCAGGAGGAAAAAAGAAAAAGGAAAACAGATAAATAAGAGAAAGACACGTTCAATTATACAAAATATAAATTACAATAAATAATTAAAAATCAGATAGAGAGTAGTAAGATATGTATATTTTGATTTTAATAATAAAGGTATGCAATACTGGTTTTTCCAAATTTTAGCAAGACAACGAAAAGGTCAAGACTGACCTGTAAATGGTTATTATCCCATGACTCATAACGATTTGAATATGCACGAGGACGGTCCCACATGTTGAGGGCATGTGAATCTTGGAGCACGATGCCACTTGAGTCTTTGCTCTGTGGACAACCGGAATGAAGAAATGATATGGATAAGCAATTATGTCACCGAAGTAAGATAACTTGGACAGGCATTGATATCTTAACATTAGTTTTAGTATTCAGAGGCGCATGTGATTATTCTAATTTTAGTTTTAGTATTTAGAGGCACAGTATTATTTATTAATTCGTTTTACCTACAATATTATTGCTTTCAGTGGAACTCACCATATCATCTTTTTCAGTTTTCGTTTTCTTTCCACCGTTCTTTTTCCAAACAAAAATTATAACTCCAGCTACAATCGCTACCAGTCCACCGATTGCCACAAGAGGTATCACTGTTAGTGGAACGTCATTTCCGATGGGAGTTTCTACAACTGGTATTTTTGAACTATTACGTTTGGTTTCGTCAGATTCTACCATTTTATCTTCATGCGGATCATTTTCAACTTTGTCAGTTGTTTTCAAAGTAGAAGTAGTTGTTGTTATATCAGGTACTGTTATTTCTTCAATAAATGGTTCTGCGGCTTTGGTTGTGCTGTGCGTAGTTCTAGTAAACTTTGGTGGTAGTGGTACAGTTGGATAGCTTGGTAGAGCGAATGGCGGTGGACGAGGTACATTTGGCCTTGAGCCAGTATTGTCTGTTATTGTAGCTAAGATTTCTGTTCTCTGTGGGATTGAAGAACCATCGAAAGCTGTCACCCACAGAGAGTAAGACCGATTTTCCTGAAAATGAGAACTGTAATGTGTACAATAATATTTAAAATATTAATATTATATCTACAGAGTGGATTGAGGAAGTCCGTCTGGATAACTACCACCCATTTCTCAGATATTGTACTGCCAAACAGCGATAATTAGTACTGCTGTGTTTCGATTAAAAGGCTGAGTGAGCGAGTGTCACTATTGTCTCGAGGGACATAATACCTTAGGTTGGTGGCACATTGGCGATATAAGGAATGGTTTATATTTCTTGCAGCACCAATCTCTATGGAAAGTGGTCAACGCTTACCATCAGGTTGCCCATTTGCGCGTCTGCCTAACTATATAATACATAAAAAGGATAGCTGCAGGGCTATTCTGTAACAACTCACTTTGATTCCCACTCGGAAATCGGCTTTGAATACCTATTTTGAAGGATACATAATTGGAATGTTAATATTATTATTAAAGTCCTTTTCACATAAAACTTTCTGACATTTCACGATTATTTTCTGTGAGGTGCGTTTGTTCGTTATATGTGACATGATATGTGATGCTCCAAAATGTTTTGTTCGAAGTTATTTTTATTAATATACTTGTCCTTACCTTATCCTTTAATGTATCATTGACGGTGACAACTCCAGTGTTTGGATCAATTTTGAAAGGGGAAGGTGGTCCACTTGTTTCCAGTCCGTATGTCACGGCTCGCGAACCAGTTCGTTCTCTATGAACCTTTGTTACTACAGAACCGATGGGATCAGTGGACATCGCGAACCAGTTGCGATCCACATGTGTTATCGCAGGTAAGCTGAAGCCTGGTGGCATTTGTGACGTCACTGTAAAATAAAAATAAAACAAAAATTAATCGATATACGAATCTAAAATAAATAAATAATTATTTGTATTATTTAATAAATTCTACACTAGATAAGGTATTCCATTGACGATGTCCTGCCAATTTTGGCTACGACGGCGAATCCTAAGGGATTATAGTGCATAATTGTGTGCGTAATAGATGCATCTATTAATCCAATTGGAGCATTTTTTTAATTGTTTTTTTTTTTAATATTGAAATAGATTATCATTTTATTTGATATAATCATATAGTTTCTACTACGAAAACCTTCAAATAATCGTTTAAATATCTAATCTTCATGAAAAATACAGAAAAACTTTTATGGTAATCGGTCAACCAGTATCGAAGTATCTTAATCCAAAATCAAGCTCCATTTTTTATACGACATTTCTAATCAAAACTATACATATATATTTACTGCGTTTGAGAAGAAAGGAAACTTGTACAACTGAAATGAGGTTGCTGTTAAATAACAGAACTTCGAGTTCAAAACTGTAATATGAGTTCAGTTCAAAGTTGTGACGTTAAAGATCTGAAGTCTAAGGATGATTTATCGATTAATTTAGTAATAGTTCGGAGCGAGCCGATATGGTCCAGTGGTCCCTAACCAAAATTCACTAGCTTAAATCTGGGCAAGTAACTCTGAATTCTGTGCTTACCGAAATGGAATAATATTTAAGCCACTAATTATCACAACGATGGAATACCTTCCAAGGCTTTTCAATAAGTGTGGAACCCAATGGAACATTGTAACATTTTTGAGCTATTACAAATTCTCTAAGATCTAACTAAGCTCTAACTAAGCGCCAAATTACAGTGTAAATGTTTAACGAAGAAAAATGTAATATTATAAGATCAAAGGAAATAAGCTAGCGGTACCAAATGTGAAAGGATAATTCAGTCATTTACTTCATGACCAGCAGGCCCTTGCAGATGTAGCGTGACTAAATTTAATACCGTAATCATATGTGTCGCTGCACTATTTTATATGTCATCAAACAGTCCAACAATGTATGATTTGATCATAACTATGCATGCGACCTCATCAATGATTCCTAGCATTCTATGTTGCGAACGGCCTTTCAATTCACACGTGACAAGGAATTAACTACACTGACAAGGTTCATATTATTTTTCAGAAATAGTATATATTTAAAATTAGAATAAAAAGGTCCTATAGTGCTGTTAAAACTGAAAGTTATGATTTATTTCAATATAAATCATTTGTTTGTATTTCAATAATGTACAATAATTGATAAGTTTTAGAATATTATTGTATAGTAATCAGCATCAAAATTGCAGTTCAATCGTTTGGGTTTGGAATTGGTTTAAAATGAGCTGATTTATTTTTAGGATAGTGAAAATAGTAATAGGCAAATAGGTCACTCGATGGTAAGTGGTCACCATCGGTCATAGACATTAGCGATGTAAGAAATAAAAGCCAATGCGCCACCAACCTTGGAAATTAAGATAATTGAAGAAAAGAAAAAAAGAGTAACTACAGGCGCAAGGCAATTGCGCCTGTAGTTACTCTTTCTCACACACCCTTCAAACCGGGGCACAACAATTTGTATTAGTTGTAGCTTTTATTTTTCTCTTTCTTGTTAGTATTCTAATATTGACTAGGGTTTTAGTATAAATACTAGTGGATCGCATGCAAAACTTCGCGTTTATACATCAGACTTTTACAAATTTCGAAATCTATGACGGGTTTTGTTTTAATTTAATTCCATTGTAAAATTACGACGTCTGTTCGCATGTTTTTTATTTGTTTTTTTTTTAAACAGCCATAGCGCCGCTCTATTCCTAGCCAGTAACTTTCTTCCGCTCTCTAAAATTTAATTATTTGTTAAATCATAACAATTTAGTAAATTGCAACCAAGAATCCTATTTATTTTCAGTATATCTACGCTGGAGCTCTTCAAAATAAGACCCTAACCGATTTATTTATGTGCACATATCATCCCATAATCACTGGGACAAAAATGGACTTACGCTATTAAAATATAAGAAGATAACCAGTAAATAAATAAGATCTACAATTGAATGTAGTAGTCAGACTTGAGATATACACTTGACGAAGAACTAATACTACTATGGTTATATATTTTTTAAGAAAGAATAAAACGGATTGCTGGAACCGACGGAAAATAGCACAATTAGATTTTTTATTAAGAGGTTTTTGATGTTATACAAAACTGTAGACGGTGCCAAGCGCTCGAAGAATTTAAATTGTTTTAACCGATTTCACAAAAAAGTATGTTCTTCGGTTGTATTTTTTATGTTTGTTAACTAAGAACTCCGTCATTATGAACTGACTTTGAACTTTATATTGGTACCATTTAAATAAAAAATTACACTTTAAAAAAATACGAAGTAATTTTTTTAAAGGATTATTAACAATTTATTTTCCGAAATTGTAGTCGGATTTTTTCACGTTATATTTTTTTATTATTTCGCTATCACAAATCAGATCAGCTGCTACTCTTAAGGTATCATCTTTGTTATTCAAAAATATTTTAATAAAACGTTCGATTTATATTAAAAATATTATTATTATTAAGTTTTAAGTTAAGTGTATTTACATTTTGAAATCATTTATTTATTTATTGAAATTAATTTCACCTATTAAATAGTATTTGTGTATCAGTGTTGTTTGTATAAATAAATACATTTATACATACAACATTAATGCATAATATATAATTTTAACAAACATTATGATAACCAAGAAAGAGTACCCATGTAAAAGTACATTGTAATAGAAATAAAAGCTATTATTATATATTTATTTTTGTTTATTTTACATAATTGTTTGACTCTGATTATATATGTCATAAGAGCTCGAATTTATCGTATCAGTATTATTTAAATATAAATTTTTACAACAATAAACAGTATTGGCAAGTATAAAGAAGATTGTTTGATAATATTTATCACAAATCGCATTGAATGTCATTGTTTAGTCGTCTAGATAGAATGAATCGTTGCATTCCTTTCGTTCGCATGAGTTCATTAACCTTTTGACAACGTTTATGTTGAACGGATTAAATTTTCATTATCTGTGCTATTAAGTCGTCGCAGCGTCTATAAAGTTTGACTATTTGAAATTTTGAACCGAATTGTTATCAACGTATTCGACTATAAGAATTTAGTGTTTAAATGATGTTGCCTTCTCGACAACATGCGAATAGCTACCGTATTCCGTATATAAATAAATGACATAATTCCATAAATCCATAATCACTTTCGATTCCATATTGCTTCAATTTTTTTCATATAAGCATGGTTATATTTTTAGTAGATGCAAAAACACGAGGATAAGCAACTGGTTTGATAAACAGTTCGCAGTGAAAGTGACTTTCACCCAGCCTTGGATTACGGGCGACACGTAACGTTATTTATAACTTGCGTATGCATCGCGTGTTTTGTAACTAATTTTGACATTCGTATGAAAGTGTTGATAATCATTTGAAACTCTTTGAACTGGCCTCGTTGCTTACGTAAACGGATTCGTTTTGACTTTGACATTTGTGAGATGATGTGTTAGTTTTGATAGTTTTGAAATATTTTATTTATTTTTACCGTTAGTAGTGTGGGTCAAATACAAACACACACAATATATTTATAGTTATATTATGTACATATATTCACAGCACTATTGATCACTTTGATAAATTAGTATTAATCATTGTATGAACACGAGGAGTAAGGATAAGCTTATAATGCCAAGTTTCCGACTTTACCAAGTCAATAAATCCTTCTTGGTGATGAATTTTCGTTTCGTTGGCGATTCATAAATTCATTCAAATCATATAAATAAGGCATTCAACATATAATGGAGCGTGAATATAGCGTGGAGTTAATACTTGTTGACGTACAGACAGGATATATTATACATATTTGTAATTAAATAACATAACTGAGCCAGTGTAATCACAGGCACAAGGGACATAACATCTTAGTTGCCAAGGTTGGTGGCGCATAGGTGATGCAAGGAATGGTAAATATTTCTTACAGCGCTTTTGTCTATGGGCGGTGGTGACCACTTACCATCAGGTGGCCCATATGCTCGTCCGCCAACCAATGTCATAAAAAAAAAACTTTTATTACAAATATTGGAAAATAGTTACTGCGGTTCTTTTTGATAGAATCTACTTGAATAGCGTTTTTAATTTTTTGTTGGTATTTGTACATTAATAAATTAATCATTATTACTGTATAATAATTATTACAGATACATACCGTCTGGGTGTATAACTGGTGTTTATTTAAGGGATGAGGTGTAAAGTTTGTTCTTGTTTTAAAATTAACTGGAAACAACCGCAATACTGTGTCCTATAATTATTTTATTACAACAAGACATGCATAATATTATTTGACAAGGCTCGTTGGTAAATATATCAATAAATCTAAAAACGAAAGTTGTCGTGGTAACGATGGGAACGAAGTTGATTTCGCTATGTTTTTAAAATAACATGGTATAAATTAACATCGTTTGATATGAATTAAACGACAATAGCAAAATTGTTTTTAAAAATCTCGTGTGAATTAAAACAACAAGTTTAAGCAATATTGTATAAAGCCGTTTACAATAGAAAAATGAAGGGTGGAAAAGGTGGCTTGGAGGGCGCATAACCCTTTATCCTTACGTGACACATTCTGACAGTTCACTCTACTGTAAGCCGCGTAAAAAAAACTTCATTTCAATAAAGCTGAATGGTTTTTTTGTTTTTCTTAAAGGACCCTATTCTCAGGAACTACGAGTCGCATATAGATAAATACATTTCATAATGTTTAAATTTTTTATGATACCAATATAATAATAAACACGTCGATTGATATGAAACTGAATTTATATTATTCCAGTGAATGGTTATAGGACTATATTGGAAATATTTAGTATATGTATATGTTATTTTTTGTGACAACGTTCAATGTGAGAAAGATAACATTGTCATATCATCAAATGAGAAGTATATATGTATTTTGAGATCAATAATCATTTTTAGAAAAGTAAGCTTTATATGTAAGTAACTGATAACATTTTATACTTAAAAATGAAAAAAAAAGTAAGTAAGTATTCATTCTTAATAAAATAAATATAGTATAAAGAAACTCATATACACTTTGCGATTTGTTTTTGTTTTATTTATAAGATTGTTTTACAGAGAAATACGACGATTGAGCCCATAAATCATTCGGTTCAGTACGGCTCAATATTATTACACCTTTTCATAACTCAAAATTAAAAAAAAAAAAAGCTTTCATCAACTATACCCATGTGAAGTAATCAAATATAGTAGATATTCATTTAATTGTATTTAAATTAATATAAATTCGTAATACGTAAGTCTGTTTCTGATGATGTTACCACAAAATAATAATTGGTTTAATATTATCACTGTGTTATTTATAAATGACTAATTAAAATGATAATCCTAAATGATATTGTAAATGCCGAAACGTGTTCGTTTGTTTGTAACACTTTCGGGTCTTATCTACTCGACCGATCATCATGATACTTACTAACCTAACAACTGACTATGGCCACAAACCAACACCTCTCCTTATACAATACACATCTAAAAATGCCAAACGAAGCCGCGGTCGTATATATAACTTACTAGACGTTATATAATATAAATCTGTATGGGGATTAAAATTAATAGGATTACAAAAAGGGTTTAATTTAATTTCAAATAGCTTTAATCGAAGTCTATATATTCTATTTTAAACTCAAGTGGGGTTTAAAAGGCAATTATGGTAAATATGCCAATGATCGAACATACAACAATTAAATAATGGTATCCATTAAAATTAAATTAAATTGTTTATCCTGCATGGAAATCAACGAATACTATCTCAATGATTTTTTATCGTCTAGGTATAAAGTCCTATGTGTCCTTGGTTCTGCTTGTCAATACCTTATCGAATGTTTACATGCAGATGACGACCTCTTAGGTCGAAATAACGAAAGGATATAAGGGCTGATTGTCAAAAAAATATCAACAACGGTGAAGAGTTAGTTAAATTAACACTGTGAAGGCGTTGCCGAGCCGAGAGACGAGATAGCCCAGTGGTTAGAACGCGTATATCTTAACCGATGGGTTCAAACCCAGGCAAGCGCCACTGAATTTTCATGTGCTTAATTTGTGTTTATAATTCATCTCGTGCTCGGCGGTGAAGCAAAACATCGTGAGGAAGCCTGCATGTGTCTAATTTCCACGAAATTCTGCCACATGTGTATTCCGCCAACCCGCATTGGAGCAGCGTGAGCAGCATATTCCAGATATGCTCCAAACCTTGTCCTCAAAGGGAGAGGAGGCCTTAGCCCAGCAGTGGGAAATTTACAGGTAGCTAATGTAATGTATGTGTAAAAAATTACTTCCACTATACATAGCACAGTCTAATCCAACCAAGAGCAGACAAAAGCCAAATAAACAACATTTGACTTGAAAATGACGCGATGCTTGAATAATCTAATCTAAATATTCATTATGGATTTTCGACAAAAGTGCGTTTTGAACGTCGACGAATTTGTCAACGGAACTTTTGAAGTAAAATTAAAGTTGATATAATTCGTTAAGTGGTATACATTTCAATCACAAACTTTTAGTAGTGCACAACATAGATATAAGCAAATCGCATGACGTTCGTAAATATAGGTTTGTTTATTTTTATCCCTTCAAATTGAGAGCAACTGTGAAGGTATACACGATTGCCTAGCAGGATAAGGACATCACGAGTCCTAGGCAACACTCATAAATAATAAAACCTTGATAAATCAAGACGTCTATTAGAACTATTGACAATTACTGCTATTTACGCGACAACTCTATTTTGTTTGTTATTCAATTTAATTAAATAGAAGCAATCCAGTGAAGTAATTGAGCTCACTATTTGAAAATGGAATTCAATGACGGTTATATATTAAACGTCGGTTTTAGGTACTAGTCACGAATAGAGTTTATAGTAGAACGTAATTATGGTTAGTTTACACCGTAATTATGGTGTAAACTACACAATTACTACAATATTTCCGACATTCGACTTAAGAAAAATAAATAAAATTATATTTTTTCTTTATTGTTTTTTATATGGCATAAACAGGCGGACAAATGATGGCCAGTGATTCAAATTAACTGTTCCTTAAATCGCTAATGTACCACTTATTTTGGAAACTAAGATGTTGTGTCCCTTGCGTTTGAGAGATTTTACTATATTTAATTGCGTGTATTTGTGTTTTGTTTTGACTATATTAACAACAGAGCCGAGATGGCTCAGTGGTTAGAACGCGTGCATCTTAACAGATGATTTCGGGATCAAACCCAGACAGGCAACCACTGAATTTTCATGTGCTTAATTAGTGTTTATAATTTTGTTATGTTTTAATAGAACATCGGAATCTCGTGCTCGGCGGTGAAGGAAAACATCGTGAGGACATCGTCTATTTTCAACGAAAATCTGCAACACGTGTATTTCACCAAACCGCATTGGAGCAGTGTGGTGGAATATGGTCCAAACCTTCTCCTCAAAAGGAGAGAAGGCCTCAGCCCAGCAGTGGGAAATTTACAGGCTGCTAATGTAATGTAAATGTAAAAACAACAGAGAAGTTTGTGGATCATTCTAGAAGATAAAATTGAAAGTTTTCATTTTTATATTCGTTGAGTTTGATTCGATAGTTTAAGAATTATAAAAAAACTGAAGAAATTATTAGTTAAACACAAATCAAACTCATTGGATCTTGCACATCTACTTTAAGTTGTTTCGATTTGATACAAACTTGAAAATTAATTACTAGGATAGCATAAATCCAGTAGATAAATCTTGCTCGTAAAGGACTTATGGAACTAGAACTTATATGCGGGCAAACTAGACCGAACTAATTATAATATGATATCAATAAATGTTATTATTATAACTGCCTTAAATTTGAATCAAACTGAGAGTTTATTTTACAAAATGAATGTTAGATATGTTTACAAAATTTTGTGCATATGTTATTATAATGTTATTCAAACTGTACCGTTGTGATAAAATCACGTTTATATTTGCAATGAAAATGGTTCGTATGGTTTTGTCCTATACATTTAGGTCCTTGTAATAAAAAGTGTGAGTGCCAAGGTACTCAAAGAGTATTTTCCATATGTTATAATAAATAGTAGGTATTATACTTATATTCGCACTTAAGTGACGTATACGAGTCTCTCACAACATTCTTATCTGATCAGGTGCATCTTGCGACATGCTTAGGTATGTATTTAGAAGAAACGTATTCTTAGTATCGTATCCCGACTGGATACGGAAAGCGGATAATCTAGAACTTTGCGCATATTGCGTTAGACTTTTGTCTAGCAATGGATTGTGATTGGATAATTTATTAATTGAATGATTCAGTCGTTTTGTGTTTGATGTTGTCACCAATAATTCAGCCGATATAAGGCGACGTCATCGTCGTATAAACTTATCTTCCGTTGACAAAAGGTCACTAATTGCAAATTAGGTGTCGGAATTTATGTCTAATCTATCAAGTGCAGTGTTTGCTAAAATTCACTTATTTTTAATGACAAGCGTCTATTTAAAAAAAAATTAAGCTAAAAAATATTGAAGTATTTTAATAAAATCAAAATTTAATTTATGGTTCATTACGCTATACGCGCTTGACGAAATTTTCGTTCGGAGTCGATATCATAATTTATTTACAATTTTTTTAGCGGCCAGCTTAATTTTAACGGATTTGGAGTAAGGTTCTTATAGATTCATTGGTGATACTCTTAGTGGTGTAGGCCTTATTGTATCATGATGATCGGTCGAGTAGATCCTTTTAATAAACAAAGAAGGCTTAGTCTGCCTGCAAAAACGTCGTTTTGAGATGGAATGACTCCAATTATATCGTGTTTTAAGTTTAGCGCAAAAAAGGCTGGTTTTTAGGTAATATGTAGTATAAAATAAAGTAGCTTCCCGACGCCTTTACGCTTACAATTTTTTTAACTATGCAGCGGATTTTAATGGGATTTTTATCAATAAATAGACTGACTCTCTCTCAAGAGAAAAATATATAAATATTATTGAATTTATATGTATTATTGAAGAGAAAAGTCGAGAATTTTTAAAATCTCTTTTATGTTTTGTTATCAATTGAAAAATTATGTTTAGACCGTTATCGACCCCTTGTGAAACTGGGGCGGGTTCTTATTCTCTAAAACCCAAATGGTTCATTACACCATTACAAGTCGAAGATGTGTTTGTGAACTGTGACTCAATTAATCTTCTAATAGTATGAATTATATTTCTGATATTTGTAGTCACGACAATGTCAGTTCCGGTGAATCAAACGATGACTAAATGGCACGGAAATGTCGTTTAACTTCCTTAATAAGCCGTTATTTTTCAACAATTAGCTTTTTTAAGTAATGAAGGAGATTTAGAATACTGCATCCTTGTCTGATAGACGGTATCCACTAACACTTTTTCATTCTGATGTAACTTTGATAGGTAGAAAAAGAAATATTTGAGGACACTTTTACATATACAACCTTATTCCTTCGTATAGATAATAAATTTTACTTTTAATTGATATATGATTATTTAGATGTATACAGTTTACGAATTTATATACACTTGACTACCAAGTCATCATGGTTACGTCCAAAAGAGAAGCGATTGCCTGAACTTTTTAAATTCTGTATATAATTATATACAGTTTTGAAATTAATAAAAACTAAATGTTGACTGGCAACCCAGTAGAACCCTATTTATCTATTAATAAACACAAGCCAGCGATTGCTTTATCTTAAAAAAAAAACTAAATAGTAACTTCGATATACCTATATTGAGTACTTAGCTATAAGAAAAATATTTTATAAATCCACCATCTAAAATTTCTGAAAATATATTTTTTTCAATACTAACTTATAATTTATTTTTTATTTAAATATCAATTTACTCTAGCTATTAATATTTAACTTTAGGTTATAGGAAAAACTTATTCGCTATCATAATTAATTAATCACAAGAGAAAGTTGTTATCAATATTAACTAATACAATGAAGTTCAACATTCGTAAAACCTGCTATAAATCATCCTTCTGAGGAAACTCTTGGGATAACATCACAATACAAAAGCTTTCTGATAAGATAAAACCTTATAAATAAATCATACTAAAATGTTTTTTGTATGTTAAAACATAACAATTTTAATTAAACGTTTGACATAACACATCCACGTATACCGTTTCTAGACAACATTGAAACTCAAAGAGCTTAACTAGTCGCTCCAGTATTAGCTGTCCAACGAGGTGCGTTTGATAAATTGATAACGTACGCAAATCTAAAAGCAACACATCATTTGTTTGTTCAGGTTTGACAAACTCTGTAAAGTACCAAAATTACTTGTACAGTACCTACAATGTATTAGCCATTCTGCCTACTTGATATACGCCAGATAATCTCTACTCGTATTTAGATCATTCGAACTATCCGTCCCGGATTTACACGAGTGTAATAAGAGTCTACATAAAACCTTTATATATTTATATATACGACAGTAAAGCTTCCAGTGTTTATTTTTCACATCTTCAAAAATAGTTTAATTAATTGCAAACCTTCCTCATGAAACACTTCATTCTTTAGTATGAAAGTCCGTTCGGTATTGAGTTTATCTCCTTCACAGACGCGATAAACGACGAAGACTTTAATCATATGTAGTTATATTTTTATTCTAATTTTTGTCTATATATAAGTTACTGCTAAAAACAAAGAAAGAAGACCAAGAAATTTATAGCACTATTATAGCTTTGATTAACTTTTGAAGATAATAATATTCTGGACGTTAATGAACAATCCAGTATTCGCACGTATAATATAAAGCACTAATCCTGTTGCCCACTTATTATTATTAAACGTTGGACTAAGAACAAGGTTTAATAAAAGTCGAAGAGATTCTTGGCAAATAATAAATAAATATAATATTTCTTTTCTTCGCCCAACTCCATTCAAATTTGCAGAATATTTGATTCATAAAAATACCGACTACGAAAATGATCACCATAATATCTGGCAATTTGGTATCCGGATATCGACAGCATTTATTGTATTCTGATTTGAAGGGTGAATGAGCCAGAGTAACTCCAGTCACAATTTTTACCATTATCTCTCATTCGATCAATAAAATTAACAAGAAATTTGTGCACTATTAGTTTAAAGAACGGGACCAAGACATTAAGGTACGGTTGTTTAACTGATATGCCTTTAGGCGTTCGAATGATTTAAAATGGTTGCTGATTAATTCAATTCTAAATGTCTTCCACGCAATTCAAGCATTTAGAATTAAAAAAAATCGCTCTTCGCACTTTCAATGTTCAAGCGACTCTCATTGTGTTGAAGTTATATAAATGTGCTTCTAGAAAAAAGGTTGAGTACTCCAACTCCAGTCTCAGTATTATAAATCTTACTTAAGTGATTTCAGGCAGAAGCTTTAACTAAGGATTAAATAGATTTAAAGCTGAAATCACAAAGAACTGTTCCAATCGTTAAATATCATTGATTTAGTTAAATAATTCAAACACCCAAACATCAAACGACAAACCCTTTCTAATATATTTACTTCGAAACAAGCAGAATTGAGTATTTATGAATAAAATCTTTACAATTGGACCAGTTTATGCGTAGGCGAATATCACGAAAAAAATAAATTAATAATATTTGACGTATTATGGAATGATAAGTTATCTAATCCAATCTAAGGAAGAAACTAAAAAAAATCCAGCCAAGTGTCAAGTAGGAATCGCGCACGAAGGGTTCCGTACCATTATCTTAAAAACGGCTAAAAAAATCAATTTTGGGGGTTCCCCCATACTAAGAACTGAATCAAAATTCAAAAAAATGCTTTTCATCAAACCCATACGTGTGGGGTTATCTATGGATAGGTCTTAAAAAATTATATTGACGTTTCCAATATAATTTTTTTTCAAAACTGAATAGTTTGCGCGAGAGACACTACCAAACTGTTTATATACCCCTCCCCCTGTAACTTCTAAAATAAGAGAATGATAAAACTAAAAAAATATGGGATGTACATTGCCATGCAAACTTTCACTGAATATTGGTTGAAGATCCAGTAAGTAATTTTTTTTAATACGTCGTAAATCGTAAACCGCAATTACGTTTCATTCAATCAACTAAAATATATTTTTTATTTTATAAACAAACCTTGTTACTTACTTTACCCGAGTAACCCGAGTCCGACTCGCACTTGGCCGCTTTTTTTTTACTATTTGTTGTTAGAGTGGCAACAGAAATACATCATCTTTGAATATCTGATTTGTGACAGCGGAGTTTTAGTAATAGGGTCTGTTTTACCCTTTCGATAAGAAACCTACTACTTAAACTAAAATCAAACAAACTTTTACCTAAAAGCTTAACTATATAACACATACCGATTAAAATATAATATATTTATTTAAAATACAAAAATATTCTACTTAACTATTTGCTAACATTTAAAAGGCAATTTTTGCACAAATCCGTAATAAACACCATTAAAATATATTTTCAAGATCAACCAATGATATCGCGTCAATTCAAGGTCAAAGTTGTTTGTTTGTCCTATCCATGAAGGTCTTATATGATAGTCATTTCAATGCACAAAGGAAAATATTTAAATTTTCACCGTTATTATTTGATATATTTTCTTATCTGTAAATTAATACTAAAAACAATTAATATTAAACTGCCTTTAGGTATATCATAAAGTTGATTTTACAACTAAATCTAAAATTCGTTTTATGATTGACGTTTCATTTAATGTTTTATGGAGGCGATATTTAATAACAGCGCTATAGGCCAGCTTTAGACTATTTTGAATTATAACGATCGTTTTATAACGTAAACGAATTTTGAACAGTGACGTTCTTCGCTCTTATATCAATTTTACATTATAGAAATGAGACAGGCATAGTTTTGACAGGACATTAATATTTACTACAAATACTTTAAATGGTTCCGTGTTTTAATGGTTTTCGTTAAAGTACATTTCTTTGAAAATTAAGGTAGGTATTTACATTTTTGTTAAGGAGCATAAGCAAGGCGATACGATTGGTTCGAATTTGGAAAATTAAATAAAAAAAAATGGAATAATAAATGTACTCCTAGAGTACATGAACATTGGTCGCGTATATATTACAGTACTGATATGTATATATGAAACAGTTATATTAAAAAAAAAAATCTGAGGTCTTATGCTTCATAAATAATGCTGCGACCACACTATGTTTATTGTCTAAAGTTTACTTACTACCGAAATAATTATAGCTCGGAAGACTCTGAAGTTAATGCTTTTAGCTTATTACCGCAATCCTTTCCGGCTATCTAACCATTCCGGTGTAGTACTTAAGAAAATTCGGTGGCTTCCTGAATATTGTTACCGGTGGGATATGCCATTCTATACATTATATGTGCGACCAATTTCTCTAATGCAATAATATAATAGTTTTGAAGCAGTTAATAAAAATATTTGACGAAAAATGCAACACTGGGAAAATTGCAGCCATACTTAACGTGACAAGGTCGTGTGCATACTACCAATTTCCAGTCTCCGGGCAGATGAGTTCTTTTATTTTTTAATTCCGATCTGAGAATCGAACCCAGAATCTCCAGATCAGTGATCTTATAAACTATCCACTAGATTTAAGAGGCATACATGATTTATTAAAACTGTATGTTAAATTAGTTATGTTAAAATTCATATGAAAGAATCATAAAATATTTGCACACTTAAACAACAATTCCAGAGAGATTATATTATAAAAAAATCGTAAAAGTTGCTTAGTAAGATTTAATTTTAAAATTTTACAGTCACGTCCTCCTTACAAAAGCGCAGCAAGACCTTTTTGTCATAAACAAACACCACGCAAGCGAAGCTTACGCTTTTTGACTTTTAATAGTTTTAAACAACATTTGTTTTGTATAGGGACTTAAAAGAAAAGATAATCACTTAAACGTTCTCTATGTATTTAAATTTTAGCATTGTTGTATTTTTCTAATGTAATCACAGTAATAAGAATAAAATTACACATTGTACTTTTTATTAATGAGTGTTTTCTTATATAGATATGTAAGTAGTCCTTACTTACAGCGCGATCTTTGTGAAAGTTTCTAGTAATACTTCTATCATATCAACATGTGTCGTCGACATATACACAACCTTGTCATCCCTATAATTTGACATGACGTGCGAATGAGACAGACGATAGCGACATGTGACCTTGATATGGAAGGAACCGGGCCACCGTGACATGTGTGAGTTGGATTGTACTAGGGCTGCAGAAACGCATAGAGCTCAGCTAAACACACAACTTAATGCCAAAACGATTTTATATCAAGGCGTTACGGTCGCAAATCGTTTGGTCTATCTAAAAAAAATCTAGTCGCTACCAAAGTAATTCATACAATCTGTTTCATATCTTATGACACGTGTTTTACGGGTGATTTTCGATTGCAATTAATTGTAATGAGTGGATTCAATTTTCACCTGCAGCTGTGTATGAGATACGCAAACATATTTCCCACTTCACTAGTTGTAAGAAGTCATAAAAATTGTTGGAGTGTAAGTCGGGCTCCGGAATCGAGATTCCTAGCCATTCCGATACCTGTGAAACAATATTATTTACTGTTTCGAAGAACTAAGTTGATTTTATTGAACAATATACATTTCAAACATGTGATTTATATTCATCTATGATATATCTACAAAACAACTGCAATTTTTATTAACCGACGGACATTCTCAATTGGTCGGATATATTTGGGTAGGGAACACGATTTCTTTGCATATTGGAAAGCGTTTTAAAACCAGTCGTCAGTGTTGACGTTACAGTAATCAATTAAGCTGATTCTTAATAAACTTTAGAAATTAAAGGAAAATGTTTTTTTTTTGGTAAAATTGTAATTTTTAAAATTAAAAAAATATAACATTATATAAAGTAAAAATATCTATATATTTTTTTTAAAGTAAATTTCCGCCAACCCGCGTTGGAGCAGCGTGGTAGAATATGCTCCAAACCTTCTCCTCAAAGGGAGAGGAGGCCTTTATCCCAGCAGTGGGACATTTACGGGCTGCTAATGCATTTTTTTAAAGTAAATAACCATTTGAAAGGATAGAAAAATAAAATTCAATATGTTGACGTGACCATGTAACACACACACATACGTATCATATAAAATATTTTAATATTCTGGACTGCTTTTGCTTTTTTTTTTCTATTACATAAAAGATTAAGTAGAATTCTGTGTGTGTTTTATTTATTACGTGGATAGCCTTCACAAAACGATTATAAAGCGAGTCGTGGTAGATGCCATCTTTATGATAATTAAATTGTGAATATTAAAATATAATAGACGTTAAAGCGCTATTGAACGACAAGTACATGGCCAATATTACCCAGCTTAAATCTTTCAAACAGCCGTGAAGGTATTCAGTCCATACAATACTTGCGTACAATTTATACGGCTCACCTTTGAAACACAAATAACCGATATTCCGTTTGAAATAGAATTATCTTGCTAATACAACCATTTTAAATTATAAGCTTGATAATTCAGTTGTAAGATTTAACCCGAACAACTACCACATACAAGAAAATATAGAGTTAAATTAAATCTTCATTAATAAATGTTACTCAACACATGACAAATAATACAACGAATGTACATCAACTTCGATGTACTATACAAATAAAAGCTTTATAGGAACATACAAATGAGATAAAAAAATTGATATATAAAATATATATTATTCATTTTTTTTTTAGCATTAGCAGCCCGTAAATGTCCCACTGCTGGGATAAAGGCCTCCTCTCCCTTTGAGGAGAAGGTTTGGAGCATATTCCACCACGCTGCTCCAATGCGGGTTGGCGGAATACACATGTGGCAGAATTTCGTTGAAATTAGACACATGCAGGTTTCCTCACGATGTTTTCCTTCACCGCCGAGCACGAGATGAATTATAAACACAAATTATTCATTTAGTTATATCAAATTAAGAAATTACTTAGTTTCCATAGTTTAATATAGACATTAGATATATTGATCTTGACTGTATATCATATGAGTAGTAAATAAAAAAAAAAACAATTAAAAAAAATATAACAACATCATAATAGTTCAAACGCGTTAAGCTCGGAAACATGGTGACAGAATCAATTTTTGCCTCAGAATCGTATAGAGACTAAAAAAGTAACACTATGAAATATTAATCTCATCACGACAAAAAAGATAACTCATTTTGTAATTCAACATGAAATATTACACTAAAAAGATAGATACAAAAAAATATTATAACAAGTTTTACGAATAATACAAAACAAATTGCATACGACGGCCTAATCACTAACTATTTGTTACAGACAACGTCGGGTGTAGATGAAAACTTAAAGATAAAGATAGAGCAAATATTATAATATGTATAAATTAGCTTATTAACTTATCCTTCTTTGATTTATCACCGGAGCTATTAATCGGTGTGATTTTTAAAGTACGGAGCGACGGAAGTAACTACGAGCGAAGCTGCTTGTAAAATGTGTTTCCCTGAGTTAAACTAACTCAATCTCTCAGCCATTCGATTTTCATTGAGTCATATGTTGTATTTTAAACTATATATTGATGTTATTTCAATGAAGAACTCGACGATTTTCTTACAAAAACAAAGTCCATACGTATAAATCTGCAATCGTAATTCCGTTATATTACTACCCTTTTTGTACACATAGCTTGCGACAGTGCGATACAGCTTCTATTTTAATCGTGACTTCTAACCTTTTTGCATTTATGCTGCCTTAGTACACCGTGGCACTGAATATCGCACATCAGAAATTTCAACCTGTTTCCCTTTTCCACATACTAAAGTCACGGTTGACTGAAAAGAGAGGCAACATATGCCTTATTTACATGTGATCGTCCCTAACGCTTCGAACACGTCAATGACTTAGACACGAACCTATATGCCGTCTCTCTCTGTTTTCACATTTACTCGCATGCGTGAATGAAATAGAAACAGGGATCATAGAAAAAGTCTATCTGTGAATGTGTGGACTGGACTCTGGACGCGTGTGCCACATACGGATCGCTAGAATAGACTTGCTGGTAACTCCTTATATCCTAGTACTTTCTAACAACATCTAATGCTTGGCGGAATTCTAATACTTGATAGTAGTGGTTCTAGTTGAAGTCTAACTCGTCATTATCATAAACATTATGTTCGAGTAAATTTATTTCCTTTTAATTAATAAAAATATTAATAAATTAAGAGGAATTCATTAGAAGCGAATAATATTATCCTTATGACAATCAAATTTTTATCATCATATTTAGATTGTGTAAATAATACAGGAATATTATCAATAATATATCAAGTATACATTATAAATTCTAAATAAATATACATAATATAAAAAAACACAATTATTAAATCAAACTTACCCAGCGCAATACATCCTGCTATTAGGCCAATAACGAAAAACATTGTATTACCGATCATTGGTCAGTCGTGTTTAAGATATATCGTGGCCTCCGTCGCTTCATTTGTTCTGCGTCAGATAACCACATCACAAACACATCTAACTGTATTCGTCGATCACTTATACAAATTTATGTACATTTATTTACGAGTATATAATTTATACTATAAATTTTCACTGCATGCTCCACACTACCTGAAACAAGTTAAAATAAATTAAATATTGTATATATATAATTAAAAAAAAATGATGAATAATTATTTCTAAAACATTAAATATATATGTAAGGATTAAAATTAGATCTCATTTTTTATTTTAAGCTAATCGTATCGCAATTAAAGACACGACTTGTGTTGTGCAATTAAACATTTTAAAAATAAAATGTATTTATGTAAATTGAATGAACGCTAACTCGAATAATTATTATAATATATAAAAACAAACAATAGTCCAACGAAATAACTAGCAAGAATGTTGCTTATATTTTTGTATATAGAAGACATTATGTCGAGTTGCGGTAAACCTCTGACTTTCACAAGAGTTCGTTAGAACTGATTTCTATTGAGGCGACTGACACGTTAAAAACGATTACATATCCTACTGGTATTAATCTCAATTGATTTAACGGAATTAAATTAATATAAAAATTATATATGTACTCAAATTACTTTTTATATTATGTATGCTATGTATTAAGCTGTATATTTAATTTCTTTAAACGCGCTATTCTCAAACTACCAAACGGATTTGCATTTTAAAGACCAAAACTTGAGGAACATTATGAAGTAGAGCAGCGATGCTGTATAAACAGTAATGTTCTAATTTTGTAAGTATAAAGTCTAAGTATTTATATTCGTTTTATGATGTGATAAAGTTACAACAACATTGCAAATGTTAACTCCCTGTGACGATGATGGTTCGCCAAATCTGACACGACCGGAAAAGAGTTTAGGCGCAAAACGAACTGCTTTACCTAAGTAGATGTGGGATAGCCACTTCAGTTTTACTTTTAAATATTCTTTGGATAATTTGCTAAATTTATTTCGCCTGATCTTATCAGGTCAGGGTGTTTCCTTTTCCGAACCGGTGGTAGTGTTTCATTTGACTATCAATAAGTAAGTGTAATGCTTCTATATTTAATAAAGGAATTTGAGTTTGAGTTTGCTTAAAATCCAAGGAACATTTTTGTACTTACACCACAAAGATGGAGTTCAATTTTTATATAATTATGTAGGTTATTCAAATTTGAGCTGAAAAGGATGTGGTCTTCCTCCTTTAACACGTACGAAGTCACGGGCGTAAAACTAGTCTCCTGCATATATCACGATTATAAAATGTCTAACCGGAATGAAATTATTTTAAATAACTAGCAGAATCTGTATAAATATAAATATTGGACAACATCACGGCATTACTCTGATTCCAATCTAAGTAGTTACAGGACTTGTGTTATGTAGAATCAGAAGTAACGGCGCTACCACAAACACCCAGACCCAAGACAACATAGAAAACTAATAAACTTTTTCTACATCGACTCGGCCGGGAATCGAAACCTCGGAGTGGCGTGCCCATGAAAATCGGCGTACACAATACTCGACCACGGAAGTCATCTAATATTAGTATAGAGATAATACCGTATTTTTTAATTTTAACTTAAGCTAAATTGTCATTAAAATGTTTCCTTTCGATTTTCTTATCAAATATTTAACGCTGGTTTAAAATCAACAGCGTATCATTATAATAAAAGTAAGTAAGTTATTTATGCAAATAATAAAAAGCAATTCAAGAGCATATACGATATTATATAATACTACCTGTGCCTGCGACTTCGTGCGCGTTTGAATTTAATAACAAAGCGTGACTTTATTATTATTTTACATATAAATTAAAAGTAGCCCAAGTTACTCCTTATTACATCAGCTATCTGCCAGTGAAAATCCCGTCAAAATCGGTCCAGCCGTTCCAGACATTAGCCGGAACAAACAGACAGACAAAAAATTTTATTTAGGTATATGTACCGTGTGTACACACATATGCATTTAGTAAAACGCAGTTATTTTAATATTACAAACAGACACTCCAATTTTATTATATGTATAGATTATATTATTAACAATAAAATTACAGACATGAAAATGCCACGATACATCAATGTCATATAAGACTATCGGAGACAGTAATCGTCTCTGACTAGATAACGTTCGTGATATTGTATCATTACTATGTTACTTTAACAAATGTTTGATTATTCGAATTTCATTAACTAATAATATAATCGCTAATCAATTTTATTGACAAGCTATTGTTAGACATTCTAATATTGGAAGTCAAGAAAAATATTACCAACAACAATTAGACGTCTTGAGTTCTTATGGGTAGAATTCAAATATACAACACTCATTTGTCCCGCTTAAAATTGAAGTTTACAAAAAACCTATCAAAATGAAAATAAAAAATTTACTTTTTTTCAAGCACGAGTCATTTTACAAAACTATATTAAGTGAAGTTATAACCATTTCGGAACGTCGATTTTACCGTGAAGAACTGGCAAGAAATTCAGTAGTTACTCTTTTTCAACATTTTTAAATACGAAGTCATGTTAGTTAAAAACAATTATATAGCTATTTATATAATACATCCTGGCTTAAAGTAAACAAGTAACAAGTAACAAGACCTCCGTGGACGAGTAGTGTGTACACCGGTTTTCATGGGTACGCCATTCCGAGGTCTCGGGTTCGATTCCCGGCCGAGTCGATGTAGAAAAAGTTTGTAAGTTTTCTATGTTGTCTGGGGTCTGGGTGTTTGTTTTCTTACTTCTGATTATCCATAACACAAGTGCTTTAGCTACTTACATTGGGATCAAGAAAAAAAAAAAAAAAAAAGTATTAGCTCCTTTTTCATTTTTTATCATATATATAATCTTGAATAATATGTTTTTTTTTTTATGCTGTCTAGATTCTATCTGTTGTTTTGACTGTGGGTTAGGCTAGTCAGGACAAACTATTTTACAAGATATCTTTCTGAATTATATTATATTATTAATTTCGAAAAAAAATTACAATTTCGAACGCGTGCCGGGTATTTTAAAGTTATTAGAATAATAAAATTTACATTTAATAATAATTATATTCAACGCCGACTAGAGCTTTCTGTCAATTTTTGATCGTGTGCAACAGTTAGTATCTAGTTTGTTTTGATAGAATAGCTCTAAATTGAGCATATTTTCCTCACCAGTCTTTTAAATTTATTATATATGAAGGCAATTAGCAAATTCTTCATCTGTGAGACTACATATCGAGACTAGGCCTCCTTGAGATTTGCTATCGTTGTCAACGTTGGTTAGGAGAACATGATCCTAATTATATATTATAGAGATTAATAAATTGTTGGCAATCCAAGTGTATTTTGAAGTCTATGGTCAAGTGAATCACTCAAGCTGTTGCATAGCTTGAGCGATCCACTTGACCACCAGTCCACGACCATTAGATCGTGCCGTACTGCTTTCACCGAAGTCGAACGTACTTAATAGATAAATTTAAAACTTTCGTTTTGTTGGAATTTATAAATTAATCACGTTAGTTTGATATTAAAAAAATAAATTTATTTTATTTATGATTATAACTATCCATATTATATTTTAAGTGTTTTACTACTATGTACCTAGACCATTAGGTTAGTATAGAAAAAAGTAGTTCAAATACGTAAATTAAATTCCGTTTATTTTATTTAAGATTACAACTGTTTATAGTTTTTATGTGATTTTTTTATTTCACTTGATTCCATTCTTTTTTTTTTAATTTACTTTATTTGTTATTTTTAGTAATATTAATAGTATTTTAAAATGAAACGATTCTTTTTTTCGGCCGTTTCATATTGTTCGAATTGGTAGCTAACGGAAATATGTAACGGAAACTGAACTAGTCTATATGTCGAAGCATCAAAAAGTTTAATTAAGATTTATTTATTTTTATCGTACATGCTGGCAACGTCTGTATGACGTTAAAAAGGAAAGAATCGAATAGTGTCAGGGTTGATTGAACATTAAGAAAAAAATACGAACAAAAATGACGAGACTTATATTTTTGGAAATAAATGTCTGATAACGAATTAATACCCAACCCTTCGTTATATATAACATTATTAAGCCATAAGTTTAATGATGTTATACAACAACTACCACTCCACTACCACTTACCATCAGGTGGAGTGGCGATATATGTCGATGTACCCGGATTGTATCAAAGAAAACACATACATACATAGTAATCGGATTTTTACTACAGTAATTAATTATGCTCTAATGCGAAAACAATATGTACGAGGTCCAAAGAAATACCTCGTGAATTATATTTTTACGTATATTTCCGTAAACACTGTTAAAATGTTCGATATCAATTTTGTATCCAAATTATTGTAACGACATTCAAACGACACATAGCATTAAAAACTTTAGCATTTTGTGAAAATCGCGATGCTTTTTGAAAATCGTTTTTTTTTACTTTTTTATGTTTTATTTAATTTGTTGAACCGAACATTAAACTAATTATCTCTCAGTTTAGTTTTCGGTGGTAATATTTCATTTTTTCAAATTCCAAATCTACCAAATATTCGTAAGTAATTTGTGAACATATCAAAAGAAATTATGTTTTACGTGAACATGTAGAGCGTTAAGTTACATTAATTTATTTTCTATGAACACCAAAACGTTTGACCAACGTTCAAGACGACGTGGCCTTCTCAAAAGAAAAGTTTTGAAAACTCCCCAACACGTATCTCTAGTGATGGATTGTGGCATAATAATTAGCATTCATTGACGGGTCAAATAAATTAAGTACAAATTTGTTAACGATAATTAATTTTCGAGATAATTAACTATGCAGCTTCCTTTCTTTCTTCATTAAGTCTTCTTATTTTTAGCGAACACGAAGATATTTTTATCGTTTGCAATTATTACTTCAGAAAAAATAATAATTACTTTTGGTCATTATCATCCTCCTGCCCTTATTCAAATTTACTAGGGGTCGGCGCAGCACGTCTTCTTCTTCCATACTTCCCTAAATGACGTCATCTCACAAGTAACATTCTTTCCAGCCATATCATCTTTCACACTATCCATCCACGTGCATGCTTAAGACCTTCCTTACATTATGTTCCTCCTTCGCACAACATGCCTCTACCATGACAACCGCCTTCCACATAACTTTTCACATAGTTACTTTTGGTATTTATATACAAAAAGCGAACTGTCAAGTTGACATGATGATCAGTAGTCCCTATTAGTAGTTGTATTGACGCCTAAAACATAAAGCAATACTTCCGTACGTGACAACATCCTTGGGAAGTAATGAGTTATGTCTCTTGTGCATCTAATTATACTGCTTATACAATAATAACTCCATATTAATACTAGTTATTAAGCATTAGCATTAGCAGCCCGTAAATGTCCCACTGCTGGGATAAAGGCCTCCTCTCCCTTTGAGTAGAAGGTTTTTGGAGCATATTCCACCACGCTGCTCCAATGCGGGTTGGCAGAATACACATGTGGCAGAATTTCGTTGAAATTAGACACATGCAGGTTTCCTCACGATGTTTTCCTTCACCGCCGAGCACGAGATGAATTATAAAAACAAATTAAGCACATGAAATTTCAGTGGTGCCTGCCTGGGTTTGAACCCGAAATCATCGGTTAAGATGCACGCGTTCTAGCCACTGGGCCATCTAACTATTTATTAAGATGGTTATTTAATTATCAAGAAAACACTCAGGTAGAGAGGTTGGCTAGTAGAGTTATCCATCTCTGGCAAATTTCATTATAGGCGCTAAAAGCAAACCTATGAATTATCTCGGACAAACTCATCTTAGTATGGAAATGTGGGTATTCGTTTATTGTAACGTTATATTTTCTTTAAAAACGAACATCTAGTACTACTGTATAGTGAACAGTTTATGTATTACGTGTTTTTAGGCTTGGTTTTTTTAATGTAAATATACACTATATACATAAAACTTAAACCAGAAGGTAAGACAAGAAGACGCAGCGCGTTCCAAGAAAGTTTGAGTGTAATTTTATAAGAAGGTAAACTTTTTAGCTTTTGCGGGTTCAAATTAACCATGAATTTAATGTTCATATATTATATAAGACTAAATATCAAACCAAGACACATTTTAGGTATATTATTATCATTTTATTATTTATGATATGACGTCACCACCGCCCATAGACAATAATGCTGTATGAAATAATACCATTTCTTACATGTGCAAAGCGCCACCAACCTTGGGAACTAAGCTGTTATGTCCCTTATGCCTGTAGTTACACTGGCTCACTCACCCTTCAAATTGATACACAACAATACTGAGTATACATAAACCACCAATAAATTGTTGTATTCTTTATAAAAATATTGATATCGATATTGAATTTATATACAACATCCTCTATTAATAAATTGTTTTATTCCACAAGGGCAAATGATAAGGAAAATATAACATGGTAATATTGATTTATTGAGTACAGAAAATAATTTGCTGTATATTGATCGTATGTATTCGTACGCGGCTGTAATAATTATTACTATAATATATTAATAATTATTGCTATAATATATTAATAATTATTGCTATAATATCGTTATAATATTTGCTGTATAAACAATTGTTTATACAGCAAATATTATAGCAATTAAAATGAGAAGATGTATCGACTAATGATTTAAATTAACATCACCGTATATATTTAAATTGATTATATATTTTTTTTATTGTTATATTTATAGCAAAAGGCAAAGGTAGTCGGGAAGATATGTCTTCAAGGAGCCCCTTTTTTGGTCGACTGTAATTTTTTTTTGTAATGGTTAGTTTGACTCTTAAATGGTCATCTGCTGATAAAAAGAGTCCAATGATATTGGCACTGAAATATTTATCATCCTTTACATTACATTACATAATATCTGATAATTGTAACTGTTAGTAAGCCAGAGTAATTACAGGCGTAGTTACTGCTGACTATTATCCTTCCGACCGGAATACAATAATGCTAAGTATTGCTGTTTGGCGGTAGAATACCTGATGAGTGGGTGGTTCCCATACGGGCTTTCATAAGCGCCTTTCTTAAAAAGGTAATTAAATAATACATAGACATACGATCACAACGAACTCGGGCAAATTTGTTGTTTCTTGGTGACGAGTTCCATTGCCTTCATGTCACTGAAGATTTTTATCAGATGTTAATACACTCAAAACATAATCATAAATGTGCAGTTAATAACGAAAATCCCACCCAACTCGGATACGTAAATACATACTAACATGGCAAGGCAAGGCCTCCTCTTCCCTTGGTTTGGAGCATATTCCACCATGCTCCAATGCGGGTTAATGGAATACACATGTGGCAGAATTTCGTTGAAATTAAACACATGCAGGTTTCCTCACAATGTTTTCTTTCACTGCCGAGCATGAGATGAATTATAAACACAAATTAAGCACATGAGAATTCAGTGTTGCCTGCCTGGGTTTGAACCCGAAATCATCACGCACGCACGCACGCGTTCTAACCACTGGACCATCTCGGCTCTCCTTTGTTGCTGTCAATTAATTAAATATTTTACAAATTAAAAAAATTGTAATATTTAACATTTTACAAATTAAAATCTATTTATTCATGTTAGGTAAATCGAGTGAGGCTCATGTGAATATTGAGTGTGCTCAAAACACACACGAACACAATGTTCCTCGCGAGTTGAGATCACGCTATCATATTTCCATTTGAAAAACCTCACGCGATATTTCTATTTCAAATTAACAGAATACAAAAGAAAATATATGTTACGAATTAAATATTAAGATATTCCGTATTTTCAGTGGGTAGAGATAGTTTCTTCAGAAATGTTAAGAAAACATTAAAATTAAGGTTTGGTACGAGAGCTTGTACCGTTTCTAGGATTGTTCATGATTTTTTTTATTCTTGGTAACAAGTTTTTCTTTCAGAAATTTACCAATCTTTTGTTTCGTTCACTTTTTATAGAACTTAAAGTAGTTATTTATTTTATAATGGTTTTATTATTATATATTTTTTATTATTTTTAGTCAACAGATACAAACACCTGTTTTCTGAGTCGTTAGGTATTAGGGAAAAACAAATAGTGTTTGTCCTACGTTGGTTAATATTTATTGTTAAGTGTATTACATAGGTAGTTTATTCCTGGAATATTACAACGACGATAATTATTTTAACAACATAATGTCATTACTAATCATCGCTCGCAGCTTTGCTCGAGTTTTAGCAGTTAGTCCTTAAGTGTTGAGCATAAATAAGTAGTTGCGCATGTTAAACATACTAAGAAAAAGATTTACTCTCATCTCAACAGTAGTCTAGTTATTGACAATGTTCCGTAGAGCGTGTGACGTGTGAACGCAGCTTCGTCGATGTTCAAAATCATTATAAATCTCATAGATTATTCTAGCTCTCGAACAATATCGCGTCGAATCGATTTCAAATATTGTTTATTTGGCTTTTCGCCTCTCATGGTTGGTATAGACTATAGAAACAGAGAAGCTTAGTAGAAAACTATTCGACGATATATAAATAAAATAAAATAGTGTTTTATTTTTTACTTAACACTTGTATTTATCTACGTGATCTCGTCCACATTCTTATAAGTACATTACGCTGTGCCGTGGGAAATGAAATCAAAGATCTTTTATCTACGTGATTCGATTTAAACGTATCTTTTTTATATTTTGACGTTGTTTTCTGATAAATCGTTATTATTGCCATAAAACAGTATCGCGGTGTTATTTTAACGTCGTTTTTATATCAACGTAACAAAAGCCTATTTCATGAGACGTCAGTATGAGTTTATTGGTTCACAGGTAATGACTTTTGATAACATTTTTTTATTATATTTTTCGAAGATTAAATCTCTTTATGTAACGGATGTTTGAAACGGAACTAACTTTAAGATATTTATATAATATAATCTGCGGGGCTATAAGTCTCCTCCCGCTTTGTGGTTAATTATGTCACGTAAATAATTATGTATATTTAACTCTTTTTTTAATTTATATTTGAAGTATGATGTCTGTGTATGCAGTAAACATTTTAAAACAAATATGTGTGCAACTTTTTCACGTGTAAAGTTCAAGTAAAACATATTTGACCCAAAAAAGATTTAATAAGTCACATGTACATAGTTACAAACTGTTTTTAATTTTAATTTCGAAGTGGTTTATATGGTTTTATATGTTTTATGGAAACACTTCTGACAGATTCTGCTTAAATACTGTACAAGAACCGATTTTTTTATTAATTATTATTGTTATTGTGTTTTATATAATGTACAATCAATTAAATTACAAGTAAAAAAATATATTGCATATAATATAATTGTAAAGAAACAATTTTAATCGACAACACCTGTTAATAACAATAATTATTCGAATATCATGCATATTCATGTTTTATTTAACAAGACTTAATACACAATACACTTCAAATTTTTTATTAACCTAATTAAAAATTAAGTTGTACATGTACATGATTATTATAAATAGTATATGGTATTTTAATTCAAAATAAATAAATAAAAAAAACAAGATTCCAAATATAAATCTTCAGATATACTCTCACTGCACAGTTAATGATTTAACTAAAACTATAAACTGTATAAATTACTAGCTCGAATCGATAGAACGCAGCTACCACCAATAATATTCGATAATATTGAAATTTCTTACAGTGACAGTGTTAAAAATCTGGGTATTTTGTTTGACCAACATCTCTCCTGGGGACCACAAATTTGTGACATAAGTCGTAAGATATTCGCTTCAGCTGGATCACTCCGCAGATTGCGTAATATGCTCCCGATTCCTACTAAAATTGTGCTTGCACATAGCCTTCTTTTACCAATTCTTGATTATGCTGACACATGCTATGTCGACATCACTGAGGAGCAACTAAATAAGCTTGAGCGCATTCAAAATTTATGTATTCGTTACATATTTGGTTTACGCAAATATGATCATATATCCGAATTTCGCAAGAAGCTCAAGTGGCTCCCAATTCGCCTTCGCAGGAATACTCATATTCTCAATCTGCTATACTGTATACTGTTCAATCCTGTTTCCCCTCCATACCTAAAAGAACGATTTAAATTCCTTAGTGATTCCCACGAGCGTTCCCTTCGATCTGAAAGCAACTTGCTTCTTGAAATTCCTTCCCACTCCTCTAATTTTTATAGCAAATCCTTTACTGTTCAAGCATCCCGTCTTTGGAACTCCCTACCCCTGACCATTAGACGTGCTCAATCACTGCCAGTTTTTAAAAAAGCTGTCAAGAAACATTTCCTAGAAATGTAACATTGTAATATATAAATATTTCTTTATATGTATTTATCGATTAGTTTATATATTATTTATATATTTATTGATTATATATGTATGTTTGCCTGTGTATATGTATCTATTTATTTTTGTATGTATATTTGTATGCACAAATATACTCGTATGTATGTATATTGAATATTCCATTTAAAAAATGTACACCTATGCCGTTAATAGACCATTTCCTCTGCCCCAAGGTTGCCTGGAAGAGATCGCTCTTCAGCGATAAGGCCGCCTTTTGTGCCATGCTTTATTTTGTTAAATTTATTTCCTGTGTGTTTTACTTATCTTGGTGTACAATAAAGAATATATTATTATTATTATTATTATAAACAAAGGTACACGATTGAAATAAAAAAAAAAAGTATAAACATTTTCTTCGACTACAAGCGCCCGGAAGTGCAAAGCACAAGGTCTCAAAAGCCCAAAAACCCGGATCTCTTAATCAGCTGAAGTAATATCATTGTTACGGAAAAGCCGATGTATGACAATGTAATGTCACGTGGTTATTGCACGCAATACAATTGCAATTACATTGGTAATGCATGCATCCATTGCCAGTTGCATGTTTTTTAATCACGGTATGGAATTGTGTTATAACAAGATAAAAACGCATGATATGTGATGTTTCTTATAGTTATTAGACGGGAATTCGCATACCTTTATTAGAAAAAATGCAAGAAAACTTATGACGCATTCAATTCTAAATATACTTCGTAATGAACGATATGAATAGTATTTATTTTATTACATTTAGCATTAGCATTAGCAGCCTGTAAATTTTCCCACTGCTGGGCTAAAGGCCTCCTCTCCCTTTGAGGAGAAGGTTTGGAGCATATTCCAACACGCTGCTTCAATGCGAGTTGGCGGAATACACATGTGGCAGAATTTCGTTGAAATTAGACACATGCAGGTTTCCTCACGATGTTTTCCTTCACCGCCGAGCACGAGATGAATTATAAACACAAATTAAGCACATGAAAATTCAGCGGTGCCTGCCTGGGTTTTAACCCGAAATCATCGGTTAAGATGCACGCGTTCTAAACACTGGGCCATTTCGGTTCTCTTTATTACATAAAAACTGCAAGTAGTTAAATTTTAATCATAGCCGCGAAGAATGGTAGCTATGAAGCTAATAATATTGCCGGACGAATAAATAAAATCCAGCCTAATTTTTTTTATAGGTATAGTTGGCAAAAGTGCACTAGGCTCGCCTGATGGAAAGTGACTACCACCCATGGTCATCCGTAACAGCGGGAGACTTGCAAGTGCGTTTCCGGCCTTTAAGAAATGTGTACGGTTTTTCTTGAAGGTTCCAAAGTCGGTTCGGAAGAAAGCATCATTACTCTTGGAGGCGACAAGATGGCATTCAATCAAAAAAATTAAAATATACTTTATTCAAATAGGCTTTTACAAGCACTTTTGAATCGTCATTTAACAAATTATATTAAGTAAAACTACTACCGGTTCAGAATGTAGATTCTACCGAGAAGAACCGGCAAGAAAATCAGTAGTTACTCTTTTTCAACATCTAAAAATACAGTCATGTTAGTTAAATACAATTCTATATGTATGTTATGTCTCCTGCCTGGATGTCAACAAGCATTAACTCCACGCTTTTTTATCATAAATATAATCTTGTGTCATGTAACATGTCTTCTTTACCAATGTATTTTCTTATTCAATTATTGTTCTAATGTCTGTCACAAGTTGATTACTTGTTATCATAGAATTATCATGAAAACTATGGATCTTATTTCATTTGTATTGTCAGACATCCCTTAAATCGAACGTGCTAGCTTTTGTTATAGAATAACGTGTAACCAGTCTTACTGTAAATAGTTGTAAATACTAATGATGAGAACACATGGACGATGGTAAAAACGCTAACGCTTTGTTCATAAAACGAGCAATGGCACTTGAAAAGTTTACTTGGTGATAGGGCTTTGTGCGAGTAAATTTGTGTAGGTACCACCCACTTATCAAATATTCTACCGCCAGGCAGCAGTACTGTAGTGTTCTGGTTTGAAGGATGAGTAAGCTAGATTAACTACAGGCACTACGGACACAACATTTTAGTTCCCAAGGTTTGTACGTTGGCGATGTAAGGAATGGTTAAAATTTCGTACGGCATTAATGTCTATGGGCAGTAATGATCACTTAAAATCAGGTGACTGTTCTTTGTTGTAATAAAAAATAACATCAGGACACGTGGCAGAGACTAGTACTTTAGATTTGTTTTCTGGAGCTAGGTGGATTTTGATCAGAGAGTCTTGAACAGTTGCTTCAATCAATAAGAATAATGCTTATATTTGTAATGTATAAGAAAACAATTGCCATTGTATTATATACATGAGTATTGTATACATGACAGGTAAATAAGTAATAAAAAAACAAAAGAGTACAGCAAAATAAATTCTAAGGTCATCAGGCAGGCTGCCAGCTATGAAAGTATGCCGTATCCTTTCTACTTAACCTACATACTGCATCGACCATCAATAAACGGGATTAAGGATAGGTTTTTTTTAAACATTATCGTGATATTTGTTTTTCTGTTAGGACCAATATCAACGGAAAAGCATGAAACATTGTAATGTGCTAATGTGTATGTGGGAAAAGATGTACTTTATTCCTTTCATACACGATAGAAGTTACTTCAAGAGTACTAACATATTTCCTTATTTTCTGAAGTACAAAAGCGTATACACCGTCTACTTCCTAAATCAATAATAAAATAAAAAGTAACATTCTGTAAATGGTTTGCTCTTCAAACAACAGGCTTTTAAGACTAAAACATGTCTCGTCTGTGTAATAAAAAAGAAATTTCGCTATAAATTCTGGGTCAATATCATCAAATTACAAGTTTAATTTTCGAACTTAGAAACTACATACATAAATATATTCTATACGTTTTTTTTTTCATCGTAATTAGATATGTACGAATATAACGAGGTGTCAAAATCGATTCGAAGAATCGATACTAGGTCAATGTAAACTAGAGATGGGCCGAATGTATTAAACTGATTGGATTGTACCGAATACGAATTCGGAAATTTCACCGTGCTTTCTCAAGAGTTAGCGCTGTTTTTGAGATATTGTCCTCATACAAAAAGTCGTTACATTTGAGCCCTAAAATCAGTTTATAGTTTCAAATAATCCTGTTCATTATATTATATGTCGGATAAGAAGTATTTAATTTTAGTTTTTTCTTACTCCAAATTCCGGCCGAATGTCGAATTTCGGATCGAGCTGCCGAAATTCAGTTAAACCAAATGTAAAACGAATATCGGGTAATCCCAAAGAAAAACCGACATGTATTTGTATATTACATAATTTTATCATCAGATATTATTTTTAGTTTAACTTTGCCGATTCATAAATTCAAATCATTTCTAAAAAATACATCGGTAAAGAAGGCATATTATTCAATACAAGATTATATAGATGATAAAAAAGCGTTGAGCTAATACTTGTCTAATATATATGTTATAAACATAGGTATATAAATGTATTTAACTAACATGACTTCGTAATTTTAAATGTTTGAAAACGAGAAACTACTGTTAAATGACGAATCAAATGTGCTTGTAAAAGACTACTTGAATTAAGTATATTTTGATTTTTAGTTAATAATGTATAAATGGGTCAATTGGTCACCCCCGCCCATAAACATTGGTGGTATAAGAAACATTAAACATTCGTTATATCGCCAATACGCCTTCTAATGCCTGAAGTTTTTTTTTTATGACCGAGGTGGCAAACGAGCAGGAGGCTCACCTGATGGAAAGTGACTACCACGGCCCATGGACATCTGCAACACCGGGGGGCTTGCAGGTGCGTTGCCGGCCTTTCAGGAAAGAGTACGCTCTTTTCTTGAAGGTTCCCAAGTCGTATCGGTTCGGAAAAACCGCCGGCGAAAACTGGTTCCACAGAGTTGTTGTGCGAGGCAGAAAATGTCTTAAAAATCGCCCTGTTGTGGATTTTCGGACATCTAGGTGATGCGGGTGATATTTGGAATTTTGACGAGATGTCCGAAGGTGAAATTCAGCAGCCGGGATTAATCCAAACAATTCCTCGGAACATTCCCCATGATAAATTCTGTAGAAGATGCAGAGCGATCCAACATCTCTACGCAAAGCCAAAGGATCAAGCAGATCGGATAGGGCGTGATCGTTATCATGAAGTTACACTGAGTGACTCACTCCTGAAACCAGAACACTACAATACTAAATATTACTATTTGGCGGTAGAATATATGTTAAGTGATCGGTATCTACCCAGACGGAGACTGATTCAGATTTGCACAAAACTCACCATGAGACTATATCTATTTACGTACAATATAATTCAGTTTCGTTCAGTCGTTATTTCGTGATCGAGTAACAAAAATGCATCCATATTTTAGTATTTACAATATAATTAGGACTAATTATTTATTATTTATTTAAAACTATTTTAAAAACGAAGGACATATTATGGATATCTCTTCTTAATTTGACGAACAGGTGGCGAGTAATTATATAAATTTAATCAATTTATTTTAAGCTTAAAAAATGCGTGAGCGCAGTTTAATCTGAATAATTATTTGATTACTCAGCGATGATTCATAGTCCGGGCATTCACGTATCTTTTTTATACAGTAGAGCTATTTCTTAAGAACATACTCGAATCTCATCGCCGAACATGATTGTGAAATATCAGCTGAGATCCAGTGTTTAGAATGCGTGAATTTTAATAGATAATATTAGGTTCAAACCCAAATTTAATTTATGTTTTTTGAGATGATTCACATGTCACATTTGACAAGCCTGGTGGGGGAGCTTCAAACCATTTCCTCAAAAGAGAAAAGGCCCAGCAGTAGGAAATTAACGGCCTGTTACTTACTACTTTAATTAACAAATTATATAATTCACAAAAAGTATCAAACAATTTCTTTAAACAAAAAAACAGACCTGGTTAATCAGTATAAATATACAAAAAAAAACATGCCTTGATTTAAGCCTCATGGGAAATTTTTGTATTTCAATTAATTATAAGAGTAAAAAAATTACCAAAAAAATTTAATAAATTATATATTTTTTTATTATGTAGAAAGTGGGTACCAACGTCCATAGACATTGCATTAGCAGCCCGTAAATGTCCCACTGCTGGGATAAAGGCCTCCTCTCCCTTTGAGGAGAAGGTTTGGAGCATATTCCACCACGCTGCTTCAATGCGGGTTGGCGGAATACACATGTGGCAGAATTTCGTAGAAATTAGACACATGCAGGTTTCCTCACGATGTTTTCCTTCACCGCCGAGCACGAGATGAATTATAAACACAAATTAAGCACATGAAATTTCAGTGGTGCCTGTCTGGGTTTGAACCCGAAATCATCGGTTAAGATGCACGCGTTCTAACCACTGGGCCATCTCGGCTCTCCATACCATAGACATTGGCGATGTAAGAAATATTAAAAATACCTTCCTTCCAACATTGGGAACTACGATGTTATGCATGTGCATGTGTACACTGGCTCACTCAACCTTCAAAACGAACCACAACAATACTAAATAGGGTTCTTTGGCGGTAGTATATCCGTTGAATTTGTACCAAATAAATCTAATCATCTCATGAATTTTACGGCTTGTTTAATATAACTCTCTGCGTTCTTCAATATAACTTTTATTTTTACTCCCATTACTAACTAACGAAGCGCAATCGTGCAATGAATCGATTAAAAATCCACCGTTAAGAAATGAAGACTTCAACGATCTGTAATAATAACAATTTGTAATTACGCGTCATACAAAAACTATAATGGATTCACGAATGAAAAAAAAAACCCATTGAAACACAAATTGGTTTCAATAATGATATACAGCATTTATTGTATGTCTAATGTCGATGTTTTTATTTGTAAACGAAATCCAAGTACAATGATGTCGATTTTCTTGACTATCAACCCCCTATTGACTACAGAAAGATGAAATTTGGAAAATGGATTTGTCTTACATCGTAAGCATCGACTAGGAACTGTGTTAGTTAATTTCAAATTTTATTACATCTATATTAATAATTTCGTGCAGGTCTACGGCAGATCCGATCGAAATCTATCCACGCTTACAGAGCGTTATAAAATAATGATCTTTTAGCTGACAACATATATTCGCAAAATTCGTATAATGGAGATATTTCGATATTAATTCCATGAAATTCAATGACATAACGGCAAATTAAACAAATCAACGGGCGGCCATGTTTGATTACGGATGCGTTCAAAAAGTGTGTTCCAGGTAACAATTTCGTGCAGGGGTAAAGTACTTAGTATATTTAGAAGCCGGTTTACCATTTAGTCTATCAATAGTTCCACATATTTTTAATAGACCAGCAGTGGGATTACTTGCTAATTAATATAAGACGATTTGACGACCTCCGTGGTCGAGTAGTGTGTACACCGGTTTTCATGTGTATGCCACTCCGAGGTCCCGGGTTCGATTCCCGACCGAGTCGATTTAGAAAATCATATCATCATCATGTGAATCATTAGTTTTCTATGTTGTCTTGGGTCTGGGTGTTTGTGGTACCGTCGTTATTTCTAATTTTCCATAACACAAGTGCTTTAGCTACTTACATTGGGATCAGAGTAATTTTTGTGATGTTGTCCAATATTTATTATAAGAGCGTTTGACATTAAAAAGGGCGTTATAAAGAAGTCTAATCAAATTGTATAAATACAATGTAGGCGTTAAATCCTCAAAATGAAACCGGTTTCTTGTATCACGTTAAGTTGGCAACATGCGCGCCCGATACGCATGATTCTATTATGTATTCCTCAACAGGTTAGAACCACTGGCTCTCAAAGTTTTGAGGCCTCGATATCAAAATTATGATATTGATGCGCGTAACTGTTACGACACATCGGGAGTTATAGACGTCGCTAACTTTCTTAAGAAAAAGGAATTTGTTAGCATTTCATTAAAAAACAAAAAAAAATTATGTCGCAACATAGGCACAAGGAAAAAACAATCCATTAGAAATGTAATAATGAAAATGAAATTTTATGGTTGGAAGAATACAGCCCTCTACAGATATTATTTTAAAACAAAGACAAGTTTATTATTATTTTCAATTTATTTTAGTATTTAATTGGTGTTTTACAGCGGCATTTGTGTGTAATGTATTCTCGTGTATAACGTGAAGGTTTTCTGGGTAAATATTCCATAAACAAGGTATTGAGAGCCACTGGCCTACCATCGCAATGATAAGCGTGAAAATTTATTATCCACAATTTATATGGCATCATAACGAACCGCCGCTTAACATTCGCTGTGATTAAAATGTGCCCTTTGTTTGATAATATATTCGATATTCATATTTAGTCCATTGGTACAAAATATCTATACTAATATGATAAATGCGAAAGGAACTCTGTCTGTCTGTTTGTTACACTTTCACGGCAAGCCATGAATCGAATGCGGCAAATAAAATGGCGTAATGGTTCCTTTGGGAAATGAGATTTAGTATAAATCTCAATTCCCAAAAGCACGATTTTATGCTTTAGTTTATTTCTATTCACTGATGACGTATGATCAGTACTTGTACTAAGCCTTAAATATTGCATTGCTGGGCAAAAGCCTCTTTGAAACCCAAACGCAAGTGGCAAGTTATTCGATACATGCAAGTTCTTGATTTTTTAAAAGAAGAACGTTTTTGAGTATGAAATATAACAAACTAGTTATCGCCTGTGGCTTATCTCGCGTTTTAGAAATTAATCGTCAGGTGTTGGGAGTATAGTCTACGTATTTCTTCGGAGTTCAGCAGACAGACAAACGGATAGATTTACTTTCTTATTTATAATATCAGCATATAGATATAGATAGACAGTATATACAACATTGAATCGTTCTTATTATACTAATATAGTTTTAAAAATAATACTCGAATGACAAAAAAGTCGTAAATAATATTTGAATATAAGATTCATTATTTACAATAAAAATAAACGTGAAGTAGTATTTAATTTTTTATCGTTAGCTAAGTCATGAATGTTAATACATAATGTAGCGGACGTCACGCTTTTTTATTTTTTATTTTCATCGCCAATGCGCCAACAACCTTGGGAACTGAGATTTTACGTCCCTTATGCCTGTAGTTACACTGGCTTACTTGCCCTTCAAACCGGAACACAGCAATACTGACTACTATTTAATTGTTTGGGGGTATAATATCCGATGAATGGATAGTACCTACCCAGATGGGCTTGAACAAAGCCTTACCGAGGTAATAATGTAATCTATACTAATATCATAAATGCGGATGTAACTCTGTCGTCTGTTTCGTAAATTTGATGAAATTTTCATCACCCAACTCGAGTTTGAACCCCAAGGATGAATATAAGCTTGCTTATCCCTAAAAACCCACGACCTTTTTACATCTAGACATTTGAAAACAACTTTGTAATATTCTCGCTATTTGAAAGCAAAAGTTAAATAATAATTTGAATTCATCAAATCAAGTCGCTTGCTCAACTGTATACAGGTCGATGTGAAAAATCACACATTCACACCTTAAAAATCCTCGAGGAACAATATATCAGTGCTATTATATTTTTTAAATATATAAAACTCGGTGTAATTTAACTCATGCACAGTGACGCAACACGTCTAGAGAAAGTGTATTCGCGTAGTCGAAAGCTGTCGCTGGACTCGTGTTCAACTTCCATTCATTAATCAATAGAAAGTTTTATAGTATCGATGTATTAAATTTAATTAATCATGACATATGTATTTTACATCGATACTTGTAAATTATTAGTATTATACTTTTAACAGGGTACTGGTTTAATAAGAACTACATAGTTCTCATGCGTATTTTTTACTCTGGTTAATATTGAGGTTTGTGCTATGATTTCACTATAATACTTTGGTTTTAAAACAGATTTATTTGTTCTCATACAGAACATTCACTTACATACATATTAAGTGCATTATATACATTTTAGTATCACTCAGTACCTTAAGTACTACTTAACCCAAGACACGATACTTAATTTGATTATTTTTTTTATATTATATTACGAATATTAATATTTAATTCGTTTTAACTTACCATACACTAAGTTAACATCCAAATAAGTTCACAGTTTATTAACAACACTCACACGATTTGTCAAAAAATCGATCCACTTTTAAAAGTAAATAACAACGACGCTAAAACTTAATAATTCGATACTTTTGATATTACATATTCATTACAAACAGCACAAAACTTAAAACAATTGTATTGAGGCTTCGAGTTAAATAATACAAGATGGCGGACGGCGCACGCGCACCGAACCTCGCGACTGTGTACTGACTGTTCACTTAAGACATGACAATGTCATCAAACCCCACCAAGCTACCACTGTTATGAAATTACCAAGCCAATAGCATCTTTATAGCAATATACAATAAAGTTAAAATTAAAAAAAGAAAACTATAACTGATTCGCTTCAAGAATTAGCAGGTTGATTTCGTATTGGGGAAAACACAAGTTCGTTTTGTGTGGCAACTGACATTTAATTTTCTCTTACTTAAATATCGTAAAAGCTTAAAATAGGACACAATTAATTTTGGCTAACATTATTATCAGTATGTCCAAGACTATAGGTTCGATTGACTAGAAATTTAACATAGTTACGCCTTTCTCGAGATTGATTACGAAATACTGACCTAAGAAAGGATTGCATATAAATTATAATTAAAAAATAAATAAATATTGGACAACATCACATATATTACTCTGATTCTAATGTAAGTAGCTAAAGCACTTGTGTTATGGAAAATCAGAAGTAACGACGATACCACATACACCCAGACCCAAGACAACATAAAAAACCAATGAACTTTTTCGACTCAGCCGAGAATCGAACCCGGGACCCCGGAGTGGCGTACCCATGAAAACCGGTGTACACACTATTCGACCACGGAGGTCGTAAAATTATAATTATCAACGATTAATACGAAAATGTTCATAAAAACAAAGTTTATTTACCGTGCCGTCCGTGTTTTTTCCTCTAATTTAATTATATTACAATTTCTGCAAACGTAACAGAAACGATAAAATTAATTATAAAAATACACAGAGACACATTTGACGCGATCAATTAATCGACAGCATGCCTCGTCGTGTATAAAACCTCAATAAGAAAAAAAAACACAATCAGAAAATCACAATGTTAATGGGCCTCGTACATGGGTTTATATAGAATAGGAATTAATATAAATATTTGTCACACAAGGCAAATGAAACATTAAAAATAAATACCGAATCTCACAGATCAGTCCTGCTTATAAGATGCAACACTACGGAAGAGTATGCGTAGATACATGTACATGTACACTCTATTTTTTTATTCTCACATACCAATAGGACAGCTGTTTTCCGTGTGATACGACCTCAAAAAAATCTGGAATAACTTATATTTGTCCAGTGAGTTATTTAATAATTTTCGTAATGTTATAGAGTACTCTATAAAAAATATCAATGATTAATTAATTATAATCATTGTAAACAGAAACATGAAAAAGGATAAGCTTGTAACTAAGTTTTCGAGAAGTCAATAAATCCTTCCTGGAGCAAGGTATTATTTTCTATAAATACATTTCGTAGATATTTTTAACTTTCCTGATTCGTGGTACTTGTCGAGTTTCAAGCAGGATATAATATTACATAAATTTAATTATATTTGATTGGCATAAGTTTTTACTTTCCTGCCGTTTACCAAGTTGCTTGTCGGTAGAATATACGTTTAGAATTGGTAGCAGCTTTACAATAAATACAAAAAGACCTCTATAGTATTTTGAGTAAAAGCGTAATAATACAAGAAACTTAATCGAATACCTTCAAACCAATAGCGGCATATAAGTTCTCAGCAAAATAAAATATTGTACTTACACGATAAAGAATATACCGAATATCAAGTTAACTCCTTATTCGCTAAACCTCTGGGGTTGTAGAAATTATGGAAATTATGTATATTTATCATCAACTAAAAACGAATCGCTTGACGATTATGACAGAGTGAAGTCATATTGCTTATATGTAAAACCCTTCTCAGGTTATAGGTTACCTTACGTGACCAGATTTAAAATTAGATGGGTACTGAGATTATCGCTTATAATCATACAACTTCCTAACTTTATGATACAAATATAGATTTACTTGGTGGTAGGGCTTTGTGCAAACCCGTCTGGGTAGGTACCACCCACTCATCAGATATTCTACCGCCAAATAACAGTACTCTATATTGTTGTGTTCCGGTTAGAAGGGTGAGTGATCCAGTGTAATCACAGGCACAAGGGACATAACATCTTAGTTCAACAAGTTGGTAGCGCATAGGTGATGTAAGGAATGGTTAATATTTCTTACAGTGCCTTTGTCTATGAGCGGTGGTGAGCACTTACCATCAGGTGGCCCATATGCTCGCTCGCCAACGAATGCCAAAAAAAAAAGATTCAAAATGATCAAAGTATAAAGGTTTTTTTTAACTAATAATAAAATAGCGTAGTTTTATGAAAAAAATATGAATGCTGAATGTATACAACTTGCTCAGAAGTCTTTACTAGGTCAGCCGCAAAAATCGGCAGGTCAAGTAAAACTGGTTTACTATTTGTGACGTCAGGGTAAAAAGAGCGCATGTAAATCAGTGCACTTGACAGAAGTGAAATATGTATACAAAATTTTGTCCTTTCGCGTCGGGAACATTTCATTTTGAAAGTTGACGTTGCACCCATTGACCTTAACATTCTCAACGAACAAAAATTTACAACATATATTTTTTATACAGGTAATATGTTATACAGTAACTACATTACTTTTACATTACAGTTGAATAGCAATGGCTTCTGATATACCTTTTTTTGTTTCCAAGTAGGCGTTGGCATACTTAGAGGAGATACTGTAAAATAATTCGAGGAGTAGGTTTGGAGCGTATTACATCACGCTGCTCCACGGGTTGGTGGAATACACATATGGCAGAATTTGGTTGAAATTAACCACATGCAGGTTTCCTCACGATGTTTTCCTTTTTTTAATTATAAACACAAGTTAAGAACATGAAAATTCAGTGGTGCCTGCCTGGGTTTGAGCTCAAAATCATCGGTTAAGATGCACGCGTTCTAACCACTGGGCCATCTCGGCTCTAGGTAATACTATACTTTTAATACTTTCAGAGACACTAAACTAGACACAATAGCTAGGTATGTTATGGACGCCTATAATAGACGTCCGTGGCCCAAAAATGATTTCTATAATTATTTAGCTAAGTTTTTAATTTTATACAAATACATTTATGATTCTTAAAAATAAACTTGATTACGCACGAACTTCTTGTATATTATTAGGTTATCAAGAAAACGAATCAATGTTAGCAGGCCAACTTTATTCAACGAAAATAGTAATAGATTCGTGTTATGTGCTTTATATTACTATGAAGTAAGTAAAGCAGTTCGAGAATCAAAATTATTTTTAGCATTAGTTACAAATCTAGCAATTTATAAATTAACCAGGTACTCGTAATAGGACTCAAAATGTTTTCTATCGATGTCCCCCTTGATTATTTTTCGAGCAGCATCGCGATCTTAATTTTGGGGTTCTTAAAATGCTAATTTCATTTGTCAAAGGCAAATCCGTTTCCTTACAGGAGAATATGCATATCAATACCACAATACTTCTCATTCCATTTAATTCTATAACATAATTACCTACCTAAATCATTTGATTTTTCAGCTAACACAATAAATCGGTCTTACGCATTATCTGAAAATGATGACAACTGCAATCGAGTTTACCAAACATGGATCGAATGATAAATCACTAATTTAAACAAACAAATGGAAGGTATGCGGTATAAAACATAATAGACCGCATCTAGTTTCTAGATCCATTCGCCGCTCGTTTTGATCAAAGCATTCGTTATGACCTGCCAAAGTGTGTACCATTCAATGTCAATCAGATCTAAGATGTTTTAGTAAGCTCAGATGGGTGCTTAGTTTGCCTGAGCACGCACACTGGTCAGTGACTCGTCTAACGGTAGCATCATCGTCATGGTATTCCATTATATCTTATTCACCAGACGTTTCGATGAAATGATTCGATTTTTAAATGTTGGATTAATTGGGTTATTTTCTGCAATATTTTGGTTTGTATACTTTTAAATCCGTATCCTTTATTTATTTATGAAACGTGCAATTTTCAATCCTTTTGTAATTAGCAATTATTGTTATAATTTCGTGTTTGTTTTAGATCATGTAATGAATAAATATTTCATTATTATTGTGCTTTGAACGTTTGGTTAAATACAGAGTTTTTATATAGACTTTTCCATACAAATATAGAAATATACAATCACGAAGGCGCGCCCTTCCAAGTTCAATTAATCTATACCTGTTTCTTACAACACACCTTTTTGCTTGTTACAAAACTAATACTATTACTGATTCGTTTCCTTAACATACCTAATGATTGGCAGTCAAAGATCAAATCTGCTTATACAGAGTGATCTTTTATATTAATGTATTTTTTATTAAATTTGAAATTCAAGCAAAGTGAATTAAGTGCCAACCCTTTTTCTTCCAAAGAAACAGTTGCTCAGCAGTAAGACGTTTAAGCCTTGTTACTTTTACTTACAACGCATGCCAATAAAGAATAATTTATTAATGGCCCGAAAGTATTTATGATAGTACGGATAGCAAAATATTTTTTTTTATCATTTTTTTCTTGTTAAAATTGAAACGTTGAATTAGTATTTTGCATTTAATTATTTTTGTTGAAATTAATTTCATTAGATGACTGTAATTCAATATATGCAGATGCTACCGCTCCAAATTGTAATTGTTTATCTTTTTCAAAGGCTTTCATCGCATGCCGTTATTACACTCTTTGGAAAGTGTAAAAAGAGTACAAAGGTAATAAAAATATTCAATCATGAGCTAATTTTGTAACCTTATATATTACGTAAAGGAAGGAAGCTTCCTTTAATAAAATTTGTTTCATTTTACGTCGAATAATTTACTATTATTATTTCTTTTGCGACACTCAACGTAACACGACCCGAGATAGCCTATTAGAACACGTTGGTTCAAACACAGGAATAAACTTCTGAATTTTCATACTGTTAATTTTAAGCATTGTGATCAAACCAGCATCGAGCTGCATTTATATGCAAATATTAGCGTCATTTATTAGACATGCTATTTTAAAAAATGACAATAACGCATACAATTAAATTATAATCTTAAGCAAAAAAAATATTAAAATTATGACGTATTTACGTATCAATAACGATTCACTCTGGAAATATAAAATAATTTAAGGTAATTTATGCTTTCGATCTTTTTCTTCCGACCGTAGAAAAAAAAGGGAATATTGTGCAAGCGAACGCCATTCGGCTTTAAATTTTTGAACGCGTTTGTCACTTGTCTTCTACGACTTGATATAGAAAACAAAAGCTACTTTTTATCTCATTTGAAGATCTACCACGAAGTCCATACAACTGACAAAAAACCAAGTTGATTGAATGTTGAAAAATAACAATTGCTTCATTAATTAAGTCCTTACTCGCCTGAAAAATACTATTAATCGAAATGTTTTTTTGAAGATAATCTTTCATTTATATTCTACCAAAAAAAAAACATTGTATAGCAGTGACTTTTTAAATATTTACTTGTTAACAAATTAATATCTATTATTAAGATACACTAAGATATTCTCCTTGCTCAAATATCAATTGCGCTCCAGCACCATATTGTATGACATAGTGGATAAAAATCTTCCTCATGAAAGAAAGTATATATGTACCAACTTTCATAGCCAACGGTATCGCAGGCTATCAAGAAAATGTAATTGGTGGTAAAGACTTGAGCAAGGCCGTCTCGTCACCACCCACCATTATCTACCACTCATCAAACAGCAATACTTAGCTTGTGAGCTAGTGTAACTATAATCACAAAAGACTTAATATCTTAAATCTTAACTCCCAAGGTTCATTGTGCATTGGCGACGTGAGGAATGGGTGTGGAGTGGAATAATTCTTAGAGCATCAATACCTATTAGTGGTGGTGTATCATTTGATAGCACAATTGCTGACATACTTAAAATAAAAAAAGAACTAACATCGATTTTTATTATAATGTAAAGTTTTTTTTTTTTTGTAAAATTTGGAACGAAAGATTAATATTTAAGAGTTATCTTCAAACGTATATAATTTGCTTAAATTTTACACATCTGTTGTTTATTATCAACGTTCTCTTACTCGTGCTGAATAATATTTCCAAGGTGTGCACTATTTCGCTCGCTATGTACGCAATTTGAATTGTAATATTATCAAATATAAATATATAATGCAGCGTCCAAAATTGTTCCAAAACTTTACATTATAAAACCAGAAGGTCACAGTAAACAAAACTTACCTAAAGGTAGTAGGTTAAAATTTTGAAAAATACTTCTAGGTTTTCTTGTGCTTATAAAATTCATCTAGTGCTTAGCGGTGAAGGCAGAGAGTAGAGGCTAGCAGTGGAACATTTACAGGCATTTCATTGCGATACATTTACATATTGTTGACGTGTAAACATCTTAGGCTACGGTACACGGTAGCGACTAAGCGAAACTTAGAGCGTTAGACTTAGATTATAAAATTATAGTTCATTTTTTAAATAGGTGTACGGACGGACAAATGGGCCACTTGATGGTAAGTAATCGAAACCGCTCATAGACATTAGCGCTATAAGAAATTTTAACCATTCCGTACATCACTAACGCGCCACCGACTGAGATGTTACGTCTCTTGTGCTTGCAGTTACACTAGCTAACTCACCATTCAAACCAGAACACATATATACTAAGTATTACTGTTTCACGGTGGAATATCTAATGAGGCTTACACTTTTTAATAATATTTTTCTGGATACCGCCACAATTCAAATATGGCTACTAAAATGTGGTTAACAGTGATGATATCGCGACTACTTCTAATTTTTTAGACTAGTTTAGTATCAATATTTTATTGTTAACAGTGTTTGTTAAACAAACAAATAAAAAAATTGCTGCACTCGTATAAACATACGCTCCTATTATATAAATATGTAACTCACAACATTCAATAATAGAATCGGCCATTGTACGCCTCAAAATGTAAGTTAACATTTTGGTGTATAAATTCCGTGTCATAAAAATTCACAAGAATTAGTTCTAAGGCAAAATAATCCAAGTACTGTTCCAATTTTCTTGTTTCTATACGAAACGTGGCTATGTTATGTCTAATGAAGAAAGTTGATAAAAGTTCGTTTGGAGTCACGAAATCGTGAGTTACTATTTGTTTCAAAGAAAGAGAAACTAGAAGGTGCTAAACATTGTTTTTTATTGTACTTACAATGAAACATCGACCAGTACGTTATCTGTAATCAATATTACACTTGTCTGTTGATAAATAGAACTAATATTTTTATATGTAGAGCAACACGCCGATGACAGAGGTGTAAGCTTTATCTTATTTATGTATAGCGATGTTGTCATATTATTTGATTGGTTACAATTTAAATGTAAGTTGTTACAGATTTGAGAGCCGAGATGGCCCAGTGGTTAGGACGAGTGTATCTTAACTGATGATTGCGGGTTCAAACCCAGGCAAGCACCACTGAATTTTAATGTGGTTAATTTGTGTTTATAATTCATCTCGTGCTCGGCGGTGACGGAAAACATTGTGAGGAAACCTGCATGTGTCTAATCTGCCACATGTGTATTCCACCAGCCCGCATTGGAGCTGCGAGGTGGAATAAGCTCCAAACCTTCTCCTCAAAGGGAGAGGAGGCCCCAGCCCAGCAGTGGGAAATTTACAGGCTGTTGATGTGTTAGATATTTACTATTCGCCGATAGACATAATCGCACATCAATTTCCGTCAATATCTAAAAATTTTGCTTTGTTGAATGGAACAAAATAAATATAAATATAAAGATGAAATATATGTATAGTGCAGATATTTGGGAATTAATAAAAAATATAAAGTATTATTTTTACAAAGTAAACTATATTATAGTTTATTTTGGATAAAGATCACCCAGTCTCCGATGCTCCGCTAGAGTGCAAGTAACAAGATACTGTTTAGATAAAAGCGCCGTCTAATATCTTAACGGAACGAGCCAAGCCAAACAACGTTAAAAATCAAAAGCGTGCCGAATTTAACTATGGATTTAAGTATAATTCAATTTATTTGAAAATTCTTTTTATTTCTTTTTATTATTATTTATTTAAAAAAAGGAATAATATTAATTATGGAGAAAATATTGTTATTAAAATAAAATGCCGACACTCAAATAGATATATATAAACCTTAACAACTAAGGTATTATCAGCAATTATCCCAACGATGACACGACTACCCTCACAACTGCTTATAAAAAAGAGCAGGTAGACTGCCGGGCGCCTATCTCCACCGACTACGTTCTGAGCCGAGGTGCGATCTCATAGGAGACACCCTCAGGACGAACGTCACTCTCGAGCCCAAAAGGGTTCACTCTAAGGCAGAGTCGTAACACTCGCCCCAACGTTCGGTGACGCTGTAAAGGCACTGGCCTTTACAGCGTCACCGAACGTTGGGGCCAACAACAATACTCAACCATGATACAAAAAAAAAAATGCCGGGCGCCCACTTCGATCCGGGCCTCTCTTGCGTACACATCGGTCGTATTTCTTTATTACATTAACGTTAGGCTAATTTCTGCTTCTGGCTTCTAAAAGTATTAAATCATTTGTGCATGTAATTTCATTGGCTCGCTCAACTTAAGAACCGAAACAGAACAACAGTAAGTATTTCTGGTTGGCGGTAGAAGTGAGGCATTACGGTATGCGCAAGTGATCCCATGATGGCCCCCCGAAGCGACGTAGCGTTCCCAAGCGTTCTTGACTCCGACGAGTCTCAGATAACTCCTCTTCATGTGGGTAAGACCGTCTTTCGAGCGAAAAAAGGTTGGTGATATGTGGTGAGTGGGTGATCTACCATTATATATTGCTCTACAATTAAATTTCATTATTGAGGCGTAGATTTGAAGAACAATGTATCTATTATAGATATATGGAATAAAATATTGGATTTTAGGCTTATTATTATATTCAGATTCAGCCGGCTTTTACGAGACGCTGGCTGGCTCTATTGTATTCTACCGGAACCTCACGGCTTTTAACTTAAATAGAATTATTTAATTTAAAATGTATCCATTTGTACGTTAGTTTCAATCACCAAGAACAATAACGACAACGCCTACTGTATTGAAACGTGTGTGTGATAAAACGAAATCAATTGAAATTCACGAAATTTAGTCCCTTTAAGGATTTATTGGACTATTCGAAGGATAAAGGCTTACTGTATTGGAAATTGATAGCGCATATTAATTTCTCGATCCTTTTGTGAAACAAAACCTCTTTCATTTAAAACTCCAATTAAAAATGCAATAATATATTTCTCTCAATTATAACTATTACAAATAACTATCTATAACTATAAATATCATTAATGCTTAAGTATACATAGAGGCCCTAATTAATTGAAGAATTGAAAACCTTCAATCACTTAGCATCTTGGCGCTTGCAATTTGAGACAGAAAATGGAAACTCAATAAACTAAAGGATATCTTCTTCGAGTTATTCTCGGTAACCAGGAGTTTGAAAATTGATGTTTACATTCGTACTTGGAAGCTATACCTTGCATTTGGACGCCTTGATCAATAGCTCACTTCTAGTTATGTACGTTTATAAAAAATACGAATATATTTTCTATACAGATAAGGGTTTTCCAACCAAAATCAAAATATACTTTATTCAAGTAGGCTTTTAAAAGTACTTTTGAATCGTCATTTAAAAAACACAAAGCCACCATCGGTTCGGAATGCAGATTCTACCGAAAAGAACCGGCAAGAAAATCAGCAGTTACTATTTTTAAACATTTAAAAATACAAAGTCATGTTAGTTAAATACAATTACATATGTATATAATAATACATCCTGCCTGGAAGTCAACAAGTATTAGCTCCACTCTTTTTTATCATCTACATAATCTTTATAAGATTTTAAATTAACATGGTTATTTTTATTACTACAAGTATTTAATACAGGATATTTACCAATGTAAATATTCCTTATTAAATACTTGTAGTATATAATCTTGTACTGAATATACTTTATTTACCAATGTATTTTTAACAAATGATTTGAATTTATGAAACGGTAAAGTTAAAAAGCAATAAAAAGCGCGTCGAAATAAAATAATAATCTGTAAAAAAGTGGTAGTTTTAAACTGAAATGCTCTAAGAGTTCGTACAAATGAACACTATTCGAGTTCAATCGTTTCGAAAAACACAAATATAGTTTGAAATAAAAATTCAAAGCATTCATGGAGTTTTATTATTAAAAAAAAAAAATTTTGTTTAAAAATTTTAGTAGAATACATTTTAGGATGCGTTCATACCAAAATGATTTTTTGCAAAAATATTCCAAGATTCCAAGATGATAAATAAACAGCAATATACGAAAATAAATAAATTTAACAAACTTCTTTTAAACTGTACACATCATAAAGCTGTCAATTTTATAATGAAATCGAAAATATAAAACCACTTATAGCAGAAACATTATGTAAGAACTAACTCTAAAAAAACCGCAGAACACGACCGTAAAATATCAAAAGGTGATATTCGACATTCACTCATAATAATTATTATAACACTTAAAGTATTAGCGATACGCATCAAAATAGCGTATCATCGTCGGTTAGTACGTTCTTAAAATAGAACTGTTGTATGATTTTTCTAATTAATTTTATTATTACACTGTTTGTTTGTGAGACAGCTATTTTATAAGAAATATCCAACGTAGGATACGCAACGACATTATTAGGATTCGGGTTTTCCCTCATCCATAGTTTTTTTTTTCCTAAATCAAACTAACTTAAAGACAATAAACTACGTCACAATAGAACGCGAGGTTCAAATAAATTCTTGGTATACATTTTTGAAGATATAAATTCTGTTCTTGGATTATCATTTGTCTGTCATTGTGAGTAATATATGTTCTGTTGTAAACTATTAGATTCGCCCACGGAATGTCCGCGCGAACTCCTTTCACGATAGCATTAAACTTAATAACATTAACATTAAATTCTTCGATAAACTATTCACAAGTTAACGTAAAATAATTTGTAAATAATTTCAAAGTAAAATAAAATATGTGTTGTTATGATTTAATTTTTTTTTGGGCTTTATAAATTTATGCATACGTCAATAAAATTTAAGACATCAGAGGATGAAGATGTATAAAAGGCGCGCGATCGCCTGTCACAGAGGCTTGGGTTTACTACTCGTATTTGGCGCGAAGTTTGAATCCTTCGGATGTTCTATTTCTGAGTCATAGAAAAATTAACATTTAAATCTGTTTTTACGATTAATTATTTAATTTCAAGTAAATATTATTGATAATTGATAGTGATTATTATTGATTTCCTTTCTTTTTTGTGATGTGATTTTCACTTCTGGTTGGCGTATTTTTGAAACTTTTAGATTTTTTGAACATACCGAGTATTACATCTCATAGTTCTTTCAGTTTTCATGTTTTAAATTTAATTAATAAAATGTCCTATGTAAACAAATGATTAATTTTCACTATAAATGAAGATGCTAAAGGGATATAACCTTACAATATAATGGAAGAAAGATTTATTTAGGAACATACTCCCTTTTTCCAAGATGTTCTAAGTTGTGTTATGTTCAAATCATGTAGAGCGAAACGGATCATCGTAGGAATCTTTGGACAGGCCTTTGTCCAGAAGAGGGCGTCTACCGGTTGATATGATGTTCATGATATATAGGCGAAAAAAATAATAAGAGCAACTAAAATACGTTTCGCTTTACTTTAGATACTTTTATGTTGAAATTCTTGAAACCAGTCCTTTTTTTATATTAGGCGCTTCCATAAATCAACACTTGCTTTAAAAACGCCTCAATATAAATATTATTGATGGTGCAATTTTTATTTTTATAAAAAAGTATTTTTAAAGTACCCTTTTTTAAAAAACAAATTGCATGTTATGTGTATGACTTCGTACGAGGATCACGAAGTTCCGATATGTTACCTCTACAATAAAATATTCTCCCAATCAAAAACAACTGACAAATACTCAGAATTGTCCTTTTGTTTCTTCCACTTAAGTCGTCAGTTATGTTTACATATCCGAAGAGAAAATTTAATAAAAATATACTTTTAACTTCCGTAAATTATAGATTATTAAAAATTAATTCCTAGATTCTTCATGTTGACGAAATTTCTAAAATAAAATGAAAGTTTTAAGCGGCGCTATTTTAATACTTTCTAAATGATCAATGTCATCGAATAAAGTCCCTCCCTCGCAATACGTATTTAATTTCCCTAAGATAAACCATAGTTTCTACAATATTTACTGTAATACACGGTCGTGTGAAAGCATTTAAACCATTCGCTGTTATGCCTTCGCTAATTTCTCTACATTGCGTCTCTTTCTATTAACATATGTTGAAATAGGATCAAAGATAGTCAGTCATTGGAACGAGCTGTGTGGGATTTGAAGCCCCATCATTATAGTTCAATGACCCTAGTTACGAGTACAGACACGAGGACATCGATTTGAAGATAATTACAGTGTAATTAATAAAATAAAATAACTTATCATTAATTATATATTTATTTGTGATATATATGTGTATTTTGTTTAATATATTTTGCGTTTGTGTGCGTGTCGCTTAACTAAGTTAAAACTTCACAGTTGTTGGCACTTGGCTGAACGATTTCTGGCACACCATCAATATATCACGTCTCGGGAAATTGTTTACAGAAAATTTTAATGCAATGCATTCCTGTGATTAGCTAGCATGCTGGGTAAGTTTAGACTGTGTTTTTTTGTAAAACGGGAAGATTAGTATTCGTTATACAATATTAAATTAATTTGTATTTATAATAATTAATCAATCTCGCACTCGAGTTATACAAACATCGTGAGAAAATGTACACGTGACTGATGAAAACATATTATATGTGTATCTCTAACCAATCCTCAAAAGAGAGGGAAGGCCTTATCCCTTTTAATATAAAACTAATGAGTACGGTTTGCCGTTTATTCTCAATATAATTATATCATTAATCCGAACCAGTTTATGATTAAATATTCTTGTATAATATAATATATTAGACTTATTTTTTTTATTTGATTATTCTGCTTAGATAAAGGCTTCTAGTATTGTTCCCAAAGATTTCGGCCACTGCACGCACGGCTAGTACACAAGAATGTGGGCAACAACCGGTACCGACTTTATTTCCTTACTCTCGTAATTTATTTATTTAAAAACCCTGTTAACTAAATTGTTATAGTTGGTATACAAGGCGGACTTAAGACCAGAACCAGACTAGACTACTATTAACAACAATACGATGAGACGGGATATACGTCACGACCGGAAAGAGTTCAGACAGTATCACGCGTGCTAAGTAACAAGACAACATTTGCTTATAAAGCAACACAGAGTAGCTTTACATTCTGCTAGTATAAACAATTCCTTCCAGACAAGTCAATATAAATAATTCTCACTTTTTTTTTATTATGAGTTATGACACTTGGATTTCATAACTTAATTCCTTCTAACTATTTCACAATTCTAAATCCGCATCGGCGTCTGTCGTTTGCAAGAAGACATTACGTCAATACGTCCTATATCTATAAACGGATGTTAAAACATTGGCTTTGCTAAGCGATTCAATTCAAGCGAAATTGACTTTTAAAGTTCTATTAATAATGTTTAAAGTTGTCTAAATATTTATTAAATGCGTGATTATAGAATTCACTGTTTGTTGCCGGTATAGCTTTATAGACAATAAGGTTCAATTTTCTGTGCGTTGCGATTTGGGAAAGTAATGAGTGTTTCGTGAGAAATGTTGTAAAGAAGCTTAAGAATATTTACCGAGTGGATACTAGGTTTAAAGAGAATTATTACTTGTACGAGCGATTGCAACTTAATTAGCATGCGTACTGAGTATATGGACATATTGTGAGATTAGTTTAGCACAAAACACAGTGCACTGACTTTTTTTTAAACGATATTCGCTAGAGAGTGTTTTTAGCACAGATAAAGCATAATTTTAATAAATATTTATTTTACTTATTTACATTTTTATTGCTTTAAAACTAGTAAGTATTCGATTCGATTTTTGAAATAAATTCGAATTATATTCTTTATTTCTTTGGAGGTGTCTATGTGTGTGTGAGTATTTACGTTTGTAACGATTTATGTGATTGTTTCTTTGAATCGTTTATATTAAAAAATAATCTAAAATATTAAGTACTAAATAAAATAATTTATAACCATTTTAGTCTTCGCTATCATTTCACTACATGTTTATTATAAATATGCTTTTTAATTTACATGCATAGAAATACTATAAAAATGTATTTTTAATATATATATTTATATATATTATAAAAATCAGCGTACGAGTAAATGTCAGTAGTTTTAGAAAATATAGTCTAGAAAGAGGAATAACTTCCACGAAATTTTAACATTAATTGTATGTTTAAATTCAACATCTGTCTCAAAAGCAGCGAAAATCAAATAACGGTTTTTTAAATTTAAATTCTTGTCATTTCAAATTATTTACTGAAAATTGAAATAATCCAGTATTTATAGTTAAAAGTTTACGTTCTTGGAATCAATCTTTGTATATAGTTTATGATTTTAATTAAAAAAATATAAACTAATCTATTAATTAAAACATTTCTATTCCCGCTTCCAGTGATTCAATATATCTTCATCGTGGACTGTCCATACCGAACTCATGTATAACCGATAGCTGGGGTTTTCCAACGGCAGGTATCTTGTCTGCCATAGAGCTAACATGTTACCTAAGGGTAAAGTTATAACTTACCGAACAACGTACATGTTTTGAGTATACAAAGACATTTTTAAATAGATAAATCTTTGTTTTGTAATGTAGAGCCGTACTGTTTTAAAATGCGATGCTGTTCCCCCTAAACAGTCAGCTTCATTCGACTGTAATATTTTTTTATCAGTTTGCCGTTATTCACTTCTAAAGACTTTTCTTACAATCAAAATATACTTTATTCAAGTAGGCTTTTACAAGCACTTTTGAATCGTCATTTAACAAACTATATTAAGTGCAGCTACCACCGGTTCGAAATGTAGATTCTACCGAGAAGAAACGGTAAGAAACTCAGTAGTTACTCTTTTTCAAGATTTTAAAGTACAAAGTCATGTTAGTTAAATACAATTATATATGTACGTAATATATCCTGCCCGGAAGTCAACAAGTATTAACTCCACGCAATTTTTTATCATCTGTATAATCTTGCATTGAATAATATGCCTTCTTTATCAATGTATTTTTTACAAATGATTTAAATTAATGAAATGACAAAGTTCAAAATGACTGCGGAATTTTATTATAGAGACGGATATATATTACACCATCTTTACTAATATTATAAATGCCAAAGATACTCTGTCTGACTGTCTGTTATTCTTACACGGCTAAATAACAAAACCGAATTTAAAGAAATTTGTTATGAAGCAATCTTGTTCCCCAAGGGTATCTAAAGGCTACATTTTATGCCTAAAACCTACGAGATAAAATATGTGAAGCCGCGCTCTAAAACTATTATTTTATAATATTAAATGAGCAACATTCTTGTATATATGAATTTTACATTTACATTAGCAGCCTGTAAATTTCCCACTGCTGGGCTAAGGTCTCCTCTCCCTTTGAGGAGAAGGTTTGGAGCATATTCTACCACGCTGATCCAATGCGGGTTGGTGGAAAACACATGTGGCAGAATTTCGTTGAAATTAGATGCAGGTTTCCTCACGATGTTTTCCTCCACCGCCGAGCACGAGATGAATTATAAACACAAATTAAGCACATGAAAATTCGGTGGTGCCTAACTGGGTTTGAACCCGAATTCATCGGTTAAGATGCACGCGTTCTAACCACTGGGCCATCTCGGCTCATATATATGAATTAAATTCGTATAACTCGGAAACGGTTCAAAAAGTTTGTTTCAAATTTTGTATGAAAATAAGGTTTTGCTATTTAAGTAATTCTCACAAAAAATATACATTGTAAGTAGAACCAAGCTTAGCTCGATCGTTGGGTACTATTAATTACGCAGCGGTTTTAACCCCTTCACACGTCACTGCCCGCAAAACCGTAGGTCATAGTGTATACGGCAAAGTGAAAAATATATTATTGTTATCCAAGTTTCAGATAAAAAGATGATGAATAGATTCACAATATTATTTCATTTCCGCGAAAGTTGAATTAGAGCGAAACCGAGGAATTCACGAACATTTCGAATTTCCTGTTTCCATTAACCTTACGAAGATAGAAACAACCATAGCAATGTAGTTTGGAAGGATTTCGAGTACACATGTAGAAGTGAGTTTAGAAAGACGAAAATTTTTAGTTAGGATACGTTCTTTAAAAAATAAAAAGAATAATTGTTAACCTTGTGGGGGCGATAGCCCAGTGGGAAGTACACGTGACTCCTGCCTGAAGATTACGGGGTCAAGCCAAGGCGTGTAGGATATAATTCAGCAATAAATTCATTCACCTTGTGAACTAGCCTACACTGTATTTGCTAATTTAAAGGCAGAACACACAGGAAAAAGCAATAGCAAGTAAATAAAATGAACAATAGAGTAAGCAAGTACAATTGTAATCTTGAACTTTCGTCGAGATGCTGCCTGGAAATAAAATCATGTAGGCGAATCGAAAATAAACTCAATTCAAAGAATAGAAAGATTCACCGCTAGTACGGACAATTTTAAGAATAGCATATCTATAGTGGTATTATAAAAAGGTAACATTTGTTTGGATGTAGGAGGTTGATCTACGGATTCAAATGCAAAAAAAAACACTGTTAGAAAACTTAGTTATTTCTGAGTGCTATTAATGTTATATTTGTCATTGACTGCCTCTTTGATCTAGTGATAAGTCCAGAGATCCCGAGGTTGTAGCTTCAAACGATTAAAAAAAATTGGGTGTTTCTGGGAAAAAAAATCTCAGTAACAGCCCGAAGTCTGGAAGTTAGAAGTATGTACACCTTCCTAAATCTATATTTTACTATTGCGGAATTTTTATGAACTTTTAAAGGTGGCAGAAGTCAAACATTATGTTTGCGAATGCAACGGTAGCTCCCAAAAGGAATAATTTAGCCCCCTTTTTTGCAATATTTTTCATTGATACTCCGCCTTTTATTTGTCGTAGAGATGATGATATACATACATCCTTTGTCGATAAATGGGCTATCTAACATTGAAAGAATTTATCAAATCTGTACAGTTTTTGAGATTAGCGCATTCGACCAAACAAACAAACTCCGTTTCTTAACATTAGTATAGATTTTGGTTGATCTGATGGTCTACAATCATAACCTCATTAACATATTCAAGTTGAATATTTCATTACAGACAGTTATTCATTTATTTTCACATCAAACGAGCTTAATATAGTGAAAGTACTGTTAAAAATATGTAGTCATATTTTAAAAGTAGTGATTGGCACCTGGTTATTTTAATGTTAAATTAACGTACCTTAATAGGCAGATACGAGACGAGGTCTGGCCGCGATGTCTGTAATATGTATGTACCTATGTAAAAGTATAAATTTATGTAAATGTAAACATACGTACGTAGTATATAATTTTAAGAGCAATCTCTTCTCGACTAAATGTTAATGTTTAATATAAATGGTATATGCTTTTTTTAAATGTGTTTATGGTATGAAAAGAAACCTATGCAAAACCTGTGCGAAATAAAAAAAATCTATATATAAATAAAGGCGAAATATCATCACTTACTGATTAATCACGAAATCTCAAAAACCAGAACACCTACAAACTTGAAATTTGGCAGGTAGGTTCCTCATAGGGTGTAGATCTGTAGACATCCGCTAAGAACCGCATCCGGATTTTACCCCAAGTCCCCTTGGGGTAGAAATTAAAACGGGGGATAGAAGTTTGTGTTTTATAAATTTCGCGCCAGTAAAACCGCAAGTTCAGCTAGTTTTAATAGACAACTAGAATTCTTCCGAGTATGAAGAGGTAAGGTTAAGGGGTTAAGATGCACGTATTAGATAAATTTTTTTTCAAAGTAATCCATCGGCTATTCCAGACTATAATCTATCTGAATGCTAAGTTTCATCTAAATCCATTCAGCCGTTCTGGTGCGATTGAGTAACAAAACAAACTTTCGTATTTACAATATAAATAAGAACAATATACTATTATAATTCCAAAACTTACATTATGTGTATATTACCAAGAAACTAATTATAAGAAAACGAACTAAGGTCATTTTAGTTATGTCCCGATACAAGAGACATAGCATCCTGAATTTGGTGGCAATCTTGGAATAGTAAATAGTTCTTACGTGGAGTAAACATATATAGGTGGTGACCACTTACCATCAGGTGCCCAATATAAAAAAAAAATACGCATTTCACTTAACGCATTTAAGCTCGTTCTTCCGTTTACTCTGAACACTGAATTAAAAAGGAGTTTTCCGTAATCATACGGTTGAGAGATTTACAAGCTTGATTGATGGATGCTCTCAACGATAACTTCCTCAGTCTCGTACAACTCAAACAGATTAAGATAGGGTTTGTTTTATACAACTCTGTGTCGTCCACGTAGCTGGATAGCTTAAGTTTTACTTTCAATAAAATGTGTGTACCTGACCTATATTTATTTATTTTATTTATTTATTCATAGGTACACAAACAGAATACAATCAGAACATACATTAAAATTACGGAATTACACAATTTTGAGCTAGATTACATTCCTAAGCATCTTTACACGGCATGCTCGTAACAATTATATATCAATGCAGTTTGGTGCTATTTTATATAATAATTAAAAATTAATAAATCACAGTAAATATATAAATTAAAATAAATTGAAATTACGTAACATTAATAATTAAAATATCTAAATAACATTGAATATTTATTACTATTAAACTAATTAAACTAATAACAATACATCCACTTGAATTATGAGACTAGGATAATAAATTAAATCAAATAATCATAAAATAATACAATTATCGAAAAAAGAGAAAGAATTAAAATAGGATATAAATTCAGAAATATCTGTCAATAAGTTATCAAGTATTTACAGTCGATCATTGAATCGTAGATATAATATTCCTTAAAATATTTTTAAACTTTGGGAAATTGGAATGGAATATGTCTACTACGTCACTGTGTTTTAAAAGTAAATCGTTGTAAGTACGACAAAATGTAACAATTCGATTATAATATGATTATTAATGTGAACACTCTGTACGAAACTATTCAAGTGTGCACGAAGAGATCTAAATTTTATATTAAAATTAATATATGATGACATATTATATTATATTTCTATTACCTATTTGAATAGGCTAGGCAATGAGCAAATTACTTGGATGATTGTATAATTTATATAAATGTCATTGTATATGTTACATGTTCAAGCATGTATGTAGATGTTATTGGACAAAGTTCTTCAACATTTGTATTCCTAATTGAAGTCGTGTAGAGCTACAAATCTTGTACATTAGGTCTTTTACAGGATGCTTTTACTTTTAATTTTTTTTCACTGAATAAGAAATTGGAATCAACTCTTTGAATTTTTGTAATACAAAACGAAGCCGCACCTGTATTTTCACCGACATTATTCGACCGTCTCAATTTACCCATTTAACATACCCACGTGTTAAATTTTTTTCCCGTCGTTGGTACAAAACAATCAAATTCTACTGGGTCAGGTATTTGGCGGTTTACTGCACTTTTAAAAGGAATGTTTAAAGGTATTACTTTGTTCTAAAAACGTTCGGAAACATTGAACAATTTACAATTTTGTTAAGCTACGGCGTTTGAAGTATGTATTAATTTAACATATTCTAATATTTAAAAAAAAGATCTCGCGTATATGTTCCAATCGAAGAAGTAAAGACCAATCATTGAAATTTGTCGAGATCTTATAGAATTTAAATAATCCATGGTAATAAAAAATGAATATTCAACGTCCGCAAAGTTGATATCGAAAATAACTTTTGGGTGAAACTAAGAGTATCAGGGGTAATAATATCGTATTATAATTTATGACCCAACCTTGTACATGAGAAGTTTCGCATTGCGTGTTTGATTTAACTAAGTTAGTTACGTATTGCGTAATACTTAAATACGACAATTTTCTTATGAAAATTCATTGTAATACTGTTTTTATTGGTTTTCTATTTTTTCTTATCTAAATCGAACGGCAATTTGTGAACATATTTTTGCGTTAGATAGGCCATTTATCGAGAAGGGTATAAGGTCAATCACGGTACAATTCACAGGGGCGGAGCAGTCACGTTTAACACGGGTGAAATCGCGAAGAGGAAATATATACGAATTATTTAGGTACTAAATACTAGGTATTTTAATATAAGTTTATTTCCTTTACAATTATCAGAATAGGGCCGAGATGGCCCAGTGGCTAGAACGCGTGCATCTTAACCGATGATTTCGGGTTCAAACCCAGGCAGGCGCCACTGAAATTTCATGTGCTTAATTTGTGTTTATAATTCATCTCGTGCTCGGCGGTGAAGGAAAACATCGTGAGGAAACCTGCATGTGCCTAATTTCAACGAAATTCTGCCACATGTGTATTCCGCCAACCCGCATTGGAGCAGCGTGGTGGAATATGCTCCAAACCTTCTCCTCAAAGGGAGAGGAGGCCTTTATCCCAGCAGTGGGACATTTACGGGCTGCTAACGCTATCAGAATAGTATTTGTATAGTTATATATAGTTACTAATAGCAACTTTCTATGTAAAAATGTTAATGAATGTTTTCGATTGGCACATGGGCCGCTTTATGGTAAGTGGTCACCGCCGACAATAGTCATTGGTACTGTAATAAATTTTAACCATTTCTCATGTTGCTAATACGGCACCGATATTGGAAGCGACGTTGTTATCTCCATTGTTTCTGTAGTTACACGTACTCATTCTTCAAACCTGACCACAGTAATACTAACTATTGCTAACGATAGAATATTTGATAAGTGAGTGGTACCACCAACTAGTACCTACTGAAGCTGCTAGTAATTATTGCCTTTTATCCTCATTGATACTGTTAGGGTTCCTTACCCAAAGGGTAAAAACGGGACCCTATTACTAAGACTTCGCTGTCCGTCCGTCAGTCGTAATTGTATATTTACTTTAATAATTAATAAATGTTTATTCGTCGTCACAAAAGTGTTTTTTGTCCGATGTTAAAATTAGCAACAGATAAGCGCTTGAAATATTCACAAAATATTTAGTTTTATTTAACAATTAAATATTTTACACAAAATTTACTTATATTTAGTGTGTCGTGTTGTGTACTTTTTTAGGGTTCCGTTCCCAATATGAAATTTATGTACCTGCTATTGTTTACCTCGTCAATGTTACGGAACCCTTCGTGCGCGAGTCCGACTCGCACTTGACCGGTTATTTTTTTTTAATTAAAGTTCTCGTGTTGATAACTGTTTTATTTAGACTTACTACAAATAAATATTACAATTTATCATTAGAGCGCACTACTCAAATGTTTGATTTCTCTAAAATAGTAAATCTCCAAAAAATATATGGTAATCATCGTTTATATTTTTTTACATTAATTCCGAATAATTTCGTAGACAACTAAATCTTAAGTAAAAATCACTGAAAATTCAATTGGATATTACTTACTTTTTATCTCTTTTATGAAAAAAATATTTAAGATACGATCGTTCCACGTGATTTTCTAACTAGCTTCGAAATAAAAAAGGAATTCAATTTCTTTGACCCTTTTCTAACAAATGGATACAAGGATAACGTTACAGCCATGAAACGTATTGGGACTTTAGGAAAACCGTAATATTATTGAATAACGGTGGGATTATATTCAAGATTTCGTCGACAGTTTTATTAGATGTGACTTGTTTATCTCCCCTTTAGGTCACTATAAAAAAATATATTGAATATTAAAAACTTAAAACTTTATTAATTGTTAAGCGATATTATGTGTATATAATCTGTCTATATATGTACAGACAATATTTATGAGTTAACTGGCTATCTTTTCTATCGAAATCTTTTATTTATCTGTAAGGAATCAAACTATAAATATTTAGATTCAAAGTAGATTGTCTAATAATCGATAGGTCTCTACAATAAAATTTTCTATCGTTTTGGTTTTCTTATTTATTACGTGCCGACACTTTATTGTATGGTCTTGATGATCCAGTGGTGAGAACGCATGCATTTTAGCATATTATTGCTGGATCAAACCCAGGCAAGCACCAACGAAGTTTCATGTGCTTAATTTGTGTTTATATTCGATCTCGTGCTCGACTACATGCGTTGGATACACGATTGGAGTAACGTGCTCCGAACCTTTTCCTTACAGGGAGGGGAGGCTTTAGCCCAGCAGTGGGAAATTAACAGGCTTTCACATAAAACTTAATTGGACTAAAAAATACTTTACAGCTATATATCATTTTCTTAATTATTTTAAAAGCGAATGGAAAGAAGGAATAATTTCAAACATTTAGTATATACTAAATGGTTGAAATTATTTGTAAATAATATTAAACTTATAACAGCTACAATAGCATCTGACGTGTATATTAAAATACCGCTGACATATTTTTAAAATTTGACTTTGAAAACATTATGAGATTCTAAAAATTTAATATTAAAAGCAATCCTGATAAGATTAGTAGACTTATTAAAAATAAACAAATATATATGCATTAATATGAATAGAATTATAAATTACTGTATTTTTATGAAAATATGCTTTAAAATTTTCATTTAGTATAACGTTTAACTTGCTTAATGATTGCTTGATATCATAAACATTTGTTTAGCACTAGCTGTGGCCGCGACTTCGCACTCGAATTTAACAAAAAAGTCATTGTTCAGTTAGCAGTTTTTACTACAACTTATTAAGTCTGTATTAGGCAGCTTTTGTGATATTATGTCGTTGGTAGGAGAAATCCGACGTGACGGCGGTGGGAGGGCGGCGCGCGGTACTGGACAGCATTTGGACATTGCAGTGCGACTTTATTATTATTTTATATATAATTCTAAAACAAAAGTTTAGCCGAAGTTACTCCTTATAACATCAGATATCTGCCAGCGAAAGATCCGTCAAAATTGGTCCAGCAGTTCCAGAGATTAGCCGGAACAAAGAGAGAGACACAGACAATTTGTAAAAAAAAATATTTTGGTATATGTACCGTGTACACATACATACATATGCATTTAGCAAAAAGCGGTTATTTTAATATTCCAAACAGACATTCCAATTTTATTATATGTATAGATATACAAATGTTCTACCTACTGTCCAATATTGGTGACGCGTTGACGTTTTAAAGAATGTTTAGTAAATTTTTTACAGAACCAGTGTCTATGGGCTTTGGCGATCAGTTACCAATTGGTGGCCTCTTTATAAGAACGCCTTTTATAAATAAATAAAAACACAACTAATTTATCATATTATTATATATGCCAATATTATGTGACGTAAATGGATATTTTTAAAGGTTTTGGAGTTAAACGGTTAAGACGCGCATGAATAACTTCAATACCGGAAGATGTAAATGAGTTGCCGGTCTATAGGAAATTGTTTCATTTAATTTAATATTGAACTTTTAGTTTTGAAATACTTTTCCGTATTCCTCGCTTAATAACGATAACAAAACCCGCTTTATAATATCTACTTTAGGTATTCGAAGAGCGGAAATTACGGAATGCCGTCTATTTAATTGGAATCTCGTTTGCCTCTTTCTAGTTGCTGACCAAGTTTCAGTAAGTAGGTTTTATATGTTTCGTGATGCATTACATGCAGGGCATTTTTTATTAATTAATTAATAAGTTCCCAATTAACAAATGAACGACGGTTTAGTCGAGTCGTATTCGGTTTTGGTTTTAATCGACCTATTTAATATTAATTGAATTCGGCTGTACAAGGTATCCATTTTGGTTCACTTTTATTTTCATATGTAAATAATAATAGATGTTTAATGTTTAATTGGTCATAATCGAATATGAATTTTCATTTGGTAATTTGAGTTATAAAAATCTCATGCTCGGCGACAAAACTTACTGAGGGTATATGACAATCTTTCTTCCTATTGTCTTTGTTGGGGGAAGGGTTTCCGATGGCTGTTCAGGCCCTCATGTTGAAGGTATTGATGGATACGTGTTAAACGAAACAAATGTTTCCATTACGGAACTCCGCAGATGTAAAACAGCAAAATGGATGCTTAAGACGTCCGCGGCGTTCTATGCTCTGGAGTTTTATTTTTATTTTTAGGGTTTCGTAACTCTAAGGAATAAAGGTACTCTTTTAAGATTGTCTTGTCTGTTTGTTTGTCTGTCGGTCTGTCCGTCAAGACTCTTTGTTTCAGGAAAAGGTATAAGGTTGAAATTAATAGCAAAAGCCCGTACCTACGTTCGCTCAGAGTTGTGGAAAATCGAAGGTTTTACATAATCAAAAGTTGTGAACGTTTATGTCGGTTTTTGCAATTATTCACAAAGGGAATCAAAAACAAAATAAACTACTTTCCATTGACCTAGAATCATGAAATTTGGCAAGAAACACCGTATTGCAGCAGAGTATAGGAAAAAACCGATAAATCTTTCTGTATTGTTTGGTGATACGGAACCGTCATTGCCCGAGTCCGATTCGCACTTGCTCGGCTTTTTTATTTTTGTTCCGAGCCTAGATAATTGTGTCTCGTATTACTACGATTACTACATACTTGTCTGAGTTTAAGCCGGCAATCTTGGCTCGGCAACTAAATTTGGACCCATTTCAGGACTTTCGTATAATCGAGCAGTATAATGGGTATGTAAACCTGAACAAAATTAAAGACATGAAAAGTTTGAATAGGTAGCAATGTTAATTAATAAAAACATGGTGAAGTTTTTTGCGGGAACCTGAACCTTCATTTACCTTCATATCCCAAATAAATAAAAAAAAAAAAACAACAACAACTCGAAGCGAGCTTATATTATCCTGATTGCCACAAAAAACCATTATTTAAAATCGATGTCCGATTTTATTTGAACAAAATATAAAGTAACCGAAAATTTAAAACCACTATCCCTTAAAAACGTATTTCAGTATACATGCGAATTTAGAGTTTATTCCATACAGTTACGGTCCAATTTCGATCATTCACCACTGATCAAACCTTGAAATCTTTGTATAAACAAAACGAGTAAGTCCAATCCCTTCCATACGGATCTGACCTTCATCACATACGGAAGAGATCACCGATAAAACTTTCTGGTTAAAGAAACAAAAATCAATTTAATTACTAAGTATTTACATTTCTATAAATACTTTACTGGGAGCACTTTTATATATATATATTGTATCTCATTATTGTATTGTTTAATTTATTATGTATTAGATACATCAAAGATTTTTATAATGCAGACACTCTAGTCGTTCATTAAAACACATTACTTTGTTAATTCTCTAATATAATTTATAGATAACTTAAATACTGGACTATCAAGATCAATTCATGTCCTTACTCATTACAATATATTTAATAGATAAGTCATCATTAGAAGTTAGTGATATATTCACACGCAATTTTAAACTATAATACATTAATCTAAAGACTAAAATCACTTGTATATAAATATTGTATTTTAGCCGATATGAATAAGCGGTAACCATTTCACCTACCGTAGTGTATCGAGATAATCGAAACAGACAATCGCTTTTGTAAATCGATATGAATCACCTATCACTAATAACAATCTCGTTACTTTCACTGCGATTCTTTATCGATTTAGTGTTATTAAATCGTTAGAACCGCGTACAATACGCGCGGGTTCGCGTCACACTGCGCAAGAGCCTGCCCCCACTCAGCCTCCACTTGTTTTGACGATCGCCTTTGCTTATTACAATGGAATAAGGCTCAACAGCGTGATTCATTGGTGCATGGTTTTCGAAAACGAATCTCTTTAAGCTATTAATTCTAGCGTTAATTCGTTGCCGTTTATTTATTGGTTTGTTTCTGTACTTTTGTTACTATGTTGTTGAGTCGATTCCAATGGCAGGAAGAGTTAAAATAAATAAACAATTTTGACCTTGAATTGACCCGACATCGTTTGTCAAGATCTTAAATGTGTAGTATTAATTTTAGGTTTGTGAAAAAATTGCCTTTTGAATGTCGGCCATATTGTGATTGGAACCTTGGTAATTAAGTCACGTGTCGTATTTTAATAACCAACTGTTATTAGTGTATACAGTGGGCTATTAGCGAATCACGTGGAATATGTAAATCTAAGATTTGTTTATACTATTAACTCCTCCTACTATTGGAATATAGTAAGTATAGATTTTTCGAAGACTGTTTTGGCCGCACAACATTTTGCTGTTATGCAACAAGGACATGTCTGTATATAAAATACAAATTTACAAAAGGAAAAAACGTACTTATAGTGTAAAATGACTAAAAGTCACTGTAACCGGTAAGCAAATACAAACAATTTGTCCATATATACATATATGATTCAAAGGATGTTTAATTAAAATTTTATCTCATGGACTTTAGAAGAATCTATTTATTATAATGCTACATTTATTTAAAGATGAAACATCTATTTATTTTTTAGTTTGGACACCCTTATTCAGGAGCTACCAGTACACTTATTAAGAAAGGTTATGATTTAACTATGTTTATTATATACCTACTATCACGCCGCGACCCATGAGGCGAAGCTGTAAAAATATGAAAGCCTCTTCACGTACTAATTATTTTTAGTACTTTATATCCATATTTATTATAATTATAATAACAATTATTCCTAGAAATCTGCTATCCTTTACCCGTTTCGAAGATACTTCTAATTTAAATTTTTAATTTTTCGTGTCGTGCCACGGAAACGGTACTCGATAAATGTAAGTGATGATGCTGTATCGTAGTGAAGGTCAAGTCTTGTACACTTTACATGCGATAATATCCAAGTCTGCCATTTTTCGCAAAGTTAAACGATACCGGTATACTTGCGAGAATACGAGACCTAAAGAGCAAGGTCGCGAATATATCACAGTGGTGTGGGACGTTTGATTTGCAGTGAGAAATCTTTCATCGACATCTTCTGTAAATCAAAGGATCAGGAATTATGAAAAAAAGATTACAGTACAGAGTTTGGTACCTCGTGTTAATATTATTTGGCACTACTGCCACAGGCTGAAAATAAATCAATGATATTAAATATTTATGACTGATGGGTCTTATACTTCCGCGTCATGAGTAATGGATAGATGTTGCTGGATTAAAAAAAAAAGTATAAGCGATAAATTCTCATTAACAGATATATGCAGTTCTTACAAACATACCAATATTTTTTATATATTATGACCGTAATAATAGATTTACTTATTTTTTTACGACACAACTAAGCAAAAGATGATATGTTTTATTTATTATTGTTTAATACACCTATTCGTTAATCTGATAATATCCAGAATCCATGCTAATAATGTTAAGCATGTAAACATCGAGCCGAGATGGCCTAGTGGTTAGAACCCGTGCATCTTAACCGATGATTTCGGGCACCACAGACAACCACCACTGAATTTTCATTTGTATTTATAATTCATCTCGTGCTCGGCGGTGAAGAAAAACATTGTGAGAAAACCCATGACTAATTTCAACGAAATTCTGCCACATGTGTATTCCAACAACCCGCATTGGAGCAAAAGCTCAAAGGGAGAGGTGGCCTTAGCTCAGCAGTGGGAAATTTACAGGATGTTAATGTTGTTGATGTATGTAATGTACACATCCGATTGCAAAACCCTCGAACTGGGACATTCATTTTTATTTGAAATATAAAAGTACTTTTCGAGAGAAAACGGCTGATACATACATAAAAAGTTGAAACAACTTTTTATGTGAACAATCTGTGTAGCAAAATTTTTTGTTTTCACGATCCTAACGATTACTGATGTAAATAAGAAAACGTGCTTGCGATGGCGGGCATTTAATTTTTTGCTTTTAGAATTTGAACGCATAATTTTCAAGAGTGCCACCATCGAAATTATGTTTTTCCGTGGTCAAAAGGCGATTCAAAGAAGATATTGCATCATCAAGGAGCACATGGATGGTACAAAGGATGTTTTGATAAGAGTTTGGTCTGTTGCCGTAATATCCAAAGAGTTGGTATCGATCCTTAATCAGAGCACCCTTTGTCGAGGCCTTAGTGGATTGCCGTGGCAAAAGCAATGGGTAAATAGATTATTGTGCTCAATATGCTATATGGTAAAGTTCTTGATATCATTACTTCATACTTAAGGCAAAGGGTCCAACAGATCTTTTCAGATGTTAAAATGAGTACCACGAGGATCAATTTTAGGTTCTTTTCTGTTTCTAGTATATAAATGAAAAATAGTTAAAAATATTTGTGGTATTGCGTGTTTGCTGACAACACTTCACTTATATTTAAGGTTAACAGGAAAAAAAAACCAATAATGATGATGTAATTACACTCGATCGCCTTATTACAGATTTAGTTTTGAATGCTGTATAAACAAAATGTTAAATTTTTACGTTACCTAATATTAGAAAGCTAAATTATAAATTATAATATAACAGCAATGATCTTGATGTTACTGATGCTACAGTGTTTTTAGAAATAGCATTAGATTCTTAACTTCAGTAGAATCCTCATTTATCATCCCTAACAGGAAGACTTAGCTCTGCAGCATACTCGTTTAGAAAAGTTAGACAACTAACTGATATTGATTCCTCTCGTCTAAACATGACGATTTTTTGTGTCTTATGGGATGTTACTTCGGGGTAATGCTACAGATATTGAATATCTTTTTATTTCAGAAAAGACAGCTACCTCTATTTATAACCTTGGAGCTAGAGACTTCCTATACTTAACAAAGTAGGAATACTTACAGTTGCGTCACAATATATTTGCAACAATGTTATTTATATTCACAGTAAAATTAATAACTTTGATAGAAATATAGAAAAAACCTGAATAAATAATATTTTTAAAAATTTGCAAGATCAAAATGATTTTTACAGCGATTTATTGCCAAATCACAATTAATTATATACTAAGTTTAAAAATAATCAAGAGAGTTTATACTGTAGGTACGGTTAAATAGAGTTTCGTTAAAGATTGAATTCTACTGTTCTTCGAAACTTAAGTGTGCGGTTAATAACTACTACATACGTTTTACGTACGATGTTATCACGGTAAACTTCAGTTCTACCTCTGGTAAATAAAATACCAATTAAAACTTTGAACTAACTTTATAACTTGAATCAACACCCCTTGTTTGTAGCTTAATAGACATGTAGGTACTTAAGCACGACCTATTTTAATTGGTATTATATAATTAATAGCAAAAGGTAACCTCTTTGACATTCGTTTATCCAAAATATAGACACAACCTGGGATTTTATGTCTTATTGTTTTTATTTCGTTTAAGGCATTAGGAGAAAAGATCGTTCGAAAACCTACATGTATCATATAAATATCTACGAAATGTGCATCCACCACCCATATTGGATCAGTATGATAGAATATACTTTAAAATTTAGAAGAACTCCACAGACAAGAGAATATTTTAGCTCAGTATTACACATATTTGTTAACTAACAAACATCAAATCATATTAAAATGATAGCAATTTGGCTTTGCTGTTTATCAAATTTATCCGGCATTGCCATATGAGGTGTTAAAGACTACATAGTATTACAATGTAAATTACTATGTGCAAGCACTAAACGCCCGGCACTTAATTAACATTCTAAAATTATGTTTACACACGTTGTGCTCACTTTATTGTGTTCAAGGCACTTCGGTCAAATTAACTCCTTTAAAAATATTTTGAAAAAATGTCCGAAAAAAAATTTGCTATATTTTTTTAAAAGGGGCCAAGTATTGTAGTAGTGTTTCTTATTACTTTTTGGGTATAATAATCTGATATAGTGATAGACGTTTGTATATATAAATAATAAAACTTTTTAACAAAATGATTGAACTATGATGATGTTTATTCCAAGAACTGTTATCATCCACACCTAAAGCTTGCATAATCTTATGAAAGATCAAAACAATATTTAATAGTAACTTTTTTCCGCTCTCTAATTCTTTGTTAAATCGTTACAATTTAGTAAATTGCAATCAAAAATCCTCCTTAATTTTCCGCATATTTAGGGCTCTTCAAAATGACACCATAACCGACTTTTTATGTGAAGCCATCGTCCCATAATCACTTGGACAAAAATCAGAATATATAAGAAGGACTTACGAACTACACAAACCGCATTAAAATAAACGGGAAGGCCATATCTACTACAAAATATTGTCGTCAATATAATTGTTTTATTTTTCAATACAAGAAATCTTCCTTGTTTTAAGCTGTGTTATGCAAAAGAAAAAATATGTTATAATACTAATTATATACACAGTCTAATATAATAAAGTACTACACGTCATAACGTCTTATATTACATTATTTATCATATGAGTTAAAGTTTGCATATTAGTTTAGTTCAATATATTGGCAAGCGTGTGCTGTCCTTAGATGAGAGAAAACTATAAACGGCGTCTGTAATTCAGAACCAAGTTGATTACTTCGTTAACAACCGTGGCGATTTAACCGTTTGTATCTAAAACATCTTATTGCAATTTCCACGTATTTCCTTCTCATGTATTTATTCAAATAATAAAAAATATATTCAGTGCTACCAGCTTTATGGACGCCACTGAAGATAGGTACCACCTTCTCATCAGATATTCTACCGCCAAAGAGCGAGCCAGTGTAACTACACACAAGGATTATGCATCTTAGCTCCCACGGTCAGTGACGTATTATGTTTAACAATAGAGGTTACTTACTTACTGTACAGACTAATAAAAACATGTACACTTCATTATTATAGTTTTTTTTTTTTAAGAGATACGTGTGGCAAAGTGACTACCACCACCAATGGACATCCGCAACACCCGAAGGCTTGCAGATGCATTGCCGGCCTTTAAGGATAGCGTAGGCTCTTTTCTTAAAGGTTTACAAGTCGTATCGATTCTAAAAAACCACCAGCGAATTCCATTCACAGTGCGTTAATTGTATAGACAGGATTTAGTAGATATATAACGTCGGCCATAAATGAGTCGAGCTCGTTTCTTGGGAATTATTTTGTTATTAAGGAATTTCTATATTAGTATTTAATACCTAGAGGCGCTTAAACCATTCTCGAACTCGAAATATTGTTCAGTTTAACAAAAATGTTCCATGGAAGAAAAATAAAATTTTATTACATAAAATATGTTATAACAAATTGGATTGATTACGGAAAGGACGTTTGAAAGACTCTCGTACTTAATATGTAAATTTTACCTACTTATCATTTACGTACATAACTCGAATAATACTCATTCTATTTTTAACTTCACTTTATATTTTAGAATTATCTCATATAAAATTATTATATAAAAAGCCTCTTGTTGTTATTGTAATGAAATTTTAACAAAAGGTTATTATTTCTCAGTTCAAATAATTTGTTATTGACACTGAAACGCCAACTGAAGTGAAAATAGACCCTTATAATCTGTTCAAAATCCTCAAAATGACGAATATAATGTCTTCGTCCACTATAACTGAGACGTTTCAAGCACGTGCTATGGAAATATCAATACCAGTCAGGAAATGAGAGTGCCATTCATGTATAAAAGAAACGGAATAAAGGAGAATAATACAAAATACGAACTTGATTATTTTTTTTTTTTTATGTTAGAGGTGGCAAACGAGCAGGAGGTTCACCTGATGGTAAGTGACTAGCCCATGGACATCTGAAACACCAGGGGGTTTGCAGGTGCGTTGCCGGCCTTTCAGGAAGGAGTTCGCTCTTTAGTACTTGATTAATTTCATAAAATTTATAGCACAACACAATATATATATATAACAAAAGTCTGGCTTCATGCTATAACATTATGAGTCATCCGACATTAGACAGTGCCGAAAAGAATGTTTTATAAATATGCCTTATTGGCTTTTACAAAAAGGTTTCCTAATATAAAAATGGATAGGTGGATATATGTGCCATCTCATAAATGACTTAGTTTCACAACTCCGTAAGAAACATTAACCATTCCTTACTGTATGCCAAACTTGGGAAACAAAGATGTTACGTCCCTTTTGCCTGTTACACTGGCTCATTCGCCGTTCAAACCATAACACGACTCTACTGAGCATTGTTGTTTCTTCGTGACTAGTTATCAGTACCCTATCCAAAAAGGCTTGCACAAAACCATACCATCAAGTAAATAGGTTTATATTTACCGAGAAGAACCAGCATGAAGCTCAGAAATTACATAGTACCATAATTTCAGTTTCAAAGTTATGTCAATGAAATATGTAATATAATCAAATGTATTTTTTTTTTAGCATTAGCAGCCTGTAAATTTTCCCACTGCTGGGCTAAAGGCCTCCTCTCCCTTTGAGGAGAAAGTTTGGAGCATATTCCACCACGCTGCTCCAATGCGGGTTGGCGGAATACACATGTGGCAGAATTTCGTTGAAATTAGACACATGCAGGTTTCCTCACGATGTTTTCCTTCACCGCCGAGCACGAGATGAATTATAAACACAAATTAAGCACATGAAAATTCAGTGGTGCCTGCCTGGGTTTGAACCCGAAATCATCGATTAAGATGCACGCGTTCTAACCACTGGGCCATCTCGGCTCTCAATCAAATGTATATATATCCTAAAATAAACAAATAGCAACTCCATGCCTTTTTTGTTGTCTAGAAACTGTATCATCTTGTGTTGAGTAGTGTACCTTAGATATACTATATATTTTAATAAAAGATTTATTACAATTGATCCTGAGAAGAATACATATACTGTGATGCAACTGTAAGTATTCTTATATAATACATTCCAAAGGAAGTCTCGAACTCCAATACGTTTAATAAATAGAGCGGACAATTCACACATGACTAATATAATATTTAAATATATACGTATAATATTCTGGTAGTTTCTAAGGCCATTGGTTTTTATGTCGATTTTTGCGATTATAACTTATATAATTTTTATTTAGAGGTAGCGCAAAATATGTGAGAAATTATTAAAAATTCAATTCTGGACTTCAGTGGAAAATTAACAGCCTGCTAATGTAAAAAACAAAAATTGTTTATTTGTATGTGCTGAGTAATCATCGGAACGAATCATTCAATACTCGAAAAAAAATCACCGGTAGAAAACTACATAATACCTGAGTTCTATAGGGTGCGTTCGAAGCCGGAGCGGAACATATATGCTTTGAATACAAGAAAATCTCTTTATAAGAGTATTTTTCTAAAATTAATAATTCAGTATAAGCTTAATTATATCCTATTAATATAAAATTCAATCATTCACAAACACTCACCAGCGATCATTCGAATCCTCTTCCTAAGGAGCTCATTACTCAACCGGGATTTGTTGAACTGATTTATTTTCGGTTTTCATTGTTATTCACGCTGCTAAATAAAGTGGATACAAAAGATATAATTAACGTTTCGCGTAAATTAAAATACGACGAGATTAAGTCGACGATAGAAATTGTATTAGTGACAATCTTTAGAGGATTGCAAAAAAGAAATCATTCAATAGACTCAAAAAAGAATATCTCGAGGAGTCATATTTACTCAGCTTACGTCCTAGATTGTTGAATAGTGATATGACTCATATCTAGGACCTAAGTTATTATTTTTTGCTTATACTACATCCACGACATTATTCTTATATACCGCTTAACTTAAATTTTAGTTTTAATTGTACATCCTGTATGGATATCAGCAATCAATATTGTTTAATAAAATTTATCGATTATTGTTATTGTAATTAATTCATGAATTTTACAGTGGCAGCCTGTAAATTTCCCACAGCTGGGCTAAGGTCCCCTCTCCCTTTGATGAGAAGGTTTGGAGGATATTCCACCACGCTGCTCCAATGCTGGTTGGTGGAATACACATGTGGCAGAAAATCGTTGAAATTAGACACATGCAGGTTTCCTCGCGATGTTTTCATTCACCGCCGAGCACGAGATGAATTATAAACACAAATTAAGCACATGAAATTCAGTGGTGCTTGCCTGGTTTTGAACACGAAATGAAAAAGATGCACGCATTCTAACCACTGGGCCATCTCGGCTCAATAAATTGTTAACTCTTTATGACATTAATAAAGATGGAAGAAGATTGAAATTCAAAATATATTTCATTCGAGTACGGTCGTATATTAAAAATATTAAATATTATATACCACGGCGACACTTCCACTCGACTTCGCAGCCATAAATATTTGACTCCAAGTATCGCTGAACTTGTAAATAAATAAATTAACACTGTATTATTAATTGCTGTCTTAGTTGCCACTAATGATGAAGTTTCCAAGAAATAGCCTTGTCATACCGCCTTGTAAACTTAATTGTTCTTCGATAAAGATTATTTAATAAATGTCTCATTAAATTAAAGTAAATTAAAGTTTTTCTTTTTCATAGCGATGATAAATAATTAAACCCGGTTATAACTTTGAGTTTTCTCATTAATAATTACATTTTCGTTTTACGTTCACTAGAATAATTCATAAGAAATATCATCGATACAATTGTATTGTATTGTTCCTTGTTCAAAAGGGGCCTAAACTTGCCTTGTACTCATAGCCGTAATATCGTCTACTGACTTCTCAGGCAATATTACCTTATTAAAATTATTATAAATATATACAATTGTTGTGTATATAATATCCTTTAAACCTTGGAGTTAAATATGTTAGCGATTCTACTTTTACTATCAGCACTATGGGTATACACCTTGGTTTAAAACAGGAAATAATTTACAAAAAAAGCAAAAAACAGTTAAAAGAAAAACTGTTTACTCTAAAAAAATATATTCAATTTGTTAATTTAGAAAAAAAGCCTTTTAAATTTACGTTCCTAGTTTTTGTTAGTGGTCTCCGCTTAAGTATATCAATAGTTTCAAATATCTTATATGAATTTTAAAAAGTACTTTTATGTTTCCCAAGCTGGGTACGGGTATTGGAATGCTATATAAGTTACTTAGAGAATAAAATCCACGTGTAAAGCCTTTAAAGATCAAAGTCTGAAAGCCTCACTCAAGTTGAAAAATATAACAATTGGCTTTTGAAACAATACTTGTAGCAAAAGTATGCCAATTGATACAAGAAGCAGCGAACTAACAAACACGTAAAATGACAGAGCTCTTTAGAGCGACTTCAAAGTAAAATGTAAGATATTTCTATAGTATCATGTATATTGATATTTCTGTATATTTCTGAAGCATGAAGTCTCTTTGAGAGTTAATATTAAGCCGGATTTGACTCGGTCTATATACACCCACATTTTAATCGACATCTCTGTTATATATTATTCATAATCAACATTGTTAATAATAAGCTTTATTCAACATTAACAGCCTGTAAATTTCACCATGCTGGGCTAAGGTCTCCTCTCCTTTTGAGGAGAAGGTTTGGAGCATATTCCACCAAGCTGCTCCATTGCGGGTTTGTGGGTAGACATGTGGCAGAATTTCGTTGAAATTAAACACATGGAGGTTTCCTCACGATGTTTTCCTTCACCACCGAGCACGAGATAAATAAATACAAATTAAGCACATGAAAATTCAGTGGTACTTGCCTGGGCTTGTACCCGCAATCATCGGTTAAGATGCACGCGTTCTAACCACTGGGCTATTTCGGCTCTTCAGCAAGCGTTATTCAAGTGACCTTTTATATTTGTAATTCCTTTGGTTCTGAATGCTGTGCAGAGAAGAACCCGCATTGAATAACATGGTTACTATTTCTCAAGTAAATGGTTAATATATAATTTTTAAAAACAATTATGTTATTATCAATCCTCTATGAAATTGGGGAATATTAACTTCGCGTTTATTAATTAGTAAAATATGACAAGTTAGTTGTTTTTTTTTTTAAATTAGGTTCTGCAAATAGTCTTGAATATAATCTTTGCAAGGTTTTGCTTTGAGATAACTTTGGATCCGAAGTTTATAATTGAAAATGTTTTGTTGTAGTATGGAGTTCTTACATGCGATGTGAGCTGTCAATGTGGAGCTGGTCCGTAAAATTGTAAATTGTAGTGTAGGGAGGACTGGATTGGTTTGAAATACTTTTTAAAATTTTGGTTGACTACATTTGAATGCACAATAGGTCGGACTTAACGTTCTGACAGTCGATATTTATACCGAACAGATATTCGCGATGGCAAACAAATTCTTCAATTAAAAATACATTAACAAGAATAATACCTACATATAGGAAAAATGTAAGTAGTATATGGACCTCATTTAAAATTAAAAACAAAATGGAACCACAGATATACTGAGCCGAACTAGTGTTAATACACTTGTTTTGCTCCGTGATATCCATGCTGAACACTGAACCGTTTCGTTAGAACCTTACAGTTCGTGATAAGGGTAGTTTCACTTGTTGTCTGAGTTTTTAAGTACCCATATAAGTTTCCTCACTCTAAACGGTTATTATATATCAACACTACAGTTGATTCTAAGTCTAGTCATTTACACCTAAATATTAAAGAAAAAGTGCTTCTAACTTATAGCTAGCCAGGCTCAATTTGCATAAATAGCCAGTTAGGCTTTGTAAATATCTCACTCCTGAACGAATTCTTTGAAATGAGAAGATTTGCAGGTTTTTTCATCACGCTGTTCCAACGCAAGTTGATCGATCTTATAGTACGATTTCGTTGAAATTAGACAAAAGACTTATATATTTTTAAAAAATATATAAGTTCATAAAAACTTAGTGGTACTGCTTTCTTTTAAGAAGTAAAATTATCAAAAAGAATAATCTTATTTCATATCGAATAAGCTTTATTCGAAAGCGAATAAAAACTGCAATGCAAGATATAACTGAGGCAAGGAAGACGTCACGAGTTACGTAAATATTATGTTCCACATCAAAGTTCGTAAATCATAGTCGATAAAAGTGACCGAATTTATAAAAAATAATCTGTACGTGTTGTGTAAATGATTGTTAACAACAAAATAACGATTAAATATTAATATAACTCTAAGACGAAGTATAAAAACAGCTGAGTCAAAATAGGAAAGATTATTCTTCTTACAAATAATATACCAGATGTAAGCAAGGTAACCAGGTTTACCCAAATATTTGGAATGAAGCCAAAGTAACGATACTTTGCGAGATGTTTTCTCAGTAAAGTGGTAGATGTTGATTTGTACAGAATAAGAAAAAAGAGTGCAGAAAAAAATGAAACAATTCCAGAATTTTTTAAAAGTTATATGAAATAAATGAAAAAGTAAGCCGACCTACTGTAAATAAAAAGTATATGTAAATAAAAGTTAACCCATTGTCACGGCTATTTTTATTTGATGCTTCGACGTTATCTATCTATACATATAATAAAATTGGAGTGTCTTTTTATAATATTAAAATGACCATTTTTTACTAAATGCATATGTATGTATATACGGTACATATACTAAGTACAACTTTTGTCTGTTTGTTCCGGCTAATCTCTAGAACGGCTGGACCGATTTTGGGAATTTCACTGACAGAAAGCTGATGTAATAAGGAGTAACAATAACTTTTTTTAAATTCAAACGCGCACGAAGGTGCGGTCGTATCTAGACCATTGTAAAATCAATTTATATTTTATTCGTAACTTCATATAAATTTGGTATAGGGGAATACCGGACCGCCTTTTAACCCGGTATTAGTACAAATGGCACTGCAATCGGTAGAAGGTTTTGTTCCGGATAGGTACCACCCACTTGTAACAATATATATCCTACCACCAAACTGCCATACCATTAAGTATTATTATATTTCAGTCTGAAGGCTGACTTTACCAGTAAAACTATGGTCTATTCCAACTACAAGAGAACGAAAGCCAAATAAACAATATTTGATATCAAATTTGCGGGATATAATTGGTCGACAGCTTGAATAATAATAATAATCATCTACGATATTCATAATTGATATGCGAATACCGGGGTTTAATAAGTAGTATATAAGGGGTTTAATATAAGTAGTTTAGTGGAATAATGTTTTAATGTAAATAAAGATGTTTTAGTCATTAATTTTTAATAGTGCCCAATATAACTGAGCTATTAGCAAATGACGTGGCATACAAAGAATCAAGGTTTGTTTAATTTTATTCCTTCTTCGATTGGAATAGACTATAGAGACACGAGGATCGCCTTGTGTTATATCACAATGTGCCACTGACGTAGAGAACTAACATGCTATGTCCATTGGTTATATTCCAAATCTATATCATCAATTGGATATATAAATAAGTTCAATCTGACTACATTGGTATACCCGTCAGGTGCAAGTTAGAATCGCGAATAGGATTTCGATATTTCGTAAAAGGTAAATGGATTTAATTGTAGTCTACACAGACTATAAATAAAAAGGCACGATTCTGGATATTGTAAAATTTAATAATAACAAAGGAACACGTGTTTCGAATGCTGACTATTCGCCGGTGATGAACGTATTGGTAAACGCTTAAAATAAACATATTATTTGAAGTATACAGATTTTATTTGGAAACTTTTTTTGAATGTGAAATTGCTTGGGATGAGAATAAAATTTAAAAATCGACTTTAAATAAATAAATATTGGCCAATATCACATACATTACTCTGATCCCAATGTAAGAAGCTAAAGCACTTGTGTTATGGAAAATCAGAAGTAATGACGGTACCGCAAACACCCAGACCGAAGAAAACTAATGAACTTTTTCTATATCGTCTCGGCAGGGAATCGAACCTGGGACCTCGGAGTGGCGTACACTTGATGACCGGTGTACACACTACTCGACCACAGAAGTCGTCAATTTGATGTCAAAGTTTTCTACATATAAGTATGTGGTGCTTAGCCATTAGCTGGGTTAAGTTCTCTTTTATTTTCGAGGAGGAGTTTTGGAGCTATAGTAATGGACGCTGTTCAGCGTCATAATTTTATCGGCATCGGCATCGGCAGGTCTCCTAGTGTTGTTTACCTTCATCGCCAAGCACGAGGCGAATCAGAATACAGAGGAAGACAATCACTTGGCATCTTGGCTATTAGATCATTGCATCAAATAGACTATTACTTATACTAATATTATAAATGTGAAACAACCTATGCCTGTTACGCGTTCACAGCTAAACCACTTTGATGAAATTGGGTATGAAGCAAGCTTGAACACCAAGTGAGGACTAAACCCTTAAATGCGAGTGAAAGCGCGGGCGACAACTAGCATTTTTATATGTTGCCTCGAGATTACCTTAAATATAATTTATTCCTCTCGGACGGGCATTTTACGATGTCGCCATGTGTTTCTGGCGTGATGTTTTCGGAATTGTCTATTATGGGCATACGACACATCACATTTTCATATTGTATAAATTCTTGGTATACGACTACGTAAACTAAGCTAAGAGTTATTAGTTTTAGGATGAATCTTCTACATTATATAAATTTCAGTATTGTCGTGTCTTGGGATGAAGAATATTTGCATAATAATTTCGGGTTGGTTCCAAGGCAATGAGATTTTCTGACAAGATAAATCTACAATCCAATACAGCCGTAGACAGTTTAGGTGAGTGAAAACCCAAAAAATTCAACATATTTTTTGCTTGGTTTTTGAACTTAGTTCCTAGATCAACATGCGATATTTTTTAGGACTAATTTAATCGGCCATGTTGAGAATCACGTGGGTAATCGGTAACCTAACCTGGGCAAACCAAATTATAGTGGTTTACTTGCCCAGTAAAATGTTTGCGATGGCAGTTCTCATCACTATATCGTTCTATAATATGGGAACACATATTTTAAAAGTATTAGAGTTTTTTCTGTTATTTAATTTGTCCGTTTTTTAATCAAATTATATTATTTATAATTGTTATAAAAAAATATGTTCGCATTTGAAATCTACTTGTTTCAAAACATATTGAAGCGTAATAATTATATGTATACGAAATAAGAAAAAAATAGATACGAAAGTATATAATATCGGTCTTGTGGGAAATGGGATTCAATCCCCAAGGTTTTATTACTTGGCTCATAAAAAATGTTGTAGCCGTTTTCAGCAATCGAGGTAAAGTTGGTTTTTATAATACAATATTACACATTAATGGGTTTTATTTGCGAGTAAAAATGTTAATCCATTTTTGCCTTTTACTATCTATACTTCTATACTAATATGAAAGTAACTCTGTCTGTCTGTCGCTCTTTTACTACCAAACCAATGAACCGAATTTGATGAAATTCGGTGTGAAGCAAACTTGAACTCCAAGGAAGGACATTTTTACCTAACACATGACAACCAACTAAAACACGAGCGAAGCTGCTACAACTAGTAAGGTATATATGGACAATGTAGCAAATACTATTGTATTGATAAAAACAAGATTACTCATTAAACAAATACAACTTACACTGCTGTTTCTTTTAGGTGTAACATCTTTCCGCTTGCTTTCAAAAGGGACGGAAGTGCGTAACGAGTAGACGGGTAACACCGCTGTTATGACCAATGAGCGCGCAGTGCTCCATGCTAGACTTGGCTGTCAGATGGTAGCAATTATATTTCTGAGCGAATATAATATTGTTTATTACCAGTGGTGATATATCAGATCATCGCATTAAATTTATTTTTAGTCTGAAATATTTTTTTATCGTTCTTATGCTTAGCTTTCTTTATTTTATCAAATTAAAACTGCTTGAATATTCAGAAAATGTGTATGATTTTAGATAATCTTATATATTAATAGCGTTAGTCTATTTTGTCCCAGTGATTATGGGACGATAGCTGCTCGTAGAAGATAGCTTATGGTCTTATTTTGAAGAGCTCCAGCCGTAGATGTGCAGAAAATTAAAGAGGATTATTGATTGCAATTTACTAAATTGTTACGATTTAACAAATAATAAATTTTAGAGAGTAGAAATAAGTTACTAGCTGGGTAGAGAGATATGCTATGGCTGTATAAAAAAATGTAAAACATGTGAATAGAAGTCTTCAGTTTATAAGGAAATTAAATCAAAACAAAACCCGTCATAACCTATTCCGGTTTCTAATTCCTAAAAAATTGTTGAATAAGTGCGAAGTTTCGCTGGCGACCGACTAGTTTGAATGAATAGTCTTATAATATTAAGTCAATACCCATGCTAAATCAAAATATCAGCAAGTCTGTAACAAAATAACTCACACCATAATTGAATTTCCGTTATGCTATTAAGGTTAGAAAATACTTTATCAGAGAAATATAACATTTTATTAATTTAATTTGGCATATTTTTTTTGCCAATAACAAAATAAAGATGACTTTTTTTTTTATTAATAAGCAACTTTAATTTTGTATTAAAGAAATAATAATAATAAAAAAAAAACAAATTTTGTTTGCTGACCATACAATCAATTCGTCACAAAAAGACAAAGCTGTAGTAGAAACCCAATATCGATTAAAAGAGTAGTCGTCAAAACAATGCATTTTGAATGCAATTCATTCTTACTTCGATCCAATGCTTCGTCCAGACTTGATAACAATTACAGTTGATTCTAAAGTAAGGTGAAATTCAAGAGAATATGAAAGAGAGATAAACTAAAATAAACTACGAATCGTGTTCCAATAAACCTTACCATTTTCTGCAAATTATCAACAAAGGTTTTCATTCGATTCCGTTTGTCTAGTCTGATAGTTTTTATTCTGTAATCAAAATATTCTGAAACTCATTTATTTGCTCAACTTATGGAAATTGTACAAGCCACTAAACAAAAAAAAAGTAAAATGAACGTACTCGTATAGTTAACATTTTCATATAAAATATGTACAGTATTTACAATATAACAAATAATTCTACTAGATTTTTGGTTATTTGTTTTTTTCAGAAATGTTGAAATATAATCAGCCCTATAACTATTATTATACAGAAGTACTATAATCTAATTAATGCGAAGGTGACTCTATTCATTCGTTTGTTTGTTACGCTTTCACGTGTTAAATACTCAAGCGTTGAAATCTATCTTCTATATACATAAAAGCGATCACTTCCAAGCACGAAACTCAGAAACTAAAACATCACTCACTCACATATAACATAAAATCACTCGATATAAATTAATCACGAAGTCTCAGAAACTATAACACCTACAAACTTGAAATTTGGCAGGTTCCTTATAGGGTGAAGACATCCGCTAAAGATTTTTACGGTTACCCCCTGGAGGGGTTTTGAAGTTTGTATTTTATACAAAGCCCCAGATTCATAAGTTCTGTATTTATATTATTATATATTAAACACTATCTTATATTATAAATTTAATTTGTTAATAAAACGAACACAGATATATGATTACGTATTCATCCCTTCCACACGAATTGAATTTTAAATTATTATATGAAATCAGTTTAAACGTATAAAGTTTTAATGATTATAATTAATTTGTTTTTGATATAATATTATTTTACCTAAATAGTAACAAAATTAAAAAAGTAAAAGTTAAGTAGCACTACTAGCACTAGCAGCCCGTAAATGTCCCACGGCTGGGATAAAGGCCTCCTCTCCCTTTGAGGAGAAGGTTTGGAGCATATTCCACCACGCTGCTCCAATGCGGGTTGGCGGAATACACATGTGGCAGAATTTCGTTGAAATTAGACACATGCAGGTTTCCTCACGATGTTTTCCTTCACCGCCGAGCATGAGATGAATTATAAACACAAATTAAGCACATGAAATTTCAGTGGTGCCTGCCTGGGTTTGAACCCGAAATCATCGGTTAAGATGCACGCGTTCTAACCACTGGGCCATCTCGGCTCACAAAGTTAAGTAACAACTTGCAAATGCCTAAGGTATAATCTTCTTTTGATGAAAAGGTTTGGAGCTTATTACACGACGCTTCTCCAAAGCGAGTTGGTGGATAAACATGCGATAAAATATTTTTGAAATTGCAATCATGCAGGTTTCTTTGTCGCCGAGAACGAGATAAATTATAAACACAAATTAAACACATGAAAACAGCAGTGCTTGCCTGGGTTTGAGCACGCAATCATCGGTTAATTTGCACGCGATCAAACCACTGGGACATCCCGGTGATATAAGGATACGACTATTTATTACAAGACTTCCCAAAAATGGCGGGTTATTTTTCAGGTTCCATGTTTGTATGTTTATCTTCCACCATAAGTTTTAAATGCCTGGACAGTTTTTGATGTGTTATGGATATCCTTAGGATCCTCACATCATCCCGAGGGACACTTACTATTTTATGAGTTTTTTTGTTTAAAAATTATTTTGAAAATATGCAAATGAAAGGATTTTAATTTAAATGATTCTAAGTTTAATTCCTAGAACCTCGAAAAATGCATAGTTTAATTAAACTTAAGATTATAAAAATCAGACTTTTTACTAAAACTCTAAACTTAATTAATTATAAAAATTTTACGGCGCCGCTTAAATTAATTGAAGTAGATTTATTTAACCGTTGAGATAGTTAATGTAATTTAGGACGCTGTTACGTGGTCGCCAGGTGGTGAGGAGAGTCGTTAAAGTTTATTCCCGACACGATATTGTCTAAAACAAAACCTTTATTTATTACTTAGTCATTGTTTTAACTTGGGTAAATAATATGATAAGGCCTTATTTTCTCTTTGTAAGACAGGTTTTATCGAATATAACTACGCCTTTTTTTCAAAGTTACCACTAACCTACAGGAAGGTATCTGGACCCCTTAAACCGGGTTATATACGCTTGTTAAAAATTGAGGCTGTACACGGAGCGATATCTTAAATAATAATACTATCGATTCTCTGCTCTTAGACCCCTAAGGTAATTAGTTCTTTTGATGTTGATGTTTAAACACCTTTATAATATCTAATATAGTAACTCGTTAAAAAGAAAATTCAACGGTACATTTGGGAACAGTTGTTAGTAATTTATTGGCTTCTGAAGATGATGATCTTAAGTGGAAAGATATTTCGGTGAGTATTTTATCGAAAAAGGTTTCAAAAGTATTTGCCACTTTACATATCTATGCCCAAGTTAAAAATAAAAATATTTGTGGAAGTTAAGTATTACCTCAGAATTATTTTATTGAAAGTTTTTATTTAATTTGCAATGTGTTTTTTTGTCAATGTGTTTGACTTTTGGTCATTCTGCTCATCCTACGGATCTGAAATTGTGCATTAAGGTCCAGACCCGCCGACAATAAATTTTTATTGCATACATAATAAATTGATTTTCTGTTCATAAATTGTTTGGCTACAGACATTAGAATTCCTTAAATGTTAAAAAAATATAGACACGAAGTGTTGTATAAATATTTCATTATTGTAACCCTTCCAAGTTTTATCATGACATGATTGCTGTATTTAGGGTTGGCTCTCGACGAACAAACTCCTCAACGATTAACAGCTCAGATATGAAATTTCGGATACACAAACAAATGTGTCTAAGTGCTTTCACAAAATAGCTGTCACATACAAGATTGGTTCCTAACAAGGAAACTCCTCAACAATTAACAGCACAGTCACAAAATTACATACACGCATTTGATTATGATAACACGATAAGTTTTATCATGAAATAACCCTGGTAATCAATGTTGTTCATGAGGATTTTAAATTATTCAAAGGACAACAGCACTGACAGGATAGTATATATACATACATATATTTAATTATGGGACCCGTTCTAAAGTCTGGCATTAATATGATGGTTTTAAGGTTACTAAGTCCAAATCTCAATATCTACAATTATAGGCAGAATACAGTCAGGGCCAATGACCTGACTGTATTACTTATTTTATATTTTTTTAAGAATTATGGGTATTTTATTTTATTACTGGTATCCTAGCAGGCTAACTATGCAGTACTATATAGCTAGCCCAGATAAAGTTGTCTATTAGACTCAAAGTTTTTGATGCTAGCCAAGCCTTTGTTGCTTTCAGTAAGTTCAAGTCAACAGAAGGAGATTTATTAAAGAATTAAATTATTGTGAATTATCAAGCAAGTCACTTGTCAACAATGATGTAATAATTAAAATCAACAGTATAAAAATATCTAGTCAATAAATAGATAAATTATTAGTTATAGAACATTGTAAAAACAAGGTTTCATTTAAATGATCTAAAAATAAGAAAATAAACTTCGAAGACAATCAAACCCATCATTTTGTTATATTACATAATTTTATACGATATAATAGCTTATCCTTAAAATAAATACTTGCCAGTACGAATATTTACAATAGGCTGTGACAGATTGATAGACAAACAAGAGAGTTACTTTATTAATAAGTATTTCGTTAGTTTAATCAGATTTATGAAAGACCTAGATAACACAAAGGAAGAACAATTCGTAAAACATTTGGCCTGATGTTTTACAAAATATGATTTCACCTTTATTTTTATTAAAAGATGCTTACCTATTTATATAAAATTTTGTACATAAATATTATTCTAAATGATAGGTTAGTACGTAATATAAAGATCATTAACTTTTATAAAAGTCAAATTAAAAAAGAAAGATAACGAAATAATTATTAAAAAATATACAACAAGCCAGAGCAATGATACGAAAATATGATACGAAAATATATCAATACCAAAACCAGCAAATCTCTGTTTGTCTTAAATTATGATATTTGATATTCGGTTTAAGAAGTTCCAATATCAATTTAGAGGCATAGTCAAGTAGGAGAGGTAGTAGTAGTAGAGGAGTAGTAGTAGGAGAATAAAATAGATTGTATCGCTTAACTTTAGTGATACAATATAGACAGTTTAACTCGTACAAGATATACGAGCTTTGTTGAATCATTGTGTTAAATAACAACAGTTTCTTATAATACACGACATTTCAACTCGAGGTATCAGGCAGACTTTATTTTTCTCTGATAATAACAAACCTCCACATTGTGTGCTATCCGGGTACGGCTAATATTATGTTGTTGAGCTCTTTTTTAATGTCCCCTTGTATTTCCGGATAGAATCATAACCGACATTTGAGGATACAAATTACTTTCGTTTTGATTAGGCCTTCTTCGTCGTTGATATATTTAAACACTAGCTAAAACCGCGACTTTAACTTGCCATGAAAAGACATTGCTATTGTGTTAATAAAAACTAGAACAACGTGACTTTTTCGTCGAACCTGTTAGACTGCAATGCGAAAAATCGATCCATAGGCACGCACTACTTTGTCAAGTCATGTCTTATCTTCAACAAGCACTGAGCCAGCATGGTCGACTTACTTTATAAATAATTGTTCAAATTTATATCTTTAAAAACACCCCGATTTACTGAACTGAACAGTTTAGTATTTGTCTTTTTAAATGTTTTGATTATATTGTTATAATTTCAGAACAAATTATAATTTGTATTAAGGCCTTAATTCAAATAAGTCTTATGTAAATAAACGTTACAAAAATATAAATTGTATTGTATTACTAATATTTTGTTAGGTGAGCTGCTAGACGTATTATAATATAATATTTTCTCGGTGGTAGGGTTTGTACAAGCCCGTTTGGATAGGTTCCACCCACTTATCAGATATTCTACCGCAGCAGTACTCAGTATTGTTGTGTTCCGGTTTGAAGGGTGAGTGAGCCAGTGTAACTACAGGCACAAGGGACATAACATCTTAGTTCCCAAGGTTAAAGTAATGGCCAAATAATCGCTGTTATTACAGCATAGACTTGCCAATCGTAAAAATTTTGACGGATGTGAGAAGAAAATAATCAAAAATCGGATTAAATTTTTAATATATAAATATTTTTTAATATAATATAATAAAAAAGTCTTTTCCTTTAAATTATATTCCCATAGTGAAATTTTCAAGTAATAATAGCATTCAAGCTTCGTGCAATCGACGTGAAACGACAATATTTAAATTACATCTAAGCTTTTACTTATGTGAAATATAAATAAAAATACAGTACAGTACAGCAAAGAAAAATTGGATTTCAAATGAAAACCAATTTATATTGAATATATATAATTTATAATACCTTGAATTATATCGATGTAGCAAATTCAAAACTTGAGATAAAATTATTTATACCATTTAAGCTATCGTTTAATGATTTAATCGGTCATCGGTTGTTGTTGTGGTTGTACTTTTGATGATTCATTAATAAACTACTGGGTCAACCGCGAAACTTTTTTGAAAACTTGACAGGTTTTTTTTTAATTCATTTCATTGTAAACAACTCTTTACTTTGTAAGTCACTTTTTCATTGCCAAATGTAGTATTTGGCACCAAACTATGGTAACTTTATTAAATGTTTTTTTTTTTAGACAAATACACATTAGTATACATTAGTTCAGTTAGAATTGGAGTTTGTCGATAGCAATTTACTTAAATTTTGTTTACGTTTAATTTTTTCTTTTACCGCTCTCTAGCCGGCCAGTACCATTTCAGTCGCTAAAATTAATTCTTTGTTAAATTATAATTTAGTAAATTGCAATCAACAATCCTCTTTATTTTTCTGCACATCTACGGCTGGAGCTGTTCAAAATGACCATAACAGAATTTTTATGTGCAGCTATCGCCCCGTAATCACTGTGAGAAAAATCGTCTTACGCTATTAATATATAAGAAGATGGAAATGAATCTGTCAAATAAAATTTTCGACCAAATTACAACCAAATGGTTCTCTCGTATCGGATAGTTACGTCAAGGTATCTTCATACAAAACTCAATAATAAAAATCAGTTTAACAGTACACCAATGTCGAAGCTTGCTTGCATAATTACCACCAACTCATCACATATTCTACCATCAAACAACAATATTTGGTATTGTTCTGTCTTTGAAGGGTGCTTAAGTCAGCGTACCTACAGGCATGAGAGATATAATGTCTAAGTTCCCAAAGTTGGTTGCGCATTTGTGATGTAAGTAATAAGTGATGGTAGTATTTCTGACCACTGGCTATCGTGAACTTTATCCTGTCTGCCAATCTACTTACAATAAAAAATAATACAATAAACATTTTTTTAAAATCATTTTTGGATTTTGACTCATCAAAATATGATAGTACCGACATTTAATAATATTGAAATTAATTAGTACCGTGTTAAGCTACAAAGCATCATAATAACCCTTCGCAGTAGTAGTAACAGCAGAAACAAGAATAAAACAGAAAATAATTTAGGTTTCAATTCTTTCGGGGGCTATAAATGGCGAAAACTTTGTTCCTATAGTGCTAATTAAACTTGTACCTCTCTGAAGTAACTAAATTATTTATTGTTAAGTAAGAAGTACCATTGAAACTTCGTCAAACATTTTGAAAGTCCGATAAATTTTCAAATTAAAATTCCGACAATAATTTAAAATGTACTAAAATTAAAATTACTAAATTTTATGTCATAAACGATGTTAGACTTGAAAGTATTCCTTTCTGGAGTTCGTATTTGTCAATTTAAATTCAACCCCAGGCAGGCACCACTGAATTTTCATGTGCTTAATTTGTATTTGTAATTCATCTCGTACTCGGCGGTAAAGGAAAACATCCTGAGGAAACCTGCATGCGTCTAATTTCAACGAAATTCTGCCACATGTGTATTCCACCAAACCGCATTTTATCAGCGTGGCGGAATATGCTCCAAACCTTCTCTTCAAAGGGAGAGGAGGCCTTAGCCCAGCAGTGGGAAATTTACAGGCTGCTAATGTATGTAATGTATTTGTTAAAGGAATATTACTTGTCCCTTTGTAGCATACAGGCTTTATGTATGTATGAAGGGTTCCAAGTTCCAAGGGTGCGTTTACGCGTGTGCAATTTTTGGGAGATGGCGATTTTACTACGTCTAGAACTAACGCCGCTTAATAATTTAAACGCAATCTAACTGGGCATGCTTTTGCCTTGTTCCATCCATCCGACTATCTGAATTTCATTAGTAGCCTACTTTATAACTAATGTTCGCTATTTGAACAAATATTTTAATATGAGGCCGAAACATAACAAAATATCTTTCCTTCATTTGTAGAATTTTAGTATATTAATTTGAGTATATTAAATTTACGATGGATCGTATTACCTATATTTATAATATTAACGTTCTAAAAAGTATTTTATAAGTATTTTATACCAATTTGAAGACTTTATTTATAACTTATGGTCACAGACTGAAGCTTCCTTCCTTCGCTCCTTTGATTCGTATAATCTTAGTCAAAAACAAAACCAATATATTGTATTTGGCTTTGACTGATGATATTTTTCTAATTATAGGAGCGACTTTCTACAAAATGGATCTCTCGAAGCTTCTGTAAACGCGGGTACCACAAGTACTAATTCTGGGTCCATTTTATTTCTTAATTATATAAATGAGCTACCGTATCTTTTGGGTGACAAATATAAAACATTATTGATAACTTAAAAAATAATAATAAGTCAATATAATATGACTTCGTGGAAAAGAATCCATCAATTGTAGTAGATAAATTAGCTTAATGTGCGATAATATCACAAATTAAAAAAAAATACATTGTGCACCCTTCGTAGGTATGCATAAGGTCTCACTTCCATAAACGAATGTCCTCTGGTATTCTATTTTGGACTTGTATCCGATATCAATATATTTTTTTGGCTCTAGACTCTGATAGAAATAATTTAATATATAAATATATATACATATATCCTAAGTTTGTTGAAGGACAATAGCTCAAGGTAACAGGCACAAACTTGCGAGGAGGCCCTTTTAGGAGGCCCTTCAACCATGGCGCGATTGACGCTTAATATTGAACATTAATTTTCCATATATTTGTGTATTTGACAATGATGTATATTCGTAAACGATGAAGCCCTAAAAAATTGTAACGTATGTGCACTGGCCGATATAGAGTAAATAATTATTTTGTAGGACAATATGTACGCCTTTTCAACAGGTTTCCATGAAACGTGTATATTTAATTTTAAAATAAAAAATAATAATTACAAAACCTTTGTGTGAAAAAGATTTTATAATAAAATTAAGAATATGAGACATGATAAAATACCTTGAAAACGATCGCCTTCAGGCGGTTCCGAAAAAAATATATGATATTATTAATCATAAATATTGTACAAATTATAACATAATCTTGCTGAAATATTAAACATTTTTTTTTTATCGAAAATAGAAAGACCGACTGGCAAATTGACTACCTGGTGGTAAGTGGTTACATTGCCATCGAAAGAAATATTAACCATCTGATACATCGTCCATGCGCCATCAACCAAATTAACTAATATGTTATGTCTCTTCTACTACTGTACTTACACTGGTTCACTCACCCTTCAAATTGGAAGACAAGAATACTAAGTATTACTGTTTGACAGACATATGTGATGAGTGGATGGATGATTTTCGCCGGTTCCTCTTAGTTCTGTAGCGTATCTTTCCAAACAGAGGTACCTAGTTGATTTTTGACAAAAATTAGCACTCGTGATACTTTAGTATATACTTCAAATTGTCCTGACAAAATATTGTTATGCAATAAATTTAAATATTAGTAGAAAATAAATATATTTATTTATTTTGGTATTATAGTAATTTTCGTGATGATAGATTGAAAAGTAAAGGCGATGCTAAAACCATCTGGTGACGAGTTACGAATCGTACAATGATATAATTGTAAAATATAAGCAGAAGTTTTACCATTGCTTAAAATGAAAGCAGCCAGTATGAATAGCAGCAGAATACAAGATCAATTACTAACGGAAATTAAACAATCGTGCAGTTTGGGCTCTTCCTCGCTGGTTGTGCCACTCGGATGAGGGCTTCAAAACTAGTCTTATTACCTGGGCAAATACTCTGCAACAGTTTAATTGCTGTGTATTATTTAAGGCCTCAAAAGACAAGCTCATTCATGATATCCGTGATCTTAGTAGATAATCACAAAATATTTGAAAAATTGCGCGTCTTTCTTCTTTTAAAGGAATCATTAATATAAGTGGTGCGGAGTCTAAGAAAAATCTTGAAATATTGCGTATATCTTATAAATTATTTTACCTGACTGAGTATTGGTGTTCATTGTATCAACGTCGTTACTTTTAGTCAGTGTTCTGTATATTTTATATAATAGTAGTATCTCTCAAAATATAATCATTTGTTAAAATCATAAAAAGCTTTACAATCTGTCGTAACAAATAACATTAGGTAATATATATATATTTTTCTTATAACTTAAGACAATGACCTAAGATTTTGATCGTTAATCGACAGGGCAGGCTGTTATACCGCAGAATGGCGCCACATGGTCACTCGAAGACAAGTATCCACTTATTTTGTCCGTCGTTAAACTCAATGAGCGGTCGAAATCGTAAATTCTTGGCGCTCATGATGATTTAAATTCACCAACGTTTATTTTATTTCCATAACAGAGTCAAATGAAAACGATCAACGTCCAATGCAATGATTGAATTCTTATAAATAATTTATTCGAAAGAAAATTGTATTTTTATTTATCAATCATTTATAATAGCCTGCATAATTTAGCCAGCGGTATAAAACCTGGAAACAAAGTTCGTTTATAACAAATTTGACGAGATTAAGCTGAGGAAGTTTGGAGCAGAGCGTCTAATTTACATTGGAACGTCAATTGCGTTAAATTATAGTTCATCTAATTGTACACAATCATCTCATACATCTTTGACAAAATTTATCTAATTTATAAATAAAACTAAAAGAGCTATAGTTACATCTAGTACCAAAAGCATAAATAAAAAAAAAAAAACATAAACAGCCTGTAAATTTCCCACTGCTGGGCGAAGACCTTCACTGCCTTTGAGGAGAAGGTTTGGAGCAAATTCCAACACGCTGCTCTAATTCGGGTTGGTGGATACACATGCGCCAGAATTTCGTTGAAGTTAGACACATGCAAGTTTCAGATGAATTATAAACACAAATTAAGCACACGAAAATTCAGTGCGTTTGCGTTTTATTAATATTCTCATAATCTCGATTTAAAAGTAGTTATTTGCTTTAATTGAAGGCATCACGTAACAAAATGTTGGGAATTTATTATACAAAAATTTTATCGTTAAATATTTTTCTTCATTTCGTTTAATAATATCTTCAATTCTCGAGAGAAGATGACGCAAAACTGTGCTCATTAATCGAGAAATTTCTAACATAAAAATAATATTTATTCGCGTTAATCGCAGCTATGTCTATTTATATATTTTGTATATTTGTAAGTTAGTAGTCAGTAGTAATGTATGAAGCTTTTATTGTTATTGTATTTAATTCGCGAGAGTTCAAATAATCCCTTATTTCTTTCTCCTTTACTTACTTTAGCTCCTATTGTTATGGTAATGTGTTTGTTTTTAACGTTTAAAAATGGAGGAGGTTCTTAATTGTGACGTAAATATTTTTTATCTGTTCGATACTTGGTAGGGCTTTGTGCTAGCCCGTCTAGGTAGGTTACCACCTACTCATCAGATATTCTACCGCTAAACAGCAGTACCTACTGTTGTGTTACGGCTTGAAGGGTGAGTGCGCCAGTGTAACTACAGGCACAAGTGACATAACATCTTAGTTCGTAAGTTTGGTGGCGCATTGGCGATTTGAGTTAATGGTTAATATTTCTTAAAGCGTTATTGTACATGGACGTTGGTGACTGCTTATCATCAGGTGCCTTATTTGATCGACATATATATTTTCTATAATTATTTTATAATATGTTTTTTTTTTCTAATAACATATTATGTTTCTTCGCCTCGTTTTAAAATAGACTCGAATTACAATTTGAAAAATCAAGAGTTGTCTTATTTATCGTTCTCTGGAGTAGAGTAATATTTTCAAAATTCATGAACGTAAATTTATGCGAATTTCTTTATTAACCCATGACTTTTAAATGCCAGGTTGAATATATTTATATTTATGGGATCTCGTTAGAAACCTTACATCATCCCAGTCGTCAATATCTATATCTAATTTTGTTAAAAATTCAATATTGTGGTCATCTCTTGACCGATTTCTGCTACTTTCATCATATATTACAAGCTTTCTTTTATTTCACGTATTTATCAAACGTTTGTAACTCCTTCCATGAAAAAAATCCATTTGTCGGTGATATACATACATGATATTAAAGGTTTACTGTGACATAGAATTCAAATTAGCTTTATGAATGTCAAAGGTTTGGGTGGTCGAATGTTTTCAACAAAGGACTAAAAATATTTACAAATCTGTAACAATTATTTTGTGAATTTGCTTTTATAATTTTAATTGACGAAGGATTTGTTTCTATGACGTTCAAATACAACGTGTTACTGCTAGTTTCATTTACAAAATATATATTATTTTAAATAAAATAATGAAGGCATGTAAGTCATATAAGCCATTGCTGAGCTGAAGCACTCCTCTTTTCTCGAGGAGAAAGTTTAAATTTATTTCAGTTCGCTGCAGTATTTAAATATTCTTATATACATGTTGCAGTTGTATAGCCTTTCTTGCGATGTTTAATTTACCGCAAAGCTTAAGATGAATTATAAACACAAATTAAGCAAATTAAAATTCAATGTTGCTTGACTGGATTTGAACCTGTAATCGTTCTAATTCAAGTGTTTCGGCCACATCGTGGCATGTTTTTAAATTACTTATTTTTTTTAAATATAGCGTATTATTTCCACTTAGTCGAACACTTTAAGGTCGAGCGATTTTCCAGCAAACGTTGCCAAAACTATAATAGCTTAAACGATGAGGACTAACGTCATGTCCGATGATTAATGACGTTTAACAGATGTTGATGTAACAAATGTATAGGAAGTTGGGATCTCCATGAATAGTACACCCTTCAATTCATCTACGTACCGATGACGATAGTACCATGACGCGTAGTTTTTTTCTTTCTAAATTTTTATATATTAAAATCCATACACGTTGACCACACAACCTCATGCTTGTTTCAAAATCGGTCAAAAACCGTTACCTATACGAATATTATTAAGAGGTGTGATTCGTTTGTATGTATTAGGTAATATCCGGAAGGAAAGACGCAATCCAAAAAAAAAAAACTATTAGAAAGCTGGTTTATTTCTGAGTGTTATTGATTATATAATATATTTATGTCATAACATTTTCTATATTAATAAATCGCTCCCGTGTGAACACAGGGCGGGTCGCCATTTAAACCGTATTTATGTTAGCTTTGCTTTCAGCGCGAAACAGCTTACAATATACAATAACTGAATTTGATTAAACATGTTTGTGTAGAATAATGTACTAGTTTACAAATAGAACTCGGTACAGGCTCTTAATCGCTGCATAATTTGGATTCAAGTTAAGATATTGGTTTAATTCGTATAACTTTGAAAATTTTAAGTGTCGTTGCCCCATTATAAGAAATTACTAATAATCCTTTTTACCCCTCCAATTAAGATTAAAGATTGTACTGGGTATGGGGGACAGCAATAGCCCAATGTTTAATATGTATTGTACTCGTAAGGTATTCAGACGTAGATTTATAGCAGCTTCGATAATACTATTGCCTGTAAAGAGGTTTGGCGATGAACGCGAATAGCCATTCAGGTATAAACACAATAACAGCCATCTCCAATATATTTTTACGTCATCGACTGATAACGGCCTCATAATCGTGTCGTAAATATTATAAATATCTTTTTTTTACAATACGTAAGAAGTAAATGGGTCACGTATTTTTTTATGTAAAATATAGCAAATGAACAAGATGCTCCCCTGATAGAAAGTGACAACTACCGCCAATAAACATCTAGAACATCTGGGGACATGCAGGTGCGTTGCCGGCCTTTCGAGAATCAGTAGGCTCTTTTCTTGTATTTTCCCAAGTCGTATCATTTGTAAAAAGCCTCCGTTGAAAAATGGTTCTTAAAGTGATTGTGTAAAGTACAATTTTTTTTTTAAATCGCGCGTGAGTATTTGGGATGTTTGGAACATCTAGGTGGTACTGATGAATTTTTTAATTCTGATGCGATGTCCAAACGAAAAATTCAGCGGCCGGGATTATTACTAAAATTATTAGTATTAAAGTATTAAATGAAATATTAATATCGTTCACTAGTAAAAATATGAAAGAAAATAACGACTAAAAGTATCAAAATAAACACATCAATTAAATCTTCTAAAAATACACAACAACATAGATAGAAAAACAATAATAATACTACTCGCTCAAAGCAGATATAATTGAAGTCTTTTAATGTATTATATATGTATATGGAACACGGCAAATATTATCTTTTGTTTATTTTCGTACTGTAAATATTAATACAATCATTATTAATAAAGTCAAACAATATTTGTGAACTATAATTAAAACAACTATATCGAACGTAGCGTAAAATCGTCGCAGGCTGGATAACTATTTTCATTATAATTCCATTTAATTTTATTTTTCCTTGACACAAAAATCAAAATTTATGACGAATTGGTAACCAGTTTAATGGAAAATGACTTAAGTAACGACGTGAAAGAAATGTTAAAACAGTATCACGATTGGAAGAAAACGCGAGGAAATGAACCGTTATGTGAAAGATTTTTCCATTTATTTGGGTAGATTTCTGAAAAAAACAAATTACTCGTAATCAGCACCGATTGATATTGATTGATACGATAATATTATTCATCTAATAATAACATTAATTATTCGATGTGCATGTGCGTGTATAAAATAAAAGACGATTTTATAAACGTCGACGTCCGCGTCATGGCGTTTATTTGACCGCGCCGCCTGTATGAAATTATCCTAAATGTTTAATAACAAGCGTCAAATTTTAATCTGCGGACGTGTTTATCTCGCGTCCAATTTTAAAGTAACAGTTTACTTTATTAAAAACTTTAATATTATAAATGTGAAAATTTATTGTAATTTCGGTAGTTCGGGATGGCAAAATAAAATTATGTTCTTATCTCTCTATATTTCTTTACAACCCTCACAACCAGTCAATTGTTGTCCTTATGAGAGCTCAATCATTTTTAAAATAAGTAATAGTGTTACATGCCAGTATTTAATGTTATTCCATATAAAATAATATTAACTAAAGTTTAACAATATGTAATAATATGTGATATTATTAATGATATAATTAATTATGATATCCTATGACGTAGCACCGTATTGGAGGCTGGGGCTAGTCTCTAACATTAGTCACATCAATCGAGTTACGGAGTTCTATTGGACAGTGCAATAATTGTTATATTATTATTTTTTTTATGTCAGAGGTGGCAAACGAGCATGAGGCTCACCTGATGGAAAGTGACTACCACCGCCCATGGACATCTGCAACACCGGGGGGCTTGCAGATGCGTTGCCGGCCTTTCAGGAAAGAGTACGCTCTTTTCCGCCGGCGAAAGCTGGTTCCACAGAGTGGTTGTGCGAGGCAGAAAATGTCTTAAAAATCGCGCTGTTGTGGATTTTCGGACATCTAGGTGGTGCGGGTGTGGATATATTCAAGTTTATAATAACTTGTTGTGTTTAATGGTATCAATGTAGACTTTAATGTCGTAATTTTGTTTTAATTCTTATATATAAATATATTTAATTTCATAATTTTCAAGCTTTTCTTTTACTATACGTTTATTGATGTAATTTGATTATATTATACAATTTGTTAAAGTACAGTTACCTATTTGATTTTATGTATGTTGAGTCTTTGTTGAACTTCAATAGTTTAGTATCAGTGGAAACTTAGCTGTTGTATATATTAATGTATATTAGTCTCTAGTGTGTTTGCCTAAAAAATAATAAAAAATCAATACTCTTCAGATATTCTAACGCTAAACAGCTATACTCAGTTTTGTTGACTACCGGTTTGGAGTGTGAGTTAGGTAGTGAAACTACAGGCACATCTTAGTTCCCAAGGTGGGAAGTGCATTGGTGTTGTAAGGAATAATATTTCTTAAGCCTTCAGCATATAAGGTCGACGGTGCGACCAGTTGGAAGGCTTAAAGGAGGCCAGAAAAGGAAAGGTGAGTGGTCTTAGAATCTCATGACGTATGATAAATTCGCTTATAGAAAACACCAGATATAAGGAAATTACATAGAAGCACCATCACATCGCGCCTTGGTCGAAATTTGATCGCAATTGAATAAATAATTCATAAAAGTATAAGTTTATTGTTTTGAATTAGAATTGGATAACATTTCATTTATGACATAACCTCTGTCAAACAAAAAACGACAAAGAAAAAGTAAAAACTATTTAAGTTTGACATGGGTTAACATTGCAAGTACGAACGTAACTTTTATAGTTTTATTTTAGTGTAGTTGCTGCCTGTGGTTTTGCTCGAGTTAATAAAAGAGTAAACTATATACTTTCTTGGAGTTCAATCTTTTTCCATAACAATTTTCGTCAAATTCTGTTAGGTTAGGTTAGTCCGTGGAAGCGCCTGTCTCCTAAGCTTTCACGCGCACAGTTACTTTCACATTTAGAATACTTGAAAATGACAGTATATTTTTAACATATGTTATGTTCACATGTGTTACTAATCTGCATTGTTTTTCTATGTAAACTTTAGTTATGGTAATTCTGACGTTACTCCGTGCGCGCAATATATTTAGGAATACAAAGTTATCTTCACTCTTTTAATACTTATCACTTTTTTAATATAAAAACCAAAATCAAATTATACATTCTTTGAATAAAACTTTTACAACCGTTGTTAACCGGTTCGGAATATACATTTTACCGAGAACAACCGACAAGTAACTCAGTAGTTCCTCTTTGTAACATTTAGAATACAAAGTTATGTCACTCAAATACAATTAAATGTATCCTGCCTGAAATTCAACAAGTATTAGTTGACGCTTTTTTATCATCTATATAATCTTGTGTTGAGTAATAAGCCTTATTATTTTCACAAATGATTTAAATTAATGAATCGGCAAGTCATAAATATCTGCGGAACAAATACCTTGCACTGAGAAGGATTTATTGACTTGGGACTAGACTCGTCTCGACTTCATCCGGCTGTAATAAGAATTTTATTTACTTTCTGGTTCCAAACTTAGCGACCCATTCAATACCACAATTTCATCGAAGTAGACCCAACCGCTGAGAAAGAATTCAATTACATACATAAGTGCGAAAGATATGTACACTAACTTTATTTACATAGGATTTATTAACAACGTTATTTGTATATAATTGAGACCTTAACAACATTAACATACAGCATTACTTAGCCGGCCTTAGCCCAGCAGTGGGAAATTTACAACAGCCTGTAAATTTCCCACTGCTGGGCTAAGGCCTACTTTCCTTTTGAGGAGAATGTTTGGAGCATATTCCACCACGCTGCTCCAATGTAGGTTGGTGGATAAACGTGTAGTAGAATTTCGTTGCAGGTTTCCTCGCGATGTTTTCCTTCACCGCCGAGCACGAGATGAATTGTAAATATATCATACAATTGTAAGTCATCGTCATCATCGTCATGATCCTCCTGCCCTTATCCCAATTTTGACTTGAGGTCGTCGCAGCATGTCTTCTCCTTCCATACTTCTCTGTCGGACGTCATCTCACAAGTAACATTCTTTTTAACCATATCGTCGTTCACACAAACCATCCATCGTTTCTTTGGTCATCCCCTACCTCTATATCCAATCACATCCATGCTCAAGACTTTCCTTACAACTTGGACCTCATTCCTCCGCATAACATGCCCATACCATGACAGCCGGTTTCCACATAGCTTCTCGGTTACCCGTTATTGTCATAGTATATATATATATTTAAATAAATGTTTATTTATCTTCGTAAAAACAAGATCAAATTTTAAACTAAATTATGTACGGAGTTGGTGGCTATTATAGGCATAGACCTATATTACAGGTCACTGGCTCTTTCCCCATAGGATTTAATTTAGTATATGTTAATATAAATCGTAATATTTATTCTAATAACTATTTTTATTATCTAATAATATACGGTTCAGTATTTTCAAGTCTATACTCAATGTCCCTGTGGCGCAGAGGATAGCGCGTTGGACTTCTAATCCAAAGGTCGTGGGTTCGATCCCCACCAGGGATGGTACGAATGTATACTTTTTGAAGTTAAGATTTTCTCGATTTTTTTGACGTATTTAGATTATATTGTGTTGCATACAGGATTTACACTACTGCTTAAGTCGTTGGGAAATACTTGTTTATATATTATTTCCAGAAATAATGAATTTTATGACAATTAAAAATATTAATAGAGGCATTATTAAGAAATTAAAAGTCAATTTTAATATTATTTATATTTTATATATATATTTTTAAATGTACAGTAGGAACTATATCAAATTATAATATTGGCGGTTTGGTAAAAATCAATCAATCCATGTAAAGGGCAATCCGTTTAACACGTCACGTAAAAAATAAGCCTTTTTTGATAACCACTCCCGCATGTCATCCGCCGTCCAGTTCTAATGAATTAAATATCCTGTTTCATAAAAAATACACAGCATGTATAGCCTTTAAAATTTATTTCAACAGTAAGAACTAAATTATAAAAATGCGTCAGTTGAAAAGTGTTATTTTGGAACGTAATTATTGAACTAAAAAAGTGCACTCTTTTCTCTTATATGCTCCGATAATTGGACGTTATATTTTTACCTTAAATCCCTCATATGCCTAATCCCATAACAGGAATATAGATTGATTAAAATTCAATGAATAAACAATGAACTCGCCAGTGTAATTAAACATTTCAATCAAACGCTTAGCCTTAGCCTGATTGATTTGTTTTTTGCACACGAACCAGATTGGCATTTCGAGCGATTATAATGATACGTCAAAATATGTGTGTGTAAGTGGAGTAATTAATAATATTAACTTCATTGTGGTCCTTATTTTTACAGATATTAATAATACAACACTAACAACCGAACTAGTAGGAACCGTATGTTAAGTCAGTTCCTTAATATACGATAACTTCTTTTTTTAAATTAAGAAGTAAGTGCATAAAAGGCAGTTGGCATTTGTGTTTTTAGTAATCGTGCAAGATCTACAGATTCTGAACGATGTTAAAGTAGTCAGTCCAATTAGCGTTCTGGAACTAGCTACTTTTAACTAGTAGGTCTCCCGCGACACTTCGCGTTTATCTAGACACGCGGTAGCGTGTCAGCCAAGTTCTAGTAACAGAACTGGCTAGTAGCACCGTGTGTAATATTACACGAACCATTTGGAGCCACTTTTGACCTCCTCATAACTCAAAAACTATTTGACATAGATGTGTCAAATTTGGCTCATATATTAAGACTCGCGAGATACATATGTGTTCCAAATTTCATAAACGCATCTCAAATGGTTATTTAGATATTAACGTCTAAAAATCGTCATTTTTATCACTGACTGACCTATAGATCAAAACTATATCCTACTTCCAGGTGACCTAGAAAGTTCAAATTTGGCATGCAGGTAGATAATTAGGCCAATATAAAGGAAAAAATCTGAAACTGGTAATTTTTTATCATTTTATTATAATTTTTCATTTTATTGGGTCTATAGGAACACTTATATACTTAGTTCCTGTAATAACTGTAATAATAAAAAAATGATGTAAGAACCAGCAATCAAAACTTATGACAGCCGGTCTTCAAGTGGATTTTAAGGTCTTCACGTGAATATATAACAAGTTGAATACCACCCTTAAGTTTTTTAAATTCAAATATTTCCGTTTTAGTACTTATGAGTATAGCCGACTTTCGTATTTATTACGTTATTAACTAGCATTTAGCGCACATCAATGGTGCCAAATAATTATACTTAAAAAAAAAATAATAATAGGCATTTCGGTACACGGCGCGCGACGCGACGCCGGAGCAGCGGGTTAGGAGCGTTGCGATTAAACCTTAACGCGGACGTGTCTGAGCGAGTGGCAACCGCGCTCATGAGATTGTAGTAGAGTATGTATATCGTAACTGGAATGATTTAAGTTTGTACTCTAGCGCTACAAACGGGGATCCTTATTGCTTGGAAGAACAGTATCGAGCAAGCATGCTGATGTCAGCAAAGGACTGATGAATGGGTCCAATGGAAAAATAGAGAAGGTACATTGGGGACGTCGATAACAGCAATAGCGCACGTAAAATAACAATTCAATTCAAACATAATTTAATTTGCGAACTAGAAGTCAAAACCAAGTTACAGATATTAAGTAATGTACATATATGTTCAAAGGAAATAATTCTCTATTTGCTTAGCATATTCTACTATTATACACAAATTACAAGGCCTTCGCCTTGACGGTGCTCTTTTCGACATAGGCTCCTCTATATTAAGTAAAGAGCAGGCTTACGTTGGCCTCTCTAGAGTTAAAACCTCAGATGGAGTACATCTTATCAATTTAGGTCCAATTCAAATCAAGACACAAGAGAGCTCTATTGTAGAGTACAACCGTCTGCGCACGTTATACCACCCCTACTTGGCCAAATTAAGTATAAACAGAAAACGCGTAAAAAAAAATCCGGTCACTGAATGGGCAATTCACTCGAACATTTCAGAGGTACCTACAAGAAAAATAAGAACGTATCAAAAAAAAGACAATTATACCCCGTAAACGTAGGAAAATAGAATAGCTTAACAAAAACCATTTGGTATTAATTTTGTTATTAATAAGTACCTATTAATAATTTATATACAAAAAGTAGTGATATCCCATCAAAAACATAAATGTAAAAATGAGAGCCAAGTTAAATATTATGATATATACCTTGGTTGTTGACTTCAACGACAAAAGAAGTGAGATCTAAATTTTTGCCAAGTTAAATAGCCCTTCTGAAATTTATTTATAACTACATAAAATAGCATTTCTTCTTATAACTTGGGATAATATATTGTTGCCTAAGGTCTGACTTGGCTAGTTCTTATATGTTTATAAACACAACTTGTAGTTTGTGTTTAGAATAACAAATTATAACTCAGAACATCTAAGAAGAATGGAGGACAGCTCAGTATTGCTTAGTTAGTATATACGTACATTAAGAGCTGCGATGGTCCAGTCACTAGAAAACATTAACCTTAACCAGATATTGCGAGTTCATATCTAGACAAGTACCATTGAATATTTGCGTGCTTAATTTGTGTTTATAATTCATTTGTAAAGGCTTAGAACTTACGAAGGCTATAATATAATTCTTATATGAGAACTAGCCAAGTCAGACCTTAGGCAACAAAATATTATCCCAAGTTATAAGAAGAAATGCTATTTTATGTAGTTATAAATAAATTTCAGAAGGGCTATTTAACTTGGCAAAAATTTAGATCTCACTTCTTTTGTCGTTGAAGTCAACAACCAAGGTATATATCATAATATTTAACTTGGCTCTCATTTTTACATTTATGTTTTTGATGGGATTCTCTTTTAAATAAAATTTTTGATATCAAATAGTATACATTAGTTCAGTTAGAATTGTAGTTTATCGAAAACAATTTAGGTACTTTAATTTTGCTTAAGTCTAACCGGCCAGTAACTTTTTTCCGCTTTGTTAAATTGTATCAATTTAATAATTTACAATCAAGAATCCTCTTTAATTTTCTGAACATCTACGGCTGAAGCTCTTCGAAATGAGACCGAAACCGATTTTTTTTTATATGCAGCCATCTTCAAATCACTGGGAATTTTTATAAAATGATGATTAAAATATATTCTGGTAACGAACTAGACTCGCCGTTGTAATTTTTTACCCAGAGCAGGATTTGAACTACGAAATTAATTAGCTAAAAGTTGTATGCAACTGCCTCAGTTTGCAATTATTTTAGATTTACACGGTATTGGGGGTATCAGTCTTTTAAATATTTATTTTCATTGAAAACTACTACTAACAACGCTTTCTTCATCATGGCCGATATACCTATTGAATTTGTGAAATCGTCGTAATAATTATTTTATTATACAAATTAATTTTAAAAAATAATTTCTATTTAAGATTTTAAATTAACATGGTTATTTTTATTACTAACAGTATTTAAAACGGGATATTTACCATGTTTTTTATTTTTATTTGGTGGAGCTCGATATTTCGACATTATCTACGAATGTCTTGTTCACGAGACTGACGTTTGCGGGTAGATATTCACAACATCTACCCGTTCAAAGTTCAGCTGGAGAAGACTGAAAAAAGAAAGCTACTTACAGACTATATATGATTATACATATTATTTAAAATGTTAAATATCCCGTTTAAAATACTGTTAGTAATTTCTATTTACTTAACTAATATCAAGTAATTATTATTTTTGATACAATTTAAGTAATCAAGGAAATTTAGTATAATATATTATATAAGGGATGTTATTGATTGTGTATAATCATATAAAGTCTGTAAGTAGCTTTCTTTTTTCAGTCTTCTCCAGTTGAACTTTTAAAGTATTTTTAAACCGTTTGTAAGTGCATGCATTGTCACATTAACAATTTATTCGCTCTATTTAATAAAATATGTGTGTCAAACCATAAGGACATAAAGGCGCGTCTACAATAGGACCGCGTGGTTGAGTCTCGTAAGCTTATAAGTAAGGTCTGAATAGCACGGTTTCTCGCTAAGCCCGATTACGGGCGTACTTACTCTTAGCAGTTACAGTGAGCCATTCGACCGATTATAACGCTTCATTATATGTTAACACAATTGCGAAGCATTAAGTATATTAATAGTTACGTCAAAATTAATTATAACATTATTTGCATTAAACATTTATATATTTTTTAATACATATGCATGTTTAGTCTTCAATTATAAACATAAAAATATAATTTCATATTTCTTAAGGCATTTTTGTGGAAAATTAAATTGAAATAATATCGTTTCGTATTCGACCGATAATTATTTTTTTAATATTGACAAATAACCAGTGTTTAATCGTTTTTTATAAATCAGAAGAAAAAAATAGATTTTAATTGGTACTCTTTTTTTAAATAAATTTTTGAAGTTGCATTTTTGACTTATTTTGAAAAAAATGTAAAAACCATGACAACTCAAAAATGGTTCACTTTTGCATCATGCATATGGGGGTATGCCTTTTACCTCCTAACGGGAATACGTCGAATTACCAATAACCCTGTATATGATAGAGTTGCTTTTGTTGATTTGTATCAGAAGCGCTCATTGTTATAGTATGTCCTCGTCTTCGTAAATAATGCGACCGCTGTGGACGCGCTTTATTTATTTTCGCTATTCATTTGCTTCCATCTTTTGTTTCACTTTCTGAGCAATTGTTTTTAAAAACCAATGAGAATGAATATTTAATATTAAACAGAATGACGTTGAATGTGTTGTTTTTTTCATTAGCACGTAAAGAACCTTATTTATTTTTATTCAATTTAATTCAATAATGACACAGTACAGTCTTTTGGACGGCGTGTTTTTCTTTAATTCATTTTATATTATATATTTTCGTCGTATACTATTTTAATTATTTAATTAATAATATAAACGTTTCTTACATTGTATTATAATGAATTAATTACTAAAAACTATAGCAAAAATATAAGATTTTATTATGTTATTTTATGACATACAATTTAACTGGTTACAAATGACAAAGGACACGTTAAATATGTGTGTATGTGCTTTGTACAAGCCTAGGTAGATTTAAGAGCCGAGATGGCCCAGTGGTTAGAACACGTGCATCTTAACCGATGATTTCGGGTTCAAACCCAGGCAGGCACCACTGAATTTTCATGTGCTTAATTTGTGTTTATAATTCATCTCGTGCTCGGCGGTGAAGGAAAACATCGTGAGGAAACCTGCATGTGTCTAATTTCAACGAAATTCTGCCACATGTGTATTCCGCCAATCCGCATTGGAGCAGCGTGGTGGAATATGCTCCAAACCTTCTCCTCAAAGGGAGAGGAGGCCTTTAGCCCAGCAGTGGGAAAACTTACAGGCTGCTGATGCTAAAAAAAGGTAGATTACTCATTTTTGTCGTGTTCCCGTTTGAAGGTGGAATGAGTACAGGCTACATACGAGTGATATAAAATGTTAATTATTTAGTACTGATATTATAATCTCTATTGATATTTCAATCGCTTAAGAAACACATTATATGGGTATTATTAGGGATGAATAAAAAACAATAAAACAATTTCGTAGAATTCGGATTTTTAATGGTCAATCATACTTTTCAATTATTATTTTTTTTTTTACAAAAATAATACAAATGATAATATTTATCATTATATTTATAATATATTTACAATAAATACGTAATTAGCCTTATCATATAAACAACTTACAGTTGAGTACAACGATTACAATCTATAACAGATTTATTAAAAAACAATCATTAGAATTATTTTTTTATTATTATTTACATCATAATTTAATAAGACAAGTAATTATTAAAAGAATGATTTTACTTAACTAATGATTTAATAAAATTTTCCCAACAATACTATAATTATTGAGCTTGGCTTTCTTAGTTGAAAAATTTGCTTAAAACAGTGCATTAATACTTTTTACATTCAAGAACACAACATATACATTTAACATTTAAAATAATTATATACAAATTGATAATTTAAAATGTTTCTCACAATCATTCAAAATTGACAGTGGTATTTTACGTTATTCTTATTAACCAGATCGCCTACACAGAGTGTGGACGACAATAATCCATCGAATTTTGCAGAAATGTTCCAACCCACAGAAATACTAACAAAATTTATTAAAATTTATAAGTGGAAACCACTTTTATAGTGACAGTACTTGGTATATAATGTAATGAAATTTTCTTAAAATAATATACATAATATTGTGTGTGTGTGTGTATATATCTGTGTGTGTGTGAACGGGTTGGAACATATTGCACAAAACGATCCAATTATCTAAGCGTTTACGTACTTAAAATACATATTTCAACAATACATTAATTCAATTTATTATCACGTGATAAATCAAATACACACATTTTAATAGTTTTAGCCAATGACGTTCTAGTAAATGACGACACGTTATGGCTAAAAGTAATTTCTATTATACGCAACATTTCCATTATCAACTGACGTGACATAATTGTTCGAGATTTTAAATAATCTATGATAATGATTATGGAATTGTGAAAAAATGGCGTTTCGATTGTCGGAGATGTTGTTATAAATAGTGCAGTGTGATCGTATTGATTTCTAAAGATATATTAATCACAAACTCTCTGTATTGAATAACACACATCATCTGCTTAGCAAATCACCTGGAATATGCAAATCAAAGGTTTGTTTATCTTTACTACTTCTATTAGTATAGGGTAAATGTTATTTAATAGTTTAAAATTTTGTACAACATAAACACAAGCCCCACTCAATATCACTCACTTTCATAATCGGATGGGATGGCAGTACGACAGAACCTCAAAGAGTTCAGAGTCAGGATAAACAGTACTACGTGTTTAACGTGACAGGTTGTGTACTAAAGTTTTTCGATAGAAAATATCATTTTAATAACCCGCCATGATTCAGGAGTTCTTTTGTTATTTAATTTATTAGATCACCAACAAAATAACTAACACAATGTAAAACTGACACATTTAGTTAAGAACTAAATGGTATCTTAATAATAGTTTCATATACAAATGAGACGTTTAATAATATCATAGCCAAAATTATTCAATAGTGTTACACTTGTTTAATGATACTTAAAAATCTAATATACCTCGGACATAAAAATAGCCGGCGAAAGAAAATCAGCAGGACTTGTTTTTAAATGACAAGTTACTGTAAAAGCTCGAACTACGGTAAATCTTAAGATTTTCCAGTAAAACCTAAGATTTACCGATTTTTTTTTAAATGTCATATTTTACAGTGGTAAATATATTTTTGTTATTTAAAATAGCCTGGGGGCGATCATATAATTTCAAAGTTTTGCAATCAACTAAGAAGTCATTAGTATTGTAAATATATATTAGTACAGTTATTAATCATGAAATATTTATAACCTAACTCGATATTTCTATCAGATGGAGATGAGATTTGGCTTTGAAGAATGTATCATCCTTTAAATTAATCTTTCTTTAATCTTAATTCTCTTTAAGCTACGTTTTAGCGCGTCCTGGAGGTAATATAATAATACCAAACAATACACATATTTCATAATAATTCTCTATAAAGTATCTCTTTATACAGATTACCCAGAATAACGAATGGTTTTGGCTACCTAAATAACGTTTTGTGAATAAATTGACCTGAGTTCGCCAATTTCTACTGTCAATACACATTGGAAACAATACACAACAGGAACCTATTATATCGTTAATTTGGTTGTATTCAGTAACATTTACATAAAGCCGCAGTTGCCAAGGTCCTGGGTTCAAACATTAGATGGAGCTAATAAAAAGTTATTGGGTTTTTCATTAACATTTCTCGGTAACCATCTGGAATCTGAAAGTTGGAAGTGAATACAATTCCATTCCTCGGAAACACGTGAATGTTGGTGATCACTTGAACTCTTTCCAGTCGTATCGTATTTGCCGCGTCATCGAATTATGAGAGGGAGTAGAGAGTGCACCTGTGTGCACCACACATACTACTATATATATACTGCGTAGTTGGCTGGTCTTCCTTGAGATTAGCCGCCATGACGATATCATCATCACCACGTTTATCTTTACGGATATTTCCAAAGACAGAAATGAAGATTATTATTATTGGGGAAAAGATTACAAAATTTTCTTAATTAACGACTAAGCTCCTGGACTATATATTCTGTAGACTGTACATCCCGAACATTGAACATTGGTAGCTTTAAATTTAATTAATCCTGTAAAATGATAATTCAACGTGGTTATTTGAATATTATTAGATACATTTTCGATTTTGTTAGATACGTTAGTCAAAACGTACCATTTCGGCTGTACAAACAATGAACCATTAGCTCTTGAAAAATGCTGTCGCAAATACGACTATTACTTTTTTTATTCTAGTATTTTTAAGATGCCTTTATAGGCAGCCTGTCGGCCTCATCGTTACACGCTAAATTCAATCAAAATTGTTTCAAAAAGTAAGACTAAATCAGCTTGAGATAATTACTAACAAATTCATAAATTTTATTTGCTGAAATACTCGAAGGATTACTAAGAATACTACTATTACTTATATAAGCATCTAGCCCGTGTAATGAGACTCCACAGACTTTACCTGCGTAAAATATCTTCTCATCATTTATAGTAAATGGGCTTGTACTTGGTAGTAGGGCTTTGATCATTCCTATCTGGGTAGATATCAAACCAAAGCCAGCCAAATAGCAGAACTTAGTATTGTTCTGTTCCAGTTTGAAAGAGGAGTAAGTATAGGCATAACATATTAGCTCCACAGGTGTTCCAGGTGCATTGGCGCTGTGCTATAGCAATGGCGATGGATGACCACCAAGGGAAATACAGAAAACGGACACAAGTTGCAAGCTTTTAATACAAAAAGAAGAAATGAACCAATATAGTAAACACAATCGTGGCCAGATGTGAAATGAGAAAAGTTTACGAATATATGTATGTATGTGTGTCTGTTTGTATGTATGTACTTGCGTAGTTAATTAGATACATACGCCCACACGTCTAAAACGACTTCGATATTTCAAATCATTATTATTCAAAATTAAAACAACTTCAACATTATTTGATGTCCAAGTATATTTAAGCAGCAAGCAATATACAAATTTTAAAACAATACAAACTTTCAAACTAGAAAGGGAACTTAATTGAGTTCATTATTTAAATAACCGTTTTTATTAAAGAATAACAAATAATTCATCAATTAATATTAACTGACTAACGAATAATATAACTACAATCATTCATGAAATATGAAAAGGCAATATTGAAACGTGATTACATAATCGTTTAACAGGTCACGATACACTTAACACAAATAATTATACAGAACGTAGCAACATAATGGCTTAGGTGTTTAACCTATATCGGAGCCAACAGCTGACCTTAAGGGTTAAATAATGTTATTCCAAAGTTAAGTATTATTTAATTTAAAGATTTGCCAATTTTTTTGTATGTTCATAATATTTAATCAAAGATATTATCTATCTATCTATGTATGTTACTGTAAAAGCTCGAACTACGGTAAATCATAAGATTTTCCAGTAAAACCTGAGATTTACCGATTATGAACCGTAAATGTCCATAAAACTTTGGGATTCGAACTTTTACCATCATTCACTTGGTAAATCTCAGGATTTACATTTTAGGTTCGATTAGGTTGGAATGGTAAAAGTCCGAAAAAGTCCTCTCTTTATAATAAATTCTTACATTCACCAACTCATGTCGGTAAATCGTAGGTTTTACTAAAAATTTTAAGATTTACCTTATTTCGAGCTTTTACAGTAACATATACATAAATACATTCCAAGAAGATGTAGCGCTTCGGAGAAGGTATTATCGCACTATTAACGTCACATGTGTGAATTTTATGTTCTTGCAATACTACGATCGGAATAAATATTAGCTGAACGCGGCTTTATCCGCGCGAAATTTGTAAAACACAAACTTCCAACCCCCGTTTTCTTCATTAGGGGTGAGGTTAGCGGGTTTCTATATCTTATAAGGAAACTACCTGCCAAATTTCGAGTTTGTGGGTGTTATTATATCTGAAATTTCGTGATTAATAAGTGAGTGGTATTTCGCTATATATATACATCAGAACTGCTGTTAAATCAAATCAAATCAAATTTATTTTGTAATAAAGCGATTTTGAATCATGAATATTTACACTACCATCATAATATATATTTTATGATTAAGTAGACTTAGATATTTTATTTTTTTTACAACGAGGGCTGCAGATTTCAGTATCTGGTATTGCACTTGATACATACGCGCTGCTGTGGAAAATGGTCTTGATGGACAGACGGACAGATGGTAAATTAAGTGATCTTATATGGGTTCCTTTTTTCTTTTACTTGTACGAAACCCTAATTATATAGACTACGAAACTATCCCTTTTTTTCATGTGATATTTTCTATGAAAAGAATAGTAAGGTAAATGAATGAATAGGTCATCTATGTTCCACATTCTCATAGAAAATGACACAATAGCCTTTACGTCAATTTCTATGGTGCAAATGGGTCTTGCGACTGTGAATGCGCTTTTAAATATCCAGCGACTCTTAGAGTCTATACCATGTTACATACCAATTATTGGTAATTAACTGAGATAGCTCAGTGATTAGAACGCAAGGCAGACAGGCAAGCACCACTGAATTTCATGAGCTTAATTTATAATTAATTCATCTCGTGGTCGGCGATGAAGGAAACATCGTGAAGAAACATGTCTAATTTAAACGAAAATCTGCCACATGTGTATCCAAAAAGCCGTATTGGAGCAGCGTGGTGGAAAATGATCCAAACCTTCTTCTCAAAGGGAGAGGAGGCTTTAGCATTCGGAAATTTGCGGGCTGATAATGTTATGTTATGTAAGTATTGCGTTTGATTGTATAAAATTTAATTAAGAATGATTATTTTTTTTATTTCAAAAGCGTGTAAAAAGGTCTACACACTTTCCTCACACTGGGTCACTTACTTAAACTAATCAAAACATACTGTCTTCCCCAATAGTAGGCAGTTTGAAAATTTTGGGTAGTTTGTTTGTCTATTGAAGAATGAGACTGGCAGGACATCAGTGATAGCAATTTTTTTTATTTAGGGCTAATAAGAATATAAAGATACTCCCCTTATTCTCTATTCCAACCATAACAGGAAAAAGCCAAATGAACAAGATTCGACTGCAAATTGACGCGATATCATTGGTCGAGAGCTTGATTAATCTATGATATTTACTATGGATTCGCGAACGAATGGCTGAATTAAAATTAAAGTGGAAATAAGTAGTTAAGTTTAATAGTGTTGTATTATATAAATAAAGATATATTAATCAAAAAATCTTAGTAATGCACAATATAGTTGACCTATTAGCAAATCACATGAAATACGTAAATCTAAGGTTTGTTTATCTTTTTTCCTACTTCCATCGGAATAAGCTGTATGTCAGTATTTATGGAACAATGTCTTAAGTGCATTTCCGGTAAATTTCAATTCGCCACACATTGCATTTTTATGAAAATACAATATTAATTTTGTTCTTATTTAACAATGATGTTCTGTATATAATATGAAATACATTTTTTAAATTTCATCTGACTTCAAAAAATTGCTTTAACAACTTCAAGTACTAATTATTGTAAACCTACAAAGGGATTCATCAAAATCAGTTCCTGAGCATAAAACTTTTACCGAGCATTTATAAAAAAATAATTAATGACTAGAAAGGAAGAAGGGCTTAAGCGCCGAATTGGTATTTTTCGAAAATGAGTATTAAGGTTTTTCTTATAAATCTCATTTCACAATAGTAAAAATATAGCGCTGTAGCGTTTCTTCCTATCCACTGACGATATGTTTAATTATATACGGAGATTTTGAGATCAAATCCAGGCAAGCATCGCAGAATTTTCATGTACTTAATTAGAGTTAATAATTTATCTCATAATGGGCGAAGAAAAACGTCGCGAAGAAGCCTGCTGTATTGAATTTCACTGAAATTCTGCAACATGTGTAATGTGTATTTACAAGCCTGCATTCCAGAAGAGTGATAGAATAAACTCCAACTCTTCTCAAGAGGCTATACTCTTATTACGATACTGTACAATAAATTGAGCACTTCCTTTTTTTGAAGTCGGCTTAAAAATACTTACATTATTATTTTTTACATTCATTCATTAAGAGTAAATTACCTCTCATATCAAAATCTGAATATTACAATTAGGTAGCACTATTCTGTAAAAACTCAATTCGGATCTCACTCTTAAAATGTTGAAAACTTATATTCCCAAGATAAATTATGACGATTGTTAAATGTTATTATTATTACAGTCGATGAAGTGTGACGTGGGACATGTCACTTAACATTTCTTAATCTTATTGTGCAGTGAGCTTCGAGTTTGTTTTACAGAACAGTTCTACAGCCGATTTAATTATATAACAATCAATAAATATTTATTTTATCTAAATACATTTTTAATGACATTGTAGTACAAATATAAAATTTAATTACAATTAAATTAGACACCAACAAAAGAAATAGTTCTTCATTTTTCGTATCTGTTTACACTTTACGCCCATGAATGAATGCTGAAAAAAAAAATCAAAACCTAATTTAAAAAAAGCACTTTTGAATCGTCACGTTACAGTGTTGAATTAAATATAAAGCTATCACCGTTTCGGAAAGTAGATTCTACCTAGAAGAACCGGCAAGAAACTCAGTAGTTACTCTTTTCCACCATTTAATAACACAGTATTTGTAGAACTTTTTTTATATATATACAGCCTAAAAGTCCACGCTTTGTTATCTTTAATATATTCTCGTATTTATTTATTTATTTTTATTTATTTAAATACTTTATTGACCACCACAAAGTAAATGGGACAAAAGGCGGACTTAATGCCTGAAGGCATTCTCTACCAGTCAACCTTTAAGTCAAACAGAATATATAACAATATAATTAGTGTTTGCTTTATATATCAATGTTTTTTTGACATGAGCTTTAAATTTTTGAAGAGACCAAGTTGAAAATAACCGTGTAATTTTATTGATTGTATCTCATTTTGCTTTTCGATGCCTAAAGATGTATCAGAGACCAAGCTAAAGTAAAAACATCCAGTCTAAAACAGATTTTAAAAATGTTATGGTGGTAAGTAGGTAGAATTTCGGTGAAAATCAAAAAAATAACAAAAAAAAATTGTTTAAAAAAGTGGATGGTAAGGTTATAAACTTGTATTCTCCAAATGGGTCCCCAAACACGCTCACTTAATTTGTCGGACCCTCTACCAAACACCCTGTGGAACCGAATACCGTGCCTCAGAAAGAATGTATTGATTAATAATGATATGGATTTGTTGAAACGTAAGAAGTATTCATTATTTCATTAACGCAAATTTTTAAATTGAATTCTATGATTTTAAATATAGAACATATCAATTATAGTATACATATATATCCACGACTTTCTTAAGTGACTATAACCGAAAGGCTGGCTGTTACTGTGTTTTCAGAACAATATATTTAATATTATAAAATCATTTAACAATAAAAAATAAGTCACGTCAATAGCATAAAGCGATAAATATAGTTCCGATGTATATATATATATATCGATCTTAACGAAATTTAAATGGGATAATTTCAAAATAAACCTCTTTCGGACTAAAAAAAACGTTCAAATTGAGTACCTCTTACTATTATGAAGCCGTTAAAAAGGGTAGAGAGTACGATTCAAATCGAGACGACAAAGAAAATATTTCTATACGATTAATATACTTGGTTCATAGTAATAGTACGGATTCTACTTCAACAACGTTTAGTCGAACAATAATACGATCTATTTTTAGGGGTAGCTTTTGTTTATTCAGCCCCTTTCTCTACATTTAATTTGAAAACATTTACGAAAATAATATGTACAAATATAATAAGTTATCAGCGTTTAATTTAATTTCATCATATTAATTTTAACTAGGGACCGATCCTCTCCCCCCTTCTAAAAGATTTACTAATAAAGTAAATTATCTGATATAAATATGTATAAATACCAATTTTAGTAGTAACTTTCAACTATTGAAAAAAAAACTTATTTTACGATTACGCCATACATATAAACAAACAAGTTTTACATCTTTGGAATATTAGTATAGTTAAGCGTCAATATGCCGCAAAGGATCCGGTACGTTTGGTGATGTAAAAAGTCGCAGGATCTGTCCTGAAAGACCCCTTGGGCAATATCGTCCCCATTTACACAAGTGACAATCTACTATTCTTAGAGAATTAGAAAAAGAGCATTTTACAACGGTCTTTAGTAATTAATAGGTGTACATTATTCATTGAGCTTCGTATAAACCGTTACAATATAGCCGGAACGGTATTAATCAATGCATTTAATCTAACCATGAATACAGCTTCTAGTTAATTCAATAAGGTTAAATGAAGCATGTGTTACTCACCAGCTTTGATATACAAGTTTAGTGGTATTTCTACGTATTCCCGTTAGGAGGCGATAGAAGTGACTATTTGCAATAATTTTAATTCCCATATGCATAATGCAAAAGTGAATTATTTTTGAGTTATCACATTTTTAAGCTTTTTTTCAAAAGAAGTCAAAATGGCAAATTTTTATATATCAGTAGAAAAAAATGAGATTTAAATTGTTACTTCTTTTTAAATAAATTTTTGAAGTTGCCGTTTTTACTGAGCAAATATAAAGACCTACAGAGGGCTTACAGTCTCATAATGCCTTAATAACGAGACGTATCGAATATAACGTAGAAACTGTTGGATGGACTCTCAGAACTAAAACTACATCATTCGATGTATATCATTATCCTCCTGCCTTTATCCCAATTTTACTTGGGGCGGTGCAGCATGTCTTCTTCTTTCATACTTCTCTGTCGGACGTCATCTTACAAATAGCATTATTTGTAACCATATCGTTTTTCACACAATCCACCCATCGGTTCTTTGGTCGTCCCCTACCTCTATATCCATCCATATCCAAGCTCAAAATATTCCTCACAACAAGGTCCTCATTCATCCGTATAACATGCCCAAAACATGACAGCCGGTTTCCACATAGCTTCTCGGTTTCAAACTTCCTCTTATGTACTCATTCCTAACTCTATCCATTCGCGGAACACCACATATTCCTCTCAGCATTCTCATCTCCGCCTCATGCAGTTGTCTTTCAGTCATCCCTTTTGTACATTTTTACATCATTCAATTTATATTATATATTAAATGAAATTAATCTTCTTAATACTATAAGAACAACAATATTCTACTTGTTACAGACAATTGTAAAAGTATCGTCATCATTTCCATTTCCAAAACCTTATCCCAATTTAATTGGAAATGACGCAATATACCCTCTTCCATTGAATACGGTCAACTGTCATCGACACAACCATAGTAATATAATAACTTTCGCACGTGACATTGGCGAAATAATCTGTGCCTTTTTGGCACAAATATAAGCCACGAAAAAATAAATAAATATATAACAACTTGTATAAAAATGACAAACGCTTATACCGAAAATAAAAATGTAACTTTGACAATCACACGATAAATGATGACCACAGATACTCGCTGGAATTCCAATAATAACAATAAATTTAAGGCCGATTTTAAAACTATGTTAATTAATGAGGCATATTGTTATGTAAATTATTATGTGGATCATAAATAAGTTTGTAGTTATTATTCGATTATTTTCATAAAGGCTTTCATTTATTATATACCTACAATTAATTTTAAGTAATTTAATTTTACACATACTTGAGTTTCTAGGCGAATATTATCGACATTCCGAACCTGGGGTAGTAATGAAAATGACGACTCAAAAGTGCTTGTAAGACTCTTATAAAATAAAGTACAAATTTTAATTTTATTTTGTGTATCTTACCGTCGTAGTACGTCCGGTGCGGACATCGTGGACAGCTAGCAAGCGAAGGCGGTCTCTGCGACCGCTGGCCGGGCTCCCGACACGACGAGCGCGGCCATGCGACTGCTGCATTTCCTCTTGAATTTCTGGGCTCCTCTACAGCTATAAAAATAATCATTCATAGTGCAAAAACCGAGTATGTTCTTTGTACGATAGGGTATCAGTGGTGAGTAGACTGCGACTCTGACAGAAACAACACTGGCAAAAACATTGCTTTCATTCCATTTTTATCATAATGGGCTAAGGTAAAACTCTGTACGTTTGAGTGAAAATTTTGGAGATCATTCTACCACGCATACAAGCAGATACCCATTTGGTAGAATTTCAAACGGTCCAAAGTTTCTTCAGCCGCTTTCCTTCATCGCCGAGCACGAGATTTATACAAATATTAATACACATAAATACTTCCGTGAAGCTTGCGTGTGTTTGAAGATGTGACCTTTAAGTTTTCCATGATACACTATGCCATATCAGCTTTTATAAAATTAATATGAAAAACCTACGATGTTAAATAACGACACGTGTATCAAGTTTGGGGAGTTATAACTTTCTTAATTAGAATTTATTACGTGCTGTTAAGAATCTTCTTAACAGCACGTAATACATAGACTGGATTTTATATGGAAGGAATATTATTTTTAAAATACGAACATTAAAAAAAAAATTAAATTCTCCTAATAAAATTTTGCTCTCAAATATTACAACTCATTACTGATTGGATACATACTTATGTAAGCGGTTATTTTGAAAAAAAAAATCTAAGACCAAACAGGAAGCGACACTGACGCTTATACACAGTGGCACTGGCTCTATACAAAGAAAACGCAGCCAATCAGCCAAAGGGGAGCGTAGGTTTTAGGTATAAAAATGTCTAGGTAGCCTATGCCCTTTCTGAAGATCAAGCTTGCTTGATATCAAATTTCAGTAAATTCAGTTCAAACTTTTGCCGTGAAGTTGTAACAGACAGAATAACTTTCGCATTTATAATATCAGTATAGATTACTTGTTCTGAGATTCTGAGAACTACATTAAAACTACGCTTCAAACCGGAACAACTAAATCGAAGTCTAGTGTATAAACTTTACATTTGCTTATTGATTGTAAAATAATTGGGAGAACTTTTGGGTATGTATCCATTCACTCCCGAAGGCGCGCCCCTACAATAAACTTAACAAATAATTATAATTAAATTATTTTCTTTTTGTTTCCTCAAACACAAAGAGAGCTTGTACGCACGAACGTCACTCATTCATTCTATTACTCGCCAATACCTTACACAAAGCGCTACCACCTATAATTATGTTGATGTATTTGTAGCTCTCACTGTTGTTCGTATGGTACCCTCTAAGTGTAGACTGAAAATCAGCGCAGAACTTTGTAGGGTCATTGTATGCTTCTCAAAGTAAGTTGAGTGACCTTTTTTGTGTCGGTTCACTGATATGCAGACACTTTATTATTATTATACATCGTGTCCATTTTAATATATTTTTCTGTAGCAGTGTGTGTAAATTTATTTTAATTTCAATTCAATTTAACAGAACAAATGGCATTTCATTAAAAAGTTCGAGCATGAAATTAAGACGATATAACTAGTGGCTTAATTTCTACAATAAAATAGATTGCGCGTTTAGTTATTTAATTAAATACTCGTCTCTTGCAATATTTCTATTAGTCTCTTGTATCAGGTGTAATTGGATGAGGACTTCTGTTAATTAAATTATTTGGAATTAAGTGTTGTCTGATTGGTCAAATATTACCGACTGACTGTTTGTACTCGTAATTTATTTTTCAGATTGCAACATCTACTTAAATACGTAACGTTCGCTGCAAATACAAAATGTTTTTAGGACCTGGATGTTTTATTTAAAAAAAAATGAAGTAACTGACTGTAAATGTCTCACTAATAGTTTTATGCCTCCTCCCTTTGTTGTAAATATCTGCAATGTATTTTCAAGTTGAATTGAATAGAATGAGTATTTCGTTACCAATTAGTTTCGATCTCGAAGTGATTCCAAGTGCATCAGACTGGTGGTCTTAGACATTATTTGAACAGACCATCATCAACAAGAATCATCAATTGTAGCAAAATCCGGAACGGATTTTAACGGAATTTAAGTCTAAGAACCCGCAGCCTATAGTAAGATTATACATCCAGGCGATTCAATACACGAACAAAAACATTTCCTCGTTGCATTTTAAATATAAAATGCTATATGTGAATATGAAATCGTCTAGGAATTCAAAGGAATGTTACATGGATGTTATTAAATTGTATATTTTGTATGAATATAAAATGGAATGCAATGTAGACTCATTCGCGTTATGGTACGTTCGCACTGAAAGTGGCAATTTCTAAAATTCTTTAGAAAGTTATGTTCCCTCTCTAAAATCGCTCTTTATTAGTTTTAGTGTGCATAGTGCTTACTTCTTTGCATATGTGTTCAAAATATATTTATTTTATTACATGACATATACATTTCTTATTTAAATTTCTTCAAATTTATATATTGGTCTCTTTAGCTCTACTGGCGTCTAATTATGGTTTTAAATTTTTTTTTATGTACTTATAATATTATTATTATAATTAGTTGTTGTTAATAATTTCTTAAACTTTAATTAATACTATTTTATTTGGCACACTATTTAAGACTGGCACAAATACATTTACATAACTCTTTTTTTAAAAAAGATTGATCTGTCACGAGAAATGATGAAATGATTTTATTTTGTCATCATAAACTATTGAAATTAAATTATACAATATTTGTCTGTTTTGACTAATCTTTTGAATATTTTCTTTGTATATGTTCCATTTATATGTCTTTTAATATAGTCTTAAGCTGCTTATCATGAGAATGAATATACAATAAATCACAATGCTTAATGTTGGTAATAGTTTCTGTATCAAGTGAGGTTTTAACAAATTTATACGAGGTTGTGGCATTGTTTAAAATTCAAATGGTATACGAGCACATTTATAGGAGGTTTGCGGCGGAGCCTACCATCTTATCCGCCGCAGGGCGTCAGCTTCGTTGACGCCCAGCCTCCAGTGGCGGACTCGGGGGAGTTCGCCACATTCCCGCGTGGAGGATGAGGAGGAAGGCGCGCACTAGGCGCGCTTTCCATGTATATTCAGCCGCCTTACGGCGGCTGCCGCTGGTGGGGTCGCGGTTGCATGCCCTTGGCGATCCCGTGGCCTCACCACTCGGTGGCATGGTGGAAACCCGAGGATGGTTTTAGTGGGTAGGACAGGGCTAGCGTGCCCTGGCACGGGGCATTAGTTCCCGGTTGAGTCCCACATACCCGTCCCGGTCCCCCGACCGGGCGGCATGCGTAAATGCATTTCCTCCTCGTTAAACAAAAAAAAAAAAAGGGTAGGCAATCTGGCAAGTAGGTCAACCGATGGTAAGTGGTACTGTTCATAAATATCGCTACAGTCAGAAATATTAATCATTCATCATATCAGCAATGTGCCATCAACATTGGAAGGTATTATGTCTGTGGTTTCTGACTCGCTAACTCTTCAAGCCGGAACACAACAGTACAAAATATTGCTGCCAGGCTGTAATATAATGAGTGGATGGTTCCTACTAAGGTAGGGTTGCACAAAACCCTATTATCAAGTAAATAATCTCTATAAATACATATCTACTTGGTGGTAGGGCTTTGTGCAAACCCGTCAGGGTAGGTACCACCCACTCATCAGATATTCTAGCGCCAAACAGCAGTACTCAGTATTGTTGTGTTCCGGCTTGAAGGGTGAGTGAGCCAGTGCAACTACAACCACAAAAGACATAACATCTTATTTCCCAAGGTTGGTGGCGCATTGGTGATGTAAGGAATGGTTAATATTTCTTACAACGCCATTGTCTATGGGCGTTGGTGATGATGACCACTTACCATCAGGTGGCCCATTTGCTCGTCCGACTTCCAATATTGTAAAAAAAAAATTAAGCAGTAAAAAATCTGTTATGCTTCCCCGAATTTACACCAGCCTTCATTTAAGATCCCACATGATTATATATTATCTAAATTTAATATATTTAAAATCACTTCAAATTATAATTACGTTAACGAGTAAAAACCTGATCTGGATCGGCTGCCTGATTGGGAGATGAAGTCCGGTGGCGATTCTGGCATCGGCCGTTTCCTTCGGAAGCATGTGTCTCGCCAACGGCACAGAATTGCCGTACGGAAATATGACCTGAACCTGTGAATGAAATATTATAAAAATCAGAAAAGGCTTATGAAATAATATACGGACATAGTTATAAATAATATATAACAACACCAATACAATAAAAAATACTTTTTTTTTAAATACACATGTATCTCTAATCCCGATTTTTTCTATTTCGATTTATATTTATATCGGCGATAGGTATGACTGATCAAAGTTAAAAAAAGAACATTTTTCAGTCAATACTAGTTTATCCAAGAGGAAATAACCAATTTAGTCCGTCCAATTGATTTTGCTCTTATCGAGAAAGAATATTTTCAAAAAGAGTGAATGAAAATTGTGGTAATCTGTATGATTTCAGAGATTAACATCACTTAGATTCTACTCGGAAATATCGCACATATAAAAAAAAATATTTATATATTTTTAATTGTCATCTTTCGAATATATTTAATTTATAAAAAGAATCCATTAATCACATTTTTTTGGCATTTACATAAGAGTAAAGTAACAGTTTCTTAACGTGTCGTCGTACCGTTTATTAATTGTTAATAAAGTAATTATCATTAACATCAGTAATCAATATTATGTAGTAATTAATTCGTTGTAAAACGAGAGAGATATCGTAAACTAATTGGAAATATAATTTTCTCAATAAATCCTTCTTGAATACAATATGTTTTCTAAAACAAAGTCGCTTACTGCTGTCTGCCCAAATGTATGCTTTGATCTTTAAAATTACACGACGGATTTTGATGCGGTTCTTTTTAATAGATAGATTGATTCAAGGTGAAAATTTACATGTATAATACATGCACAATGTAGTAGAGAAACACTGATAATTTTAGCGGTTTCTAAAGTGATGTTATCCTCTACTTTTTACGAGAACTAATGGCATATTTTCGAAGCTATTTAAAGCAATACTGCATTAATCCTTATCCAATCAAGTACCTTTAATAGATTGTGCATTTAATATAGCCCTTTACAGCATGTAATTTAAATGAATATTTTCGAAGATATTACAGATTTAAATCGCAGGGACATAGCGGTTTGTTTTGTCTTATCATGGAAAAACCGTGTAAGACATTCTGTAGTATATTTAGTATCAGCATTGCATCCGTGCGAAACCGGGCGGGTCGCTATTTGATTCCATTGTTGTCTAGTGGCTCGTTGATAAGGCTTCAGATATTACAGCCGAGATTAAGCTACCTGAAGTTTCAAATTGTATCTCGGAAAGTATTAAAAACCGTTGCTTCTACGCCTAAATTCTCTGCAGTTGTCGACTATTGTCGTAATGGCATTGATTGACGGCATTCGATAGGCTATGTATAATATACTTGTCTATTCCTTCAAAATGGCCGCCGTGAACAAATTAAGTTACAAGTACATTATCATGTGCAAACAAGATATCATTAAAAAAAAAATGTTGATGAAGTATTAAAGCAAGGCAATCAGACTTATTACTTATCTTAATATTCAAAAAAAGCCATTTTATTTAAATTATAATAAATTATTGAGTTCGTGATGATACGATTTCCTTTTCAGGGCGCTTTTTCCAATTGACACTTTTTAATTTTTAACAATTTTAAGCTTGTGTGCGTGTAACTGCGTATAAGAGAATAATCACAACTAGTTTTAGTGATGATATTACATTATTTATTCCGTATAAATTTTCATAAAACGACATATGTATCGTACTAAATTTCTGGAATAATTATAATATACTGGATTTATTGATTTATCGACTGTCACTCATAGTAACCGTAAATTTTACTTTCAAATTTTTCCGTCAAAAATTGTTAGACCGGGAGATGATGACACAAAATATTAGGTCATTTGTACCAGTATGGCGGCTCTTCAGGGATCTAATTATGTAAAGGCAAAAAGGAAAATGATGGTCATAGCGCTCGCACCGGCGGCCCAATCGCGTGGGCGTTGATCGAACGCGTCGGATAAATAACGAGTGTCGAACGATTTGTTCCACAAAAATGCTTGTATTTTCAGATAGTCGAAAAAAAAAGAAGTAGGCGGTAGCGTAATACCATACTTCTCGGGTGTGAGTTACAGCCCGCCATACCGACGCGTATACATTAATTTAAATAAAACAATTCAACCATTTGTACCAGGCTAATTTTTGCGTAGCTAATCATCGTCGTGTTGCCATTCACGACGATCACTCACGATCATTCACGACAATCACCTTGTCATAGTTCCCAATTGCCGCCATACCACTGCAAAGGAGTATTTTTTTTTTCGCCAAACGATTTCTACCATTATTGCATTTGAATTTTTGGAAAGTATTTGGTAAAATGTGACGTGTGTTTTGAACTAACAATACTAAAAAAAATACAGTTTATATATGTTTAAACAAATGCGTAAATATTACTGATCAAAACGTCCGCGAGCCAGTTTACGTATAAAATAGTTATGTGTCGCATGCGACGACGAGCGACACGTCCTCCTTTTGTAAGCGCTCGGCGCGGAGTGCCTATCTATATCTGGGCGTTGCGTTTCAATGTTGATAGGTAATTTTGGAAAAAAGAAATAAATTATAATTAATCGTAATTTAAATAAAAAAAAATCGTTTTTATGGGTGAAACAGCGTTTAAATCACACTGAATTATTAGAATGATATTAAAAAGAGACTAAACTTTTGTACAGTATTTTTAAAATGACTCGTAATTAAGTTTGATGGTTACTGATCAACTCCCAAAATCTTCTGTTGAGATTAACATGTTCCAACGACTGGACCAATCGCATTATATATATAATTTTTGATTTCATATAAGTTTTTTTAATTGCAGAATATTTACAAAGACTGATAAAGGTAATATTTTATAAATTATTATTCGATTTTTTTATACGTTATTGCGTATCATAATTATAATAATTATTCAATATAATATGAGATGTTTACCAAGCACCAAGAACTTGATTTCTAAAAATAATTTAATATAATATTCTTTTATCAATATATAATTATACAAAAGCTGTAGAAATAGACGATGGAAATTCAGATTTCCTCGTTCAAATATAAACATTTTTTTATCTTTTATGGCCCGTCTACACGCAGCGACTTAACCTTGAATACGCTTATTTCAATTTGAGTAAAATAGCTAGATTAAGAATTATGTTGGTTTTTCATGTTTATTGAAGATTTATTGGATTCTATGTTATCTGTGAGAACATCTAACGCATTATATTGCAGACTCGCTGCAATTTTTGAAATGCTGCGTATGTTAAGCTAGTCGAGCCTTCGATTCGGTCTCAGCATGTAACTGGACAAGACCAAGGTCATGTTTAACAGAAATGTCGTACCGGACCGATAAACGTCGAAATAAATCTCTCGAAGATATTGTATGACTTGACCCGGGTAGGGCTGAATGTACCTTAGAAACGGCTCAATAATATACTCTGCGCAATTGAATATTCTCCTACGAGATAGTCCGCCATTGAAATCAGTGAGACGAACATCATTATAGCAAAATATGAATAAAACTTACTTCGCATTCATCCAATAGTAGATGATCGGGTTGACCATGGCGTTGGCCATCGCCAGCCAGTAGAACCCGAGGTAGACGTGCTGAATATACTTCATATATAGTATGGAGGGATTGAAGTGCGTGTAGATGAAGTAGGAATGGTAGGGCAACCAGCAGATCCCAAATATGACGATGACTAGAATAAACATCTTCACAACCTGTAAATAAATACATGTGTTATATAAATAAAATAATATCCCGGTAAAGAAATCGGATTAAAACCTACTCTGATTAATAGTGTTAATAATTTAAAAACAAACAGACAAAACTTACACCTTTTGTATATTAATCTCTTCATTAAATAACATGGCAATGACACTGACAGAATATATATATATTATATATATTTTATGAAAATGAAAAGTGTTTTTAGCAAGAAAATGTACTTATTTATTAATTTAGAGAAATAAATATTATATTAAAAATTATTTCTAGTCGTAATTATATTATATAACTTGATTAAAATCTGCCCAGAGCTTATACGATACGGCCGAGTCGACATCTCGTTTCGCAGCGAATTATTGTTTCGTAATATGGAAACGTTGATATCTTCTGAAATATCCATTCGAATTTATTAATGTAAAAGACAATTTTGATCTATATTAAATGTCCAAGGTAATTAACATATTCTTTCTCTTGATCACCTGAATGACAATTAATTAATTGAGGTGAATAAGATGGCTTATCAAATACCTATTTTTACTAATTTGTAATACGTAATAAAATCTATACGTGTTAACTAGAAGATAAATACGCGCTTTGGGAGGCCTTTTTAATGATCTACAATTTTCTAGGACATTTTTTCAACAAATTTCCTCAGGTTTAGCCAACGTTAACCATGAATGCATACGAATACAGTTTTTTTGAAATAACACCGTCTTGATCGGCCATTTTATGCAAAATATTGATACATGTACTATTATGTGTACTTATAAACTAAACCAGTAAGTAAACCATAAGTTACTAAGTTGTTTGGTTCGGATGAGACTGGATCTTCAAAATCTTTAACTACAAAATGAAAAAAATTATTTACCGATCTAGCATTCGCTTAACTAGAACGATAATGAACTTTTCCGACTTTGAAGGTAAAAACAGTCGTCGTTCAAATTTTTCATAATTTCAAAATGGAAGTATAATTTCATAGAAAAAAATGCTTAAGAAATGATATGGTTCGCGTGTATTTGATAAAATCGAACCGTATTATAATATCAATATTAAATATGAAATTTGAAAAGATGTTACTAAAAATAATCCAATTATTATAATACTGGAAAACAAAATACAATTAAGCAAAAATTTCATTTAACAAGAATTGTGTTTATTTTTCTAATTATGAGGCTAGGGACAACTTCTGTGACAGTTTCGGCAATATTCGCGTGGTTCTATTCAATTTATTTAGAGGTCGGCCTTCACTTCTACGACTCTCTCTGGGTTCATATGACTTTTTTGTTTGAATATTCAGACTTTCAAAATGACGAAATATGCAATAAAAGTAAGGGTTTTTTACCCATTTGAGAAATGTGTAGGCATTAAACTTTGGTGCTGTAAAAAATATTAACCATGGCTGATATCATCAATGCGCCAGCAACCTTGGAAACTATGTTATTAACTATTTTAGGTTCCTAAATTAGGGAATACTCTATGTTCCTTATGACTGCAATTACACTGGCTGTAATCAAACCGGTACACAACAGTACTAAGTATAGCTGCTTGGTGGGAGAAGGTGCATGAAAGGTTCCGTAGCAGCAAGTTAATAAGGTTTATGTTTATGTAATTAAATTTTTTATTTTTATATTTGAGTTGATTCAATGAAAGGTAAATTGGTTTACGATTTATGACGTATTAAAAAATACTACTTTCTAGATCTGGTTCAAAACAATTTTCGGTATAATGTACATCACATATTTTTTTTAGTTTTATCATCTCATTCTCTTATTTTAGAAGTTACAATTTGTTGCACACATTATACCACTTTGGAAGTGTATCTCGCGCAAACTATTCAGTTTAGAAAAAAATTATTTTCAATGAGTTTCAGTTCTAAGTATGGGTAACCCCCAAAATTTATTTGTTTTTTTTTAACCTATTTTTATGTGAAAATCTTAATGCTGTTTACCGAATACATCCACTTACCAAGTTTCAACAAGTTCTTATAGTTTCGGAAAAAAAGTTGCTGTGACATACGGACGATCAGATCGACAGCCATGACGAATAAGATCAAACAGCTGTCAATATTAAATATACAATATAAAAAAACATAATATACCGCACCTGAATTAATATTTCATAACAATAAATACAATTATAAGTAGCAAAATGACGTACCTCCTTAGTTTGTGCTCGTCATACATGCTTATTTACATGATTATAAAACAAATGATGTCACTTCGGACGTTACTGAACTAAATATGTTAACAGAATTTGTTTGAACATCGCACTGTTACATTTCATCTTACAAAAAACGTCACAATAAACATCTCCCTCAAAGAAGGCTTTGCTATTCATGTGTAGGCAGTATAAAATGAATAATATATTTCAGCCTATGAATGTAACGAAGAATTATTTACTTTATTCATTACTTACTTGGTTAATACTAATAGTATATTATTATTGGTTGGAAAAGGGTAACTACTGAATTCTTATCAGTTTATTATTGTTTTTATATATCTGGGAAGCCAACGTGATGTAAAATGTGCCTAATTCTACATATATATATATATCAAAATCTTAGAAATATTACAATGTACATCACTCTAACAAATTAACACATCATGTACTAAAAAATCAATAAAAATAAATATATTCAACTTTCAAACTATAAAGTAAAAATTATTACATAAAAAAAAACATAACAATAATATATAAAAAATACATTGTACAAAAAATGTATTATAAAAAAATCTCATGACAAACATAAAAGTGGCATGAAAACATAGATCTAGGTGATGTAAGAAATAAATGCACCACCAATCTTGGGAACCAACATGATAACTCGTCCTTCAAGCTGGAACACAACGGCACTAAGTATTGTTGTTTGACGATATCCGACGAAAGGTTGGCCCAGTCGGACTTGCACAAGCCCTACCGCCATGTAAGACACATTACATTAAATTAAATATTCAAAATATATTAAAAAGTAACGTAAGAGTTAACTATTGACATGATTTGATTGATAATATTACTAAATTATTGTGACATTTACTTCTCCTTCTGTGCAGTGTTCAGCTCGTAGGCAGAACTGCTCATAGCCAAATAAGAAGGTTTCCCATATCACCCCCACCCCATAAAACCAAGTATTTGAATTTGAGGGCTCGAGACGAGTAAATATCTTAGCGTAAAAAATACTACAAATTAACAAAAATATATCAAATAAATGCTTGTAATTGTTGATATTAATTTTGGACAGATTTGTCGTCTGATCGGATTATGAGAGGGGGGAATAGAGTGCATCTTTGTTTGCGCACACACTTGTATATATATGGTCTGTGTAGTTTGCTGGCCCCTTGAGATTGACAGTCATGACGTCATCATCACTACAATGTATTGTATGCTTATTAAATGTTCTGATTTTTAAAACTAAATAGTAAACTAAAACTATCCTGTACTTGGATTAAGCAATCAGGATTGAATACATTTAATCCTCAACATTTTTTCTAAAGAATTTATGCGGGTATTGATTATACATTCATTTTACGACCGACTGGTACAAAAAAGGACATCATTCGAGTTTATATCTCGTACGGATATATGAGAGGCCGACGCTGTATTTTGGTTTGAAAGTTGATTTCTTTAGATGGCATGGCATTTTATATGGCTATTTTTATAGTTTCACCCGTGATAATAAAGGAATGATAATAGTTATTTGTCTCTTAGAATAACTGACACAGCGTTTTTTTTTACCAGTGCAAATTTAGCACTGAGGAATAGCGAAATGATAAATAAATGACTACATTTTTTATATAAATGAATCGCATCCTTTAAATCCTATTCTATTTTAAATAATAATTTTAAATAAAATTATTTTATTTAAAATATTTATTTAATAAATTTTTAGTATAGAATAAACGTGATATTCATATATGCGGCTGAGCATGTAGAGCTGAGATGGTCGAGTGATTAGAACGTATTATAATTGATGATTGGTAGGACGGGTTCAAACTCAGGCCACCATCAAACATCGTAAGGAAATCTGCACGTGGCGTATGAGAATGTGCAATATGTATCCATCAGCGAGCCATTACCAACCATTCTCCCCATAAGGGGGAGGAGACACTTTCACTTTTATATGGATAAGCGAATAGAATAATTTAAAAAAAACATTATTAATCCTTCATTGTTTCAACAACGGACCTTCTGTTTGTGTTTTCAACCTGATATTTCCAGGCATGTTTTAGAATGTCTATTTATATTTGGTGGTATAAAATTATTCGCTATATTTAATTCACGTGCCACATATGTATTTTACATACACGTGCCCGAAGCCTCCAAAGCAAGCATCAAGTGACATACATTTCATACATAGTTGTACAAACATATCGAATTAATTAGTGTATTTTTGATGTATTCATTTATACAAGTTTCCTGATATTAATTTGAACATAACACATTCGTACGCAGCTTGACGTATGAAAGAAGGTTTGAGTTTTTATATCATCTCTCAATAAGAAAGAAATGATGTATTTCCCTTCCCCTTGGGGAATTATTATCCCTTTAGGGACTTGAACATTACTCCAATCGCATGTTGACAATCCCAGATGGCAAAAACCTCATGAAACATATCGAGATACGTTAGTTCTGTTTACGTCTCAGCTCACACGATTATCTCGTCATCGAATGGTAATGTCTAATACATCCACGACAGTTCTTAACCATGATACCAGCTTGATTTTATTTAGAATTCAAATTATGATTCCTAATATTTGCGTTAATTAGGTTTAATATGCCATGTAATATTACTTAATTTCTAGATCATAAAAAGTTAAATAATGTGTAGCATCGTCATGGGCTTGATAAAATTGACCGGTCCCAATAGAACTGGAGTTAATCGAACTTGAGTATGCATTTCTATCACATACACAGCGACGTATAGACTATTCCAAGCACAAGAAAGGTCAAAACTAACAAACAAATTTGACATTGAATTGACGCACTCAAGATCTTGAATAATCTATTATGGTACGCGAAAAAATTTCTGTGAAGGTGTATCGGAACTTTTTAATAAAATTAAATTGGACATAAGTAGCTGTGTAGGAGCGTTGTATTATAAATAAAGATACATTCATCAAGAACTATTTATAATGCAAAATATAGCACTAGCAAAGGAATAATAAAATCTGTATGTTTATTATTTCTTCTTATATTGGAATAGTTATAGATTTTACTTTGAAAATAAGTTCATATTCGCTATATAAAAAAAAAACGTTTACTTGGTGGTAGGACACTGCGTAAATCCATCTACTAGCTATTCTACCACCAAGCAGTTGTTGTATTCCGGTTTTAAGAGACACAGCATCTTTTTGTCCAAGGTTGCTGTCAAAAAGCAACGATTACCGTTTCTTAAGATTCCGACCTCTATGGATGGTACACATCATCAGGTGACCCATTTTCTAGTCCACTTAACTACATGATAAAAACTTATTATAATATATATAGTATGTAGGGTTTAAAAAGCTTATAAAATTCTATAATATGCAACAAAATAATTTTGTGGAATGTTATTTACGCTTGCAAAGTTATGAGTCACCGCTGCAGTCGGAACGCAATGACGATCGAACGACGAAAATATTCGATCTTTAGTTAACATAAAAGTTTGAAGTACAAATAAAACCTACCTAGATATCTACCTAATCCTAACACATTATATTATTATTAAAACCCTAATTTTATTTGTGCATAATATAAATTGTTAATCAGTGACACTTTAATTTAAAACACAATTCTGTTTTACAATACAAGCACATAAAAGGTATAAATTTTTACCAGCTGCGAAGGTTTATACGTTGTTCTAATACCGAAACTGGTCCGCGAGATCTGGGCAGCGAGTAAATCCAAGTATTAAAAAAAAATGAATTACAAATTGAGTCTACTTACAAAGAATTTAATTTAGCAAGCGGCGAGTACCTACGAATGAATTATTCAAACAAAGTGTACGAATTTTACGATGAAAAAGCTGGAATTAGTGGCTACCTACACCACTTGTTTAATTAACTTCAAAAGGCAACGGTTTTAATATCATGTATGTTTGGTTTATGTGTGTTCGTCGAATGCTTGAAAACTACAGAACTAATTACGACTAATATAGATCACGTTAATGTCCCACGAATGGGCTAAGACTATCCTTTAGGAGAAGGTTTTGAGCTTTTGAGATTTTGTCAGATTTCCATCTGACCAACATAAGGTATTATCACAACTGTTTCCTTTATCACCAAACACAGGATTAATTAAAAATACGAACTAAGCACAAGACCTTTCAGTAATGTACACCCCGGATGTATGAAAGAAAAACTTTTGAAATTGTGTCTTAGTTAAATAGTCATAAAATTATTTACCGAACGTAAATTTTAATATGCGTACTAGGGATACCTAGGAATAGTTATAGATGTCCCGTAAGTGAAAAGATTGCTTCAAAGAAGTAAATTAAGGCTTAAATTTAAATCATTTCTTTTAAACCAATATTTGTTTTTATGGTATAGGTTGGAGGACGAGCATATGGGCCACCTGATGGTAAGTGGTCGACATCACCAATGGGAACCATCAACCAACCTGGGGAACTAATACGTTATGTCGCTTGTGCCTGTAGTTGCACTGGCTCACTCACCCTTAAAATCGGAACACAACAATACTAAGGACTGTTGTTTGGCGGTAGAATTTGTGATGTGTGATGGAAGTCCGTCATTTATTAACTTTATTTTTGGTCTACTGATAAAAATGAGTAGATAGGTATATAAGCATTTCTGGATATTCTATCCCTAAGGGGGTAAATAGGGGTTGACATTTCGTATATAGGTTAGTCTGGAAGTCCGTCAGTTTTAAAGTTAGAATCATGCAACTTTATTTTTGGGCTACTGATTAAAAATGAGTAGATACGTATTTAAGCATTTCTGAATAGTCTACTTATAAGGGGTGAAATACACACCAATGTGGTATACAAAAAGGTCTTAAATCAATGTTATATTTTCAATTAATCTGTAAACATATTCAACTTCCTCGTGAGCAAAGCCGCGGTCAACAGATAATAAATAATTTATAAGGGTATTGCTTGAATAATAACTGACAAAAAACTTCCAAACCGCGAGCGGAGCCACGGGAGAAAACTTGTAAGTAATATATCAATACTTTGGAAGGACTATACATTAGAACAAAAGGTAATTAGTAATTATTGTTATATCGATAGGCCCTTCCTTTCCCGGAAAACGTTATTGCTAGCATTCTTGCTCCCATTCCAAACAGGTCATGATTTATACAGTTACTATTTTCAATTAATACTTGTATATATGTAAGCCAATACCTAATAAAGAAGATAAAATGTTTTTTATACAATACCTTCCGTTTCGATCGTATTGAGTCCGCTTGCCGTTGTGTAAGTTCGCCGATAGATCTTGAACCCCAAAGAACTCTTCCCATTGCTGAATAGAAGAAGGTCATCCCGAGCATGGGCACTGCGTATGTGACCACGAAGAATAGCACTTGATATCTGTAACAAGTATTGATCATGTTGATGATGTTATACAACGAAATATTTTTTAACATATATCCTTATTTAACCGTCAAATCTAGATTTAGTATACCGGATTTGAAATTTTAAATAGTCTTGATACTTAATTTGTCTTTACCGTATAACCATATAATTTGATACCAATTTGAACACACAATAAATATTTATTTAAAAATTAAAAAATAACGTTTTGCAAAACATCATATATTTTAATGCTAGTAGTATCTTAAGATGATATCCCGGGCAAGGACCAAAAGATTTTGACCGGGGAGAAAGAGAGACAAAGAGCGACTTAAAAAAATTAAAGACTTAAACTATATGCCCATCTTTTTCATTTACATATAAGGAATAGTTTATACACCGCAATTTTATGACGGCTATATAAATATATACATAACATAATATAATTATATATTTTTAGAGTGAACTTCAGACTTGGCTTCGATATAAAGCATATTGTTTCAATATATTTTTCAATATCAATACTAATTAGCGTAATGAAACTCACAAAACAGGATCGTGAGAAGGATGAATTTAAAAGATATACCGCGAGTGGGTTTTTAACATTACGCGAGTGAATACAGGCTTCTTAGAGAATAGAGTGCTATTCTATAAGAACTTAGTATCTCACTCGTGGCTTGCAGTGGCTTTTAACTCGTTCTGAATAATTAATGTACCTAATGTTGACTTAAACCATTAGAGAGTTTATTGTTAACTTTAAAAGTGCTTACGATCACTTGTTTATTGTGTCGTTTTTTAACAATTACATTATCTTTAAACGAACGAGTAAAACTGCGATTATTATATTATGTTTCAATGAAATTAAATGTATTTCTCATAAGTCCACGATCTCCATTAAATTGTCCTAAATAGTATACAAACTACATTGATTCTGTGAACTGACAATCGTATAATAATAAAACAAAATTGCAAAAATAAGGCGAAATATTTTTTTCGATCGTAAAGCATCGGATGATGCTTCACATAATGTCGTGCAATATTTTGTCCTTTGAAGTTCAATGAAGTATTTGTATTGTTCTATCGTACAATATTTTCGTTTGTTTTTTTTTTTCTGTTTAATAATTTAACTTTTATTTTTTGATTCTTGACGTATAATAGAATTGATCTTTAACATCGATGATCTTATCTATCTAGATCTTATTTTAACAGGAGATATTTAAGAACATTTAATAAAGTATATTTTGTTTCTGTATGTTATAAAGAGCGCTTTTATCGCTTGTCAATTACTGACATTTTATGCTTGTGTGCGTATAACTCCGTATGTTGTATAAACACATCTACTATTTACTCTGTATATATTTTAATGGGTTTTATTTTAAATATATAGAAAATAAAAATATCTAATTTTAATAAATTACAGAAATAATTACCATCTATTGAACGAATTAATACATTAAAAACTCACTCATAGTAACCGTAAATTTTTCGGTGCTTATGATTTTGAGTTTTTCTTTTTTACATTTGGTCCTAAAAACTTGTAATTTTTTTTCCGAGTACAATGACTTAGCTTCATATTTGTATATATAAGTTAACGATGTAGTTTTGAAATAAAAATAATAAAGAACTAAGTTTGAAATTTAATATTGTGCATTTATATCGCTTGGTTCTTTTTTATTTCTTTTATTCACAAGAATTATTTTTCTTTCATTATTATTAATATTCTTTGGAATATATTTTCTTTAAACAATACATTCTAAAGAAAACAATGTGCTTGTTTATGTAGTTTTTACAGAAATAACTTACAACTCATTTTTATGGGTGAAAATGACATGGCTTTTTAATGACACTGAATTGTTACCCTTTTGAGAACATGCATTTTTAACAAATATATTATCGAATATCAGTAATGTTTTTTTTAAGTATTTTCGACAAATTCTATTAATAAAAAAATGTTATAAAATTTTATACAGTATTTTATTGTTTAAGTAACTGAAAATATTTGGCTCACAATCCTTTAAAAAGACTCATGAAAACGGCTAATCCACCATTAACGCGCTTAACAATAATGACTTTGAGCGTAGTGAAACTTCATTTCATTACGTTCAAAAGTTTGTCTGTTAGAACCTCTTATAGAGATACTTACGTAATAGATGAAACTAATGGCGCGTTATATTAACAAACGATGCAATCTGAGCGACATTTTAAGTCGTCTGCTTTCAAAGAAAACTATAACTACAGCGTCTGCTTCAGCAATTAGAAGATGTAATATTATCTAACTATCTTAGTTAGATAATAACTAACTATCTTAGTTAGATAATATTAAATCTTCTATAATTGCGCATAAAACTTTCGGAAACAACACGATGTGTGATATATTCTCAAAATTCAGCTCTAGTAGTCTTGAAACTAATTATGAACCCAACAGATAATAGAACTTTGTATATTAATACCAGAAATTATTTATACCGGAAAGTTTGGACTATATATGTACACAGGATTAATCATTATTTTGTTGAACAATACGCTTTTACAATAGTAACCCAGAAAACATTCAGAAATATTCAATTATCTATATAAAACATTTTATATGAAGAGTATTATTAAGGGTATAGAATGATTATTTAGATGATAACGAACATTGGAAGATATGATTAGAAAGCCATCCCGATTATTCAAAAGGCTCTTGATAATAAGCGTATTTTAGATAAAATCTAAGAAAACATTATCAAATATTCATATCACAGACTACTCAAGAAACAATTTCAAGATTATGTTATTATCTGCATTGATATATCAAAACTTTTGGTACCTTAATATAGAAATAAATATGCTCATTGCTTTTGTCTGACTTTATACGTTGCTCAATTCCATAAAGTCCTAACATTATTTTGAACGTGACACTGATAATAATCATGTGGAGTTGATACCGCTCGAACTATTTACGAGTACTTAGGCTATACTAAAATTAATAAATACTGTAGCCAGCGGTCGTCGGCTAGAACTACGACAGAGTTTCACCTACCTTATCATATATAAAAGTCAATGTGTCCAGTCTTTATACAAATATTTAATTATTTATATAAAGACTGGACAAATTGACTTTAAAAAAAAAAGATAAAAGGTTCATATGTTCATTTGTTTTTCTCTACAAAGTTTCTTTACTACAGTTAAAAGTATTTTAGAAATCACGGTAAGTAATCCAATGGATTTATTTCTTCATATTTTAAGACTGATAAACTGATTAGGCCGTCGCGGAACATCCGACGGTTTAATCAGTTTACTATTGGAAACGATTGATAATATATATCTATGAAGCGATTCTTCCAAGGTAGCTGCCTCTATAGGGTCATAGGCCCTTGACCTCTTGTAGAGGCTTAGTGTATCACAGCAATAACTAACATCTTGTATGTCATCACCGAAAATTTCGTAACTTTAATATAAAGTAAAAATTACCATCCAAACTTTTCGTAAAAAAAAAACGAAATTGCGAAAAATATATTTTGTATAAAAGTAGCACATTTTTAGGTAATGCACAATTTTTAAATTCTGCCGAAATATGCGAAAATAACGGACTTTCGAGCAACTTTAATGGCCACAGAAATTTTCATCTCAAATATTTTTAGCTCAGTTACAAGGCTGGCAATAAAAAGTGAGTTTGATTCTATCAAAGGTTGAAATACTTTAGCGCAACGTTTTATATATTAACCAAAGCAAGAGTACATACATATTACTACTTGGCATGTATGTAAACGATCATTTTAATATAGCCGCCTTTAGCAATGATTTATCCTCGTTTCTGAAACATAAATTACGTCTAAACAATATAAATTTTATTCTATTTTGAGCCTTAATATTGTCTGGGCTGTGCAAATTTAGTTTGATATTTTAATATGATCTAAAAATATGAGTAATCAGCATTATAAATATATGATGAAAATAGAAGAACTAGATAAGCAAAATTAGTCACAATGGTTAGTAGAAAAGCCTCAGTCGTTAGTTCAACTAAAACATGAAGATATTTTTTACATAAAATATTTAAGCCGATGGGCCAATGGAAGGCATTTGGCTACCAAAGCCTAAAGTAATTTGCGTTGAAAGAAATATTAAGTACACCTTACATCTCCAATGAGCTACCGACCTTCGGAACTAAAGAGTTATGTCCCTTGTGCCTATTGTTACTCGGGCTCACTAACCCTCTAAACCAAACACAATAATATCAAGTGATGTCTACGCGTAAAATATGTTATGAGTGGTTGGTTGGAGCCTTACCACCCAGCAATATAAGTGGAACAGTTTTAAATAGGTTGTTCATTCAAACACACTGACAATTATATATTAATACATTTTAGGATAACATAAAAATCATTCTATATTACTTCTAAGTGAACGGTATCCAAGTAAATATATATTTTTTTCATAATCCTCATTTAATATCTTTATGTTATATCTTTGACGCCTCCGCTCCGTGACGCTTGAAACCGACAATGCGCCATTCGACTTTCCGACCGAGGTACTCGTAGATAATATAACTTTAGATCATAAAAACTCAACCCATAAACGAGTGAAGTTATATCTAAAAATTCTTTTATTTAAAAAACTTCTTAGTAGGTCTAATGCTATAAAATAAAATTATGCGTTAATTTTACTCGTAGTCGATCGATCAATTTTGTTAATATAAACCGTCAAGAATAGCAATTGTTAAACAAATTCAATTGAAAATAATTTATTTAGTGAATTTATTTAATTAAATTCGTTTAGACGATCTATTTTATTGGGTTTTTGAACGAATAGCGCCAATAGAAAAACTAATTTCTGTCCAATTGGTAGTATTGTAGTTACATCATTGAAGTCAATTACGGAAATTATTTGCGGCATTTCTTACGTTCCTAGAAGTTTATCTACTTTCATACTATTAAGAATCAGTAGTTCTTCAAATTTATTTTATTATTGATTGACAATATAGAATTATTAAATAACAATTTGTGCCTACTTTACGATTCACTCGATTAAATTTTTATCAAGTTCAATTCAAGGGTGATTTTTTTATGATATCGGTAGGCGGACGAGCGAATGGGCCACCTGATGGTAAGTGGTCACCACCGTCTATAGACAATGGCGTTGAAGGAATATTAACCATTCCTTACAGCACCAATGCGCCACTAAAATTAGGAAGTAAGATGCTACGTCCCTTGTGACTGTAGTTACACTGGCTGGCTCTGGTGGTTCCCACCCAGACGGGCTTGCACAAAGCCCTACCACCAAGTGGTTTATAGTAGAATTTAAAAAAAATCCATGATTTATTAATATTGATAAAATATGACGCTGTGGGGAAATAATGCCATCTCAGGCGGTGCAAACTTATGAGACTGAAGTTTTGTATGCTCATATCTTTCAAACAATAACGCTTAACGGCGCAAAATTTCGAATAAGTGACAAAACATTTCGCTTTGGAGATTTAGTCATATTCATTTTATTTGAGAACTGTTCCATTGGACAGAACACGTGGATCTTGACCAATATTCAATTTTTCAAATACAGTCAAGGACCACTGAATTATAATATATCTATTTTAGTTTAGAATTCAGCTTATGTTCGATGATAAGGAAACAGTTGTGAGAAAACCTGAATATTTCACATAAAACTCTGTCTCATGTAACCTGTAGTGGAGCAGAATCGTGGAATTATTTACAGTTAATTAATGAATACTTACACGAAATCCATGTAGGAGACATCAGGCAGACCATCAGGCCACGAAAGCAGGCACGCGGTCTTTAATATCCCCTTAGACCTGTTTTAAAGAAAATATATTTCATTAATCACTCATAAATACATTATATTTGGTTTTCAAAGTGGTCGATTCTAAGATTATGCGTTTAGGCCGGAACATAAATATACAACTAAGGATGGTACGACAATCGTTACAAGAAATGTCATGAATGAGAATATTTTTATACCGCATTGCGGAAACTTTCCGATGTTAAGCTCAACAGATACTTCACTCAGATCTGAGCCAAAAGGCAAACATGAGCTATCAACTAGAAAGCGAATTTGTATAAAAATAATCATGAAACGTAACACAAAAGTACTAAGACTTTTGGGGAAGCCCAGACAGACTTGCACGAAGTCCTACGAAAAAGTTACATCACATAGATTCTTGTCACCAGATAAAATGGCTTTTCAAGATAAATTATTTTATATATTTAAATACTTTTTTAAAATGATAATTCAGTGAAAGAGTCCCCAAATCTGTGGACAACCTAATTTTATAAAAACAAAATGTGAAAATTAACTAGTTTGGCCTAAATTGGATAATCTGACAGAGACGAAAATGTCACCCATTTAATTTATAGTCTGTAGTAATTGAAATTTACGTCACAAATGTGACCAGACTCACTAATGTATGCTCGGGTATAAAACGTATTGCTCTGCATTATTCGGTCTTGGACGCTGCTCCATTTGACTCAATCTCATTTTATCTTCTATAATTGAATTTTTCATCTGCTTATTTTAATATTCTAACCGAATCGTTATTTAAAAATTTACTGTTATAACATTTCCAATTTCCTTAAATTTTATATAATGTAGAGGTCTACGATGTTCTCTGTTATACATTATCCTGCCTCAATCTAATAATCCCATGGAAAGACAAGTTTATCATGACCGTGAAAATTTAAGGCAAAACCATTCCAGGCCAGTCTTAAAAGAAACAAGTGAACTACGTAGGATATATTATAGTGTACATGTGTGTGTGCCAACCACAAGCGCACTCACTCTTATTATTCGATGGGACGGTAAACCTGGTACGATCGGAAAGAGGTTGATCGCAGACAGAACGACTTTACTTCCAGCCTTACTATTAAACATTTTCGTTTCCACTGAAAAACTCAATAAATATTTAATACGCCCAACCTCGGGGTTGAACCCAGGGCAATATCTGTGGAGTATATATCTAGCCACTAAACCAACAGGGAATTATAGGTATTATCGAAATTCGACAGTGTCAATTTAAAGTAATCCAACCTTATTTACTACTTTCATTTTACTGAAACCGCGATGAGGGGATTCTGATTTAACTTTAATGAGGAGAGTAATTTCACCGCTCGAATCTGTTCATCGGAGGGTTATAATTTAAAAAGACGACACACAACTATGATACGTGACTCTTCCTTGACACATATTCCATAATCATAGAAAAGTATAGTAGAAAGTAGGTATAGGATCTGTAATAACTATTTTTGGAATACTCTGCACCGAAAAGTCTGCCATCGTGGTCTAATGAACTACGTTCATTAGTAAAATTTTCCTGATCGGAAAGCAAAACTCACGTTGCTCAATCTCCTTGAGGATTGCCATAAAATAAAAAGCAACCTTTTGTACAGAATCGTACGTACATAATCCCAATATAAATAGGTCTTTAGAATCATTATTTTTCTATACAATTTTAATTATACAAGTTATAATAATAATTTACAAAAATATGAAATTAGAAGACTATTAACATAAGAATTGCTAACATTAAGTGCTTAAATATATAAACAAATATGAATTAATAATAGTAGAAAAGGAAGACTATTAATATTAATATTATATTTTATTGTACACAAGGTAATGGAGAAAAATTGCTTCCATGAGCAGTTCTTTAATAAAAAATAGCTATGTTGTACAAGGAACGGACGTTTGACCCGTTATTATTACTAGTCATATTTTCCAGACAACCCAATCTGAGAGAGATAAATAAAAATATATACAATCGGGATGGCTTGTGCTGTCATAAATTGGAATACAAATGTTTACATACATATTTATTTTAGCGGAAAAGGCTGAAGTGAACCAACGATCCAAATATACTTCTCTTTAAATTATGACTTTTTCCATTTACAGTTGTAGGACTGATAGTGCAGTTACTTTTATTAAAAGTATAACTACTCGTGTGAAATAAAATTGACAGGAGGAATGGTTTATTTTTTGCTGAGAGAAACGAACCCAATGGGAAAATGGTTAAGCATTCTTCCGGCTATTCCACGCAGTCATGATTTTAACAGTAGTCGTATAAAATAAGTAAGAGCATAAAAAAACATGCTAATGTATATAGATAAAATAAAAAAATATATTAAATCGACTCTTGCCGTTCAATACTATTAAAACTTCTTATAATTTGACTCTAGAAGCTAACGTTAGATAAACATTAGTGATTGTTAAGACTTTAGCAAAAGTATAATTATTATAAGAATGTTCGATAAGAAATATGTTTATATATATTATGATGAAAGAGTGTTAATTGTATTTAATTAGTTCTTTATCGCACTAAAGAAAAAGAAGGTTGTACAAAATTCAGTTTCAACCCGTTGTGTATTAGTAGAATAAAGTAAATATGTAATATTAGTAAATAACAAAAGCTGTAAAGTTGTCGAAGATTTCGAGCGATTTGACACTAATTGGCAGTTTAGTCAGTAACTCCATCGTAGATCACTCAAAACCGAGAATTTACTATGTTATAATAAAATTCCGCAGACATTTTTAACTTTGCCGTTTCATAAATTCAAATAACTTGTAAAAAATACATTGGTACAGAAGGCATATTATTCGATACAAGATTATATAGAAGATAAAAAAGCGTGAAGTTAATGCTTGTTGACTTCCGGGAAGGATATATTACATACATATATAATTGTATTTAACTACCGTGACTGTATTTTTAGATGTTGAAAAAGAGTCGAGCCGAGATGGCCCAGTGGCTAGAACGCGTGCATCTTAACCGATGATTTCGGGTTCAATCCCAGGCAGGCACCACTGAAATTTCATGTGCTTAATTTGTGTTTATAATTCATCTCTTGCTCATTGCTGAAGCAAAACATCGTGAGGAAACCTGCATGTGTCTAATTTCAACGAAATTCTGCCACATGTGTATTCCGACAACCCGCATTGGAGCAGCGTGGTGGAATATGCTCCAAACCTTCTCCTCAAAGGGAGAGGAGGCCTTTATCCCAGCAATGGGACATTTACGGGATGCTAATAATAATGCTAATGAAAAAGAGTCACTACTGAGTTTCTTGCCGGTTCTTCGCGGTAGAATCTACATCCCAAACCGGTGGTAGCTTCTCTTAATATAGTTTGTTAAATGACGATTCAAAAGTGCTTGTAAAAGCCTACTTGAATAAAGTATATTTTGATTTTGTTTGTTTTTGATTTTACGCCAAACTACATCAGCTGTATAACAAATATATATGTCCTGACTGATTTCGATATTGGCGGAAATTATCAAGAGTGCCAATAATATTTCATTAGTTCAATGGGGTTTAAACCCTGAACCTTGGTCTCGTCTTATTATTATTAATTGTAAACATAATTTTGTTTCCGTGACATTAAACATCAAAAACGACGATTTTATTTAGCAAATGAATAATTGTAGTAAAAGATCAAACCAAAATAAAATTCAATCCACCATAACCTTTGTTACGGTATTAATCAAAGGAAAACAACTGATGCTGAAATACTTTTGAAGTGTGGAAAAATAAAACAAAACACTAGACTTGAAAGAACATTAATGAGAATTACAGAAAGTAGCAGCGGTACCCGCGACAGCGCAGTGGAACGTATTTAAGCGGTTAAAAAGGAGATTCGTGACTACTGATAATATTCTTAATCGAAGCGCTCCCTTCATATTCACGTAAGGAACACGAGCTAAGGAATGGTAAGTATTTCTGGTAAAGGAGTAGAGTAAGAGCCGAGATGATCCAGTGGTTGGAACGCGTAGATCTTAACCGATGATTACGAGTTCAACCCAGGCAAGCGCCACTGATTTTTCACTTATTATTCATCTCGCGCTCGGTCATGCAGGTCTAATTTCAACGAAATTCTGCCACATGTGAATCCACCAACCAACTTTGGAGAAGCGTGGTTGAATATGCTCCTAACCTTCTCATCAAAGGGAGACGAGGCCCAGCAGTGGGAAATTTACAGGCTGTACACGTTGTTGTTGTTGAGTAAGATATGCACTAATCAGGTAGTAGGGAAATACTTAAAAAAATATATTATACAAAAATGAAAAAAAAAAACGTGTCAGTGTTTTTTCATACGCGATTTTTCGCATTAACTCAAAATACTGAACAGTAATATATGAAAAACTACTTTGCAATATTTTGTATTAATTTTTTTATAAAGAATAGTAGCAATGATCGAAATTAAGGAATTACTAATATTCCTATATACCCCAATCTTGTAAGGTTATCACTTGTGTTAGGAGTGACGACAATAGTCCAAGGGTTCAGGATCGATCCTGCGACGTTTTACATCGCTAGGCAGCCCGTAAACCATTGCGCTATTGACGCTTCAATTGACGCTGACGCTTAAGGGAAGCGTCAATAAATATTATTGATTTTTGTAATTAAACGTACGTTGGTCATGCTCGATATGTTAGGATGATTTTCTTGATAAATAAATTGACTGTAATAGTGAACCAATAAGAACGTTGCACAGTTTTGTTATTGGATTCACATCCCAGAGGATAAGATATTCTTGACCTCAATAACGGTTAACAGTTGAGGCTACACGTGTTTACTTCTATTATTTTCATAGATTTCCTCGCAACGTGTGTTGTAATACTTTTTTTTTATATAAAAGCAAAATATACTTTATTCATGTAGGATTTTATAAGCAGTTTCGACTTGTTATTTTTAAATAAGAAGTTATCACTGATTCTTAATATCTAAGGAGAATTAAAAGAAAATCAGTTTAACGGTAAACGATTTAAATTTATTTACCAGCAAAGTTATCATTGAAAGGATATCAATATAGGAACGCAAACAGCGAAAACCTCGAACGACTACTAGGCAAAACACCGATGGGGTTTGACAAATTATGTAGGCACGGCTCTTAATATAACTCGATCGCGTTGGTTGCGAGAATTCTATCACAAAACAATTACGTCAGCATCACGACAATCATGAAATACAGACAAATATACAGTATGGAGGAAACGTAAGAGGTTTTTGATGTGACTGTATGAACATAAGCATCTAACTACTCCTAGTTTCCGTTTGCATACGGTACAGAGAACGTTTTTGGGCAATAGTATAATAAGATACCGGAAAATATTATATAATCAATTTACAATTTAAAAAGTTTATTAATATATACATCTTATTATTCATTAAAAGAATACTCTTTAGAAAAAAACGCCTTGATTAAGGCTTGGGTTCCATCACAGGACACTAATTGTGAAAACAGCATTGTAAATATGTTTATTTGAAAACAACAAATATGCGAATTTCTGGCGTGTCTTCTTGCTGGAGGATGCTTTTAGAAACGGTGTTTAAATGTTGACAATTCAAAAACGCTTCATTGTGAAGTTTACTTGAATTAATTAGATTTGATTTGATCTAAAAGTGGGTTGCGCTATTACCTACTAGATTTAAAAAGTTAGTCGTACTGTACAATCTGCATCTAATATTAAGACCTGGTTCTTATTATAAAACATTACTATTTTTTTACGGTACAATATCTGATGTGTGGTTGGTACCTACAAGACTTGTAATATATTAAAGGTGAGCAAGAGGCTCACCTGATGGGAAGCGATTACCACCGCCCATGGACATTTGCAACACCGGGGGGCTTGCAGGTGCGTTGCTGGCCTTTATAGTTCATAGTTCATAATGCGATAAGACCAACCGACTGTTGTAGCATTTATCTCTAAATTCTATTTTATTATTAATGCCATTGCTAGGATTGGAACTCCAAAATAATAATGAAGGTACCTCACCTTCTACGTTACAAATATATTTATAAACTTGTAAGTAACTTAAAACACTTACCGATATTCTTTAGTAGTCGAGTAAAGCAGACACGGTATGGCGAGCAGCATCCCGCTCACCCATATTCCAGCTATCATTATGAGTGAACACGTCTTCGACATCCGAGGCCGCATCGGCCTCACTATCGCCTGGTACCTGGTTACATATAAAATATTAAGACGTCGAGTAAGAAAATATTTGAAATTATTCGTTACAATTATTTCTACCTATTTAAATAAATAATAAATTATTGTAAAATAAATTTTGCCAATTTTTTTTTATTTATTTAAAATTTATACGAATTAACATTTTGTTTCTTTCTTCTTTTCTTGTTTGAACAAATATGTATGTGTACAAATCGTTATTTAATTTTTTTTTTTTTTTATATTTGTATTAAAAAGTGGCAAATTGTGCATCAGGTATGATGTTATACGATCACCATCGCACATAGACGGTTGCCACACTTTGGGGGCCTCGCCGATCATCAAGTCTTAGACAGCCTCAGTAAGAATAGGGCGCTGACGGTCTTATTGAAAATAAGCCTTTTTGTGTGGTAATTTGATATCACCTGTAGAATGCTTGCACCCTGGAGATTGTTGTGCTTAAGGGCTTTAGGAAATATTTTTGATCTTAGTGCCTTTTACGCTGGCTCACTCAACATTCAAATTATCTCTCTTAACATGAGAATGCCACTTTAATGGTAAGAGGCATTTAATGAATATTTGCCAGTATTTTTCCTTACTTCATCAGCTTTAATAGGTATTTGATTACGTATATATTGTATTAATATTAGCATGTAAATTATATTTTTATTAAAATCAAAGTATTTATTCGTCAAAGAACCCTGGTGTCTATAGTTACACTGATCCTCAGTATTTTTTTTTAATTAATAAATTGTAATCTATAAATAAGGTATATGTAAGATTATATTAAAAATCGTGGAATAATGACTTGCTGTATAATATTAATATCAGTGTATTGTACAGTAAAGATAATTGCGAAGAAAAGTTAGATATATTTATTGCAGAACATAATTATAGCAAAATAACTTAATATGCATTTATTGATAAAGTAATAATATATTACCGGACCGGACCTATTATTGTTTTCGATCGTTCAAATGGTAATAATAACAAGATATACAACTTTTATTCACCTATTATGTATCCGAGATAGCCCACTGGTAAGAACGCGTGCATCTTAACCGATGAATTCGGGTTCAAGCCCAGGCAAGCACCACTTAATTTTCATGTGCTTAATTTGTGCTTAATCGCGAGGAAACCTGCATGTTTCAACTTTCTAATTTCAACGAAATTCTGCCACATGCGTATTCTACCAACCCGAATTGGAGAAGTGTGGTGGAATTTGCTCCAAACCTTCTCCTCAAGGGGAGAGGAGGTCTTAGCCCAGCAGTGGAAAATTTACAGGCTGTTAATGTAATGTATTATGTATCCTCAAAAAACACTCCCCGCTTCCAAAGCAACTAAAGTGCTTTTGAACTTTGAGATCAGTTTTAATGTCACTCGCTATAGTATACCTAAAACCTATACCAATTATCAGCACGAAATGTTTGGCCGGACTATGAACTCGAGCCTTAAATCGGTCCGGCTCTAAACAATGGTATTTTACAAGCTTTTAACTTGCAATGACAATTAACAGATTGAGCTGAAATTCTGTATACACGTTTAGTTTCGATAACAATGCTTAGTTAATTGTAATTACTTAGTTTACGTTTAATTTACTTGTGTAGATAAACAAGTAAATTAAATAATTAAATATGAATAATACTTGGTGGTAGAGCTTTGTGCAAGCCCGTCTGGGTAGGTACCAACCACTCATCAGATAGTCTTCCGCCAAATAACAGTACTCTGTATTGTTGTGTTCCGGTTAGAAAGGTGAGTGAGCCAGTGTAATCACAGGCACAAGGGACATAATATCTTAGTTCCTAAGGTTGGTGGCGCATAGGTGATGTAAGGAATGGTTAATATTTCTTACAGCGCCTTTGTCAATGGGCGGTGGTGACCACTTTCCATCAGGTGGCCTATATGCACGTCCGCCAACAAATTCCATAAAAAAATAATAAAATATAAATCAAATAAAATTTTCAAACTAAGCGAATACAAGTACTTAATATAATTAATTATTAGTTCTCGCGAAAAACTTCTATATCATATTAAATTGTGTCAAATGTGAAATGATGCTTTAGTATAAAAGTATTTTTTTTTCTTTTAAGCGCATTAAATAAAAGGTTTTTTTACTTTCAATTTATTTGTCTGATAAATTAATTTTAGATTCTTTGATAGCATTTATTTATTATATTAAAATTTCAGCTACACACTAAAAAAAAAGGTTGGAAAATATGTAATTTTTAGTGACAACAACAGAGTCTGGCACAGAGCGAGCAACCGCAAACCTGTCTGGTTAACTTAACATTACATTGCTAAAAAGAGATAAAAATTTAATATAATTAAAATTTCATTCTATGCATCCGTACAAATGGGATATGCATTGGAAAAAGCAACTGATTTCAGAAGCCAGATTGGACGCATCCCAATCGAACTAGCAGCTGACCCTAAGCGGCTTATCTTGCGACGATGCTAGCTCTTATATTATCGACATAATTATTCATACTTGATTGATATAAAACTCTGGAATTAAACGCCTAAAATAAAATATAAAGAACCGGTAGCTCTACATATAACTCAATCTTGTAACAATGCTTTTATTTTTACTTATTTTTTATTTTATATGTCGTTCCTACCGGAAAATATTATGAGTATTAATCGACTAGGTTGGATAGGTGGTACTGTCCAGAAGGACTGTTCTAAGGTCCCAAACATATAGCCTTATATACATATAATATAATTGTATAGGTTATACTAATATAACATAACACGGTTGTCTTTATCCGGAGAACCAGTGGAAGCAAGTAAATTATTTTAATTAGTAAAATGTCAATAATGATAAGCCAGATGATTCAGTTTTTAAAACTCGATAATCTTAACAGATCGATGCGGGCTTACACTAGGGCAAGGACTACAAGATTTAACACGGACGATACAGGAAAAAATCGTAAGAAAACCTGCTTGTTTCGGATGTAGAAAATACTTGAATACTAGAATCTGATTTTATTATGTTATGTATATGTAGCTACTTATTAATAAACGATAGAATATCTATGTCAGTGGTATAGACGACAAGATGCTACGTCCTCTTCTTTCGAATGTCAAATTATTGGTGACAGTGCTTAAAAAAAAAAATCTTGAAAGTAGTGTACCTACTCCACAAAATTGAGGCCTCAGTCCAGCAAAGGGACTCTGCGTGCTGTTGCTATGAAATTCAAAAGTACTCGTAATATTCTACTTGAATAAAAATAAGATGAATTACTAACACAAATTGAGCCTGTCCGGTTTCAACAAATCATTGCTGAAAATTCAAGTTTTAATCAGTAGACCATCTCAGATTAGCAGATAAAGTATAATTCTAAAAAGAAAACAAAATGAACACTTGACATTTCAATTTATGAAGATAATTAAGGCGATAAGATAGATAAAATGAAATGACTCTCCCTAATCTTAAAATAAAGCTCTACCTATTATAAAATTAGTGAAGTGTTTGTCTCTGGACCAAATTTTTGACAATCGGTCAATGACCTTTGTGAAAATGTTAATTACAGATATTTATCTGTCCTTTGTGAAAAATTTAATTTTAATTGTAATTAACATTGTGATTTCAACAGCAGATACATTTAACAAAATAATTAAAACAATCAAATAAAGTTTTGCTTGAAAAGGGAAACAATAGATTTTTTAATTAATTATAACATAGCTGACGAAACACGGATAATCTGTGACTTATGAGTCGGTCTCTTGGAGGTCAGTGAGTCTTGTGTAATTGTTTTATGTTATAGGTGGCAAACGAGAAGAAGGCTCATCTGATGGAAAGTGACTACCACCGCCCATGGACATCTGCAACACCGGGGGGCTTGGAAGTGCGTTGCCGAGCTTAATGTGTGTATAATTGTTGGTTGCGTTTCGTTTGTTTAATTTAATGGAGCCATACTTCTGTGGACCCAAAAATTGATCCGTATCTAACTCAAATACAGTCTAGCAGGTCAAGCAGAGTGCCAGAATTATGGGTATAATGGCACGGGACCAACTATTGGACGCCGTATATTTTTTTATAATCTGTATGTGTCTGTTTAGTTTTATTAATTAATATTTTAACAAAGGGTTTGATAGCAAAAAAACATACAGATGCCCAAAAATAATTTGTAAAATCCGAATAAAAAACAAACTTAGTAAAACAGTATTGGTATCAATATACACTTTACTAAAATATTACTACGATAATTCCGATAAAAACACGGTCGAAGCTTAAAATGTTTTTTGCACGAATTCGTGATGAATCATAAAAATAGATTCTTATAGATCCCGCCCAATGACATCATGTCGATTCGAGGTCAATATTTTGTCTTTAACCATACAGGCAACTGTATATCCTGTATTACATATACATTATGTAATTGTATTTAACTAACATGCCTTTGTATTTTTAAATATTGAAAAAAATTAACTACTAAGTTTCTTGCCGGTTCTTCTCGGTAGAATCTGCATTCTGATTCGGTGGTAGTTTCACTTAATACAGTTTGTCAAATAACAATTCAAAAGTACTTGCAAAAGCCTACTTGAATAAAGTAATTTATGTTTATAATTCAATCCAAGCTGTTGATGAGCTAGAAACCTTCTCCTTACAAGCAAAAGAAGCCTTGGCAGTGCCACTTACTTGCCACTTTACTATAACTTTACCCCCAATATTAGTCTAACTTGCCTGCATTTTTGCTCTAGTTTCCGCAAAGGCTGATGTACGCGTGGTAATAAATTTACAAGCGGTAATTCTGCGGGATTATTTATTTTGTTTCTCCTATTTAAGGGCTTACACGAGTAGAAATATAAATAAGATGTCCAAGTCATACTCATAAATAAACCAACGAGGAGGAATATAATTGTTATTTAATCTTTATTAGTAATAAACATGTATTTTATTTTTGTTTATTATTCAACTAATCAATAGCCCTATCACCACTTTACGCAAGCCCATAAATAGTTCTGATACCAGTAGTGTTGTTGTATTCCAGTTTAGAGGATGAGAGAGCTTGTGTAACTCTTGTATGCACAAGAGACGTTTATCAGTCCAGTTACCAAACTTATACAAAATAATGCTCAGTAGTCAAAAATGTCACAAGCAAAAGTGCCTCGTTTGCCTTTTTGTTATAATTGAAATTATATCACATATAACGTATCCATCAACCCGGTTTAGAACCTTCTCATAAGAAGTAGCCCTTACATAACAGTGGAATTTCAACAATACAACTTAACAATACATGTATCAGCGAAAATCGACAAAGTTCACAACTAATTACAAAAAGGCACTCATATGAAAATAACAACTTAAATTGAGTTTTGACGTACGCCTATCTTTTACAAAGTTTAGCATAAAATTGACGTGAGGGAAATGTGCGATGTCATAAACAGACGTCGATGAACTTATCTGTTAAAATTTAAATAGAAGTTAACAAGAACATAAAATAACCACGCCACGTCAATAGTCGCTTTCAATTATAACAAATCGAGTGAAGCGGCGAAGCGCATGTACTTATATAATAATACTAGCTGAAACTGCGGCTTTACCCGCGCGAATTTAAAAAAAAAACACAAACTTTCAACCTCCGTTTTACCCCTTTAGGGGTGGATTTGCGTAATATCCATAATACCTTATAACTAACCTACCTCCCAAAATTCAAGTTTCTAGGTGTTATAGTTTCTGAGATTTCGTGATAAATCAGTGAATGGTATCTGGCTTTTATACATATACATATATAGAATATTATATACTAAAACCTTCGCTGAAAGGCGCTATATCGTATCATTTAATTATTATTTATATAAATAAATTTTGAATTTTTTTCAGGTAATCATTAATAAAAATTGGCACCAAATTATATTCCCTCCAACAACAACTGAGGGTTTGACTAGAAGTTCATATCTTTTTTAGGTTTGTGAAAACAAATAAATACTTGTATAGGTAGAACTTTGTCCGGTATCACAAATATAGCAGTTATTGTACTGACAAAGAATACTACTTACAACTTACTTAAATTACAACAATGTTCCGTTATGTAAAAAAATATGGTCAAATTCGACTATCTGGAGATAACCTTTGGACAAGGGAATATCCTGGAACCACAAATTATGGCATAAGTACCACGGTGCCTTTGAAAATTTACTCAGTATTGTTATAGACATAAAACTTAAAAATGGTGCAGAGTATTATTCACAGTCCTAGTCGACGCTTGGATTTTTCTATGTGGTGAAAACCACACACACCGTCGGCGAGTTTTGAGGTCAGAGGAACACTTTAGAGGAACAGGATTTTGCTTTTTTGTATAATGTTATAAGATTGCTTCATTTCATATATTACGCAATATAAACTAATTTGGCTCCGATTGCTATAATATGAGACTGCTAATTACAGAACATAATACATTAAACGTGATAGTGTACAACACATAAAAGTCGAGATTCACTAAAACCTGTGTCTGAAGTGAATATCAAAATAATATCATCTTCTTTCGAATCCTTTCCAAAAGATTTATATTTTATTTACACTTTTTATATTAGATTTATTACGTACAATTATACCTACTCAAGACTGTAGACACATTGTCTAGGTCATAAAGTTGCAGATCCCGAGGGCTTTAAAGTCGAGCTGTATCAATAAAAGTGATTGGAATTTTCCATTGAGAAGTATTCAGTAGCGGGAGACATAAAGTTGTAAGTATTTACAATCCCGTGCCTCAATAAGCTCGTAGAGCCGTGGTGCCTGATCTGTCTCCGGTCGTGTTCGTTCGCTTCATCTTAGGATTATTGAAGTGAGAGAAATACAAGGTTGGCTTGTACTTTCCTACACTCTTTTGAACTAAAGTACCTAATTATTTACATAAGAATTATTAACATTAACTCCTTAAATATATAGAAATATGAATTAAAAATAGTTACTGTATAAATATTGGCCACGTGGAATGGTGGCCAGAATGCTAGCAGCGTTTCCCCGTTGAATCGCAATTCCGATCCTCTGGCCAAAAAACGAACCAGCACTCCTCTCACCAGTTGAGGCAATAAGGCAAGGTGTTATACTTTTATGGGTATAAAGTCTTGCAAATGGGAATCTGTTACTAATTCCAGTCCAAAGACATTGCTCTATGAGAAATAATTAACTACCCTTACATCTTCCATGCGCCACAAACATTGGGAACTTAGATGTCGATTATCGAAGATCGATTATCATGGCTATAGTCTGTAATTATACAAGAACACTCAATTCAAAGCGGAATACGCATCCACAAAACCCTACCACCGCGTAAATACAATAAGTATGAGATATTTTGTAATTAAATTTGTAACGATACGCCTTAAGGGCGCTTACACGGTTTACATTGACTTAACAATAAGGGTAGCATCTATTTAATGTACTAACCAATTGTAGCTCTTAGATAAGTATATCGTAAAGGATATACGAAGCCCAGCGGTTCAAACCCGGCAAGCATCACGTGTAACCACCAATCCGCATAAGAGCAGCGTGGTGGAGTATTCTCAAAAATGTCATCTCCAAAGGTGTCCATTAGTGGGAAGCTAACTGGTCATTACTAAGATAATTTAATGTAGAAAAACTCTGCGTTGTCTGTTTCTCTTAGAATATTTCAAGAATAATCTGTGTTTTTCTTTAAAAAAAAATACTAAAAATAAAGCGAATCAAAATATTCAATTTATTATTATCCAAACTTCCACAATGTGAAATGAAACCGGCAATATACTTATGAAGAAATTCATAGAGGGTTTATGATATATGTCTACTGCATACTGACCGTATGGGGAGTAAAAGTAATCTAACAGAATGTAAATTTCCCACTGCTGAACTAATGGTTACACACTTACTGGAAAAAAGAGTGATTCGTAACCGGGCTTGAACTTCTGGTCTTCGGTCAAGCTACACAAGCTCTCGCCGCGTCATCTTAGCTCGTATAAGGAGCGGTTTAGATTTTTAAGAGTACACTTTTTATATTGAATTTCAGAGGGTTCTTGTAGTACGACACAATTTAAATACAGCATCGATAAATTAAAAAAAAACAATCAATCCTCAATTTGGTCAATGTTGATTATAGGACATTACAAATTATTACGTTTGCGTAAAGATCATTTTCGCATAAGAAATAAATAAAGATTAATGATTTTGAAGGCGCACTTGATCTTACAATCTTTACCCATGCTACATCTGCAAGCTTCGTCGTACTATACCTTACTGCGATTCATATAACTGTCTGCCTTCGTTACAAAATGAAAAATAACTAACGGAGACTCACCTGTCAAACGATATTCCCGTGAGAGTGAACACGCTTGCCGCGACCGTCACGTTCGCTATGAAATTGCTAAGCTGACAGTAGCGCACTCCGAAGACCCAGTCACTGAAAATAGGCACGGGTGTGAGGTATTGACTTAAGTATTTATATCTAGATTATCTTGTTAACCATATTAAGATTTTAGTGCAAAGAAAAACATACAAATAAGATTTATGTTAAATAAGGAACAATAAATGAAATTGACAACTATTTAGAGGAATTAAATGGAAATAAAATTTCATGACGCTGTGGTTTGGATTTTGAACATATGACGATAAAAAAAAAATGATACGATGTTTCTTCTTTCAGTGGTGAGGAAAACATGTGAATTGATTTCCTAAGTGTAAATAAAAATTACTGCGTGCCTGATATTGATAATTTAGGTAACCTAATGTCTCTCCAAGTTTTTGCAATCTGCCAGCTTGAATGGTAAAGGTCTTATCGAAGGCTAAAAAAGGTAAGGGAGACAAATTTATTAATTTATATAGCAAAAATGTCGCCGTCGTATTCGAAAAGTGTCTGGAGCGCAACATGCAATTAAGTACTGCGAAGTTCCAAAACCAATCATTAAGCGTTTTTAAAAATAAAATATCTTTACGTAATACGGTAAAATGTCACCACGTGCCATTTAATTACGACCACGTTCGGGTGATTACCATAAAACATTATATATACGAAATGTTGTATATGTATCAGGATGAACTTTAAGCATGAACATTTTGCCGCTCCGATGAAATGATTTAATTATTGATGAAAATTTAAAATGTTTTATAATAAAACGAAAAATTTAAATAAATACGTTGTTTTTTTAAAAAAGGTAGCTGGTAGGTCATACGCTGCCACTGATGGTAAATGGTCACCGATTATAAGACTGTAAGAAATATTAAGCCAATGCGCCGTCAACGTTGGGATTTAAGATGTTAAGTCCTTGTGCCTGTAGTTACTCTGACTTAATCACCCTTCAAACCGGAACACAGACATACTAAATATTGCTGGTTGTCAGTAGAATATGTAATGAGTGGATTAATATCAGAAGTAAGATAGAACGATCTACAATCTGCGTGCAATAACTACATTGTCACACCATTAATAGGCTTCTTGTACCAGTTGAGTTATTCTTTATTATTTGTATCCTTAATGTAAAAGAAGTGGGTGGTCTAGTGGCTTGGATCCCCAGTTCCCGGGTCGTAGCTCCAAGTCTGAACTCTATCCGGGAGTATCGGATTTCCGTCCCATCGGACTGTGGGAGAGCACCAGTTTCCCTTGATATCGGTCGCTGTAGTCGAAATCAGTGAAAATAACATCATAATTCATATAATTTACTCGTATCGAATTGCCACAGACTATCACTTTTAATCCAACTATTGATATCGTTGGTGACAAGGTGGATTGAATACGAAATAATTTTCAATAACTTTATTTAATCTGTCCTCATTCATAATAAAAAAGTGAACGAAAACACTTCTTTAAATGTATACTCATGAAATCAATCTTCGTGACTGAGTATAAACGCTCAGTCAAAACTACTAAGTTTATAAAGCTGATATTTGTAATATTTATTTTCTAAAGTTCCACTAAGAAAGGATTTTTATTAATTTCAACTTTGAGGGTACAGAGGTATACCACATTTATATGAATTTTTCCGCTCAATATTCCCAGAATATAAGAAAACATAAGAAGCAATCTTATAATTATATTCTTAACAATTTTTTTAATATATTCCTTTGAATTCAAGACCGCAATGATACTTATGGCAATATAAATTATAATGGGTATATATATTCTTCGGTACTGAAATACAAAATTAATTGGTCTTTATTCTATCATGAAACACTATTAGGAGCAACCACAATATCTTAGTTTGGCATCAGATGTTCAACGGTGTGCACTATTTTCACCTGTTTATAAACATGACCTTAAGGCATACTCGGGAATTTTATTACATAGACGCTAAAATATCCGAAAGATCATTTCTAAGGAAACAATGTTTCTCAAAGAACACATGGCCTTAGCGTCATGATTTAATTACAAATTTTAGCTCTTGAGATATTGAATAATCTTCTAATTATGGAACGAACCATGTTTAATTTATACGCAATATTAGTGTTAAATTGAATAATTTATATTAATATTGAGTCTAGATATAGAATATGTGTATTTAATAGGTATGTTTATACATTTTAGATATACTCGTATATAATTTGTCTAATGTTAAAACTTCTGAGAAACATAATACTATTTTCTTAAAGCGTTATTAATTTATTAAAGTCGATGATTGTGATGATGGTTTACTAAAAAGTCAAAATTGAGGAAATATGCATATCGTACTCTATCATTCCCAATGATCCAAACGAAAAAATTCGCACATTAAATTAAAAATAAGTCATAAACATTCGTTTGTTTTTATCTAATTTAATTGGAATTGGCACAATTTTAAAGCCAGCGACCGATGCTATCTCTATTTGGGAAAGTTCCGCGGTACCATATGAATAAAAAAACTACTTACGTACTAAGCTGATCGATACGGATAACCAATGAAAACTCAATCAGGGAAATAGACATCCGCCCATCGGTTTAATTTACGAAACCATGTGGTATAATATTTTTAATTTCAATATTAAAATAATTATAAATGACAAACCTGTGAAGCATATAGATGAAATTAAAGAGGCAGTTTAGAGATGCCATCATTAAGTCAGCGAATGAGAGGTTCACGAGGAAGTAGTTGGTCACAGTCCGCATTCTTCTGTGAGCTGAAAAAAATATTTAATATTAACACGTGACACGGTGGAGTATTAATCCTTATCAGTTATTTAATCACCATATATCATTTATTTGTATTGTTGTGTTCAGGTTTGACAAAAAAGGCTGAGTTTGACAAAATGACATATAGTATTAGACTGGCAGCGAAATTAAGGCGACCTTTTACAATTAGCATCATAAAATAAATTACAAAAAAAAAAACACACGTAATGAATGTATATATTTCAACTTATGAATACTAGATGGCGCTATGTCAAATTGTAGATAATTCTTAATCGCGATGGCAAGATTCGCTAATTGTTTGTATAGTAATAGCACTATGAAAAGATTCAAATAAACATGGTTATCAGTGGCACCTAATAGTTTTATTAGTAAACATTAGCGTCTTAGCGTCCTTACGATTGAGCTACTTGTTCAATCTATGAACCTCTTACCAATGAATTTGCCGTTTGATATAGAAATTTATGTAATAAAAAATCGAAGTACTGGCTATTATGGGCGATGCCCTTTGCCATTTCAATAAAACCTAATTGATAGCTCTGCTAAAGAAATACTAGGAACCGGAATTGATGAACTCTTTTATAGTTTATCACTCAGCTGATATTAAAAATTACGTAAAAACTAACAAAAAAGCAGTTGGAGCGATGTCTAATTGACGGAGAGCTTCCAGTCGAGTAGAAAGTTCAGACTGCCCATTGTGCAACGTGTCGACAATTCTTGTCATGAATTAGATGCGAAATAGACCAATGACAAGCCTCGGTTGTTTAATAGCGATCTTGTATATTAAGACAGTGGCATATATTCATAGAAGTTTTATGTAGTATTTGTAATGAACAACGGCAGTAAAAGTCCATCATACAGTCACAAGTAGCTTTTTCTCACCCAATATCAACCCTGAATCATGAACCCTCCTATTTCTGTGCTTGTGTTCTTTTTTATGGTATCGTACAATTCTTTACATCACCACCACCAACCTTGGGAACTAAGATGTTATGTCCCCTATGCCTGTAGTTACACTGGCTCACGCAACCTTCAAACCGGAACACAACAATACCGAGTACTGCTGCGTGGGTGGTACCTATCCAGACGGACTTGCACAAAGCCCTACCACCAAGTAAAACCTTGTGTTTTACAGTAAATGCAACATTCGACACGATTTTATATTTGTTGCTCAATGATATCATAGAGTACTTACTTTTTTTCCATTACAGATAACAATAAGAAGATTTCTTTCACCGCTAGAGAGATGAAAAATAAATTCAAATAAAAAACGTGGAAACCACTTTTACTTGCCAATTTAAGAATCACTCGGATAAACTTGCCAACTTAAGAATGCCACTGACCACTGATCTCTTTACGGAACTTTTTTCAAGGAGGGTAAGAAGGTCGAATACTAAAATTAATGAATATTCCAAATACGAATACAAGTATATCGTAATGACCGATATTAATCATGCAAATGTACCATTTATGTATTGAAACTGATTATGTTATTTTGATTGATAGTGTTTTTCCTTTTTTAATTAATAATTATAATTAATACATGATGATACAGTACTACCATATTATGAGTTGACTATATATTTTTTGTTTCAATTATTTTTAATTACTTAGTTTCTTATAATAAGCTTTAATTAATTTTTCCATCCTAAAATTCACATATAATATCGATAATATTATAAAATTTATAATTTAATAACAAGATTGCTATTTTCTCTAGTAATCCTGAAAGTAAACAAACGGTAAAAATTATTTTATAGTTCTAAATTATATATTTGCCATTTAAATACTTGGACCTTGGAGTGATAGTGCAAAAATCTTTAATAATAGTAAAACACGTCTTCTATTGCCATCACTGGTGTCAGGAGAGCTGGTCAATTTTCTGGCCAGACGAGCGGAAATACAATTCTTAAAAAGCGGCTAGCGTTATTGCCAACATTCCATCAGGCGGTCATGATTTCTATAGGATTAACTTTTTATGTGGAAATAAACAACGGACTGTAAAACTATTTCATATTTATCTAAACTACTTTAACGTCTGCCTCTTTGCAAAGGATTTTGTTATATTTGAATGTCATACAAAACATAAAAGTAACAGTAACGACAATAAAATAACAAATATGTTTCCTATTGAAACAGTTTGATTTTTAGCAACAAAATAAAAATGTCATAGATAAGTAAAATCGAATAGCTTTTAAAAGGTGCATACGTCATTTGTTATCCATGATAACTTGTCATACGGGCCTATTGTTTTAATATAGACTATTCGTTTAATATGTAAATTGCTGAACTAAAATGAATCTTAAATTAAAGTATTAAAGTAAAAAGTCCAACGATGATTGAGCGACATAAAAGGTTGGTGTTAAAGTTATATCGTAGGCAGTTTACATTTATCATTTATAAAGCTTAGTTTAGTATATCATTATTAAACAAGTTATTTTATTCGATAATAATAATGTAATTATTATCGAATATTTAATTGTACTACAAAAAGGGCGTATTTTGTATTGCGCATACGCAGATATCGTTGTGTAGATATCATGAAACGTCTACCGAACCTTTTAACCGATGGAACACTTGAGCTCCAAGATTAAATAGTCCGCATTTAATATACCCCAAAAGTAAGTATCGAGAAAATTGAAAGTATTAAAATAAAAACGGCCAATAAACCGAAGTTGTGACATTTTCATTTATCTTTAATCGTGAAATTCGACGTCTTATCATAAAACATATCTAATTGCATTAAATAGTCACATTCCGAACATTCTAGAACTTCTAGAACGAACCAGATATATATATTATGTATAAACAAGAAATAGACTTCATTTAATGTTATTTATCATCTCGATAAAGTCAAAATTCTTTAATTTTCGTTCACTTTACCCATAAAGTTAACGACAGTAATAATTTGATCAAATTTGCCACTCGTAGATAAACGTCAAAGACTTAAAATAATTTTGAGAAAATACTTAAAATCTACCCTTGCTCTCGAGGAGCATTGGAAATAGAATATCGAGCTAATGGTTTCATTTTATTAACTCTGACTGTAATTTTGCTCAGACACGGATTAATCAAAAAACGATAAAAATTAATTTATTTTACGTAAAGTAAAAATTGATTATGTTTTAACTCCAGAGCTAGTCAAAGCAAATCAATTTGCAAAAAATATTTATTTCATAATACAATACAAGACTATTGGTTTACGCGGCACATGCCAGTAAAGCTCCCTGTCGACATGATTATTTCCGACAACTACACTCCATTCATATAGAACCTTTATTAATTTATCACGAATTACTCCGTCCATTGTTGAAAACCGTATGAAAATTTGTCCGGTCGTTATTGAATTTATCACTTGAGTCAGAACGACATATAGATGCAGCGAGGGCATTATATATATATATATATATAATAACTTTTTTGTCATGTAAGTACTGGAAAATGGGCAAACTCACAGTGAGTAGTCACCAATGTGACACCAAACTTGGGAACTAAGATATTATGCCCCTTGTGTTTGCAAATACACTGAATAACACACTCTTTAAACTGAGACACATCAATCCTAAATATTTAATGTCTGATGAGTGTGTGACCAACTCAGAAGGACTTGCACGAAGCCTACCACCAAGTATATAATAAACATTAAGTTTACACAGACTATAATTCGAGTTTATATTTTATAAGTTCAACGTTTATTTTGAAAAAATGAAGTTTATATTCTATATCGTAACACTGATTTATGTTTTTATATTTAAAAAAATGGACAAATGTTGACATAAAATCCGAACATTCTTTATATCTATAAACTATTAAAAGCGCTTTGGAATTACATGGAATTTTAAAAGCTAACACCGGTTTGGAATTTAGATACAATTTTTATACCCTCGCTAAATGCACGGAAGAGATAAAAAGTTGTAAGCTGTAACGTAGGATAAAGAAGAGCAAAAAACATGGATGAACTGTGACGTGCGATATAAGACCATAATGCGGCGGAAGATTGATGAAAAAAACACAATACGCGCAGAATTATTTTAGCTGTCATTATATCAAACATTATCATATGGAACCAGTTGACTCAATGAAATATTTAGAAGTAACTATTGAGTATACACTCCCCTGAGCTTCTTTTATGATATAGTTACTCGGACGAGCAAATGAGCCACCTAGTAAGTGGTTTCCATCGCTCACAGACAATGGCGCTGTGAGAAATATCAACCATTTCTTACATCGCCAATGCGCCACCAAACTTGGGAACTAAGATAATATGTACCTTGCGAATGTAATTACCCTCGCCTAACTCACCCTTCGATATATATTATATCCTATCTATAAACCCCAATGAGATGATATCGATCAACTTAATTGAATATTGATCATAAGAAACCCATTTAAATTCGGACCGGTACTGTTAGAAATGTTAGGAGATATTTAAATGTGAAAAGAATAGCGGATAGTGTTGTATGATGTCTGTCCCAAATACCAGCAGAACAGATAGGTCGGCTTTTATTCTTCATTTTGGCAAAAATATAGGCTGTGATAAAATGATTTATTATTATACTATCTTTTTTTTTACACAATAGCTTAATGGTTATGACTTTATTTAATTCAATTTATGATTCATTTAAACGAATAAATGTAATTTTAGATAAGTGTTTTTGCTAGGACAATCTAGAAGAAAATTAGAAAAATAAATTCTGTTAAGCCAGCTTAACGGTCCCACAGAGAATTTGTTACAAAAAGATTTGGGTCTCGAGAAATTGCCCGCGTTCTGTCAACTAACAAGTTTTTATTGGAAAAGTTTTATATATATATATATATGTATATATATATACTTATATATATATATATATGTGTATTTTTGTTTTATAAAATCATATATAATTTTATATCTATGTATTTATATGCAAGCGGACCGATCGACTGTCGATGTGACTCAGTCACATTTTTACTTAATCCTAACCAAAAAGGTACTATAACTTTTTCCAGAAATATCCAATTACAGATTGGCTTAGCTGTTTCAATCAATGTTACCAACGAACAGTATTTAATTTATGTTTTTATATATAGATTATATGAAATAAAACTGGGGAATTTCAAATTGAACAGGCTATGGACATTCTATGTTTAATAATACCTTGTGGTATAGATCTAAGGAACGGAATCGGAATCAAAACGCATCAACTAATATGTATTATTGTGAGGACGTCCAAACAGATTTCGATCTTGGTGGTCTTTATTAGAACTACTTTTCTGAGCTCTCAATTCTCTTGTCAAAATCACTTAAATCTTTAATTATAATTTTGAACTCATCTTCCTCAATCTACTTTATTTTTACCAAAAATATTAACAAATCACACTCTCTGTTTCTTATATCATTCTGACTTAAATACATAGAAACATCTCATATTAATGTATAAAGAATAATCCAATGATCAAACCAACTATACATATTATTACTGTAAGTAATATAAATGTATCTTCTATCTAATATGGAAGAACGAAAACGGTTATAAAATGTATGCTTATGATATTTAGCGGTAAAATAACTGTTCGGTGGTAAAAGACCTTTCCACAATCATTGTAATAACCATTGTGGTTTCATAAAAAACAGATATAATCATATATTTCTAATCAAAAAGATTTTGACGAGTGAAAAAATTACACTATTGTAACGATAAATGAAAGTTATTACGATTTTATTATTTTTTCCAGGTATATTTAATATGAATTTTTCTTAAATAAATATAAAAAAATAGATAGAGTTAAGATCAAAATAAAATCATTTTATATGTTATAAGATTTTTAAGAAAAGGAAATTTGACATACCTGTTACAATCCAAATGACGATCGCATTGCCACCAATGGCAACAGTCAGCATGGCGGTAAACAAACAGACCCATGAGTTGTGAGCCCATACTGGCATAGTAGACGACGTGGGGGACGGCGTCGGTTTCTTAGGTACTAGGAGAGTAGCTGCGCCGAGGAGGCTTCGATTGAAGTCCATTTCCCATGTGTAGATAACCTGCAGAATCATATATTATGTTATACTTTAATTTTGACGTTAATTAATTGAATGGTATTTATAAGGAAGTAAGCTCTTTCCTGGTATGTTTAATTTGATGTTCCACTATAAACGAAAACAATGGAACATCAGATACTACCGCCAGTTATGTTTCCGTTTTAGGACTATGTAAGTCAGTGCATTCGTGACGTCAGACAAGATTAATATTTCTTATAGCGCCAAGGTCTGTACACGAAATTGACCATTTACCAAGTGACCCATTTACTCGTACCCATACCATAAAAACAAACTGACTGCTAACTTTTACATAATAAGTGAAGGAATTCTTCATATGTATTAATTGAAAATATATGTTATATCATATTACATAGCTAAGCTCAGTTAGAACACCTGGTAATTAAAAGTAGTTTTATTAGTTTAATTTGTGTTTATAATTGAAGGTAAACGATGTAAGAAAACCTACACGGATTTAATGTTATTTTGCAACATGGTAACCAAACAAACCAACCAACCAAAAATGGAGTAGCAAAGTTAATTGAGACATATCCTTTCTCTTAAATAGTAGACTAGTTGGTCGATATACCGAATCTACCGAATCTTCCACGGGGCATGTTCCGAGGAATTGTTTGGATTAATCCCGGCAGCTGAATTTCACCTTCGGACATCTCGTCAAAATTCGAAATTTCACCCGCACCACCTACATCTCCGAAAATCCACAACAGCGCGATTTTTAAGACATTTTCTGCCTCGCACAACCACTCTTTGGAACCATCTTTAGCCAGCGGTTTTCCGAATCGATACGACTTGGGAACCTTCAAAAAAAGAACGTACTCCTTTCTAAAAGGCCGGCAACGCACCTGCAACCCCCCTGGTGTTGCAGATGTCCATGGGCGGTGGTAATCAATTTCCATCAGATGAGCCTCCTGCTCGTTTGCCCCCTATAACATAAAAAAAGATAACTGGATATATATTTTTTTAAACTAGCTAGTATCCAAGATGCACAGTACCACTTCAACATGTTTAAAAAATTCTATCCGATATAATGCTATCCTTAAAAAAACTTCAGAAAAAAAACTAAATTTATCTCTTGATGAGTGTCTTGGACTCAAGCTATCGTTGTGAGGAAAATTTCGAGTGTTCCAGCTTGTCTATCTTCTAGAGTTAGCATTTCAGGTCTTTGTTCACAAATTTTTAAATGAAAATCCTTCAAAATCACAAATGATAGATAAATAAATATAGATAGATAAATGGAAGGTAAGATGAATATGTAATTAGAATCTTTTATTTATCGTTGATTTTTCTTTAACGTTGTGCTAAAATCGAATAAAATGTTTATACTTTCATACAACAAACGAATCGCTGAGAAATTTAGATTAAACTCTTATTGTTATTGGTTGACTGAAAGAACTTTTCATTAAATATGTCGCCGTTCAACGATATGAATCCTAAGAAATAAACATTTTTAAGAATTTGTTTTACCATTCTTTTGATTGTTAATTTTGAAACAAATTCAGATTAATTTATTTCTCAAAGCAAGGCAAAAGCAATCTCTTTAGGTTACTTATTAGGTGTTCTTAATATATAGACATTATTTTTAAATTGTTAGGCATATAGAGACGTTTTTAGATCTTTTTTTTCAAGTTATATAAATTTCTTGGTGGTAGGGTTTTGTGCAAGCCCGTCTGGGTAGGTACCACCCACTCATCAGATATTCTACCGCCAAATAACAGTACACTGTATTGTCGTGTTCCGGTTAGAAGGGTGAGTGAGCCAGTGTAATCACAGGCACAAGGGACTTAACATCTTAGTTCCCGAGGTTGGTGGCGCAAAGGTGATGTAAGGAATGGTTAATATTTCTTACAGCGCCTTTGTCTATGGGCGGTGGTGACCACTTACCATCAGGTGGCCCATATGCTCGTCCGCCAAACAATGCCATAAAAAATCGGTTTGAAGGTTTTGAAGTGTGCATTGACTATGTATGGATTAGTTAAAATTTCTTACGGCACCAATATCTATGGGCTGTGGTGACCACTTACCAGCAATATCCCATTTGCTCATCCATCTACTGATGTTATAAAAAAAATGCGCTTCTTTGGAAACAATTAATCTCCTTATATATATTATTTATATGCTTAATGGTTTTTCCTTTATTTATACAAAGCATTACCAATGAATAAATAACTAAAAGACACGCTTAAATTTTTGAATTTAAAATAAATGTATCTGTTAAGTTTATTTCTTAGAGCCATAGCAGTGCGTTTCTTTAATGCGAATTCATTTTGTGTCTCACTCGTGTAATGTTGACAACCGCTTTACTGTGATACGCCATATATATACGTGTATCTCATAAATTATAGACAATCTCGCATATCACATCCTGAAATTTCAAATCGTGTTCTGCGGTGAGTTTCTTCTCACAGAATTTTAAGGCAAAATATTAATCGGCATTATTTTTGTATTACATAGAAGTTATAAATTACATCGAAGACAATCATACATATCTTTCCAACTGATTGAACATCTTATAGATTAATAGCGTAAACTGATTTTTGTCGACGGACGATAGCTGCAGATAATAAATCAGTTATAGTCTAATTTTGAAGAGATGTGCAGAAAAATAAATAGAGTTCTTGAGTGCAGTTTATAAAATTGTTATTATTTAACAAAGAATTAATTTAAGAGAGCGGAAAAAAGTTACTAGCCACTTAGAGAGCGGCGCTATAGCTGTATAAAAAAAACAAATGTAAATCGTGCGAATAGACATCGTCAAACACATGTTTCCGTAACACATGAAATATTAGATACAAATTAGACACAAAATAATTCAGTGATACACGTTACCAGGGCCCCATCGCCGTGAAATATCTAAGTTGTGGATTCCACACACAATAGAAATGCTAACGCAGGATGTTCATTCTGTATTATTTTATATTCTAATAAATCAATATGTACCAGTTCTTTTTTATTAACGCATGTTTTAATATATTTATAAATAGTTTAAAAAACTAAAAAACACGCGTTTAGCACGCACTAAGAAGTACAAAAGCAAACCCTTTCATTTTATATGAACGAATGAATGAAATATACTTTATTCTACACCACAAACAACACGATACACACTGAAAAAAAAGTAAAACAAAATTAGTAAAATAAAAAAAGTAAAAAAACGAAAAATAAATGTTGTATATAAATAAATATCCATATCATGGGGATGCATTTCAAATAGCCAATCCGCCATCTTGGCGAGGCTGCCATATTGGATTTGTAATGACGTTTCTTAGCTAGTCATGTATTGTCATCAGAACTCTGAGCGTGTGTCAAAAAAGTGGGTCAAATTAAGATTCCAAGATTTTCGTAGTTACAAGTGAAGCGTGTTAATAAATAATTATTAATTATATAAATATATTTAAAAAAATATTTTTTATGACTGTCCGAACCTAACTAACACGCTAAATTGTTTATTCTAACAGTTTTTGCATGTGTATTATTACTTCAAATAGCGTCAGGACCATCGTTTCATTCCCAATCTAATAATCGATTACTTTTACCTTTTGAAATTCCACACAAAGTTATTTAATTTTGTTTTTAATTTTGCATTTGAAGATTTTTCAACGTTTTCTGGGATCCTGTTGTATTCATTATCTCACAAAAGGATTACTAAGTCTTTGTAACAAACGTAAGTGGCTTAGGCTCGTTGCTGGTATTCAAAATATTATGTACGTTACAATTTCTTGAAAAATCCTTCTTGTTTAACGAACATTATCAATTACATATTGAGATATATTTATTATTTTTAGGGCTTTGTTCATGCTCGTCTGAATACCGATCACTTATCATCGTCTACCATCCGAATGTGATTATTTTTTTATTTAGTTTTTCGTTATGATATCGGTAGGTGGACGAGCAAATGGGCCACCTAATGGTAAGTGGTCACCACCATCCATAGACAATGGCGTTGTAAGAAATATTAACCGATCCTTACATCACCAATGCGCCACCGACCTTGGGAACAAAGATGTTACGGCACTTGTGCCTGTAGTTACACTGGCTCACTCACCCTTCAAACCGGAACACAACAATAGTGAGTACTGCTGTTTGTACTGTGTTAGTGGGTGGTACTTACCCAGACAGGCTTGCACAAAGCCCTACCACCAAGTAAAGTTATATTATACATACGTATTTTTATCTTTACCTCTACAAATGGACTTACATTCAATGAAACAACAAAATCCACGATTAAAGTATTTTCTTGGATCAGAAAATAAGGCTCTTCGATAATCTTATCGGACATTATTGTCTATTGGTTTCGAGATAACGTTGAAATTTATGTTAATCTAACGTACCGTGCGGTAACGTGTGATATTTATCTACTACTAAGGATTTCAAGAATTTCTCAATAAAAATAAAGTCTATATATAAGTATATAAATAAATAATAATCAATTATAAGAGTGAGGGGATAAATTGTATACATGTGTTTGCACCTAGATTTGTCTGTTTCATACATATTATATCCGTGTGCCACGTAAAAGAACTTTGTTCTAAAAAGCCATAATAGATGTGTTAATAAAAATTAAAGTAATACTAGTAGGTCTCTCGCGAAAGTTCGCGTTTACTCAAAAGATCTTTTAGGAATTTCGAAACCTATGACAGGTTTTGTTTTGTTTTCATTTCATTCTAAACTGGAAGTCGCTCATGTACATTTGGCGCCAAAATTATGAAACCTTTTTTGAATGAAATTTTTAATGTTAAATAGTATACATTTCTTCAGTTAGAATTGGAGTGTGTCTATAGCATTTACTTTAATTTTGTTTACATTTTTATGTTTTTTCTTATACAGTCATAGTACCGCTATTAACTTTTTTTTTTGTTTTACGATGAGGAAATGCATTTACGCATCCCGCCCGGTCGCGGGACCGAGACGGATATGTGGAACGCCCGGGGCAGAAGGCCCCGTCCTATTTACGTCCTCCTCGGATTTCCACCTCGCCACTCAGGCGGCAGGGCTACGGGAATGCTCGTGACTCACCATCGCGGCCCCGCTAGGGACTGTCGTTGAAACAAGCGACCCGACTCAAAAGTTAAGATTCTTCTTTCATTTTCCGCACATATACGTCTGGAGCTCTTCAAAACGAGACCGTAACCGATATTTTATGTGCAGCTATCGTCCCATAACTACTGGGGAAAGCAGGATGTCATTTGATATAACATACAATTTTCTCCCTATGTCTTTTCCTAGCCGGAGATTTATAAACACAAGTTCATGAATACTCATAAAAACTTGTCCGGGCTTAAATCCGCAATCTCAGGTTAAGTTCCATGTATTAACTCGACTCCATCTTGGTTCAGTTGTTAACAAAATGTACGTGTAATTTTCAAACTACCCGTCACGTGTGCTGAAAAACGACGCATATTTCATTTTGATATCACACAACTCAAATACAGCGTGAGTTCGAAGTGAAAAATATAGCGCTAGTTTTTTTAAATCTGTTATGACAAAAAGATAAATTTATGTTATACGAGTACATAGACGTAGTCTTACTGTAAATTTGATTCCAGATTAAAATACGCTGATAATTACGGTTTCAAAGCCTCTGAATTTTCATGTGCGTGCTCAATGGTGAAGGCCCTTATTAGGAGAAGAACTTGCTGATGAAAAACACTGTAATACCTATGTGTATCCACCAATCTAAACTGGAAAGTTATGGAATAAACTCCAATACCTTAACGGGGAGCTTTAGCCTTTTTTTATTGTATAGGTAGGGGAAGTGCAAATGGGCCACCTGATGGTAAGTGATCACTACCGTCCATTGACAATGGCGCTGTAGTAATTATAATTATTAACCATTCCTTACATCTCTAATCTCTTCTAATCCATCTCGGCTCACTCACTCTGAGCCGAGATGGTCCAGTGATTAAAATAGTTTCCTGGCAATGTTTTCCTTCACCGCTGAGCACGAGATGAATTATAAACACAAAGCACATGAATATTCAGTGGTGCCTGTCTGGGTTTGAATCCGAAATCATCGGTTAAGATGCACGCGTTCTAACCACTGGGTCATCTTGGCTCTAAATAAATATTACCAATTTCCAGAACCAGCCTGGGTTCGAAAACTGAGGACGAATCAGAAAAACTTTTTACTAGTTACAAGGTTTGAAACCAAGTCTTCGGGATCTGAGACCTTTTATACTGGTTAGTATACCAACGAGACAGTCCTTATTAAGTAATTTGTCATTAAAATTAATTGTCGAACCAATAACAGTTTATATTTTGAATTTCAATGGCACATCAAAGATTGCGTCATGCCGCAGGTGCTCTGCTAATTAATCTGGTTGTTGTATTTTACGATTTACACCTAGTGGCCAGAATTGAGCGAAAGTTTTGAGACTTACTCTGTATGTATAGCAATTAAAAATCCTTGTTTTATTTTACTGGTAAGTTCAAATAAACCAACGAACTAAATTTGGATTTAATATTTTCTGTAAAATGAGATGTCTTGGAATCAAAATTTGAACTCATTTAAAACGCTACGCTCGTTTCATTATGTGGATCAAATTATATGAGTATTTTACAGGCTTTTATCTAAATTGCAATGTAAGTATGTACGGGTGAAATCATGCAAGTCAATATAGAAGCAAATATCTTTAACCGATTTAGCTGCAATTTTGTATACACGTTCAGTTAGGGTGACAATCCATGGTTAACTGTGTGACGTCATTCTAATACTTGGTGAAGAACAACAGGTTTTGTCCCGATGTTTTGCTGCGTGTGCCAGATGTTAATCAGAAATGTATATCAAGGCGCATAGAAGCAGCGTGGTTGAGTAATTTCAAAAATACCTCGCGTCTGCCTGTGAACACAAATCACTCAGAAACTACGGACGCGGTAATAACGGGAAAGCTTTCGATGTGTGATTCATTAAGTAGTTGGGTACTACTGAAGTATGACGATGGTTGTTAAAGATGGCAGAAAAATTAAGACTGGTAGCTTTAAATATATATACATAAAATGTTCAATCTTTCGATCGTTTCTTGATCGTGAAGCCATAATCTTTTCCCAATAAAACGAATTCTTGGAATGGATGAGAGCTCTTATCGAAACACTTAAGTGAGTTTTCATTGTTAACTCGAAATACATTGTGTTAAAGCAAGCAGAAAATCACAAGTAAAATATTTTTCTGTTTGTCTATTTTAAAACACCGACGCAAACAGCGAGTGGTTTTAAGTTTAATGTGTATCTGTGTATCTGTCTGTGGTATCGCAGCGCCCAAACGGATGAACCGAAATTCGTTTAATTGTTTTTTGTCATAGATAATTTTATCCCGAGTGTTCTTAGCCATGTTTCATGAAAATCTGGTCAGCCGTTTTAAGATCATCAGTTCTTTAATAGTTGATAAGTGTTTCTGATCTGATGAAATTTAGTACCATATTACTTCAAGGATATTGAAAGGACGTGGTAAGGTAACCATGACTTGAAATATGACTTCTTAAGTTAAGGTTTAGATTTCGAAGGTTGGTAATTAAATGGGATCAACTAACTAATCACTATAAATACCTTTCTAATATTTTTACCTGCTTTAAAAAGGACAAAATAAAAAAAAAATAAAAAAATTAAAAACCCCGACACAAAAAGTAAACTTTAAAAACTAACCAATAATAATATTTTAAACCTATTATAATGATTATCGTCACATATATTATGTCAATTCAAATATTTTTATTTTTCAAGCTTCGTCGTCACGTCGGGGGACCGCGTGGATGATATCGTTACTATAAAGAAGCCTCTTCAATCCATGCCGGGGATTCGCATATAAACGTGTTGGAATCCCCTCAGCGTGAAAAAAATACGCCTATTTTTAATTTAAAAGAAGAACGACCCTTAATTGTTTAAAACCATCTTGTATCTCTATAAATTTGATAAAATATTAAGATGTTTTGAAATGTTAGTAATTAATGATCAACCAAATCTCTTCGTTGGGTGCTTACGATCACGAAACACAACTCTGTCACACAAACTGAATTAAAAGCTGTCATAGAAACAAAAGTAGAGGATTAATAAAGGTTTACTTAATGGATCCAACCGAAGGAGCCGATAAATAATAATCTGTCGTTGGAAGGTTGCCAAATAGAATCAAACAGCGTTAAGATACCTAAGTGACTTTTCTGTTTTACTGAAACTGTGATAGTTGTTGAAGCTTTTAGAATAGTGATATAAAGATCGGTATCAATGCGATGGTCTACTAAATATGATATGTTATATCATCCATATCCTTTATTAAAGTACATTCTTATAAGTGATGATGATAACCTCCTGACCTGATTCGGTCACGGCACTGTTATCTATAAAGTGAACTCAGGCGCCGGGTCAACGGTTTATCGCGCTTTCTGAGGTTTTATGCCCCTGTGTAGACACTGCTACCATCAGGCATACGCCATATTATGGGCTGTCAAACGAGTCGGGTTTGAACCCAGGACCAGGATAGAAAAGATATTTTTTTTTTCAGGATTTTATTTTGAACTTTCTCAAAGAGGATTATTTATACGACAGCCATACGTATAAATGCTATATATTTGTATCATTTGTAGCTTACTTGTTACGAACACAATTTCAACTGAAATAAATATTTACGGGGACAAAACCGGGGGAACAATATGATCCTTATTGAAACTCCTATAGTAGCTCTAAATTAACGTACAAATTATATTATGTAAAGTTAACAAATTCAAGTCTTATTAACATACAACTTGTGTTTACGAATTAAATTGAGAACTCTCCGTTGCAGCATAAACTATCTTAAAGAGGATTATATTCATATTTGTAAACTAATTTTGCTCGCAAATAATATGTTCTAAATAGTTTGTTATTTCACTGATATTATTGCGCTAATATGGCGCAGTGGTAGAACAAACAGAAGAGTGCAGGTTCCTGAACCCCACGAATAGTCATGTGCGTAATTAGTGACTTTAAATCTTATGTTTTTTCTATAAAGGAGAACGTCATAGATTTCGAATAAAATTCTGACACTTGTACTTACTAACCCGTGTGGAGATAAAAAACGTGATGCCCTCCGACTTTCCTTCCAGATTATTTTTTTATTGCATCGGTAGGTTGACTTTTCAATATGCCACCTGATGGTAAGTATTCGTTACTACTCAAAGACATTAACGCCGTATGAAATTTTACAAAGACCATGCGACACCAATTATGAGAACTAGAATGTGACGTATCTTGTCCATGTATACTGGTTCACTCACCGTTCAAACCGGAACTATGTATTGGCGGTACAATACACAAATAGTATAGGTTACCTACCCAAACTTATGCAAAAAGCCCTGCCATCAATCAAATCGATGGTGTTCTTCCGTGGACCATGAGATAAATTAAATCGTCAGTGGAAAGAATAAACAGTCAAGCACCTAAATTGTTCTTGTGGAAATTGAGGTTTCAAGCTACTAACTTATAGACGATATATACAAAGTAAACAAATTAAAACTCCATAGTGCTTGCCCAGATTTGTAACTGCGATAGACAATGTCCCATTTTAAATCGGCTGAGCGATACCGTCAATTCTTCGAGTCAATAAATATTCGAAATTGGCGGCGTGATAAAAAATTACGCTTTTGGACAAACTTTCACAGAATTTAGATTTATAAAATTGGATATCGGATTTCACTTGGCCAGTTAATTAAAGGGATTTCCTTCCTATCAGCAGTCTTAATTGCTTCTCTGATTAAGCGTTCCCACTCATTACAATGTACGAAAGGTTTTTCTTTAATAGCTCTTGAGAATGTTAGCAATTAAAGAGAAAAATTGGGTATATGATTTACTTTTCTTCTTTTTTTAGAAACTTGAAATATATATATATATATATATATATATGTACCTACATACATACATTTTCATTGTCTTTATCTTGGATAAAGAAAAAGTCAATGACGAGAAGGGTGGGTACAGGTCACATTCACTATTGACATTTCTATACCCCGAAAACTATAAATATCGAATATCAGACAACAAATTTATTTACTCCCCGGTGAATAAAAACCAATCATTTCGCAATTCGCCGTTCATCTACAAAAACATCAACTCTTGATATAGCACACCCAAATTAAATGGTTTTAAAATAAAGGAAGTTCACTTAAAACTTATTCTATAATCCTGTTAAATACTTAAGAAAATTTATGGACTATTAAGATTTAATTACTACAGTAATGTTTAGAAACGATGGAGTAGCGACGTCATTGAGCCGTGTCCTTGGAAATTACGTGTTTTAGATTTTAATAGTACGGCCACAGTTACAAATTAAACAAGGCCTGTTATTATAAACCATCAATATAGTTTTATGGCTTTTATACAGCCCTAGCAGCCTCCTTCGACTTTGTATGGGTAAAATTCATATAAAATTCGCATTGCTTAAATTTAAAATTTTTCTTAACGGATGCTTGAAAACTAATGTTCTTATAAACTTATGTTCCAAATTTCAGCTTGCTGGACTCTATAGTTTGAGCTGTGCTAGATAGTAAGTCAGAATAAGCTATTTCATGCAACATGATATTTAAATGAACTTTCTTTTTATTGATTTTTAGCATTATTTATTCGAACACCATTAGCTCAGGTCACGGCTGTCTTAACTGAATGGCACACAAAGCTAACGCCTTCGTAGTCTCCGCCGAGCAGAATTGGCCCTTTCCTGTTCCGTTTAGACCATGACGGTCTCATAGAAGGCGACCAGGGCACTACAAGCCGCGCGACACGATTGATCGCAAGGAGAGGTCTCGTCCAACCTCACGGACCAGGATCTGCATCTCCGCTTTCCACGCGGGGCACGTCTCCAGCGTATGCTGGGTCGTGTCCCAGTCCGCGCCACAGTGGTTATTCTCCAAAACAACCGTGACCGGTCATTACCTAACTCGGACATCGCATCGCACACAAAGCTAACCTAACCTAATGGTAGGATCAGATAAACTATCAGTATAACTATAAGTATAAGGAGTTTTCTCAAATATTATATTCCCTGGGAGCTTGACTCATGGAACGGACTATAGTAACCTGCTTGGTTTGCTGTCTTTTGAATATTTTTTTGAAATTAACGTCGGATACGTCGTGTCTATTGCGATGGCGATCGACTGAAGTTTATGTAATAATATAAAAATGGTCTCCATGAAGTAATATTAACTTTCATGGTGATCGGTCATACGGTGTCGAAGTCTGATAATCTCATACGGTATGCAAACATTCAGTTTTATTTAAAATACTAGTGATCCGCCCTGTCTTCGCACGTGTGCTTTTTATTAATAAAGAAAACGATTACATTATATAACTACAATTCATACACTATATCACTCAGGAGTAATATATTATTTTGCGTACGTTTACGTGTACGTTTGTAAAAATTACCGCGGTTTTGTTTGTAATTTCCACGTTTGTACAGATGTAGTGAATAATCCTTTCCTATCGGCAAAACTCGGAACAACGATAACACCCGAATGGTGCCGATGTGTCTATGAATTACTGTATTATTAAATTACGTGTAGGTATCAAATAAATCGCATACTTTATTTATCAATGTCAAATGTCAAACTGCCCGTTTGACGTATATTACAATGAGATGTTAAAACCACCACGATTCTATAATATAAAGAATTCGTTAGGTAAACAAAAATATAACTAGTTACCGAGGACGTTTTATTTCAATAAAACGCACTGATAAAAACCAAATTCCGGTTGAGATGATCTAATGATTATATAAAGATTGGAACCCCAAAAGTCTAACTATGAGTCAAAACTACAGTAGGATTTTGCAGATCTTTTTATAACAATAAATTTTTGTAATTAATTAAAAATACTATGACATAACAAAAAAGACACCTCAACATAAAACAAAAAATACCAGCAGAGAAATTAATATAAATAAATATGATTTGTTAATGTGGATCGAATAAAATCAATGTTTATTATTTACAAAAATGACAGACAAGAGTAAAATGTAAAAAGTATATCAAAATATAGGTGGCCTGCATTAGTACACGAGTCCATGAAGTTTATCACAAAATCTAACATAAATATCAACAAAATATTTCTGTGGTATTAACTACTCTATATAGATACTTCCTCTTGCAATGCGACCGTTCCCTACGATGTCTCGATGGGTACTGAGTGCGAGTGAAGTAGTAAGACAAAAACGAACATTTCCGAGAAAATACGAAAGGAAAGGATTATTCACTACATCTATACATCGTTTAACAACTCAACGGAAAATAAAATAATATATAAAATATAAATAAATATTTCATGATTCCACTAACATTTTCAAATTAACGAATCAAAGTGCTTGTAACGTAGGCTTACGTCAATAATGTAGGTTTTTTGTTCATCTAAACTATAATCCAGTTGGTCGTAATTATCGCTAACAAACTTCTAATCAGAAAAACGTTTGCGAAACTTTATTAAAATTAGTATTAAATGTTTCTTGATGCGTAAAATCGTTTGACTTATGTCAAAGTGTATTAATTAAAATAATTTCGTTCATTTATCATTAAATAAATGTATTAAATTATCTTCATTAATAAGTTTTTTAGAAAATATATTGCCTTGCCGAATTTCCACAAGCCGAACCAACCAAAAGTTGTGTTTAATATTCATGTCATGATGAAATCAGAAAACCAAAAAGTATCAGATGATGTGCCTACATGTGTATCTGCCAGAGGCAAGGACGACTATGTGCAGCAGTGAGATACTTACTGTACTCACTTTAGGGAATTGGAAAGATAAATTCAAAATTAAAAAATTCAAAAGCACTTAATCAAAAAAATAAATATCATTTGCGGTTGGTGAATTTCCATGTGAGTGAACCAGTGTTACAAGCTCATTTATAACACGCGAAAACGCCAACAAAGACAAAAAAGAACGTCATTATTTGTAGCTATTTCTTAGATTTAAACCTGCAATTTTCAATTAAAGTTCTTGATTTACGTAGAATACGTGCTTAGGTGCTTGGCTTAATTAACCTACTTTTGCTTACAAGCCGAATAGAATATTATAAAACGTAGAATTATTCTTACTGAGAAAATTTAGATATATATCGGTCAAAAAATTAAATCTACGGCATTTAACGGTCCGTAGTGTGAAAGCTTTCCCTTTAGAAGCTTCGAAGAAAATATTAAGCATCTGTGCACGTATTTTCCTTTAATTATTATGATTATTGTTGAAAACCGCTGCTCCCGTTTCTACGAAATCTGGGATTCCATTTTGAGCCGCGAATTTTGTTGGACTCTTTGTATCGTAAATTAGAGTAATAACTTATTAATTATGTTAATTTTAACACGACTATCCATAATTTAGTTTTTTTTTTTACGTTATAGGTGGCAGACGACAAGGCAAAATGGTAAATCATTTTATAATTAAGTAAAATATTTACTGATTGATTTTATAAACATTAATATCTAGTGAGGGACCCGATACGCGATATTGCTTTTGTTCACAATTACGATTTATCTTTTACCGTACCATAGTGAAGTGGCTTGGCAGCGTTCACAAGGAATACGCCCGGGCCGACAATTATCTCTTCGTCTACGCTGTCACGATAAATTTTGGCACGGTAACAATACGCATAATCTCCTCTTAGTAAGTATTTAGTAAGTATTTTGTGGAACTGAGTATATGGTTTTACAACAGACCCTGTAAAGGGTAACATTAGGAATAAAATGGTTGCCTCCAATATGCATGTTTCATACATATATATATATATGCAGCCCACCAAAACAAAATACAAAATTGAATGAAAAACTGAAGGGAATAAGATACAAACTGATTCATACTCATATTCATACATAGAGAACCCGTTAAGTTTCTTTCGGCGATCCTTCTTAAATCCAGGATTTCCAAACTGGTGGTATTTTTACTTTGGTTATCAAATAAATATAATGCTGGTATATATATATATATATATATATATATATATATATATATATATATGTCGGAGGAGCAGGATGCCGAACAGTTGGGTTCGGGGATTGATCCGAAATTTGTAAGACTATGTGAGCGTGCAATGGAGATATTCACAAAATAAAACGTATTTAATATCGTCTAATCACTGTATTAATTGATTCAATAATCGTACACCACAATAATATAAAAGGATTACAATAATTCTTCTCGATTAAGAGCAAATGGGTTTGCAAGCAACCATCGCATTCGAATCGCCTGTCAAAACATAACGACTCGCGTTGCCATGACACTTACAACTCCATTCGGGGTGACCCGCTCTTATAAATCAGTCATCAAACATTATTGCCAACTACTCGATTCATTAATTATCCAAATCAGCAACTAAAGTAACCACGCTCCGATATATATATATTATAAAATACAAAAAGTAACAGTAAATAACAGCCTGTATATTTAAAGTCTATGGCCTCATCTTCTTTAGAGATTTGGAGCTTATTCGTTGGTAGACGTTGCAAATTTCCTTGAAATTAGCCACATACAGGTTTCACAATGTTTTCCACGAGCACGAGATGAATTAAGCTCATCAAAATTTGTTCGTGCTTGCATAGCTTTGAACCCTCAACTATCGATTAAGATGCACGCGTTCTAACCACTGGGCCTTCTCGGCTCTACGTCTACGTCATTAATAATATTAGCCAAATAATAACATTCGAGTCGCAAAATTGCCATTTAGCAAATACCTTGAATAAGTCGGAAACGGTGAAATGGAATTCTTAAAGCCTATTTACATGTACAATGCCGTTTCTGATCTGATATTTCTCCCTTGAGATGCAGAGTATATTTTAGTAAGTTTTACGTATATAAGTATACTAGCTGAACCAGCGGCTTTACTTGGGCGAAATTTACAAATTTCCACCCCACTTTTTAAACCTTTTAGAAATGATTTCTTTGATAAAAACTTACCTATGTCCTTTTCCAGGACTCAAAAAATCTCCATGCTAAATTTCATCTTAATCGGTTCAACAGTTTAAGCGTGAAAAGGTAACATGTTTGCTTGTGACTCTGCTGAGTCACTTTCGCATTTATAATATTAGAGGGGATTAAATTATTTTTCGTTCTTTATAGTTCTATTTAAAACGGCCCTGAGGCAATCGTTTCGTTCCCAAGGTTTATTGCAAACAAAGAAGTCATTAGTTTCACAATATATTTTAACAAGCAAACGTTTCTTAACCGATTGTTTTTAATTTTGCAATTGAATAATTTTGAATGTTTTCTAGTATCCCGTTGTACAAGCGTATTGATTTACCAACAAAATAATTATTAGCTTTATATAGTCGAGTAATATTTGTAACTAGTTAATATATTATTTTTTTAGTATATAAGACACAAATTCACAAAAAAATATTTTAAAATTTTTACGAACAAACACACATTATATTGACATATTGAGAAGCGAAATTCAATAATATAATCACGTTTAATTTGTTTTTTAAAGAAACTTTGGGGCCCAGGGCGTTACATTGCGTGAATAGCTCTATGTAGATCACAAATATCGTATTGATATCGGCTGACCCAAGAGCCGAATGTGAAACTATACATATATACACACAGCATTATAAGACACTAGCGTCCTGCCCCGGCTTCGCACGGGAGAAATGCTGATACTAAATATACTACAGATTTTTTTGTAACGTTCACAGCTTTTACGTTAATTACTAAGGATTAATGCTGTATTGCTTAAAATCGTTCCGAAAATAAGCCATTATTGCTCGAAAAAAAATAAAAGATAAAAAATTGTTATTGTGGGTTACCTGTGGACTTTTTTGAAGACCTTTTTAAGGTGTACAATATTGTAGTTACTACAGTATTGTACACCTTAAAAAGGTCTTCACTACTACAGTGTATTATTAGTTTGATTTATCTCGTAGGGTTTAGCCAGCGTTTGCAACGTAAGCGTACAAAATGTGTTTATTTACGATATCACTTTCTCTACTATATTGTGCATGTATTATAGATATAAACATTCCTCTTTAATCAATCTATCTATTAAAAAAACCACATCATAATCCGTTGTGTAATTTTAAAGATCTAAGCATACATAGCGACAGACAGCGGTAAGCGACTTTGTTTTATACTGTGTAATGATTATGCTCTGGAAGTAACTAAAACAAACAAGGCGAGTCATATAAACATAAGTCAACAACTTAATTATCTTAACGAATGCTACAGAAAAACTAAGGGATGATTAATATTTCTTAGGTTCAATGTTTATGGGCGGTCGTGACCACTCACCACCATATTAAGATGTTAATAATAAAAAACATTTTCTTAGTTATTATTATTAATTCTGATAAACAACATGAACCGACCGCTTTCACTAATTTTGCGTGACGTTTTCAAAGGCCATTGTAAACAAATATCGAGACGGGCGAATTTCAACTGAAGCCTTTCTGTTGCAAAGTATTTTGCTATTGTAGATATTTTTTTTTTCAAGTATAATAAATTAAATTTATCAATGAGTAATACTATAGTCATAATTGGATATATGTATACGCATTTTTTCATATTTTTCTTGTCTAATTTTTTTATAAGAATTTTTTTAAAGTTGACAAAAAAAAGCTTGACAAACATATTAGAAAATGTAACTGAACTGTTCAGTCTTTGCCTACTTATATATACTTTCGAGAGCTGAGATAGCCCAGTGGTTAGAAACAGAACGCGTGCATCTTAACCGATGATTGCGGATTCGACTCCAGGCAAGCACCACTAAATTTTCATATGCTTAATCTGTGATTATAATAAATAAATTGTGATTATAATTTATCTCGTACTCGGCTGTGAGGGAAAACATCGTGAGGAAACCTGCATATGTTTAAATGCTGCTAATTCTGGTGGAATTAGCTCCAAAATTCCCCTTAGCCCGACAGTTGTACTTTGACGGGCTGTTATTTTACAATTTTTATTTTATATAGTTATTCCTCAACAGCAGTCCTCGATATCGTTGTGTTCCGTTTTAAAGGGTGAGTGAGCCAGTGTAATAGGTAAGTGAAGAAGGATCATGGTTCAAACTTCTTACAGTGATAATCTATATCGGTGTTATCCATTTACCACAAGGTTTTGACCGTCCGACTACCAACATCATAACAAAATAAGTTGATTTAACTGCAAACGACACAAAGATATAATTTTGGAACACGGAACGAATATTTTCGCCGCGCTTGCTTTTACATTTTCCTTAAGCTAGCAAGTGAATTATTATCTTCATAAATTATATAAATATTCATAGATAGACCGGATGTCAGAGAACAAAATATACCAATGATGGATTTTATTATAGCAATTAATCACTAATGTGATGTGTTTTCGCGCAGCGACGGAGCATGGAGTTTGTTTTTCCATAAATATAGCTTTTTGGTTGAGGATGTTGAGTTTATTAAAGCAGACGGATCCCGCACTTCCTTCGTGTATATGATCCTGTCTTAAAAATACAAGGTGTAAGTCGGACAACAGTACAATGCGTCAGGATTTAACAGAATCAGAGTTCGTCCATGTTTACAGGATATCAAGCCTCAAGAACACGTCACCGGTTTTCTTCATTGTCACAAAGCATTGTAGTCACGACACGACTATCGCTATGTGTTTTTTCCGTTTGCCACATGTCATGGGTGTATTTATCAAATCAAAGCAAAATATGCTTTATTCAAGGCTCATACAAGCGCTATGGAAACGTTATTGGATTAAATTAAAAGTAAAGCTACCACCGTTTCAGAAAGTAGATTCTACCGAGAAGAACTGACTTAAGACTGTAGAGTAGTTACTCACTGTATAAAAAACATAAGACAAATTCGATTTGTTTGCGCGTTATCGTTCAAACGTAATACGTAAAACGTAACGTAACGAGACAGGCAATTTATTTCACTCAATGAAAGTACACCCGAAGAAACACGGTAGAAAGAATTTCAATTGCAAAGTTCTGAAACACCGATGATTAACATTTGTGTCCTTATTCTTTTAATGATTTAATTGCAGATAGCACACCTTGGGAATGAAACGGTCGCTTTCAGACCATTTTAAAAATATATAATTTATTTTTTTAAACCAAAATATCTGACAAAAAAGAACTCAGATCTGAGGTGTTTATTTCCGAAACGGTGGGAGAATTTTGACAATAAGAAAGTGTAAATACATCTCAAATCAAATCAAAATATACCTACGTTATTCAAGTAGACTTTTACAAGCACTTTTGAATCGTCATTTCACAAATTATTTTAAGTAAAGCTACCACCGTTTCGGAATGTAGATTCTACCGAGAAGAACCGGCAAGAAACTCAGTAGTTACTCTTTTTCAACATTTAAAAATACAGTAATGTTAGTTAAATACAATTATATATGTATGTAAGCTATGTGTCTATGTTTATTAAATAAATTAATATTTGAATTTGAATAAATGAGTGACAGTTGATATTACTGCGACACGTATTTATATAATGAACAACATAGTCGTATAAATAGATACAACACAGTTTTTTTCCTACAATATAGGCACCCTATCTAGGCTAGGCTAACCTAATTTGATAAAAACTGCGGATCGGGAGTATAATTTTGATAAATTCAGAAGTCAAGCTTATATTAACTGAATTTAAAGTTACATAATATATATAAGATTGTCAACTAAAGAGGTTAAGTTTTGTCATAGAGAAATATCAAAACCATCCAAAAGGTCAATGACTCATATAAGCTTAAGCTTAAGAAGTTATTCGTGAATATTTTAATTTCAAACAGCCTTTTAATTAATTAACAGCACAGTTCCGATATCTGAGTTATTTTGGTCTAAATTTAGTAGTGTTTGATTTCACCTTTATATTAATTTTGGATATATCTAATTTTCTAATTTTGTATTGTAATAATTTTCCTACAATATTTTACTATGTAACATAAACCCAATGGTAAAATAAACAGTTTAACTTAGTGCATTAAATTACATATTTGCCGTTAGATAAATATTTATTTGGGTGGTAGGACTGGTAGGACTTTATCCAAGCTTTTATCTTTGGTTACACCAACACTCATAATATATACTACCGTCAAGTAGCTTATCATTGTTCTGTTCTGGTTTGAGGGGTGAGCCAGTATAACTACACAGGATACAAGGGACATAATAATTTACCTAGTTCACAAGGTGGGTGGCACATAACAAGCGATTTAAGGAAGGGTTAAAAAAAATTATACCATACAAAAAACCACTCTTAGGTGGTGCAAACTAATGCTATCAATTAATATGTGCACTAGATACATTTTAATAATAATTATCACATAATTTTATTTTTACTATTAACTTGTAATATAAATAAAGCACATGTACGTTATTTAGTTTTATAGTATTTGCTGTACAACAAAGCATTTAATTTTATCTTAAATTAAGTCTTAAGGAAGATCTAATTTGATAACCTTTCATTCTGAAAAACTTATCTAAATTTCAACAAAAAAATGACCTGAGGATGGTAATCTTAAATAAAATTAGTTAAATCGCAAAGTCGCGCTGACACTTATGCATGGCGACGTAACCCTACGCTGTATTAGATAGACACATGCACATTTTCAATTCATAAAGTTACAGCTCGTAAATTTCCCACTGCTGGGCCTCCTCTTTCTTTGAAGAAAAGTTTTGGAGCTTATTCTACCACGCAGCTGCATGTGGCAGAATTTCGTTGAAATTACACACAGACAAGCGCCACTGGATTTTCATGTGCCTCATTTGTATTTATAATTCACCTCGTGCACGCGGTGAAGGAAAACATCGTGAGCATAACCGGCATGTGTCTAACTTCCATTCATTCTAAGTTTAATTCGTTTCCAATTGGAATATCCAAATATTCTTTCATAGTGAATGCTTACGTTACAAAATATACCTATGCTACAAATTTGAACTCTCTAGACTAAGTTTTGGCTGTGCGTTCACAGTCAGAAGAACAGTTTTATAATTATACGTCAGTAACAAGTCTAGGGAACCATTGTACGCTAGTTCAATTTACACTTGTGCTCAAATTAACATTTATTTACTTAAACATCCTTTACTATCCTTGGAAGAGCAAATAAAAGTAAGCATTTATGGTTAAGCCGTATACGAGAGATAATAAAAGTTTTAACGGTATGAGATGAAAGAAACAATTAATTAATTGTTGCAATGATATTTTATTTACAGACATTATCCGTGAAGCTATTATGTAAGAACAGACTCGAAACAAGAACACGTACATGAAATTTAAGAAGTAGTAGTCGCCCGCGTTTTTTTTCGCGTTTCCGCTCCGTGCGGGCTCCGTGCTAGTGGAGTCCAAAGGCGAAGACGGCATGTACAATCATGAACTGCAATACCGGCCCGCAACATCGTGTTTCATCAAGTTTGATTCAGTGGTTTTGCCGTAAAAGAGCAACAGACAGACAGAGACAAGCGGAACTATTTAAGACTTGACGGTGTGTTTTGATTACCGATATTTTATGTCTTATTTTTCAAATTCAAATAAATGAAGTTATTTTTTTACAATTCACTTAACTATTATAAAGCAAACATTTTACTCTCTCGAGGGGTGAATTTAGAAAGGTACCCTTTGTAATTTTCCGGACTCAAACTATCTCCATACAAATTTTCACTTGAATCGGTTCTACGGTTTACGCGAGAAGTGGTAACAAAATGAGTTACTTTCTTATTTATAATATTTGTCTAGATAAGATGTTCCTACAAACATTAAGTACGAAAATGGGACAGGGTCTAAAGAACATTGTTTTCATCGTCCAAAACGTCCAACGCGCTATCCTCTGCGCCATAGGAACTATATTTAAGTTACTTTTAATTTTGATTCCAGCGTATACTTATTCACATCGTGGACCTAAATGAGTAATAAAACAAAGTAATTGTACAAATCATGACCGCGTGAAATGGTAACAGAAGGCAAACAAAAAACATAGAATTTTTTTTTTTTTTTTTATATATTTTTGTAGGCGAACGGTCGAAAGATAAGTGTTCATCACTGATAAGTGTTCATCACTGCCAGTAGACGATGGCAGCATAAGAAATTTTGATCATTCCTTGTAAGAAATTGTAATTCCAATGTGCCACCAACCTTCGGAACTAAGTTATTATATCCCTAGTGCCTGTAGTTACACTGGCTAAACAAGTAACTACGACTACTGCTCCTAAGATTCTTGCTGGCCCTTCTTAGAATTTTAATTTAATGTTTAATTCAAAAGTAGACTTGTTCTATCATCAATCAAGAATAAATTACTAAAACTAATATACTTTATTCATTATTCAAGAAAAAAGTATATTATGTTTCGATTTAAATAATATTTAGACGATGAAGTTTTATCATTTGGAAATGAGGGCTCCGTGACAAATTTTACCACACAGAAACAAAAGTTATTCATCTATGAATATGTAAATGTGTTTTATTATAAATTAAAGAGCTGTTTTCAAATATGTCAGCCCTCGTATAAACTATTATGTCTGCACTAATAAATACGATACGTAATAACTTCTAAATGATTTTTATTGAATATTACGAAGATGAAGTTATTATATTTTGGTAACATATTTTACATTATTCGTATTAAAAAATAATCATGGATGCTTTTTAATATTTTTAGTTGCTGAGTCCCTATTATAAATAACAAATGTCAATTTTTTTTTTTTAATGATAATCGACTTGTGGCAAAGTTTGACCAAAATAAGTATGGATGAGATGGTTTTTGGAGCTCATTTACATTTGATACAATTTCATCCGAAATATTTTTGAATTTATATTATTTTTCAGATAAGAATCTTCCATCTCCGATTATGATTCACGTCCTAGAAACTTTTCCAATTCGTCGCGAAAGTCATCGTTAAAATAGATATCGAACATTACGTAATTCAGATAGACCAGAACACGTAGCGAATATTTGTTTTACCGATGCATGTATTATTTTGCCTTTGTTAATTAATTCAGCAACAATTTATTGTTACCAATTGCGTTCACTGTTAACAATTGCGATAATTATGTGGCTTGGTGCTAAAAGGACCAATATCAGTAACCTTTACTTTATGAATCAGAATCGAAACAATGCTCGGTAGATAGGTGTTATATAAATTCTATATGTTATTTTTACGTAATATTATTGGTATTGGTGATTAAGCATTCTTTAAATAAGAATTATTAACATTAAGGCCTTAACTATATAACAATAAGAATTAAAAATCGTTACTGTATAAATCATGACCGCTTGGAATGGTGGCAAGATATTAGAAAAAGCCCGCCTAGCACCAGTGGAGGCAATAAGGCAAGAAAATTAACTCAAACTTATGCAGTTTTAAAAGAACAATTTTTTTTATATTTTGTTTTCTGTATTCAAATGGTAAACGCATCGCTTTGAATATTACCCACATCAGATATTAATTTTAGGTGCTTAGTGATAAGTTGACGGTGTACATTTTTCAATAAATAAATAAAAATAAGACTTCGTTGTCTGTCCGTCCACCGGTCTGTCACCAGGCTGTATCTCAAGAACCATGATAGCTAGACAGTTGAAATTTTCACGAATTATGTATTTCTGTAGCCAAAATAAAATAAATATTTAAGAGGGACTGGCTCTCACATAAAAAACATCATTTTTTGCCTATTTTTGCTCGATATCAATCAATGTGTGTACATACTGTTGTTTACCTAGTCAATGGTACCGAACCCTTCGAGCGCGAGTCCGACGACACTGACAATGACTTTTACAATTTACTTAAAAATATACTTTAGCCTTTTTTCGAAAAATAGTACTAGGATAATAAAAATAATATGAGTCGAGATGGCCCATTGGTTAGAACGCGTGCATCTTAACCGATGATATCGGGTTCAAACCCAGGCAGGCACCACTGAAATTTCATGTGCTTAATTTGTGTTTATAATTCATCTCGTGCTCGGCGGTGAAGGAAAACATCGTGAGGAAACCTGCATGTGTCTAATTTCAACGAAATTCTGCCACATGTGTATTCCGCCAACCCGCATTGGAGCAGCGTGGTGGAATATGCTCCAAACCTTCTCCTCAAAGGAGAGGAGGCCTTTATCCCAGCAGTGGGACATTTACGGGCTGCTAATGCTAAAAAAAAATACTAGGATTTTATGGAATATCTTATATTTCTATTTATCCCTCCAGTTAAGCTTAAAGCTTGCCCCAGGAGTGGGGGCAACACTGACCCAATTGGTCAGATTCAATCCTATGACTTTTTACATTGGCGACCCGTAAACCATTGTAACACCAGGGGCCAATTGTACTAATATATACCTATCGGCTATGACATGTTCCCGGTTCTTATTCGATCCAACCTAGACTATTTCTCACAAAAATAAAACTCAGCTTTATCGGAACTGAGGGCCATTTCTACTTATTTATAGTGTAAAATTGGCGTCCTGTAATGCGATTCTGTAAGAATTCACTTCGTATCTCACTCGTGGAATTTTGACAACCGACTTGCGGTAATACGGAATTTTAACACGCGTATCTTAGAAATGATTTAACTATTGTATTGCAAATGTTACATTTTGATATTACCCGCTCGTTTTTTATGGTGACATTCGAGTTTTTTCTTACAGAATAACTCCACTGGCCACTGAACTATATATGCAATACCAGTGAAGCATAACGCTGACAGCAATTTGATGACTAATTCTTTCATCTACCATTTACTTTTTATAAGTCACTATATAATTATTAATTTTGATATGAAAATTTTGAAAGTTTTCTTGGATCATTTTACAAGCATACATTGCTTCCTATATTTTAGTGACATAAGTTCACTATTGCGGAACTTTAAAAGCTATTTAACTTTATACAAACCCTTTACCCAAACGACCCTTCCAGCAATAACCTAAAGCTACAGACACACTACACTACACAGCGCGTGCAGTTCATTTTATCGTATCTGTGTTGTTTTGTTTACAAATACATATGTAGTTGTTGAATGAGTTCACTCATACGATAGTATTCTAGATCCAATAACAAATACCGATCTCACAAAATATGGAGATACACGTTATACAAAATATACACTGTATTTACAGGTCCTATAAATACAGTGAATAAAACAAATTTCTTGGAAGGACTTAATGCAAGCTCGTCTGATACTCTACCGCCAAGCATCAGCACTCAGTACTGTTACGTTCCGGTTCGAAGGATGAGTGAGCCAGTGTAACTACAGGCACAAAGGACCTAACTTCTTAGTTCTCAAGGTTGGTGGCGCATTGGTGATGTAAGGAATGGTTTATTAACCAACGCCATTGTCTATGGGCGGCGGTGACCACTTACCATCAGGTGGTCGATTAGTATCTTTATCAAACTCAAACTCAAATTCCTTTATTCAATATAGAAGTATTACACTTTCTTATTGAGTGTCAAGTTAAACACTACCACCGGTTCGGAAAAAGAAAACACCCTGACCTGAGAAGAACTTTTTTTTTTTTACGTCAAATTAATTATATACATAATTGTATATGAGTAGAAACAGCCAGGAGGCGATCGTTTCATTCCCAAGGTGTGCTATCAAACATAAACTCACTAATTGTATAGTAACCTTTCGCACACAAGCGTTCCTTAACAATTTTTTTTAAATTTCGCAACAGAAGCATTTTGAACGCTTTCTGGGATCCTGTTGTAGAAGCGTATACATTGCCCCACAAAAGAGTTACTGACTCTATGCAGTCGAGTAACAGGAGTAACAAGATTGTGTTTGTTCCTTGTACCAACGTTATGAGAATCACATTTTCTCATAAAAACATTAATATTTTTCCGTACATACAAAACATTACAGAATATATATTGAGAAGCAACAGTCAATATCTTAATTTCTTTAAATTTATACCTCAAAGATTCCTTGGCTCCCAGGTTATAGATTGCGCGAATAGCCCTCTTTATTATCATTAAATAAAATCCGTTGAAATCGATCCAGTACATAAGCTTTTCTGTATCAATATATTATAGATAGTTAATACGAAACATGTAAACACCGAGTTGTTGTAAAAAAGTCGTAAGTAATAAGTTTATTATGAATGGTTAAATTACCTCAACGCCCTCCATATTAATAATTCACTGTTTTCTGTTTTTTTATCAGGTTACATTAACACGCACACATATGTCCTTATAACCATTATTATCGTTTTATGTAAAAACTTTTAACGCACATACACAGTATTTCACATAATTATGTTCCGTCTCACTTTTTTTCTCATCAAAAAACGCTTTCAGCGAATTTACTTAAATATCTTGTAAAGTATTTTTTCTTTCTTTCTTTATACTAATATATATACATTTTAACTGAAGTTTTATAAAGTATTTATATTCTTCGCTCTTCGCGATATTGACGTAAAGATATTTCGCATTGGGTTCCAAGTACCTGAAAAAAAAAAAAAACAAAAATTATTAATAAATTGCCAATTATTAAAATCGAGTGTTATTTAATAGTTGGCGTATATTGTTGATTAACTTCTACCAACATTAACATAATAATGTAACACCTCATTTTCTTTCACCTGCGATAAACTTGACATTCTGTTCTTTTAAGGATGGACTTTTTATTAATATATACTATTTTCGTAATATTAACTTTAACGTGGAAAAGATAAAATGCCTTCTTCCGTAACATTATTTTTGTAATACAAAAGGCTAAGAGATACTTGTAGCCGGAAACCAATTACGTAGAAGGTTTCGGTCGGTGTTCGAATTTCAAAACGTGTTTTTTTATTTGCTGCTCCACGTTTAAAACCATTCCAGGAATATTTTATTTATTAACATAAGAATTGTATATATTAAGGCAGTATTAATATTACAGAATATTTTATTATATTATATTTTTAATTCAAAGTACATTTATATATATATATTTTTAATTATATTACGATTAATTATTACTAAATATGAAAGTGTATCTAAATTTTAATGAACTGATTTAAATTATTACAATTAACAAAATAAATGATACAATACAATGATATGGACATGATAGACAAATTGTAGAATAACACGTAGTCCAAAATTATGTTATGTGATATTTTGCCGAGGACTCTGGCACTATTACCTCTCTGAACCACTAGGCTGCCTTCAAACTTAGTAAGTGCCAACTCCGGGGTCACCAGAAACGTATAACAGTTTATTAAAAATCTTGAATAAATCAAAAACAAATTTCTATTTAAGTACGCCCATAAAAGAACCATTGAATCGCCATGTGACATAGTATAGAATTAAATGTAAAGCTACTAATGGTTCGAAATGTAGATTTTACCGAAAAGAACCCGAAGGAACAGACCCGACCTGTTATCGTGTCTAGTTCGGAGTGCTGGGCTTTTAATACGTTGACATTTGAATGCTGAATGTATTCAACATAGGAGTAAGTGCTCAGAGTGATATATGGATTTGAGAGGAAGACTGAGAGTACCTTCCGTGACGGAAATTATGAAATACGAAGGGTTAACAAAAAACCTGGATCACATTCTATGATTATCAACATTGTTTTGAATTGATAACGGACAAATATAACGAAAATAAAAATACGTGCGCGTCTCGGAACGCCCGACGGAAGTGATAACTTAAAAAAAGTCTGTCCAAAATACTATAATGCAATACATGTAATATAATGAATGGTGATTGATACCTACCCAGACGGGCTTGGATAAATTCCTTCCACAAACTAAGCAACATAACATAATAATTCTTGACTGAATAAACTGATATTATACGAAACAGACACTCACATATTATATGTAATGATAAACTTATTACCAGATATTAATCCTGAAGATGAAAGAAAAAATGATTGCTTAATGATAATTACAATTCATTTGAAGGATAATATTTGACTGTTTGATTATGATTGGTCGATAACAATGTCAAACGAAATATCATTGGCAATATTGGTCGATAGTAATACGCAGTCTAGTAAACCAACTAGTTATTTACATAAATAACCAATGCGACAAAACGTTTATAATACGATCGATACCTTTGCATAACAGTTCAATGCTTTAGCGTTATGGAGTATTAATTATTCGCACAACGAACATGAATGTCTTCACAATCAAAAAGGCTCAAAAAGGCACTTTTGAATTGTCATCTCACAGTGTTGAATACTACCGATTCGGAAAGTACAGTATACCGAGAAGAACCAACAAGAAACTCAGTAGTTATTTTTCACTACAGAGTTTTAATTACAGAGTATGTAAGTAAACAACAATATTATTTTTATGTTATAATATATATCTATAAGTCAATAAATACCAAGTCCACGCTTTATAAATAGAAAGATAATGTTGTTCTTCTGATTGATTTGATCTACGATTGTCAATCTTGAGACAGAGTCAACTATATAGCATATAATAGTGCTCAAGTACATGCACCAACAAGGACACTCTTTTCTCATATTTTAACCCGATGAAGGACAAATCCGACAACGAAAATCGTTTACCGCAAAACGAATTTCGTATTCGTTGGTTTCCTCTCTGCACTCTCCACGCTTTTTTATTGTATAATGTACACTAGAATGAGATAAACTAATCTTAATCGTATCGTCAGTGGAAAGAAAGAAAAGCTTAAGCACCAAATTGATATTTTCGGAAATGAGGTTTAATGTTTTTACTTTAAATCTCAATTCCCAAATGTAACATTACATTACATGTATCGTTTACAATCATCATTTAAATTTATGACCCAGTTGCTTGTTGAATTGAAGATAAATAAATAAATAAAATATTGGACAACATCACAGGCATTAGTCTGATCCCAATGTAGCTAAAGCACTTGTGTTATGGAAAATCAGAAGTGGCGACGGTACCACAAACACAGCAGACCCAAGACAATATAGGAAACAAAGATGGTGGTTCAAACCCGGGCATAAAGTTTTGAATCATGTGCTTAATTTATTTGTATTATCTTTGTATCTTGTACTCAATGGAGAAGGCAAATATCATAAGGAAACGTACATATGTCTTTTTAAAATCAGGTAAATCTATAACTGGTTCGTATTAGAGCAGCGTAGTCGAATAAGGTTTCAACCCATTCTTCATTTACCGGCTCTTACTAAACTTTACTAAGAAAATTTATAAAATGCAAGAAATAGCTGCCAAGTTCTTTAGAAATATAGTATAAAAAAAAAAAACAATTTTATGAATGCCTCCGTTACTTTTTTTCTTAAGATTACGGAACATAATAACCCAAGGGGTCAGTTTTCATACAGTTATACTTGGACCTCTCACGTCACTGAGCAGAGCCCGTGTACCGTTGAACTTGAATATATTATGCTACGGGGTAAAAATAACAGAAAATTGAAAATTCTATTTGAAGTGAAACTTCTTTAGAATCCTCTCGGTTGAAATTCTCTGAAATAAATAATAAAATGCGTCTCGACAAAGATTTTCACTTCTTCCGCTTGTAAAATTTGAACACACCTACGGTTTTTGAACAACAAGATGGTCCAGTAGTTTAAATGCGTGAGAAAAAATAATAAATCACATTGGAGCAGCATTGCAGAATAAGTTACAAACCTTCTCCTGATAAGAGGAGGCTTTGGACCAGCATGTCCAGGCTTTTGTAATTTATTTAGGTAGGCGTAGTGGACCATCTTATGGTAACAAATGCTCATAGACACTGTTATTTTTAAAAAAATTGTGATTTTATATTTTACCCGTAGCTTCACTCACAGATGGAGGAAGGGTGAATCGTGAAATCAGACAGACAGACAGAGATACTTTCGCATTTATAATATTGAATAGAACAGAATCTGCTTTGTATTGTTACAGTACATACAAATAATAGTTCGACTTATTATTGTCATTAAGGAAGTTAATCAACCAAGTTTCCACGCGAGGGTCGCTTGTTTTGCTCTATCTAAGTCTAGTGAGAGCGTGTAATTACAATGGCTTGTTCCGATTAGGAACATTCGCCCGACGAAATTGAATATTTGCATAATGACTACTTCTTGGGTTTCGTCGGAACAATGGGAGGAAATTCGAAACAACAATTACATTGGCACTGTTACAGTCTAAACGTATTCAGATTTCCGAAATAGTGATTTATATGGCAAAGGCAAAACAATTGTGGCCAAGGTTGGTGGCATCAAGGTCAGCCTGTTTAGTCCACTGTTGGACTTTGGCCTTCCCTGGCCTTCCCCAAGGCGCGCCACTGAGTCCAATCTTCGGCCCTTCCCATCCACCTTCTAAGGTTGGCATTGATGTATGAATTACTATTTCTTACAGTACCTATGTGTATGGGCTGTGATGATTTACCATCAGCCAGTCCGCCTACCAATGAAATAAAAATTAATCCTTATTCTACCCGCGCAGAGCCGAGAAGTATAGTTAAATATGTATAAAATATAAATGTTGGTTTAATTTAATAAGGCCTATTCTTTATTCCTTGAAAAATTAATTATTATGTTGTTTTAATTATATGTCGGCGAACGAGTATAGATTGTTATTGTATTTTAATTTAATCTGCTTTCTATTCGTTGATGTGATTTTATTTACGATTGTCTGTTAGTCTATTAATTACTACGCCCACTACTAAGAATTTGCATTCGCTTTTAATACTTCACTTTGACGTTACGTAACGTACGTACTCTGCCCTTCTAACTAACACTAGAAATGATAAAGTTAATTTGTTTATTGTTACGTTATTACCTCACACGCGTTGAAGCAACAGGCGATTTTTTTTGGCGCAAAGCACAGATCCCGAAACTAACGGTCGGTACAAAAAAATGTCAAGTAACAAATTTAATTTTATATAATTGATTGTATCGTTGCCAGCGCAGAACGAAGTGCGTGCAAAATTTCAGCTCATTTTTTTCTGCCGTGCATGAACTGGTGAAGTTATGTACTTAATCAAAGGTAGGCCGTAGCGTATTTAGGTTTATGCATACATGGAAACGTTAATAATTTTGTCCGTGGTATGATTTTGACGTATGACGTACTTCCCATCTCGTGTGGGCCACGGTAACGTGTGCATTGTGAGTGCGCCGCGCTTTAAAATTAGCTAGTGTAACGGACTATTATACCTCTCCTATAGCATCACCCATCCCTTGGCTGTGTTCTTCGATTGTGTGAAGACCAAAGGAGCGCTCCCAAGAAAAACGTGTCGTCAAAAGTAAGAGCCCAGATTTTGAGGTAACAACTCCCCTTTTTACTCAACTACAGTCCACTTATCTCTCGCGCGTACATAGGCAGTCCAGCAAATCGGGCACCTGATGTTAAGTGGTCACCACTGCCCATACACATTGATACTGCAAGAATTAATAATCATCATCAATGCACCACCAACTTAGGGAACTAAGCTGTAACGTCCTTTGAGCCTACAGCTACCCTTTATCACTAACCCTTCTAACCTAACAATACCAAGTACTGCCGCTTTGCGGTAAACAAGTAAACTTGTAAAAAATAAGCAAAACAAGAACAAATCAGTTCATAAAGTCTTAAATAAAAAGAAAGAAAAAAGTTATTTTATCTCAAGGACGAGTATTACCTTCGCGCGCGTTAGATTATAGTTTGTCGTTTTCGTTGCTATGAATTTCCATTTGCTTTCTTTCAATATATTTTATAATATACAATATATTATATTATATTATATATATATATATATATATATATATATTGTAAATATTTGATTTGGAAATGATATATTTGATATTTTAATATTATTCAGTCAATTTGTGACAATTATTCGTAATAAACGTTTTAATAAAATCGATTTCGGCCATGGCTAATCTCTAAGAAGACTAGCCAACCACGCTAGACGTATTAAAGTATATAATAATAAGTGCACTCTTGATTCTTTCAACCTCATGTAATCCGTAGGGACAGCATATCCGACATGACCAAAGAGTTATCGCTCACTACCAATGTTATACAACAATATAATGTATATTCACAGTAGCTTTGATCACTTTGATAAAATCAGTGATAATCATTGTATGTGCACAAGAAGTAAGGATAAGCTTAGAACGCCAAGTTTCCGACTCCGCAAAGTCAATAAATCATTCTTAAGGCAAGGTATCCGTTTCTATAATAAAATTCCGCAGATATTTTTAACTTTCATTGATTCAAGTCATTTGTAAAAAATACATTGGTAAAGAAGGCATATTATTCGATACAAGATATTGATGATAAAAAAGCGTAAAGTTAAAGCTTGTTGACTTCCAGGCAGGAGACATAACATACATATAAAATTTAATTAACTAACATGACTGTTTCTTGCCGATTCTTCTCGGTAGAATCTACATTCCAAACCGGTGGTAGCTTTACTTTAAATAGTTTGTTAAATGACGATTCAAAAGTGCTCATAAAAGCCTACTTCAATATAGTATATATTGATTTAATTTGATTTCATTACAGGGGTTTCGAATCACAGCAGAGCACAAGCATCTAACTTCAAGACTCCGCAAAAACGCAATGTCTTTAACTTAAGCCACTAAAGCAACGAGGCAGTCAAGTGAGTTCAACCTTATAGTATATAAAAGTATATATAACTTCTCATATGAATAAAAAAATCAATATAGAAAACGATTAATTACAAAACGTTAATAAATATTCATCAAATGTAAATGTAGGTATCGAAAAAAATAAAGAAAACGTATTTGAAATATTGGATGACGCTGCTCGGACAGCTCAGTCTCAACAAAACCTACACAAATTAGTTCGTCCGACAAATGACCTTTATCATCCATGCATTTTTTTAAGGAGAGTGACTTTTTATTTTAACGGTAATTTAAACTAAGAGGGAATACATTTTATTTAATACATTTCATTCAGAGGGACAACATCGCTTTGCGTAATCAAATGGCAAAAATACACAAGGAATCAATACTCAATGGTGTATGATTTGAAGCGTTATCGGTGAAAACTAACAACGGCTTCTATAATTATCAGTATTTAAAACGAGATATTTACCGTGTTTTTTATTTTTATTTGGTGGAGCTCGATATTTCGACATTATCTACAAATGTCTTGTTCACGAGACTGACGTTTTATAATTATTTTACGAACCAACATAAAGCTTTATCACATATAATTTAACTATACTTATTCGTGACAAAGGGCTGGCCACACATTTAGAAATGACGAAAAATGAAGACAAAAAACATCATGGCTTCCAATGGAACATGTTTTATTCCAAATAGCGAGGACCACAACGAGGAGGCCTTTGTCGAAATACAAAAAAAAATAATTATATACGAAAAAATATACACAACGATTTCATCTTTGATATTGATATGTCTGGTTGTTAAATAAAGGACGTATAATAAATTAATGATAATTATACGACAATACGAAATCATAAACGTGAGATTAATAATTAACTTTATTTATTATATATTATTAATAATGCAAACTGCTTCATTAGTGTATTGGCCATCTCAGTAGAAGTTCGGAGCGAAGCTCACAATGAGACACTCCCGTGTCTCAAAGAGCTCGTCCCCATTCATCCTGTCTCATCTGACTCCGTTTGTTTACACACTACTGAGAAAATTGCAAATGGTCGAAACATACACTACCGTTTCAGAACTACGTTTGACTTTGTAGTTTAAACGTGTATTCAGCTCTTTCTACTTTCGCTATTCAATACAAATAATCTGATATTAACGTTTCGTAATTTATATTATACCTTTATAGTTATGCAAGGAACTTAATAAAGTAATAATATATATAACAGGCAAGAAGCCGAGATGGCGCAGTGGTTAGAACGCGTGCAGATGATTTCGGGTTCAAACCCAGGCAAGCACCACTGAATTTTCATGTGCTTAATTTGTGTTTATAATTCATCAAACATCGTGACGAAACCTGCATGTGTCTAATTTCAACGAAATTCTCATGTTCATTCCATCAACCCGCATTGGAGCAGCGTGGTGGAATATGCTCCAAACCTTCTCCTCAAAGGGAGAGGAAGCTTTAGCCCAGCAGTGGGAAATTTACAGGCTGTTAATGCGTAACAAAATTTAACAGGTTGGAAACCAAAACATAAGTAAATTACTATATGTACAATCAATTCTAAGTTTTCAATCATAAAATCAATATCAAAACGTTTCCTATTCAAGTAATCACAAGTATAAAAGCACTTTTGAATGGTCGTGTTGCAGTGTAAAATTAAATGTAAAACTCGATAAGTAGATACTCTTTTCCACCATTTTAATTACAGAGTATAACCTTAGAGTACAATTACATTTAAATAAATAAATAAATATTGGACAACATCACATACATTACTCTGATCCCAATGTAAGTAGCTAAAGCACTTGTGTTATGGAAAACCAGATGTAACGGTAACACAAACACCCAGACCCCAGACAATATAGAAAACTAATGAACTTTTCTCGAAGTAGCGTACCCATGAAAACCGGTGTACACGCTACTCGATCACGGAGGTCATCAAATACATTTTTATATATCCTGCCTAGAAATAAATAAATACTAAGTCCACGCCTTTTTATCCGTTAATATAATCTTGTAATGAGTAAACCTTTACAACATTGCATATCATAAAACTGTTTAGAATAATTATAATTTAAAGTTCACTGTGTACCGACAAACTCACTTTGGCAGGAGCTGTCAAGATTATATTTGTAAAAAAATGGTTCATTATAAACTTAAAAAAAAAAAATAATAACTTCAAGTGACAAGCTTAACAGCGAATCATTAACTATATATGTATATCTGAGCTGGCAAAGTATTGGCACTGGTCATGTGTATACCTATACGAACTGTTTGATCCAAATTTCGAGCGACTGAAACGGCTAAATACTGATAAATTGCAAAGCTGATGAAATTGAGCGCGCTAATCCAATGTACGACGATTCTTTATTGAAAATTCTTTGTACACTAGTTAGTTTTTTGTGGCTATATGACGTAACAACAAAGTATATTCTAATAGTAGAAACTGTTTCTAATTATATTTATATATATGTGCTTATATTTATATAACTTTTTTTTTTTCGCTGGAAAAACGCGTTACGCGTTTCCCCCGTGGAAGTGAGGGGTATGTGGGACTCGCTGGTGTCCAAGATGTTAGCGGTACACCGGAATACCCACTAATAAACCAGCGGTACCCTCTCCGTCTCATCGGTGGGCGCCACGGGATCGCTTTCGCATGCTACCGTGACTATATTTATATAACTATGTTAGACTTCTAACTTATTTAATCGAGACTAGGCATGATAGTGTACAAGCTACGAACCCAAAATTTTAACACGTTTTATACCGCAAACCAAACCAGTAGGTATATGAATGTATATAAGTTTGAAATTAGTTTGGTCTACATATATATTTCCAATAGCAAGATAATCTTTAAACACTTAGAAGCCGTCTTGTTCCCTTTGTAATACATATACAAGAAGATTAAAAGTATTTGACTTCACAAAGTCAATGTTTTTAGGTATTTCATGGTATTCGTTTCTATGATAAGATCACAGTAATTTTTAAATCACGTGTCAAAAAAAAAATGATAATTATGGAAAATTACTCAATAGATTAATGTAATATGTTAAATTCTATAGAGGGAACCGTAGACTTAGTATTTCAAGTATTCCAGGCAGGATAAAATATTTTCTCTTCTAATTGTATTTGATTGACATAAACTATGTAATTGAAATGGTGGAAAAGAGTAAGTAACTACTGAATTTCTTATCGGTTATTCTTGGTAGAATCTTATTTCTGAGCCACTAGCAAAACTGTAAAGCTTTACATATAATTTAATTCTGTTACATGACGATTCAAAAGTGCCTCTATTAGCCTACTTAAATAAAGGATATTTTTTATGTGAGTTGAATCACGTAACTTGAATTTTAATAATAGTACGTACATTTGGGTTTGCAGAACCTACCCAACTAAATTGGAAGCATAAAGTTATATTGTTTAATATTATTGTTTTTTTTTTTCAGTTGACTGAATTATAGGCCACCTGGTGTTAGGTGATCACCAAAGCCTATAGACCATTGTTACCATAAGAAATATTAACCATTTCTTACATCGGCTGCTACCAACCCTGAGAACTGACATATTATGTCCCTTGTTCCTCTAGTTTTATTGGCTCATTTATTCCTACTAGTTTGTGAGTAAGCCCACAACAAGTGGATTTGTTGAAATTGATTTAATTTAATATACGTATAGTTATTCAGTAATAACATGATTGATACAATCTTTGTGGTACTTGAAATCGAAAATAAAAATATCGATTCGAACGTAAAAGCCTGCTTTTATAGTTTGTGTTCCAAACTGACATTGTTAACGATTTATTTTTCATTTATTTTATTTTCAAAATTAATAAAATGATCTAAATATTAACTTTGTGGTATTTATGCTTAAGTAAAATATTTCCAAAGATGTATTTATAGTAACGCAAATAGTTCGTTAATTTTTAATATCAAATTTTAACTTTAGTACTAAGTACATTCCTATTTGAAAACTATTCTTTTATAGGTGGTTATTATTTATAAATATAATAACTACAGATAAAGGTAACGCATAAAAAAAAAAGAAACAAAAGAATACAAAATAAAAACAAATAATTACCTTAAAATTAGATTGTTTAACAAGGTTCTCGAAACACGGTGGCTTAAAATCACTTCAGAGGTAAGATCGACATGACCACATAGAGTCAGAATTAACAGAGACGCACAATTAAAGTTTAATTTGTTTACACTCAAATAATCATACGACAATTTTGTTTCGTTACTATTCCAAATCATAATTAAGTTAAAAAACTGCTTTTTTTTTTATTGCGGGTAGACGCGATTCGAAATAATTATCCAAATTATTATGAAACTGGTTAATTAGTATAAATACATATATTACTTAAAACTTTTTTTTGTAATTAAACTTTTCAAACATAGAATTATTTGTAAAGTACGTATTTCAATTTAATATGAATACTCTTTAAAATTTATAAATGTATTCAGATCGGTTTATAATTCCCGCTCAGAAATTAAATAAAACTAAATAATTAGAATAAAACAAAAACTATTACTTACCGTTTAAATCTATTAACAACTTTTAAATAACAATAACTAGTATCACTATTTTTTAAAACCAAAATAACTTTTTTTAATTTAAGCACATTAATTTCACAAACATTTTACGAGTGACTTTAGTCAACGATCGCAGGACCGTCTCCATCGAGCTTATCGTACCTACTGACAGAACTAGGGGTGCGTTGCCCGTGGAATTTTATACGGAAGTAACACAAGGAACTGTTCTTGTATTATAGCGGGAAAACGAGGCGTAGGGTGTAGGATAAAATTCCCATAGTTATAAAAATAAGCCTTTCCTCATATATTTGTTCATGTAAATATAAAACAGACTTAAAAAATTAAATTAGGATATGTAACATAATTACTTTGAAACTTTATTTTGCGCGGCTCGGTCCAGTTCTAAGCTATTCCAAAAATTAAAAAATCTCAAATAATATATTCCGGTTTTCATGGGTACGCCATTCCGAGGTCCCGGATTCGATTTCCAGCCGAGTCGATGTAGAAAAAGTTCATTAGTTTTCTATGTTGTCTTGGGTCTGGGTGTTTGTGGTACCGTCGTTACTTCTGATTTTCCGTAACACAAATGCTTTAGCTACTTACATTGGGATCCGAGTAATGTATGTGATGTAGTAAAATATTTATTATATTTTTATTTTATATTAATGCTATAAGATTATTTAGTCAAAAAAATTATAATGAATTTTATTTATAATACAAGTATAATTTATGATTGATATAATCGCAGACTGCCGTAAGCGTCTTTTCAACGACGTTTTCTATCCGCGAAAGGCCTTAATCTTCTGTCGCATGTCGCTTACTGCCTACTTTAAACATATTTGTTCCTCAAATAATTCATTTTCGCTCCGTTGAGACGAGTGAAATACGGAGAATCAATCTGACAGCGCTCTGTAATAATTTATCAATCACATTCCTCAGAATAATTTGTCAAATATTGGCAAGAATCAATGAAATACAATAGCGCCGGTCGTTGTAGATAAAATCGGGATACAAATAAGATAGCGAATTTGCAAACTACAAAAGAGCACGCGGGAGATATGTGAAATGTTGTTGACTTTATGCACGGTCTTAATTCATTAGAATATCATTAAGAGTTATTGATTAGTAAAGTAACTGGCATTCTCTCACAGAATCATGAAAGAATATTGCATTATTCCCTCGCTTTTTTGTTGCGGATTAGTCTTATTTGTATGAAAAAAATATATTTTAATTCTGTATTATCACTGGAAAAATGCGATTTTCCAGTTATCCACATTCTCCCACATGGCGTACAGACCTAGTACACGGGAATATCTACTAAAAACAACTAGGTACCCGGTTTCCTCTCCGCCACTTCTATGGGCGTCACGGGTCGCTTTCTCGTACTACCGTGACGAAATACAGTTCACAGCTCACTGCGCTAAACGGTTAATCATAATGATTACATTCCATTCCGGTTTGGTGAAATAACTATTAGTGTTAGAAAAAAACTACTTGAATTTTCATTTTGTTTCGAACAATGTCAAACATATATTATAAATGTAGTGTGTGTGTGTTCGTGTGTGTTTTAAATATTAATTGAATAAATTTCGCACGTAGGCTACCTAAAACCTTACCAAATATAGGCCACATAATGGTAAGTAAGGCCACCCATATACATTGGGCCTGTAAGAAATATTAAACATTCTTTACGTCGCCAATGCGCCACCAACTACCTACTCAGCTGGGCTTCTAAATGCCCTACCACAAAGTATTCATAAATTTCCCAAAGAAATCACAATAGTTTAAAACTTCCGCTAAGCGAGATCATCTCGTAATTTTGTTTGGTAACTAAATGAGGGACGAGAAACTGGAGTTCGTCTTTTCACGCAGACAACACTATATTAAAGCAGAGTGCTATTTAATATGTAACGGAAATTATCGTATTTACTTTGAGCTCAGCAGTATGTACACTAAATGGAAATTATTTGATGACGAGAATTTCTATATAATATAGACTGATATTGACGAAAACGTGGTCTATTGTGATGTGTTGTAGATGTGCCTAATAACGGTTTCCTTGATTGGATTTCACGACCCCAGAGGCAGTATAAGGCGTTGGTCTCTCGCGCCTCTAATGTTTAGGGTAAAACAATAGTTTAACCCCAAACATAACCAGTAGGTTAGTAATACGTTGACCTCAATGGTCACTTGAATATTTTAATAAAATAACTCGTCAAATACGAAACGACAACCTTTTTATATATATTTTTCATAGACGATAATGAAAGTTGCATAATGTGCCTAGTTACGTAATGTCCTATTAAAGTGAAGACATTTATTTTTATACATGAAAAATTTGTAGCGGGTTTGCATCACGAGAGCGTGTCGCAAAAGCTACATTGCCCACGTAAGAATTCCTGAAGAAGCCCTATCACAGCACCACCACCGCAGTTGTTAATATAAACAACAGTGAGTAACGTAACTGATGTTTTTTTTATGTTATAGGTGGCAAACGAGCTGGAGACTGGACGAGATGGAAAGTGACTACCACCGCCCATGGACATCTGCAACACCGGGGGGCTTGCAGGTGCGTTTCCGGCCTTTCAGGAAGGAGTACGCTTTTTTCTTGAAGGTTCCCAAGGCGTATCGATTCGGAAAAACCGCCGGCATGATGTAGAATAAAGAAGTATCAAAAGAACATTTACTGCAAGAAGTTTTTTTTTAAATATTATACATTTCAGAATCCCAGAAATTAATTTATTTTCCAATGGCAATTTACATGGCTATAACAATCACATGGGCAGATTTTCCAGTTTTACTTAAGAGTGACAATAAATCATAACCCAACAAAAACTATGGTAGTACTTTGTCTTACACAGCCTTCTTTACCAGCAATATTTATTTGTTTTTAAATTATTTTCAAATAAGACATAAATTTGAAAACCACCTAGACAGAAGAGTCCCTGACTTTGCCATTCTCAGGTAATGACTGAAACGCAGTACTCATTCTATTTTGGCTACATGTATTTTTTTTTAAAGATACTATTAGTGCCCCAAATTATCATAAATACCTAATTGGGAGAAACAAAATTAAATAGCTTGTGCAATAAATAACACAAATCGATTACAATCCCGAATATCAAACTATACCAGGATTAAAGATATCATCTAGCTAATATTGTTTATAGGTAAATATTTGGAACAAGGTTAACTAGAACCCTCAATATCCGAAGCGCGCAATCATAGTTGATATTTTCAAAGTTAATATTGGTCCGAAGATATTATACAAATAAAATACATATAATATGTACAAATTTATAAAAAAATACTCATAACGAGATACGCATCTCAACATCATTAACCAAATCACATACAATTATCAGAATCCGTATCAAGTGACACGTTGAGAGCAATTACAAACTATGTAATTACGTAAACAAAGAGCGATCGATTAATTATTTGATTATTTATTACTGCCATTCAGTGTCATTTTACCAAAATGACCCTGAGTCCGTAAATTGTGTTTTATTGATTGAGTAAAATTATTGATTATTCGATAACAATTATAATTAAATGAAATATCACAGGATGTCAAATGAGATGTCATCTCATGGAGGACCAGCCAACTACGGAGGACATATTATAATGCAGAGTATTGTGTGCACAGGTGCAATCTCATAATCTGGTGGAAGGGCAAATTCGACGACGAATTAAGGCGACCAATTTTACGAGCTTTCCGAGACAAGGGAGTGTACACACTTCCAACTTCCAGACTCCGGGCGGATACTAAGTTTTTTTCGTGGTTCGAACCCAGGACCTCAGGATCTACGACCTTATGTCAAGCTACTAGACCAAGGAGGCAGTCAGGTATAACAAACATATTAAATCTTTTATGTAATACTAGATAGTGAATTTTCAGCGACATGTCGCGCTGATGACCTTTGTTTCTATCAAAATGCCCCCCTCGCTACCTTAGACGCGATTGTCTCCTAAAGTGCTTATAACAAGGCACTATTTTCATAAACACGCTATCAAATGTCTCTCAAAAAATTGTGAATTTTATAATAATGTTGCGAAAATAATCAGTATCACTGTAATTTCAATAAATCCCTAGATATTTATTATAGAAAAATTCGAGATACGTAACTGTTATTTTACTTTTTGTTTTTAAATAGTACGTTAATCCGACTTTTCTGTAGACAGTTATGCGAGCAATAAACATTCTGTACAAAAATTTTAATGTATTATATGTAGGTATGTTATCACTTAGCAAGGTTTGTCGATAATGGTCTGAACCCTTTGATCAAAGAGAGACTTCGCGTCAAATTATTGTTATGTTAGAGACTTAAATGCTCATCTGTCGCAGAGTCAGTAGCTCTGTATTTATTCTCACGTAAAGCGAGATTTCTCAAACGTGAGAGGTTTACAAATTCAGATTATATTAGTATCTGTCGTACTTAAAATAAGTTTTGGAATCAATGATAAGACTAAAATTCTAGTAACATTAAAAGGTCTACAAACTTTTTATTGTACCTTTTCCCAAATAATACCAAACTTTTAGGGCAAAACTTTACAATGGCTTCAAATTTATATTCTCTCTTGTATTATTTACTGATATTATCATTAAATTATACATTTTGTTAAATAAACAATCCGCCATTGTATGATAATAGATATTGAGCATCGAACTGTTTTCACGTAAAAGTTTTTTTTCACTTTGATTATTCAATTCATAATGAATATAATTTTTTAAATATTTTTCATCGAGAATATTTATGCTTAAAATTATTGCCTTCGATACATTTTTTTGTTTATTTTCAAATGAAATTTCTCAAACCTTAAACAGTTACATTAGTTTAATTTTTTTTTACTACGAATCTCCAAACAAGCTACTTTTTCCAATTTTCGTAAGAAAAACGTATAATTGATTATAGACACAGACAGCCAGCAGTTGCTATGCACGGAGCATGATCCCTTTAAAAACACTTTTCTCAGAGTCTAAGTAATAATTGCCTAATTACTCACAACGTAAAACTAAACTTAATAAAAAAACTATTTTAACTAGTTTTCTAAAACATGACAATCAGATAATAAATCAAATCGCATATAGTATCAGTATGTTGACTGCTTTGTTGATATATTGGCTTTAACGATATAGATCCCGAGTTCTCAGCTTCACAGCTCAATATTTTTTTGTCGAGAAATTTGAAGGGTAAGGCCTTGAGTACGCTAAGATATTATTGTACTCAAGATGTAATCGCGCAGATGGTCTGACATTTGGGTTCACACATGCTTAAATTCATTGTTTCCAAAATTAATATTTTTTCTTAAAATAACTAAATAAATTTTAATGTATAATGATCATTTATACATGCTGTTTCAGGTGTAATTCATTCATTAAATTTGTTAAAGTTAATTCAAAAAAATATTTAAGATAAATATAAACTACTCAACAAAGGTATAAACACTAAGTTGATGTAGCAAAAAGTTTTGTTAATTTTTCCATTACATCAATTTTAATAATAACTATGAAAAAAAATAAAATGTCAAACTGACACATGCATTTTAAAATTTCAAAGTACTCAAATAAAAATATAAAATTTTAATTTAAACATGCCGAGTGCGCGACGACGCCGTTTTTCCGTACAGAATGAAATAGTAAATCAAGAAATCACAAAATCTCAAAATGAAACACAAATCAGGTAAAGAATACACTTACATGAAAACAGTCAATCAGAAATACTTTTTAGGCATTTTTAGGTATGTAGGCACCACCACGAATTATTCTACCGTTAAACCAATCTACGTAACATTGCTGTGTTCCATTTTGAAGGATGAGTACTGTTATTACCAGCGCTAGGGACATAACTTCTTAGTTTCCTAGGTTGTTGGCAAATTGGCTATTATATAGTCAATATTCTAACATGAAATACTTAATATTTCTGAATCTAAGTAGAGATGACCACTAAGCGTCAGACAGTTCATTTGTCCGCCAGCCATCTTATTATAAGCAACCAAAAATAAAGCCTTACTTGTTTCAATAACTTCTATTTTGCTTGCAGTCAACACGATTTAGGTATCAAACCAACGCAAAATAATATTGGTAATAATTTACGACATAGAAATAGAACGAATCCAAATACATCAAAAAAATCATCAGCATTAGAAATTGTGACTGAATATGAAAGCAATCATTCCATACCAAATGTGCAAGATAATAAAAACTTAACTGTCAATAAAGAAGTAACTGCTAGTTCGAGTAACATTAATCTTTTCACAATTCTAAATAACACAAATCCACTGCCCGCTAAAGAATCAAAAGAAAACATAAAACACAATAATAACAATGAAGGCAAAAATCAGTATAACGGAAATATGCGTCGAGACCGTACACCGCGGCGTGATAAGTATCTTCACCGTATAAAAGTTAGAAGTCCAAAGCGAAAGGTACCACCTATGGAGAAAGAAAACAAAAGAAGATCAATAGGTATTAGTACGAAGGAAACTGATTGGCAGGAAGCATGCAACAAAAGTGAAATAGAAATACAAATGTCGCAAGAAGTTGTTGATGTTGGTGAAAATACAGAGGAAGAAGAAAAAACAAGCAGTAATTCTCTTGTAGACATGTGCCGTATATGCCACAGCGGTGAAGCGGTTTCCCCGGATCTGGGTAACCTGCTATCGGCATGTTCTTGTAGAGGAACTATCGGACGCGTTCATGTTAAGTGTTTGGAACATTGGCTAACAGAATCTGGGAAATCGAGATGTGAACTATGTGGTACTAAATATGTAACGCGACGTGTTCACCGATTCGGACTTCTCAAGGCTCTCATCATTTGGATTCTTAGTCAAAACTCAAAGCATGTATGTAAAAAATAATTTTATTAATATCGATTAAGCCATAGTCGCGGTGGCCAAACTAAAAGGAGACTAGTCTATAATATTATTGTGCACAAGTGTCTGTGCGAACCTACGATCCAATGGTACGGCAAAGGTTCAGGCGCAGTACCAGCGACTTTAAGCTTTCAGAGACCCAAAAGTATTAATACTACACATTTCATAACCTTAGCAATTACTGGAAATTTCTCAACCGAAAAACATAATAATTGTTTAACGCCCTATACCAGGTTTGAGCCCAAATCTTCTTTACATAGACATTAGCATTAGCAGCCCGTAAATGTCCCACTGCTGGGATAAAGGCCTCCTCTCCCTTTGAGGAGAAGGTTTGGAGCATATTCCACCACGCTGCTCCAATGCGGGTTGGCGGAATACACATGTGGCAGAATTTAGTTGAAATTAGACACATGCAGGTTTCCTCACGATGTTTTCCTTCACCGCCGAGCACGAGATGAATTATAAACACAAATTAAGCACATGAAATTTCAGTGGTGCTTGCCTGGGTTTGAACCCGAAATCATCGGTTAAGATGCACGCGTTCTAGCCACTGGGTCATCTCGGCTTTACATAGAAACTTCAGTTATTAGTATCATGTGATTATTTTTGTTTTAGTTACAACAAAAATTAGAAAAAAAATTTACACTTCGTTCCATTTCATCACGAAAAATATTTGGGAATTAATACAAAAAGAAAAGAACCAATCACTGATTGCCATATTCTTCTTCACATTTAAAAAATATCTTTTTTTGCATAAAGTCATGAAAACAAATCAGATTCCTTATTTCCATACAATATCCTTACACTTACTTATTGATTGTCAAATTAAAACTACCACTGGTTCGGAACAGAAAATTCCCTGACCTGAGAAGAAAAGGCAAAATAAATTCAGCGGGATTTTTTTGTTAATGAGCAATTGTTTCCGTATATTCAATATCACAACGAAATATACAAGAGGCGATCATTCCCTTCCCGATGTGTGCTGTCAACCATAAACTCACTAATTGTATTTTAACCTTTTGCATTCAAGTGTTGATTTACATTTTTTTTAATTTTGGCGGTCGCTTTAAACGCTTTATTTGCTGTTATAAAACAGTATACATTGCCCTAAAAAGAGGTACTGACTCCATACAGTCGAGTAACGGCAGCTAAAAGTTTGAATTTGTTCCTTGTACTAATTTTCATTTTCTCACAAAATCATTAATATTTTTTCGTTTTAATACTTTTAAATTTATGCCTCAATGACTCGTTACCCTACATAAATAAAGAAGCATTAGAGATTATTTCAGCACACTCGTCCTATGCGTGTTGATAGATAGTATGTTGGAGATATTAATCGACAAGACGTCCAAGTAGGTTTTTCAAGATGAAATGAATTTTAGTGAATGACCTCGAAATTTCATTTTTGCGTTTCCGAATTTCACCAAACCAATTCAGATTCACGTACCCTAACTACTGGATCATCTGCGCTCGCTACGGCACGTGTATAGCAAGAGATAGTTTAAATTTTGAAATAGTACGGACTGTACTGACATATTTGTTGTATCTAAACAAACAAGTCTCCACAGACGCGTTGTTAATGATTGTTAATGCCTCTGGTGTATCTTTCTATTAGTTTGATTGAGTTTATTTTTTATATGCCTCCGTTTTTTGTTTTTTATGAAATAGGTAGACAGTCGAGCCATGAGCCATTTGATAATAAGTGATCGCCACCATGGACAATGGCGCTGTTAGAAATATTAACCATTCCTTACGTCGCCAGTACCTTGTGCTCATAGTTACACGAGCTCACTCACGCTCACACAAAACGAAACACAACAATACTGAGTACCGCTGTTTGGCTACAGAATATCTGATAAGTGGGTAGTACCTTCCCAGACAGGCTTGCACAAAGTCCTACCACCAAGTAGGTAATATTAGATAGGTTGTCTTCACTTTCACATTGTATATCAATGAAATGATATGAAAATAAAAATGTTCCAACAAATAATATACATATTGTTTCTGCTTGAATGTTTCTGGTGTACTCGTATGTAAATGAGAAAATTTTATCACAACATCGTGACTCACATAAAAAAGCCTCTCTCCACTTTACTTATAATTCTAAGTATAAATAAGACCCGGTACGCACTGCGATCAGGTTCCAAGATTTTTTAAAAGAATTCACGGGAACTATTTTACCTGTGAAAAGTCGAAATTGAGAGCTATTTAAATATAAAATTTAAGTCTAATATATTTTTTTATAAATATCAAATAACCAAAATATTGTTACTGAGACATTTTACACTTTTAACAAATATTTACACAAAGAACATCAACATACTCGAATTATTCTACATCCAAGAAGTTTTTTAATCCAACCTTATACAAGGTTTAAAACTTTCTCCTATCAAAGTTTGAATATGCTAGATTGTCTGTCCGTTAAATTACTTTTACTTTATAATAATAATATTTACTTTACACGACATACACATATATACATGTTTAACTAGCTATTTTACGCGGCTTTGCTCGCGTAGAATATGAATATATTTACAACGCTAAAATACGTATCTACTCATTTTTACTAAGTAGCCAAAAAATATAGTTTTATGTTTCTAACTTAAAAAATGACGGACTTCCAAACAAACGTTCTACCATTATTTCACACCTTTATGGATAGAATTTTCTAAATTCCCTCCTTGTTATTTTATAAGTATATATCAACAACTTAAAATATAAGTTTTACGTTTCTAATTCTAAAAATGTCAATACTACCTTTATATTATTATATATACCTATATATTACCTTTCATCCCCCTTTTTAACCCTTTACACTTTTTTCCAACTAAAAAGTATCATATGTCCTTTCTCAGGCTCTAGACTGTTTTTGTATTTGTGACCAAATTTCATTCAAATCGGTCCAATAGTTTTGGCGTGAAAGCGAGACAGACAGACAGACAGTTACTTTCGCACTTGTTATATTGGTATCGATTTTCCAATATAATAAAATCCATTCGATGGTTTTCCGTCCACAAACGTTCTTTTCTTTTGTTTAATGCAAATAAATTGAAAATATTTCTCGAGGCTTTTATTTTCATATCAACGAAACATTAAAATTGAACATTTCGTTGATTTTAGAGTCATTGTTATTAATGAAAAACATGGCTCCTATTTTTCTCCGATCTCGCCGAACTAAAACACGCAGATATATCAATAGTAGTGTAACTTTATTTAATAGACATGTTCGTTTCTTAAGCAAAACGATATTGTTGTTTTTTTCATTCACTAAGCTTAGGATTAGAGACTAATTTGAAAAAAAAATAACATAACAAAAGATAAATGTATATAAAATAATTTTATTGACTTTTTCTTTAAATGTTGCGTTTAATTTTATTTTTTAGTTAAAAGGTATTTTAATTTGGAACGAAACAGACGCAGCTTATTTAAGTGCTGTAATTATACAAGTAAACTGTAACTTGACGAGATTCAAATGAAACATTTGGAAATATTACCTGACATTGTTGACGGTGCTCGGCTTAATCCACTACGCTACGTTACGAATGCAATAAAGAGATTTGTGCCAAGACCGGGAATTTTGGTCGGTACGATCTTAGCCCTAGTTAGATCACACGGGTTGGTTAGTGCATGCCACTCAAAATATATTTGACAGCAAAACAACACTACTTAGTATTGTTGTGTGCTTGTTCTAAGGATTAGTGTGCCAGCAAACAGGCACGACGGATATCTTAATTTCCAAGGTTGGTGGCAATCTTTCTTACCGAGACTAATTTTCTTATGCGGTGGTGACCGTTAGATGGCCCATCTGCCCGTCTACCTACCTATTACCTACATATAAAAAAGCACTAATGTTGCACGGTGTACTAGTACCTGCGTATTTAACAGGTAAATAGCCAATCGAATTCCAACAGATCCTACAAAAGCGTTCGAGTGATTACGAGAAGTAATCTAACTTGACAATTTGTATGTGAATGAGCTGTACAAAAGGTCACGAGTATTTCCGTTACCAATACGTGCGAAATTGCTTACAGTCATGAAGAACTAAGTTTTACAAAGGATTACGTTTAACGTGCAAATAAATTATTTGCTTAAAAAAGCTTTATCGGGCGTATATATTAATTTCTGGTACCATCTGGTATTTTGATATAAAATTATTGCAATAATCCTATCGATTTGAATCTAATACTAGGTTGTTTTTCAGAGCCGTCGCTGTAATGCTCGCTCGTGAATCAAATTTTATTGCATGGATTGTGTTTTCGTTTATTTTTATGTATGGTAACACTTATTTACTAGAATCTGTTTCTGTTAGGTATGAAATTGTTGATGGTATAAAATTACAATTCGGTCGTTCACCTTTGATAAACGTGCGTTCGTTCGAGTGGAAAATTTATATAGGTCATTATTTTATGTCGTCTGAGAATTCCTGTTCCTTATAAGCAATATTCTATATTTAAACTCGATTCTAATTAACAACACTCGTGCATGCTTGTCAACTTGTTCAAAACTAAGCTCGATAGAGTTTATATTCTCGTTCGCCTGAACGTTCCAATCGTGTTGAATTTTTCGTCCCATCATTATGAAGAAATATATAGTATTGTTTGCACACGCAATAGTACACTATACGTCCAGAGCAAATGGTTTAGCTTCCATCGAGTAAACCACCCTGGATAAAATGGGCCAGGAGATAATTGTTTTTTTTTTTTAGTAAATTTATTTCTCTTTCGAATTGTCCTTGAGAAAGCTTAAGTTAATTAAGATAAATATTGATTTTTTAACCGGAATTATTAAAATTTATATATATTTATTTACATTCTATGTAATATTAATATTGTTGAATATTATTGTTACTTATATGTGTCTCAACATCGAATATACAAACATAAAATAAAGTCATTATTATTATAGACCCTGTTACGGTTTTATGTAATGTATTTTTCCCGATTTCAATTTACCTAAAATTATGAATGCGTGATTTTTATAAAAATTAAAAAACATAAACATTATATATTCCATATCGCACCTGGTACTCTGATTTTTCTGCCTCATATTGCACGAAAATGGCACGTGATTAAGCTCACACTTGTGCACTTTAATATATTTGCCAAAATCAGCAACATGAATATCACTATCGCGACGAATGACTTGTTTTATCTTTTAGATGATAGTGGATTTCCTGGGCATAATGATTATGACACCGATCGCATTAGTGGCAGCTGGCCTGACGGGGAGGACGTTTGCCGGTCTGATGGCGCAAGATCATCTAACACAATGGCCCCTCGCATCTACCTTTGTCCTTGCGTGTATGACTCTTGTAAGTTTCACTCTATGAATTTTCTTTCTCTAATTTATTTTGTAATTATTGAATTGATCGACAAAAATTATACTACTTTTTAAATAAAAAATAATAAATCATAATATTCATTAGTTAAGAAGACTCTTGTCTACCTCAAATGAAATCAAAATATACCTCATTCGAGTAAGTCTTCACAAGAACTTTTATATCATCAAATTTTAAACATTTCCCGAGTTTATGGCAACGAATATATTTGCTCAAGGAAGGGTGTTTTGACTCTAACCTGGTTAGCGCTTTGATCCCAACATTTGAAAACTTAGTTACTGGTTGGTAGCGTGATAAACTTAGTTACCTAAAATTCTAAATAATAATTTGATACATTTACTAATCTGAAATTTGTTCCAAAATATTCATAGAAAAATTTTGTAAGTAAATCACCATTGCAAAAGTGTTAAGTAAAGGGATGTACATCCAAGATAAACGGCTGTTAACTCGTTTTCGTAGAATGCAAGCTGTTTCATTATTATAAATACCTGTAGCGTATTTAGGTGTATGCTTACGTTGAAAAGTCTATGTTTTGTCTATGGAATGATTTGACGTATGACGTACTTCCTTCTCTCTTCCCTTCTGGTGTGAGCCGCGGTAACATGTGTTATGTGAGTGCGCCGCGCTTTTAAAAATTAGCTTGTGTAACGGACTTATCCTTCTCCTATAATATCACCTATCCCTTTGGCTGTGTTCTTCTGTGTTGTTCTTGTGAATGTATGAAGACCAAAGGAGCGCTCCCAAGAAGAACGTGTCTTCACCGAGCCCAGAGTTTTGAGGTAACAACCCCTTTTTTACCAAAAATACAGTCCACTTTTCTCTCGCGCGTACAATACCACTATATTAATATACATTTATACCGAAAATAATCAAAACATATTAATCGAGCAGTAATATTATAAAAGTTAGACAACTAACTGAGTTGTCTAACTTTCAAATTGTGTAGTATGCAGAACCGAGAGTTCCTCAACGAAAAACATGAAAGTATGTAATAACTAGAGATAATTTAGTGCAGGTATTTCGCCAAATTGGTATGGTTATGTTCCGGTCCAGTGTAACTAGGGGCACAAGGGACTTAACATCTTCGTTCCCGAGGTTTGTGGTGCATTAGCGATGTAAGGAATGATTAATATTTCTGACAGCGTTAATATCTACTTGTTTAGGTGATCACTTAACGACAGTAGTATTGATTTCCATTTGCCGGACAACATAACTAATTCATGAAAAAAAATCGCTTGCATATGACTGTCTATATAAAGGCAAAATATAGGTAAAGTGTTCGTAGTCTGCACAGGATGTTGTTGATGTTTCCAGATACCATTATTCTCTTGTTTTATAACGCCGCTACGAATTCATCCTCGCCGACATAAATGACAAACATGCACCAAAAACTCGGTTACCGCAGTAGTTCACATGTACCATATCATACATACGTAATCAAAAACAAGAAAATGACATTTTCGTTGCGTAAAATGTACTGAAATGTATAAGATCTTATGGTATAATACAGATTTCTATCGATTAATGAATGGATCGAAAGCTGTATTATATTCTTATTTTTATTTTTTCTAATAATAATTCGTTACTTATTAGAAAAAAAAAAAATCCAAATTGATTTGGAAAATTCAGTTGTATAGTAACACTACATTTAACTATGTATTTATTAAAATACAATAATATTAATAAAAATATTTTCAAAAAATTGAATTAGAAGGTAAATTTTATTTTCCCGTCAAAGGGTATAGAGATTTAGAGTTTATATTCGCAACTTCACAGAAAAGTTTTATAAATAAATATCAGTACTATATACTATACATTAGTTTTTTAGTTTCATTTTCAGATAAAATATGATGTCTGGCTATTCACCTGCAATACATGTAGACGTGTTGTTACCAATAAATAACAAAGTTTAAACTTATGATATTGGCTCTTATGATAATAAGGTTTTGTGTCTAGTGATAGGGCTTAGTGCGAGTCTCTTTATGGTGTTGGTTCTTTTAGTTACTGACGTTTTTTAATTAATTAAAATATCGGAAAATAAATGTTCACTAATCACGAATCACCAATCAATAATCGAAAATGTTCCGATCTTTTATGAAGATAAAATTCATTTAAAAACGAAAGAGTCGTCTCTTTGTAGGGTTTGATTATAGTCGCCGACTTCGCGTGACAAAACACAGTGATACGAAGAATATATTCGTTTGTACAACGTCGTTCGTTAAGACCTATTGTCTATAAATTTTTCAAATAGACAACAAACTTAACTCGAACATTAGAGATGTCCCAGGTAGATTTGTTGTCCGTTTGTATTTTTTTTTTTTTTTATTTCATTTACACTTTTCTTAAATGTTTTGTCTTGTTAGTGAGTAGTTTGTGAAGCAATTCATAGACTGGCATAGACCGTATATATATTTAATTGAACTCTATAAAACTTGTTTAGTCTATCCACGGCATTCTCGCTCTTAATGTTTGATATTTAGCCTTTAGTCTATTGTTTATTATCAGTTTTCTCTCATATTGATTTTAAATTACAATAAACAGCAGTTTTATTCTGTGACAAGGGAAAATTTATATAAAAATATGTTTTGTTTTGAATAGCTAGTCCCACATGTGGAAACATTTATTAAGCACATGCAATTTACAGATCCTTCCTGTCCCTTTAAACAGGCCATCTCAGAGCTAAATTATTCTTAGAGCTAGAAATAATTTGTAGTGGTCACGCTAATCTTAATAACTGCCAGATCCTATTTAATTAATACCTTTTGAATTAGACACTCATTAATGATTATTATTAACCCTAAAATGCATGATTTTTTAAATGTTGTCAATAAAATATATTTGGTTTTGTATAGTGTCTAGAGATAATAAATGGTAACAATAACAATTAAACTTTATTAATTTTGAAGATATTTATTTTTTAAATTCTATTCCTTATGTGGTACAGTATGCATCAACATTAATATTTGGCTCTTAATCAGGAACAATGAAAATAATCTTATATTTAGTTTCATGATAACAATATCTCTACTTATTGATGAAATTTATAAAAACAATTGTTGTCTTTGTTCAAACACAACTCAACACGACACTTTTCGCATAATATGTAAGTTTTTCCCTTGCATTGTGGATATTTACAGCGTTGTCTCTTCTCGCTCCATATCTCTCTCGGAAGATGATCAAATTTGTCCAATCTGACATCTCGAGGGGGAAGGATTGCTGCATTTCTTTTATTCTTCTTCTCAACCATATTTTCTATGGCAGAAGACGGTCTTCCTCTTTTTCTTTGTAATGATGGACCACACATACAAAGACTTTTAGCGATTTCCAGTTTAAAATCTTTCAATTTAATCACAGTTGGTTCATTCTTTTGTTCTTCCACCCTCTTGTGCAGTAGCCAGCTATTTATGGTGGCAATGTCTAGAAAATGGTAAAACAAACGCAGATACCATTCTTTAGTGTGCATTTTTATTTTGTAATTCCCAAGATAGGAGTCCAATAAATCCAATCCTCCCATATGCTGATTATAGATTTTTACTATTTTAGGACAATCCACTTCAATATATTTTTTTGTTTTTTGGAATATCGGCTAACCTTTAAAATAAAATCGCAGAACTATTATATTACAAACATTATTAACAGCAACATATTTCTATATTTCATATGGAAGGAAAGGTTTTTTGTTATCTCTAACACTTCTTAGATCTGTATTTAATAGCGAGTGGCTACGTCACGTCTCCCATGCTTTGTGATTCATATAAATAATTCTGACGTCTGCCAGGTTTTGTTAGTCTGGTATAACACAGCATTAAAAAAATGATTAAGTACCGACTTGTCGGCTATTTGTGGAATTGTTTGTGTAAATATAATTAGAGATATAACCGTAGCACTTGATATTTTATCACAATAAAATTATTTGGTACTTATGTATTGTCGCCCCCACAGCAAAAAAAAAGTCAATATAGGTTAGGTTGATTTAGGTGTCATATTATATTTATTTATTTTATTTATAATCAATGGTATTAATAACCAATGATTGAATAGCATATGATATAGTATATTATTTTAAAAAAAGTTATAAAGTAGTATATCGATTAAAAATAACAAAAATTTACAATTCTACTATGATTGAATAGTACGTAATTCATCCATTAGTGTAATAGAACAAAACAATTGTTATACAATACTATTATTATTAAGGACTTCTCTATAGAGTAAAGGCCTTCTCCGATTTTCGGTCTCCATGTAGTCTTGTCTTTCGCTTTATTTGTCCAGTCCTTTCCCACTGTTTTACAATTTTATCGATTTATTTTATATAATAAATATGACGACGACTGCGATAGATCAGCGGCACGCCCGTCATCGGTATGAGCTTCTGGTACAGGGTTCATGGTCTCAGGCAATTAACCACGGCGATACAATATGACAATGCTTGTACTTTATGTAGGTAATCAATCACAAATTATAAAGTAGGTATATTATAACTATCCGAGTTGCGTGAACCAACGGTCCCGTTTGGAAGGAACGAACTGTATCGCTCTCTATAATAATATTTAGCTTCCGACTCATCGCTCTCCAAATAATTCAAAATGTGACAGTTTTCCCTTCAAACTATTCAGATCACGTGATTCATTATGTCACGGCGTTCACACTAATAATTATTCATAATCGAAGACAAATAAATAAAACCAAACCTAACCTATATTGTCGCAAGTAATACATAAGTACCAACTATTTTTAATTATACTACTTTACACCACTGTCTAACCTCTTTGGTCTAGTGACTAGATTATAAGGATGCAAATATAATATTGGACAACATCACATACATTACTCTGATCCCAATGTAAGTAATAGTAAGTAAATCCCCAAGGTCAGGCCGAAAGTTAAGTTTTTCTGTCAATAATGATCTGTCGGTAATGATAAAACTTAGTTTCTGTACCTGGAAATAATAAGACGAGCTCGTAAACAAACTTAGAAGCTACGATTACTATTTTGGTAATTACTTAGAAATCTTAATATGATAAAAAAAATCGATAGGCGATTCTTCTTTTCTTTCGAGGTGTACTGCCCGTCAATTTAGTAATAATAATAAAAAGTTATGTTTTGTTAATGTCAAATTTTCTTACAATATTGTTAATATTTTTAAGAGAATAAATTATATTAGAGAATGTCTATTGAGAAGTAACATTCAATATTTTCCCGTCGCAAGCTCCTAGCCTCGTAAAGGCCTGTCGGTTTTCGAATGACGAATCTCTTTGAGTTGTCCATTTCACGTCAGACAGGTTTTGCTTTGAATTTCTGCAGTCGCTTGTATGCACTTCTGTTCTTACGTACCGTAGTAAATTATTACTATACTAGTTAGATTGCTAGACTATAAAATAAAATTGGAGCACTGCTGAGCGTCCTTATTGTGACAAGCATTTTACGCACATTTTTCAGTTTACCACAAATGTTACAAGTTTTTTAAAGAAATATCCACTTATTTGTCTTGTATAGTATTAAATTTGAAATATATATAAGGTCGTGGGTTTTTCAAGCATTAAACAATTTGATTCATCTAAAAAATAGAGAATCGATAATTGCAATGTTCATGCTTTATTTATTTCCTTAAAGAGAACTGGAATTGTCCTTTCCACTCTTAACTGAACTAAAATACTAATTAATAAAAAAAAACGTTTATCACTACGTTTTAAATAAATTTTTAAATTAATTGACACTTCTTATGTCATTAAAAAAATATTATATGGTTTTTTACTGAGACGGCCTCCTTCGACTCAACTGCCAACACTCAAATGTAATCACAAAGCTTACATATATATTAAATATTAATAGATTGTATGCGTGTACACTTAATTTAGAAATACTTATTGGCTACAAAGATTCTGCTTTACTGTGATTATAAGCTTTTATTGGTATTTCAGGTGTGCTACTATTGTTGGGTGGTATCAGCTCTGACTCGTCATGCACTCGGATGGTGGATTTGGTACAGATCCCACTACGAAGTAAGGCTGCAGTTGCAACAAAGTGAAGAATAATTAAAGGAAAATTAATACCTTTTGCAATTTCAAGTATTTTATGAATTGTTATGATTTTCTAATTAAAAGTTGAGGCGTAGCTCATAGCAACAGGAAGATAACGAATGTAACAATTTCAACGTTAAAATTAAATCCCTTCAGGAATAATTGGTACTTTTTTTTTTGTTTTAGTGTTTAAGTTCCAAGATTGTTTGGGTGTACTGTTAAGTAAAAAATAAAGGTTTTTACTAATAAGCCCTTCTTCAACCTAGTTGGATACTCTAAGTTATGAAATTTAAGTAAGTTAGTATTCTGTCAAACTCTATGGAATTATTAATATTTTTATAAGCAATATTTTTAAATAATAAGGTTTATTGTCGATGGTTGAGGCTTGCCATAGTAACCAATTTGTTCGCCTTAAAAATGCTTACATATCCTTTCTACCAGAGAAAGACCCAGTAATAGTTCCTAGACGAATTGTAAGAAATGTCCTATAACCTGCCACTGTTGAAATTATCCCCTTTTTTTTTAAACTAAAGAAAACGGTATGTAATGTAATGTAACATCAAATTAATGCAAGCGATCCTCATAACATATTAGCTGCAACCCTTGCCTATAAGATAATATTTTTAGATATATCTGAACCCTAACGTACCGTAATTACTGTTAGTGACTAGCCCTAGCCTCCAATACGGTGCTACGTCATAGAATGTCATAATTAATTATATCTCATTAATATATAAAATGTTTATAATCGAAACTTATTTTAACCTATTTCACATTATTATGAATTTAAAAAAATATTTTTATAATTAGTTGTTTAATTGTTTGTTAAACTTTCTTGAATACTATTTTATTTGGCACAATGTTTAAGACTGGCACAAATACATATACATACATACTTATTTTTTTTAAAAGATTGATCTGTCACGAGAAATGATGAAATGATTGCAAGTGATTGAAAATAGATTTGTTGGAGAATTATTATAAAACGTGATTTTTTTTGTCATCTTAAACTACTGAAATTACACACTCTTAAAAACGAAATACGTTTAGCCTAGCAGAAATTTCGTCACACTATGCCGCAGGGCAACGTCACAACAATTCTCCGGCTATTTCGCCAAATCGCCGAAACAAAAGCCACAAAATCCTATTTTAACTGGATTTTTCATTCAAAAAGTCAGCTTTGAAACACGCTGCTGGATCTTTTGAACGGAATAAGTTTTTACAATTTAACGAGGCTTTTGAGTATGACATTTTGAACCTATGAACGCAACTTTTTGAACCTAGTATGAAAGATATCTGTGATATACTACTGGTTACTGATATTGCTTTGCTTTTTAATGTGGAGGGATTATAACGAAAGTCACTGAATCACAATTGATTCATAACTAATAAATTTTTTTTTCATTTCATAATTTTAAAAAAGGAATCCATGGATGTGTCTCTAAATGTTTCTACCCTTGAGAAGCTGGTTCCACAACGCTGCTTTGAAATTCATCGTTGAATCCATATGTGACAGGGCTTCATCCAGGGACCTGCAGATTTTCTCAGGATATATTTTACCACTGAGTCCGATTTCAAATAGTGTACAAGAATTTAAAGAAGCATGTTATCCAAATCGAAACAAGACGCTTGTTGCACTATCACCTGTTTTGTCTTCTGTTAATAAAAGTTTTTTTATTATACTATGACTATAGTTTGTTTGTTAATTTGATTAGGGCGCTTATCACTTTGTTTATAAAATGTTGTACACATTTCATGGTATTACTTTGAAGTATTACTTTATTGTTAATGTTTTAATTGTGGTCCTAGGTTAAATATATTTTATAAGATTTTCTAATACATATAAAACTAACGTTACAAATCACGTCTTCAAAGAAAACTAGTATAAATGCTAATTTTATTTATAATTCAAACTTAAATCTCATTTAATCTTTTCCGTGACGTCAGCTTAGCAATAAAAGTTGGTCTAGCTCTAATTATGTTACGTTGATGTAACACAATTAATTTTCATATAACTTTACTTAATTATAGTTTGTGATACTTTTTTAATTAAGACGTTCCTATCAACATGCTATCGTATACAATATTTTATACCGACGTATTTTATAATTAAAGTATTTTTACAGGTACAATTCTTTACAGTCAATTAAAATTTATAAATGCATGTCAACACAACCAACCACTCTTAAGGTTAAAAAACGTGTGCACGTGGCAAAAGTAAAAATTGACTCTTAAACTTTTTACGTAAAAATGCAAAATGACTTAGAAAACCGTTGCACTCAAAATCGATCTTCGAAGCATTACTTCCAACGCATCTAAAGAAGTTTCATTCCATTAAAAGTCAAGCGCAAACAAAAAGTTCAACAGATGGCGCTTGAAATAAAACCCACGTCACTTCACCGCAAATAGAACATAAAATTCCATTTAAGTTCCGTTATCACGTTATCACTTAACGTATTCTCGCTAAAGTTAAAGCAGATTGAAAAGACATATTTCTTGACTTCGTCATTTTATTTTAAATTGTTAAAACAAAGTACTTTACTTATATTGTAACAATGCTAAATTAGTATCATTATATATATCATCTTAAATGAAAAATAGATTAAACTTACAAATGTGGTTATGTTTAAACGCAAGACGTTCCCGTTTTTCAAATATTCTACTAAATCGTCTGGTGTACAATTAAGCTACCGTTCTTTTGTTACAAGTGTACTTTCGTTAACAAGTTTTAATTGTATACACTTATATGCAAAAAGTGACCCTATTAAAATTAAAAGCCATCGATTTGTTTAAGTATACAGTTTTGTATGATACAAAAACTTATTTACGACAGACTTTAGAAAGGAAATCATTATTTAATTTATATTTTGACGTATTTAATGTCTGAGCTGAGAAATTGAGAGTTGAGCCAACCCTGAGTACATTAGCTCTATCACGGAAGCTTATAACGGCATTCCACAATTGAATGCGTGAAATTTCGTGTCTGTGTTGGAGTTCACTAGTCGGGTATCAACTTGATTCCCAACGTGAACTTATACTGAAATTTAGTACAGGCTATAACAATTAAATATTTATACATTTTTTTTTCTTTTGTACAAAGTAAAATGATAAGGTGTTCCTTAATAAGGAGATAATCTTATGTACAGTAACAGATCATGGTCATCAAAACAAGGCATTTTTATAAAAGACACGGAACCAACATTTAAAAATTTCAGATCCGTTTAGGATAAGAGAAAGGAAATCAAATTTAACATCAAAGATGTGATTACACATACCGAGACAAATTAATTCTAATAAAAGTTTGTAAAGGCTTGACTCTTCGTAATTGTTCAATTAATGATTCAAATTCAATTCAATGATATGAATCTGACTGTTTTCTGGTTGAATTGAAAAAAAAGTAATTATTATGTGTTTAAGCTTTCTTTATGGATGAAACATCGTCTAAGAAATGTGGCCAAGTCCTTATTTCTCTGTAAAGTTTTCTGCCTGGACTCTCCGTCGCAATCAGTTGCTTGTGACCCACGAGATGATAATCTGGTGCCAAGTGTCCTTTTTCCACCCCACATTTGATTAATGCCTTCGCTGCCTCCAGAGCTTCAGGTTTCAGCTCGTCACCTGAAACAATAAAACAAAGGTACCCTCACAAAAAGTCGAAGCTAATTTCGATAAACGTTAAGTTATAATGTTAAAGAATATCACAACCAAATAATAATTGTGTACGTATGACCGGTGTCTACATTTAAAACTTGTTCATCGGTATCCGCCATATAAGCTTTATCTAGATCAACTATAATATACGATAATATTTTTAGTAGGGTTGCTAGCTATGTTTCTAAAAGGCTGCGTAGATATACTTGTAATATATAGTATACTTGATATACTTGTTCTAAAATGTATTTCTCTGGAGTCCAGAACCTTCTTTGCAATATTCATATTTTCCCAATTTTTTCGATCATTTCGTCCCAAACTTTCATAAAAACTTCGATGTGAGCAAGAAAATATTTTATATATGTTTACGTTTCCGAGTGTCCGTCCGTTGGTAGATATTTAACCGTAATTTTTTGCAAAAAAATTAGACTTCACCTCACGTAATTTAAAATATTTTTTTTAATTCCAAGTTTATATTTTATGGTTTGGTGAGGATTTTTTTTCGAGGTATTTTATGTTCAGTCACATGTATGAAGTCTAAAATGAACGTAAAATATAAATGGTTTATTTTATTTGATATAATGTGTAAACAAATAAAATATAACTGTTAGATTTCTGCACTCTTTCTCTTGTAAACTTTAAGTATTCCTCTGGACGCGTAAAATGCTTGAAAACGAATTTTCTCTTAAATATACATACGTTATATTTATGAACGTAAGGTTGTTTATAATTTATCTTACAACGCATGTCTCAGATTTTAATATTCTGACATCGATGTGAATAAAATTGACAGAATGTTCTCGATTTGTATTCGACGCCCGAAATCATCGTGCCCAAAAAATATTCCAGATTGAAATTCTGTTTTGCTCTTTTCCTCCTAACCCTCATTAATATTTTACAACTAAATGATCTGTACGCCGTCATAATATTGTTATTATTGTATATTCTGGTTTCACTCGAGTTTTGTAACGAGAAAAGACTAAATTTCAATATACAACGGAGACGAGAAATCGTATTATTTAAGAGCACTTTTTATAAAAAAACGTTACTGAAACGAGACAGAACTATATAATAATACTTTTTAAAAATATTATTGATCACATTTATGGTATTTGTTTCGGAATCGCGTGGAGAGAGACTATGGGAAGCTCGCTCCTCAGGAGGTGCAAAAGTAATCTCGCGACCCGCAAGACCTCCTCCCTGCATCAGCGCCACGGTGTCGTCTTCTTGATATCAATTATCCTTGGTAATACGTTTGCTGGGTTTATTTCCCACCCCCTTCCTCGTCATTACTTAAACTATTACCTCATGATTAACTTACTAAGTACTGATGAAAATGTGGACGACCATCCAAAAAATATCTCCAAGTCGTTGGATCTTTTGATCGTTAATTGTGTGAAGGTGGCGAAACCACGGATATACTGATAAAATAAATTATACTTACTATTATAATTTCCAATGAACGATATTCCGATAGATTTACTATTATATCCATAAGTATGAGCCCCGACGTGTAACCAGCCGGTACCCTCGTAGATTTTTCCGTTACCACCAATCAGGAAACTAAATAAACAGAATATATTAATCAAAATTATCAAAAATGTACTCATAATCACACCAAGTAGCTGTTGATACGAATATTATAATTATTATTCACGTATCTAAACTACATTAATAACTTACTTGGTGGTAAAGCTTTATGCAACCCCACCTGGGTAGGTACCACCCACTAATCAGATATTCTACCGCCAAACAGCAGTACTCAGTATTGTTGTGTTCCGATTGGAAGTGTAAGTGAGCCAGTGGAACTACAGGCACAAGGGACATAACATCTTAGTTCTCAAGGTTGGTGGCGCATTGGCGATAAAAGGAATGGTTTATATTTCTTACGGTGCCATTGTCTATAGGCAGTGGTGACTACTTACTATCAAGTGACCCATGGCTTAAAGCCATTAAAAAACATTGATACTAATATAATGAAGCTGAAGAGTTTGTTTGAACGCGCTAATCTTGGGATCCATCAGTGCTATTTGAGAAAAAAATTACGATGGATAGTCTATAAAAAGAATATGAATCAGTTTACTAGGTGGTAGAGTTTTTGAAATCTGGGTAGGTGGTTCCCATACATCATATATTCCTCCGCCAAACTGCAATACGTAGTATTGTTGTGTTCCGGTTTGAAAGTTAGTGAGCCAGTGTAACTACAGACATTAGAGACATAACATCTTGGCTACCAGCTTTGGTAGCACATTTAATATGTAAAGATTGGTTGATATTTCGTACATCGTCAATGTATATTTGCCTTCACGTCACGTTTCATCGGTGACACGTAAACATACACCCTATACGACAAGCAAAACCACAAAATAAAATATACGTACGACATTCCTATATCCCAAAAGTTATTTTGATCCATGAGCTGGCTTTGAATATTTCGCACAATATCCTCACATGCCGCATCAGTGTTGCATGTTGGAGTGACGGTGTGCTGAATTATTACCAAGCTGACTGGTCGGGGTAAGTATTGCACGTGTAAAGGATTCAGTCCATCCCACTCTTTCTTAGTGACAACGCGAGGACAGGCTGGAAAGGAGAAAAATAAACAACAGTCAGTCTGCATGCAAATCTGCAAAAACCTGTCTTTGGTAAAGATAGCTTTTAAAGATTCTGATGTACACTACATACATACAAAAAGTCTTACTGTACAATAATCTAACACATGTTAAAGACGGCTATATCTTTTGTCCCATTAAATTAGTTACGATAAATTTTTAACAAAAAAATGACCAACATCTATTACTCCATATTTAAATGGACCAAACGGAAAGTATCCCAAACAAAAACGAATTTTCCAAATTGGTTCATAAAAGACGGCGCTTTGAAGTAAAAATACAAAAGAATTGATAACCTCCTTCGTTTTTTGAAGTTGAGTAAAAATGTGTTCATTGTGAATTCAATGTTCCTTACGGAAAATATCCTTTTAATTTTTATTTCTTCCTGCCCTTATGCCTATTTTATTTGTAGTCGGCGCAGCATGTCTTCTTCAATACTTCTCCGTCTAACGTCATCTCACAAACATTAATCAAATGAAATGTTTTTATTCAAGTAAACTTTACAGAATAATATGATTGAATTAGACATCAAGCCCACCAAATATTATTATCATTATAAACCGACTTTATAAAAGAAGGAGGTTCTCGATTTGAATGTTTACATATATCAAATATGTACGTTCGAGTATACCGTCTTCACATATACATATACCATTTTTTTATGTAAATGATTTGTATTCGAAAATGGTCCCATTTAAATTTCGTAAAGATGTAACGATGAGTTTCGGAGAAAGATAACGGAACTCTTCAATAATTACCATCAAAACAACCGCGATTTCTACTACATATATCTTATTGAAATTGTTCAAAATAACTTTCAAAAATCTATTTCATATCTTGTGCAAACATATTAATAAAAAACAAAATTACAATCTACGAAACCATACATAAATTATTAGAAGATAAATTAAATTAAAATAAATGAAGTTGATTAAATTCTGATTGGATATTAAAATTAAAAACTTAGATGGTCTCATGAATATTCCACGATTAATGGTAAATATTCTAGCAACATTATCCCGTTGAATTGCAAGTCTGATTCCCTGGGAGGACATGGACCATTACGTCAGTGGAGCCATTAAGAGGGGATATTATATCTTTTAAATAACATTATAATAAGTAGTGACTAAAATTATTCGTTTACAATGTTTTGCAAATTAAATTTGATAATCATTTTTGATAATATCGATTTAGTGTGTCTTGGAGTTTTCTTAAATAGTGTATGTTTTGATTTAAAATACATACCAGCATCCACCGAATTTAATTGTATCAGAATACTAACAAAAACACTGCATATAAAAATCATTTTGCACCGACTTGTCCAAACTCAGATACAAGACTGATCAGTGTTTTGCACTATGTTATTGACCTTTATAATATTATCGGTTGCGTGAAACATTTATAAATCCTCATTACGTCCCTTTCTGATGGTATAGAAGAAATAGAGATGGGAAGATAAGTTAGTGACGATCACACTGATTCATAGAAACCTTACTTTACGAACTAATTCTGCGTGTACTGCATTTGATTGACATTTTTTTATTATTCCCTGTTAATTTGGTATAAAAGATATAATTTGTATTGATAACGATTGTTTGTTAAAATATATTTAATTATTTATGTAATTAGTGATCTCGCTACTGTTAATTGTTTCAATTTTACTGCTACGAACTTAAATTAAAATTCTATGAAAATGCATCCAATAATGATCCTTAGATACTTCAAACTATACGAATGCACCGTTGAGATTGCTGTAACGCAGCTGTATCTCTTGAGTCGCTTATAATTTAATTAAACACACAGACCGCTCGTATAATTTTTACAATTAAAAAAGTTTCCTTAGATTCAGAAAATTACAAGTAAGTACTTTATCTCATTAACATATTAATTTAAGTCACATCGACTTCATAAATTCGACTTTTTAATATTCATACATTTTTTACGTGTTCTCGGAATGATTAACTAGGGAACCCCCTTTTTCTTAACATACATGTGTGTAAAGTAAATCATCGTAATAACATTGATAAACGTTCACCTTGAGACCACAGATAATAAATACTAGTTACTAAATTATAAGTTGAAATATTTATTTAATTAAGTTGTATGCCTAAGATCATTCGCGTTCGTAACGTTATACTCTAACTGCCTATCAGGCGATCGAACATAAAAAAAAAATTAAGAGGAATCGTACTTCTTGAGTACTACAACAATATTATGTATATTCATAGTAACATTGATTACTTAAATAAAATCAGTGATAATCAGGGATAAGCTTATAACGCCGACTCCACAAAGTCAAAAAATCATTCTTGGCAAGGTATCTATAATAAAATTCCGCAGACATTTTTTTCTTTACCGTTTCATAAATTCAAATCACTTGTAAAAAATACATTGGTAAAGAAGGCATATTCTTCGATACAAGATTATACAGATGATAAAAAAGCGTGGAGTTAAAACTTGTTGACTTCCAGGATTTATTACATTTATTTATCAGTATTTAACTAACATGACTGTATTTTTAGATGTTGAAAAAGAGTAACTACTGAGCTTATTGCCGGTTCTTCTCGGTAGAACCTACATTCCGAACCGGTGGTAGCTTGACTTAACTTATAGTTTGTTAAATGATGATTCAAAAGTGCTCGTAAAAGCCTACTTGAATAAAGCTTATTTTGATTTTGATCTATAATCTGTCGTAACTATATGATTTCTAGACACGCGGTAGCGTGTCAGCCAAGTTCTAGTAACAGAACTGGCTAGTAGCACCGTGTGTAATATTACACGAACCATTTGGAGCCACTTTTGACCTCCTCATAACTCAAAAACTATTTGACATAGATGTGTCAAATTTGGCTCATATATTAAGACTCGCGAGATACATATGTGTTCCAAATTTCATAAACGCATCTCAAATGGTTATTTAGATATTAACGTCTAAAAATCGTCATTTTTATCACTGACTGACCTATAGATCAAAACTATATCCTACTTCCAGGTGACCTAGAAAGTTCAAATTTGGCATGCAGGTAGATAATTAGGCCAATATAAAGGAAAAAATCTGAAACTGGTAATTTTTTATCATTTTATTATAATTTTTCATTTTATTGGGTCTATAGGAACACTTATATACTTAGTTCCTGTAATAACTGTAATAATAAAAAAATGATGTAAGAACCAGCAATCAAAACTTATGACAGCCGGTCTTCAAGTGGATTTTAAGGTCTTCACGTGAATATATAACAAGTTGAATACCACCCTTAAGTTTTTTAAATCCAAATATTTCCGTTTTAGTACTTATGAGTATAGCCGACTTTCGTATTTATTACGTTATTAACTAGCATTTAGCGCACATCAATGGTGCCAAATAATTATACTTAAAAAAATAATAATAATAGGCATTTCGGTACACGGCGCGCGACGCGACGCCGGAGCAGCGGGTTAGGAGCGTTGCGATTAAACCTTAACGCGGATTTGTCTGAGCGAGTGGCAACCGCGCTCATAAGAATTATTTCAATATCTTCCGATGGAAACTGCCTAGTCTATTCGACTGCATATTTTTTGTTTGAGTATACTAGTATACAACAATAAAAAAGGTTTCGTGAGATTGTAGTAGAGTATGTATATCGTAACTGGAATGATTTAAGTTTGTACTCTAGTGCTACAAACGGGGATCCTTATTGCTTGGAAGAACAGTATCGAGCAAGCATGCTGATGTCAGCAAAGGACTGATGAATGGGTCCAATGGAAAAATAGAGAAGGTACATTGGGGACGTCGATAACAGCAATAGCGCACGTAAAATAACAATTCAATTTAAACATAATTTAATTTGCGAACTAGAAGTCAAAACCAAGTTACAGATATTAAGTAATGTACATATATGTTCAAAGGAAATAATTCTCTATTTGCTTAGCATATTCTACTATTATACACAAATTACAAGGCCTTCGCCTTGACGGTGCTCTTTTCGACATAGGCTCCTCTATATTAAGTAAAGAGCAGGCTTACGTTGGCCTCTCTAGAGTTAAAACCTCAGATGGAGTACATCTTATCAATTTAGGTCCAATTCAAATCAAGACACAAGAGAGCTCTATTGTAGAGTACAACCGTCTGCGCACGTTATACCACCCCTACTTGGCCAAATTAAGTATAAACAGAAAACGCGTAAAAAAAAATCCGGACACTGAATGGGCAATTCACTCGAACATTTCAGAGGTACATACAAGAAAAATAAGAACGTATAAAAAAAAAGACAATTATACCCCGTAAACGTAGAAAAATAGAATAGCTTAACAAAAACCATTTGGTATTAATTTTGTTATTAATAAGTACCTATTAATAATTTATATACAAAAAGTAGTGATATCCCATCAAAAACATAAATGTAAAATTGAGAGCCAAGTTAAATATTATGATATATACCTTGGTTGTTGACTTCAACGACAAAAGAAGTGAGATCTAAATTTTTGCCAAGTTAAATAGCCCTTCTGAAATTTATTTATAACTACATAAAATAGCATTTCTTCTTATAACTTGGGATAATATATTGTTGCCTAAGGTCTGACTTGGCTAGTTCTTATATGTTTATAAACACAACTTGTAGTTTGTGTTTAGAATAACAAATTATAACTCAGAACATCTAAGAAGAATGGAGGACAGCTCAGTATTGCTTAGTTAGTACATACGTACATTAAGAGCTGCGATGGTCCAGTCACTAGAAAACATTAATCTTAACCAGATATTGCGAGTTCATATCTAGACAAGTACCATTGAATATTTGCGTGCTTAATTTGTGTTTATAATTCATTTGTAAAGGCTTAGAACTTACGAAGGCTATAATATAATTCTTATATGAGAACTAGCCAAGTCAGACCTTCGGCAACAATATATTATCCCAAGTTATAAGAAGAAATGCTATTTTATGTAGTTATAAATAAATTTCAGAAGGGCTATTTAACTTGGCAAAAATTTAGATCTCACTTCTTTTGTCGTTGAAGTCAACAACCAAGGTATATATCATAATATTTAACTTGGCTCTCAATTTTACATTTATGTTTTTGATGGGATTATAGATTAACTTGAAAAAGGTGAAGTAAGATCTTCTCTCCTTTATAGAATTAACTTGTACTTATAGTGAAATAAGTTTAATTAATTACTACTGTTTTAGTAAAAAAGCTATATTCTAATATTTATTAAGTATATTTAACTTAAATTAAGTAGACTTATTGTTTAGTTCAACATACTATTATTAAAAACTAAATAAACAGTTATAAAAATAAAATTTATAACTTCGTCATTCTATGCAATTACCCAATAAATCTTAATTAATTCTTGTATTAAGATTGTATTAGTATTTATTTCACTAACACTTAGATAACACTCTCCATATAATTATAACCGTATCGTCGGTATATTATATATTTCTTAATAGATAAGTTTGAACTGTTTGTATCGCAAACGAATAGCGCTATATTATAATGAGAAATTAAATTGATCTATTTCAATTATTTGTACGAACTTTATGTATTTAAACTAGCTGTATTATATTTTTCACTTGCAATGTTCCGAGGAATTGTTTGCATTAATCTCAGTTGCTGAATTTCACCATGGGACATAGCGTCAGAATTTCAAGTTTCACCAGCTACACCTAGATATCCGAAAATCCACAATAATGCAACTGCCTCACACCACTGGGGTACTAACTTTCGCCAGCGGTTTCTCCGAACCGATACGCCTTCAAGAAGAGAGCGTACATATCCTGCTAGCACATCGGTGTTGCAGATATCCATGAGCGGTGTCATCCATCAATGAATTCTCCTGTTCGTTTGCCACCTAGACAATAAAAAAGAAAAATATAATATATACATTTATGGGTGTTTTTGATTGTAGTGTTGTTAATACTTCTCTTATATTATCAATAATTCTTTAAATACGTAAATATTAGGATAGTAACAAAAATACTTAAAACTCACTTAAAAGTCAAATTTAATATTCTGTATATACGATAAATACTTAAAGTTTAACTTTGAATTTATCTTTAGACTTGGGTTCGTTTTTCTTGTAATAATTATCTAGAGTAGGTACTCTTTAAGATTAATTTAAGCGAGATTATTAATTGAATTGATATTAATAATTATTTAGTATCTAAAAGTACTAATAGAAATCTATATAAATAAATATAAGCCTTTTTAAAATTACCAAACTAAAAATTATCGTTGTTTTATTTTTGTTTGACTGCATATTTGTCTAAGGTAACTTTAATACGTCACGGTTATATGTTAAAACGATAGAACCGAAGACGATGCGTAAGAAGCGTAATGTACCCGTAAAGACGGAGGGGGTACTGTTGGTTTTTTAGAGAATAAACCCGTGCAGTTGGCGCAGTTGAGCCCCCACATACCACTACATGTGAGGGAAACGCGGACATGTGTTATTTCAACGAAATTAAATCTTAATAATTAAATTATTATTATAACGATACCATAGAATTCCTTTTTTTCTTAAATCATAAAAAAACTGGCTTTAAATATAATTCCTTTCCTTATAATACGACAGACAGCGATATATTTCAAACACACGGGTTAGGATTTTCCATAGGAAATATCTGAAGAATCTGAGTTTTAAGACACCTGCTTCGATTTTTCCCTATTAACCATTTGTATTGGTGCAAAGTTACTTTCGCATTAGGAAATACACTATAAGGATCCCACATTTTCATGTCAATTGTTCATCAACTCCTTGGGGGATAAATTTTCAAAAATGCTGACATAACAGACTATTTTATGCAACGAAACTAAACCAATTTCCATATTTGTAGCTAAAAAAATAACAATTTCCATGGTAACATTTATCCCATTTTTGATTCTGCTCTAGTGTTGCATATCGATAGTCCTCTATCGATATACTATCGATAGACTATCGAAAGTTAAGGTGTTAGCGATAGTATCGATAATCTATCGATAGTATTGTCACGTGTCAATACTATCGATAGTATCGATAACTCCCCATGAGCAATATTATCGATAGTATTACAAATACCATTACTTTTAATCTATCGATAGTACAAAACTATCGATAATACCAATAGTATCGCTGCTACCAATAGTATTGCTTACTGAGAGATAGCGATACTATCGATAGTAAAGATAATATTGATCAAAACGCTACTATCGATAGTACTATCGATATCCTGAATAGTTTTTGAGGTTAACTATCGATAGTTCTGCAACGCTGTTCTGCTCCATATGCATCCAGACTTAACGATAAACGCAGTACATATTAAGTCTAAATGTATGCGTCTGTTAAATTATAATAGCAAAACTGCATCAAATATAATAAGAGATAAAATAAGAAAAGGCGCTTGCTCGAAAAAAAACATTCTTAACATTTATAAACTACACTTTTTATTTTCCGTATACAATTATAAATTAACCTAAGCTTAATTTACAATTTAATATTAACTAGTCGCCGCTCTTTTGCGCGGCTTTGCTTGCATTTGTCGTCAAGTTTCAGTTATAAAGAACGTAGCCTATTACCTTGATTCATTCAATAAAAACAAATTTTATGTAGTCTAACTCCTATGTTAACCGTGAAAGAGTAACAATAATACAGACAGATGCGCAGACAGAGCATATACAATATAAATATCATATGTATATCAGGTTATGTAATATAAATTAATACTAAGAAATTATTGTGTCTGAATTAGGCAGCATTTACTATATAAAGTAATCTAAAAGTATGACAGTCCAATTAACTAGACGTTACGAAATTATTTAAATTTAAATTAGACTGTCGGGTACTTTATTAGTCTAACCAGTAATTACAGAAACAAGGGACATAACATTTTAGTTTCCATGATATAATATACTATCCATATAAGTATTAATAATGAATTGAGTTAACATTTTTTTTTAGTGACAATGACCATCAGAGGTCATCACATAATATATATAACAGGTGACAAATATAATTGGTAAAATATTTTAGGCCATTACTTAAAAATTCATTATTAATAACCAAATAAGTTTTAAATCGGTTATTTAAACCTTAACATACTAATTATATTATTAACATACAATAGGTGATTATACAACCGTTTTAAATATTCACCTTTGATCTTAGAAACACAAAACTGACGTTATCTTAATAAATTATAATATTATTTAAATATAATTTCGTACACAACTTTCTTGAAGAGAAGATTTTATGTAACGCTGATACGTACAGAAATTCACGCCGGAGGCCATGGTAGAAGAACGTGCATTAGTGGAAGGTAAATGTGGATCGTAGCTGAAGATTGCAGTAACACTCCAACATCGCCGAATTCACATGATATGTTTAACTAGTGTTCATTGGTACTAGGGGGAAATATCGTGAGGAAACATATGTAGGACATCATTATTTGGTAACATACATGCAATTTAATCTCTCAAGTACCCCCTTGAATGTTTTGAAATAATTAATTTTATATTCTTTCTCTAGTGACATTTAGCACGGTAAGTTACGAAATGCAGTAACTACATATTGCATGTCAGAGATCTATATCTGTTAATAGTATAAACACACAGTTGCTGTTCCCTTGTTTCGTTTGTTCTCCGTCTGTATGTCTGTTACGTCTTTTTAACTAGTTAACAGATACTTATACGGTTTTCACAATGACTAGGAACTCTAGGAAGAGCGAGAGTAAATATTTTGTACAAAAATTCTAAACTATTGCGATATTTTGTGAATAAAACTATTTTTGTACGCTGCGTAATCATTAAGAGAGATCAAAACAATGTTCTAGAAAATTCTTAGCAAAGTCTTAACAAGACCCGTAGACAAGTCTGCAATAGTATATGTCGCTCTTCAAAAATGCCCTCACAATAACAATTTATATATCCCAATCAATTACTAATCGGGATATGGGAGGTCGGATAACTGTAGCATGGATGGCTTAAGTACATAAAATGTTGACTTTAGCAGTTGATATTACCCACATTTGAATCGATAAGCCGTAAATAAATCACTACATAGTATATATACCACTATATATACAAAATCGCATCTCATTGTCTGTCTATTATTATATATGCTTAGATCTTTAAAACTAGTGTGATTCAAGAGGAAGGCTTATATGTATAATACATGCAAAACATAGTAAAGCAACACTGATAATTTTAGAGGTTTCTAATGTGATGACGTAAATAAACACATTTTTTGCGCTTACATTGCTAACGCTGGCTGGACTTTACGAGATAGATCAAAATTATGTGCTAATGTATTGTACACTTTAAAAAAGGTCGACAAAAACTCCGCGATGTTATATGTATCTCCTAGGGTTAACCCACAATAACCATTTTTTATCCTTTACTTTGGACGAGCAGTAATGGGTTACTTACGAAGCGATTTCAAGCAGTAAAGCATTAATCCATATCCAATTAAGTACCTTAAATACATTGTGCATTAAATATAAATCAATCTGACCTTGAACTGACTGAAAAATCTGTGAATGTTGTATATAAAGACATTCTGTAGTAAATTTAGTATCAGCATTGCACCCGTGCGAAGCCGGGCAGGTCGCTAGTTTATTAATAAATTGCACCTGTGTCGCTAGTGGAATATAATGTGCAATATTATTTAACGCAGAGTGTCGTGTATAAAGAGCTTGAATTTTACATACGAATTTATTTTAATTATACTTTTGCTTCGACGGAACTGAGATGAATTTTGTCTGAAAGAGACAAGGTTATTTTTCATTAACGTATCATAAACGTATATCACGTTACAGTTTTATCAAGGTAACAAGTTAACAAGGTAACAAGTAATCGTATATTATAAAATGCAAGCCCATCTGGGTAGGTAACACCCACTCACCACATATTCCAGACAGATATACTTAATATTTTTGTTGTCGGTTTTGAAGGGTGAATGAACCAGTATAACAGTACTAAAGCACATAACGTCTTTCTCGTAGTTCCTAAAGACATTGTTCCACTGGCGACGTAAAATATGGTTAATATTTCATACAGTACCAATTCTATTCACGGTGGTAACCACTTACCATTTACCAGGCCCATTGGCCAGTCAGCCTACCTGTTTTAAATAAACTAAAAAAGTACGTAACCATTATTCTTATAATATAATAAAATTATACGACTCCTTATTCAATTCGCCGAGATTAAGTTCTATTTCGTTTTAAATATGACAATACTTACCAGAAGTTACAATTGAAAAGTGGGAGATACCCCCCCCCCCTCGATGACTCTTCAGTACGCCTTAAAGATTATTTTTAAATCACGCAAATTTGCTACCGCCAGAAATATTACAATAGGTAATTATTTGATTTGTGAAATGTACTTAAAATGTATTACCATAAGGTTTGTTTTCTTAAAGCGATCCATATTTTAGATTACTTCGGATGCTTAGAACCAACTGGTGCTTTGCTTGTTACCATTTTAATGACGATTTGAATGAACTCATTTACTTGACGACATCCGTGCTCTGATATATTTGGGTAATATTGATGTTATAAATATTTACAAGACTTTAAATGTATGAATATTTTTCATTTCACTTTAGATTTTTCCATGTTATCAGAAATCCTAATTGTTACTTTATATATTACAATGATTACGCCTGGACAACCTTACAGAGATTTTCTTTCGTAGGATAAGACGACGCTTATTGTCATTTGAAACGCCAACATTAGAAATCATATCTCTAGATTATCATATGAGATAACATATATTTGTATGATGGTGATAATCATTTATTCAAAGAACCGCTTTGAGGGATTCCCAAATACATATCTACTCGAATGAATATTTATTGCTCTATATATCATAAAAAAAAAAACAAATTAGCACGTATATTAAAATTAGATTTATTTAAAACCAACAATAAATAATAAACTAACTAAAGCTAATTATTATTCATTAATTTTCAATAAGTTAGTTCTTAAAAATATATTTGGTACAGCCATTGATGAAGTAAAGGTACAACTATGAAATATTTCAAACAGATTAAGCATAACATGATCAACAGAACTGGTAGTCACCAAATTTAAGACAATAATACTTATTTTCTTAATCATTTCTATTTACAATTCAGCAATAGTAAAACAAAATATAAGAATGCCTTCAAAAAATCTTACGATTGTTTATTAGAAAAATATTTATTTTCATGACAAATATCGAAGGAATAAAATAATTTGGAATGTTCCCTCTCCATTTTAAACTTGGCTAACATCCTTTACCCAATGAGGCCAGTTTTGAATGAGGTTCTGTAACGCGGCGCCAGGGCTTAGAGTGAATGCTAGCTGCTGGTGACCAACGAGATAGTAGTTCATAGCTAAATGATTCTTATAAGCCGCACAGTTCAGAAAATCTTCAGCTACTTGTAAGGCTTGAGGTGTCGGTAATTTATCTGTAATAAGAAACATCGAAATCAAAATACACTCTTTTTAGGATTATTCTTATTGCTAGGCGATAATAGGTAGGTGGACGGGAAAATAGGCCATCGCCCATAAATGGTAAATGGTCACTAAAGCCAATAAGAGATATCAACCAATCCTTACATCGTTAATGTGCCACCAAACTTGATAGCTAAGATGTTATGTTACTTACACTGACTCAATTACCCTTCAAACCGGAACACAATAATATTGCTGTTTGGCGGTAGAATATCTTATGAGTGGATGGTACCCACCTAGACATCATGCACAAAGCGCTACCACAAATTAAAAGTATTGAGAAAGGGTTGCTAGTTTTAGTAGGTATTCCAGTGAAGTCGAATACGATGAGTGGGAGTCAATTCGCATCATATGGAGGAAACCCTTTAAAGGGATTTTCCAGCGAAAAAAGTTATTTTACAAATATATATAATTCATGTATTAGAGTAGATTCATACCTCTAAAATCGCCCATGAAAGACAAGCCAATAGATCGGTCATTGTATCCTCTTGTGTGTGCACCGACTCGCCAGCCCGCACCTTCGTAAACTTTACCGTTACCTCCAATCAGAAACCTGAAAATAAAATACCATTTGTATGAGAATCTTTAAACAAAGTTTATCCTTTAATTGAAACTGTCAAAATGTTTTCACTCGATATTCGACTTAAGCCGTTTGTTTTGTTGCGGTCGGTGATAGAATAGGGTAGCTCGGGCTCCAATTCAACTAAGAAATTAACAGTTTATCGCAATTGAATCAAAACATAATTGTTATCGTTCAGCCGTTTTCCTATTTTACAAACAGTTCGATATAAATAAATTTTTTCCTCAGTGAGGACCAAGTTGAAGTCGAAATTATGTCGGCAAAGAATCTGGAACGAACATCCGTTATACGTTAGCTGGATTGGCTCCCAGTTTTGAACTAGAGACGAAAAGCCTCATAATCGCTCATAAACACATATAAGTTTTTTAAGCATTCATTAGTCGAGCAAATAAGCTTTTCAACTATACGTAAGGTGGTGTAAAACAATTTCACCAGTAAGACAAACAAGTCTACGATATCTTGTTTTGTGTGTAAACTAAAGATATTTTGGCATATTAGTGGTGTCTTATCTGTTTAAGATTCTACATTCCAAATGCATTTTTTTTTTTAGCATTAGCAGCCCGTAAATGTCCCACTGCTGGGATAAAGGCCTCCTCTCCCTTTGAGGAGAAGGTTTGGAGCATATTCCACCACGCTGCTCCAATGCGGGTTGGCGGAATACACATGTGGCAGAATTTCGTTGAAATTAGACACATGCAGGTTTCCTCACGATGTTTTCCTTCACCGCCGAGCACGAGATGAATTATAAACACAAATTAAGCACATGAAAATTCAGTGGTGCCTGCCTGGGTTTGAACCCGAAATCATCGGTTAAGATGCACGTGTTCTAACCACTGGGCCATCTCGGCTCCAAATGCATTGAACTTTAATTATCTAACTACATTCCTTAATACTCGAATGTCATGTAACGTCAAGAAATTTTCAACTACATATACGACAAAGACAACGAATCATATATATGTATATATATACCAATTATTTAGGTAATTTTTATACCAACAATTGAAACGATTTGTTTTCGGTAAAACCCAAATGAAACCCATTACTGATAAAAACCCACTACATGACACTTGTTTGGATTAAAGGTGTAACATTACGGGCAACAATAATATTATCGTTAATTTTTGGTCTAAGTTTTTAAAGTATTTCTCATTATACATAAAATAGAGTATACTCGTAATTTTCGTCATATAAAAACTTACTAATAAATAGAACAAATGTACTTTATCAAAACAAAAAAAAATGAATTGAGCTACACTACTGAGTCAAACACAAAAAAAAAATGTGCATTATCAGCGCGATCGCGCTTTTGTCCAATCCCAAAAACATACTTATTTGTCTTGATGTGCTATGATCATACTATAAATGGTGGACTAGATGAAAGGAGAAACGATCTCTTCGTTTTCCTTCCTTAAAATAGAAATAGTCATGATATTTTCTATGTATAATACTGTAAACCTATCGCTTGTAATAATTTGTTATTATGCTTATAACGTCCAAAATATTCCGCAATTAGTGCTATTGCCAAAATATGGCAATTAATGTTTAAAAATAAATAACATCACAAACACGAATAAATGATATTTAAAAATATATGTTAAATACATTTTGCAAGCTGTCGTAATATTCAATTGCCAATTAAAATGTTAAATAAAAAACAAGTCTTACGATGAAATAAAATACACAATTATTAAAAATATTCTTGAAGTTTTCACAGATAATATTCGGATATATATCGTACAAAATAATTTAACATCAAAGATCAAATAGTGCAGTAATACGAGTACTATTTAATTTGTATCTATCTAAAATGATTATACGGAATATTTATTTTACTTTGCTTGAATATGTAATTATAACAATTTTAGTGCATTTAGTCCAAATTGCATGTCAACCTGCCGCGGTAGCTTTACGTTAGATACAGTTCTGTTAAAATGAAACTCAAAAGTGCTTGTAAAAGCCTACTTGATTAAAGTATATTTACATTTTCATTTTTGGCCTAGGACAAATATGGGGACTGGCTTTACAACTTTCAATAACACCAACCAGCGATAAATACAAGCACACGGAAATTCTGTAATTTGAGCTTGCTAACATGGGTACAGAAAGGTGCCTATCTATTTGGTGAGGAGCCGGGTTATGTGGGATAAGTATCTACGAAAACTACAGCGATAATCTTCTCCGGCGCGGATTAGAGGGGCTGAGGGGTCGCGTCGATATAACGCGTCCGCGGTGTTCTAACACCTGTCGCATATCGGCTTTCTAGTTTACAATATTTCGACATCCACAACAACGTCTTAATACAATTACGTTTAAAGGTGATCAATCACTGTCATGATCATCGACGTAATTATTTGCTTTCCGTAATTACAAAATGGATTATCATACACTATCGTAACTAATATTATAAATGGGAAAGTGAGTTTGTTTGTTACACTTTAACATATTAACTAATCAATCGATCGTCGGAAATCTTTTTAACGAACCCTATATTGCTTTCAGTATTAAATAACAAGACATCAATCTTTACTTCTATAAATGCGAAAGTAAAGTGTCTGTCCGTTTGTTACTCTTTCGCAGTCAAATCACTGAAACGAATTTGATGAAGTTTGGTACGAAATAAAACTTGGGACCTCAAGAGATATGTAACTTTTTTATAACTAACACCTGACGAATAACTCTAAAACGCGAGTGAAGCCGCTGATTACAACTAGTTGTGTATATATATTTAGCATTACCATTAGCAGCCTATAAATTATCCCACTGCTGGGCTAAAGACCTCCTCTCCCTTTGAGGAGAAGGTTTGGAGCATATTCCACCACGCTGCTCCAAAGCGGGTTGGCGGAATACACATGTGGCAGAATTTCGTTGAAATTAGACACATGCAGGTTTCCTCACGATGTTTTCCCTTACCGCCGAGCACGAGAAGAATTATAAACACAAATTAAGCACATCAAAATTCAGTGGTGCCTGCCTGGGTTTGAACCTGAAATCATCAGTTAAGATGCACGCGTTCTAACCACTGGGCCATCTCGGCTCTTGTATATATATATAATACTTAATTTGATTTTTAAGGTTAACAACAAAACCTCCTCGACCCTCAAAACCGAGACGAAAACAAGTTTAAAATAATTGTTTAGTTGGTCCGGAGCGCTTGTGACGTCACAATGTTCGTTCACCAGATAAACCTTTTATAATACCTTATATTCTCAGTATCATAACGGGAACACTATGACGACAAATATTCATGAATTTTGTTTTATGTGATATTTTGTAAATTTTAGTTCTTAACCAATTGTATTAAAAGGAAAAAGTCACGTTTTTTTATTCAGCTTCCCAATTGGCTGATAATAATTCGAAATTCAAATCATACTCACGATTGACCAATGTCGTCGTAATTCAATATTTCCTTCTGGTAATTTCTGATTCCATTGGCTATCCTTTCACAATCATCGTCAGTGTAGCATTCTTGGCTGACCGTGTGTTGTATTATGACTAGATTTACAGGTTTCGACAGTTCTGTTTTTCGATTTGATTCGGAACCGCTCCATTGTGCTATGGGCACAACATCGCAATCAGGAACTGAAAACAAAGAATTTAATTTAACTTATTTATATATCAATGCACAGTTTTCTCGTTAAAATTCTTGTTAATTGTAAAATCGTGGTCATATGTGGGTTAGAACCCGCAATCTAATGATCGGAATCATTGATTCTAGACACTTAGCCATTTTGTTACTCGAAGCTTCATCACATCGTGATAATTATTTTACCCTACCCAGGCTCTACTATAGAATAAATTCATTTATATATGAATAGAATACCAATATTTTTTTTACTATGTCCAGATTAAAAAAACAGTTATAACATAAAGATTATTTTTCAATCTGTGATAAGTTTAAATTTCAATTATTTATGTTTTTTAGCGTTAGGTTAAGGTTTAATGCAACCTTAATTGTAAGCGATAACTACATTTACACGTGCCACGGCAATCGGTATTATAATAAATATTAAATAAAAAAAAACTTGAAACAATCGAGTATAATACTTCCGTTATAAACATGACTTACTTATTATAACTCTAGACAAATGACTACAAAGTTGTACCTCTGGAAACATTCGAACTGTTACTGAGAATGTTTTGCCAGATAAACTTCATTAATTTTATTAGTCCAAATCAGAGATTGAACTATACTAAAGAGGTAGACATAGATAAATAAGATGAGTGGATTTTGTACAATATAAAGCCATAGACTAGATATTCGATCGACTATGTTTCGAGTGCTGAAAGAAGATAAAAAATGAAAATTCTATTCGTTCTTAATTCTTAAATAAGTATCTTTGTTAACTTTGTTCTCATAAGACCGATTAAATACCGTTAAAAATGGATCACACTGGATTGGTTAAGCGTTCTGGAAGGGTATTTGTCAAAACGTTACAACAACCCTAATCGAGGATTAAAAGATTAGTTACATAATGAAAAGCTTGCTTCTATTAGGAATAACTCTTTCAAACGTACTACCTTAAATATATCTTTATAGTATTGGTGTAAATACTTGTGATAAAACACTCTGCTGTTCTACTATTATCGAATTTTTAAAGTTATTCTTCTTTTCGCTCGTTATGTATTTTTTTTATGGCGTAGATTGGCGGACGAGCAAATGGCCACCTGATGGTAAATGGTCACCACTGCCAAATATTAACCATTACTTACATCGCCTATGCGCCACCAAACTTGGAAACCAAGATGTTATGTCTAACTTACCCTTCAAACCGGAACTCAACAATAATGAGTACCGTTGCTGGCTGACCCAGACAATACCAAGTTATATGAGAGTAATACGCTCACACAGTTGCTCTTTAAACGGTTAATTAAATGTCATGTCGCTCAAAATTGACAACTTCACACCTTACAATTATTACAAATTGTGAGTGTTTAAATTGTTGTGTGAAGGTTATAATAGTGGTGATAAAAGAACACGCATACAAGCATGCAATTAAAACATATTTTTAATTACACCGAAGAAGTAAAACATTTCACGCGCGTAAGTAAATACACGCACCTTTTTAATATTGATTTTGTTTCTTAGAAGAAAAAAAAAACATTGTTATAAATGGCCAATTCAGTTTAGAGATAGGATTTAAAATGTATCTTGTACATGTATGTAACATACCTACGTGTATGTAAATATAATATTGTAAGGTGTGTGATAAATTATATATTTTTATCGTATAAACAGATACGATAAAACAATAAAACATAACAAACAAACTAGACACGCAATTATATTAATTTAAAAAATGAGACTATCAACTTGATAGTAGGGCTTTGTAGAAGCCTATCTGGGTACCACTCATCATATTTTCCACCGCCAAGCAGCAATAACTAGTGTTGCTGTGTTCTCAAAGGTGAGTGAGCGAGTGTAAATACAGGCACAAAGGACCATAACATTTTAGTTCCCAAGGTTGGTAGTGCATAGGCTATGTAAGAAATGGTTACTAATTTTTAGGGCGCAAACGTCTATTAAAATTCCTTAGGCCGTGTTGACCACTGACCATCACGAGGTCCATTTACCCGACCTAGTAATATTTCAAAATAAACTTACCCGTAGCGGCTTTTAACGGAGAAATCACAAAGAATAAAAATATCAACTTAAGTCCTTCCATTTCGGAATTCTAAGCACTATTGTTCTCTAACACAAAAACACGCGCTTACTCGGGCGGTTGTAATGAAAATGATAAACATAATATGATAACACTCGTATTTGTACAGGAAAATGGGATTCGGTGCGCCCCCTATAACTTCTAGCTCAGTTACAAGAGTTTCGTATTTCCAATGACGAAGATCGCCAAACGAAACGATTGTGACGGTATAAAAACCTCTCAGTGACCAGTCGAAACCTGTTCCAATGTAATTAATGCGTTTATTTGAGACGTCATATCAGCAAAGTCGACCACGTAATCAGAACCCAAACTCACCGCCTCGCGACACGTCACAATTCATATTGCACTAATTTTTTTTTTTGAATATATATTTTTATCATAATTCGCATGAAATCTTTTATAAATATATAAAAGCGAAATACCTCTCACGGATTTATTACGTAATCTCAGAAACTATAACACCTACAAACTTGAAATTTGGCTGATATGTTCCCTATAGGATGTAGACATCTGCTATGAAGGATTTTACGAAACTCCACCCCTAAGGGGCTATAACGGGAATTGGGTGTTTGTGTTTTGTTAATTTCGCACATGTAAAGCCGCAGATTCAGCTAGTATACGTATAAAACAAACGCAGTATTGTTAGGTTGCTGGAATTCGAGTTTGACTCAAACCAGCACCAATTGTAAGATAAAATCTGAAGTTATAATTAAAATGGTATAACAACATACCTACATACATATAACGTTTCATAAGTGTTATAAAACAATGGTACGAACACGTATGTCGCGGCGCGAAATACCGACAGTCGATTAAGGATTGTAAATATACAGGGCTGTCACAAACAATTTAATTTATTTATTTAACTAAATTGTACAATATATTACAAATAACGACGCAAAAAGGGGAGAAAAATATGTGCAGGGCAAAAGGCTTATAGATTGCTAGCGATTTCTTCCAGATAAACTTTGCGTTGGACAAATTAAAACAATATGGCTGATGTCGATTAGCGTATTTATTTAAAACATATTTTGTACGTAGTTTTGCTGTCTTTAGTAAATTAAATATTATTTTAATAGATACATATTCAATAATAAAGTATTACTTTAATAGCCGAAAGTTAGAGATTTAAGTAATAATATAAATTTTATAATACAATTCCATATTGCCCGTTTTGTATCTTCCTTCCCTTGTCTTTGAAAATAAAACTACAGTGATTACAACTAAACAAACGAACTAAAGTGTAGTTCATTTTAATTATAGATCTGTTCACTCATGCAGGCGCACCCATCCATGTTAAACTATCGGCTTTTAGTATCAAATCTAGTTTGATTTTTTTTGCTGTCCTTATTCTTACATTAGTCATCTCACGCACACTAAAACAAACTGTTATCACGAGCCTCACTCATACAAATGCGCGCCGATAGTTTATCGTGGAGGGGCGCGCCTTAAGAGAATACGTCTATCTATAACTCTTAAATTAAATGTAGCATGATATTTACTTTGATAATGATAAATATTTTGTTACAAATAGAATCAAAAGTTATCGTTAATGATTTATCTATTAAAGATAGATTTATATTGATGTAGAATTTTCAGTGGATATTTTAGAGATTTTTCATACAAGGTTCCCGAGAATCTTTTGCAGTTTTCTCATAAAAAGTACCCTGACCGACATAAGCTAGCTACGGACATTTCTCGTAAAATTTACATTGAATAAACATAGTTTCAGTCCATCTTAAATCTGTATAGCTTACCTTAATAGATCTGCACTTAACATCTCAGCAGTTATGGGGAAAGCAATTGAAAAACAGATAAAAATGTTATAAAAATAATTTTAATATATATTAATATAAAAAAAAAAAAACAAATAAATAATTATTATCTGTGGTTTGCGTAAACATTTTCAATTGTATTATTTAACCTATTTGCACTAGCAGTTTCATTGTTAACGTACATTGTCAATGATAATAGCCTCAGCGTCAAGGGCTCCAATTATGAGATATTTTTTACTGTTGAATAGTTCTATTACCAGGGTGATACTTTAAAAATATCAGACAGTCATTAATAATGCAACAGAGCTTTTCAAACCTCTCTCGGGAACTTTAAACCTATCTCAAAATAATAAATTTGATATATGAAGCCGGAGTATAAAATAACACTCCGCATAATAAGACGATAAAGATGCTCAACATCAAGGAGAATAGGGTTAAACCGAACCTTGAACGATTTTGGTGCGAAAAAGTTTTCTCCTGTTATTTGTGCAGTAGTGATACTTCTAGATAATAATAATGTAGAGTAAATTTGTTATTTACAATATGTATGTGTATTTTTGTGTGTTAGTTGTTTCTTTGGGAGTTGCTTTGGATCATCCAACACATCAGAATGTCATTCCGTCAAAATTATCAGCCCGTAATACTGGTCAATGAATCCACCACTAACGGAGAACTAATACCAATTGATGAATACATATTAGGCAGAAGTTTATCCTCTACGAATTTCCTCTGGACTTTTTCAAATCAACGACAAAATCAAAGTTTACGTGGAAGTAAGGCTTTGTGTTAGCCCGTTCAAGAAGATACCGCCTACTCATTATATATATTGTGTTCTGGTTTTAAGCATAAGTGAGCCAGTGTAACTATAGACACAAGGGACATAATATATTAGTTCCAAATACGACAAATTAATAATATGAGGAATGATTAATATCTCCAACAGTACCGATATCTGTCGCTGCAGTAACCACTTACCATGAAGTCATCCGTCTGCCGATCCACCGAACTATATGACATATAAAAAAATGAACGCCAATAATCAATAAATTATAACACACAAAAACTATATCAAGTTAGTGGTAGATACTTGTTAGAATTTGAACTCGCGACTTTCTTATAATGTCCTCGCCCAGAGCATACGCTACCGTTTAAAACACTCCAAGTAAAGGAAAATTTGTTCAGGAAAACGAATATGTGGCTTTTTATGAAACACTACTACACGTATATGTGTATACGTCAACACATAATAGCGACCATAGGACCTTGGAACTTGGAACGTTTTAACTAAAAATCCAAACGTGATAACGTCTTAAATATTACGGTCTTATTATTTTCTTTTCATTACGGAGTTCCACGAGCGACAACCAAGCTTTGTTTTTTTACATCAAACTTTTTCTTTTTGCTTCTAGATCATATAATATTATTAAACTATCTTTTCTTCGTGATTAAATTCGCTTCTATATATTTTTTCTTATCTCTTATGCCTCAAGCGATCTCTATTCAATACGATCAGTAGAGTGGCTTAGTCCTAATGCGGTAACAAGCAGATAGAGTTACTTTAGCATTTATAACTTTAGGTTGAAAAGAAACATTTGGTCTGAAGGATTTAAATAATTCTGGCGTCGTAGAAGATACGTGGAATCAAGTAGTAATACAACATGACTCGAAATGCAAGTTGTCGTGTGCCTGTTAGAGTCAGATTAATGTCCTGTCTGACTGTAAGACTGAACGAAGTATCTGTGTCTGCGAACATATATGTACAGTATCAATTTACTTCGCAGAGATTAGTCACCGTGATCAGATTTACCTGGAAGGAAATTATCAACATTTTTGACTTGCTAATAACTGTATAGATTCTGAAAAGTATCTTCTGGACCTAAAAGGAAAAAGCGGACGAAAGTCATTTATGAATAAAAATAGCTTTCACTAGAGAGATTTCACTGCAATAGTGTGCTATTACCTATAAACCCATAAATCGTATAATAAATATTTAGAACATGTGATTCTATTATAATACTTTTGGTAATAGAGTTCCAGACTCTTTACAGTCAACAGGTGTAGTAAGCTAAATATTTTATCCTTGTGATGATATTATGTGACTCACAATTTTTCTTATATTCGTAAATATTTTTGTCGCAAGTACATTTACCTAATGTTCCTGTGGTGATTATAATGCATGTATTATTATGTAAGATTATATTTCTTATCTACTACAATTATCTAAACTGTGTAAAATGTTTATTACATCGAGTGTGATGACACGTGGTTCTGCAGTGAAGGCCGAGAGTTCAAGTCATGACACAGTGCAAAATATATCTTTACTTTTAGTTACGTTTCATTTAAGGGCATAATTTGGTGAAACTAGTAACGCTGTTCCAAACCGAGTTCTGATGATTCGCTTGTAACAGAAGAGCTAATAAATATATATATATATATGATAGCTTTAAGGGCATACATATATTCAGTTAAAAAATTGTTTATAGTATGCAGATTATAGTGAACTTCTGAATTGAAGGATTATTCTTAGTTTTGTCCTGGATAGGTATTTTTTGACATTGCCTACGTTGTACGCTCATCGTCTTATTTTGCTTTAATTTCAATCTTAACAATTACCATGTTTTTTTTTTTTTAATTCAGTTCCTGATTTTTTTACAACGATGTCAAATATCGTGTGAATGTCAAGTATTGATTTAGATATGCAATCAAAATTTCTTTATTTAAAATTTAACAAAGTTTTCTTTAATTTCTTAAGTAATTTTTATTATGTTTCTATAATGTTTAATCAGATTATTTATTATATTCTAATCTAAATAACATATTATTTCGATCCCGCTTCTATTTAAAAAATCATTTATCTCGGTTTATACCGAAATTTAGTATATGTTCATGAATCTATAGCTTTCATAAAAGCATTAATAAATGTTTCATATTAATTAAATTATTAAACTATGTTGTTGGAAAATAAATAAGAACCGATTTATTGTGCGATACTTAGAAACTTGCGACGTATGATTACTGCGGTGTACAATTGGTACTATGATGCGGTGGTCTGCCAGTACAATGTCGATCTATACCGTGTAAGGGATTATTGGGTGCACCCCTACGAAAATTTGATCTATTACGTGTGCTTGTATTTAATCTCTTTCTCAGTACGAAAATAATCAGTGATGTCACAGTACAGAACATGGCCCGCGATCAGTTTTAAAATACTTGTCACGAATATTGAATGATCATTTCAGGTCAATACTTATAAATATATTTGAATACAACTAACTTTTCTTCGATGAACTGTTGCTTATTATAGGAAGGAGGTCTATAAGTCGCAGATAACAATGACTTGATTACATGGTGTTTTTATTTTACCTATTATTGAGTCAGATGAATGCGTTTGATAGTCTTGTACGAATATAATTATACCTCCATCATTTTTATTTTTAAGAAGTTAAAATTTTTATAGCCTATAATTTCGATAAGTACACAGCTATTTCTGGATATTCAAAATCTGTCAATATAGCAACATCAATAGGACATAAACAAGTATCTTATAATTGCAGTATTTTAGAATGTTTTTTTTTTTTATATAATTAAACGAATTTTATATAAATATACGATAGATCAATCTACAATTTAGATAGTTGCTTAATAACACTGCTTAGATTATTATTCATTCGTTCATCAGCCCGTAATAGCCTCTTCCATGGAACACCACTGAGCTCAATCTTCAGCTCTCCTCCTCAAAATCCCTTCCAGCTGTCTTACGAACATATTCGTATAATCTAGCTACATGGCACCCTACACTACATTTTCCGATACGCGATCTCCACTTAAAAGCACTAGTCTGCACCAACAGTAAACATCCTTCAGCACATGTGACCTAACCAAGACAACTTCAGCTTGCTAATTCTTTGAACTATGGCGATAACTTTAGTTCTACAACGAATAACAATTATAATGCTATAAGAACTTTGTCGAATTTAAATTATAACAATCAATATATTCGCTAGTACTGAGGTAATTACTATTATTATACGTAACATGAGACATTTCAAATTTAACGTAAGTGTTATATAATACCCAATAATGGCATAATACATAGTCATTACTATTAGTACTAAAGGATATTGACCTTTGTTTTTCGTACATATATTTTTCCATTTTCATACCACACAAATTACTGTTTATTTATTTGACGGCGCATGCGTAGCGCCACATGTTGAATTACGTCGGAGCTAGATTTGACAACTACTCGTCACTGTCAAAATCTAGCGAAGCGTCGTGTGGATGGTTAGCGCACACATAATGGCGGCATTCAACTGGGAAGAGAAACCGCCATCGTAAATGCACCACAAATACGACGAATCGCTTTTGTTCCGTGTAATCTACGACACGAACTCACGAAATTCCTATCATCTTTTTTTCATTTCAGACATTATGTCACCCACCGGGTTTAGCTGACTTCCTCTTCAGTATCAGAATCGTCTTCAGGGTAGAAAACCGATTTGAAGCATTAGTTAAACATTCCTCGTCGTTTCATTCGAGTTCCGGGGTGTTACGAAGAGTTGTCAATTTTTTACTTGAGAGTTTACACAACACCGCGTAGCGTGAACACTTTCTCCACAACTGCTATAAGCTGTACTTAACAATTTTGTTACAAATATTAATATAAATACTTTGTATTACCATTTTCCGTAGGCTACCCTACGGTTATATGACTAGAACGTATAGGTTTTTTTTAATTGTATAATTTTACGTAATTGTGATAATTCACTTTGTATTTTGTTTAATTAGCGTTTTTTCTTAAGTTAAAAACAAATAAGATATGCAATACTATCATTCTTAAAACTATACCATTTATTATTAACTATATATTTTTATAATTAAGGGGCCACCTGATGGTAAGCGGTCACACTATCGCCCATATACATTGGGGCCGTAAGTAAATAAATAAATATTGGACAACACATACATTATTCTGATCCCAATGTAAGTATCTAAAGCGCTTGTGTTATAGAAAATTAGAAGTAAGTACCCCAAACACCCAGACCCAAGACAACATGACAACTGATGAATTTTTTTCTACATCGAATCGACCGGGAATCGAACCCGAGTCCTCGTACCCATGAAAACCTTTGGAACGATGTTATGTCTCTCGTGCCTGTAACTACACTGTCTCGATCACCCTTTAAAACGGCCCACAACAATACCAAGATTTCAAGTTTGGCGGTACAATAAATGGTCCCACTCATCAGATATTACTCACCAAGACGGTTTTGCAATACTCCATACCTCTGAATAAATTATTTCATAAGTAGTTGTTATAGTTCACCCTCTTCTAATTTAGACACAAGTTACGCTGTAATTCGTTCTTATTTTAATATGTAATTTATGAAGTGTTCGTTTTTCACGAATCAAATACATTACGGTTGTAGATAATTTAGCATTAGCAGCCTGTAAATTTACCCACTGCTGGGCTAAAGGCCTCCTCTCCCTTTGAGGAGAAGGTTTGGAGCATATTCCACCACGCTGCTCCAATGCGGGTTGGCGGAATACCAATGTGGCAGAATTTCGTTGAAATTAGACACATGCAGGTTTCCTCGCGATGTTTTCATTCACCGCCGAGCACGAGATGAATTATAAACATAAATTAAGCACATGAAAATTCAGTGGTGCCTGCCTGGGCTTGAACCCGAAATCATCGGTTAAGATGCACGCGTTCTAACCACTAGGCCATCTCGGCTCTTGTACTAATAGATAGATATAAATAGATAATTATTATTTCTAGAAATTCTTTATGAGTATTTTGTTTAATTTATTTATATTTATGTTCTGTTTATTTTTATATAAATCATATTCAATAACAATTGACCACAAACACAACGAATTGTTAAATCAAGGAATTCAAAGATTAATATTCATTGTTATATTGAAATTACATCATTTTTAATATCAAATTACTTAACAAATCGAAATTCAAGAAGAACATTTATAATTGAGTAACGTTATTATAGGTACATACAATTTTCCACAAATATCGTCATAAATCAATTATATGAATAATAAACAAATTAAGTGGAAATCGATTCATATTTAATCTAGCCTACATAAAGGCTAAAGCATATTGATAATATTTCGAGATAAAAAATATGACATCGATTTATACAATCAGTAAATTCTCACTTATTATAAATGCGAGAGTGTATTTGTTATCTTGTTGTTTGTTTGAGAGTGTGTTTGTCCATAATAACTGCAGCAACAGAGCAAACACTCCATGCTTTTTTGTTAAGTAAAGTAAAGTAACAGCCTATAAATGTCCCAATGCTGGGCTAAGGGCGCCGCTTCCTATCGAGGGAAATTTTTGGAGCCTACTCTATAACGCTGCTTAAATGCGGGATGGTGATTACGGAGATTTTCATTGAAATTAGATACATGAAGGTTTCCGTTTCCTTCAACGCTGAGCACGAGATGATTTATAAAAACTAATTTTCCACTTTAAAATTAAGTGTAAGTACATTCCCTGGGATTGAAACCGCAATCATTGGTTAAGATGCATGCGTTCTAACCAGCTGTTTTATTGTGTATACAGATATATGAGACAAAGACTAGCGCACCAATGAAGCCTCAATAGCGCATACTATATCGGATTAATTCTGACCCTTTGGGCTATTGTCGTCCCCACTCCTAGCACAAGCTTTATAAATTAATTGGAGGGATGGTCCAATATTTGTGTTAGAATTGGAAAACGACCAATAACCGAACGGTAATGATAACTTTTCAATTCGATTGCGATATAGTGACAATTTTGAAGTTTAGCGCCCTGGTTACCTACAATTGCTACTAAAGGATCTGACGTGTTTCTTTATAACACTTGCAGTACGGATTTAATTAAAAGTAGTATTATACATGCACAGTATCTCTTATTACTTAAACCAACAATAATAATAATAGATAATTCTCTAGAAGTTATCATTAAACTAGTTTAATACGTAGCTGAAGATATCACATTTGTGCGGTTTGCACAGACAAAAACTCTCAATTAGCTCACTAAGAATCGTCTAAATCTTGACATATATTACTTATCTTTCTTAGACTATCGTCGTCGATAAATTCTTTATCAGCTAAATAATCTCCCACATAAAACAATTCTTTTATTTCATTTTTATTTACGTAATGGTACTCCTTCATAGTGATTCCCCTTTGCATTGAATATATTTTCCTTTACGTAACAACAGATAAACAACAGGATACACGTGACCGACGTGGTACAGAATTACCCTTTGCCCTGTTTTGTTTTGAAGTTAAACGGTACGTATTCCGACGAATTTTCTAACATTCTAAACAGTAACTTAACTTTATCTGGCAAAGTTCATGGAATTACTGAATGCTGAGAATTATACAGAATTAAACTACTGAGTATTTAATACGAACAAGAGTATTTTCTGAGTTTCTTCATGCGTCTTTTCTTCGCATTTAAAACTAGTCGTACAGTTATATTTGACTAATATATGATTTAATTTGGTTGATACAAATTGATTTATTTGGATTAAATTGTTTATCAAGTTTTCGTTTCCCATCGAATGTGTACGGATATGCATTGGATTTTAATAAAGGTCATGCCAGCCAAGCAGAGTTTGCGTGTGCTCATTATTCGTTGTGAGTTAAATTAATTTAATTAAATTAATTTACTTGATGGTAGGGTTTTGTGCGATGCCGTCTGGGTACCCTCTCATCGGATATTCAAACGCATGAAATCAATTCTCAACATTGTTGTGTTCCGGCTTCAAGGCTAAATAAGTCAGTGTAACTACAGGCACAAGGAACATAAAATATTAGTTCCCAAGGTTGGTTGCGAATTGGCGATGTATGTAATTGTTAATATTTCTTACAGCACCAAGAGCGGTTGTATTGCTTTTTTGTTATTAGATAATACAAGCCGCTATTTTAAATAAACAATGTATTTAAGGTACTTAATTGGATAAGGATTAATGCTGTATTGCTTGAAATCTGAAAATAAATCTCGTAAAAAGTAAAGGATAAAAAATGTTTATTATGGGCTATAGCTAAGAGATAGACATATGGCATCCCGGATTTTTTTGAAGACCGTTTTAGTTGTACAATATTGTAGTACATTAATTTGATCTATCTCGTAGGGTTCAGCCAGCGTTTGCAATGTAAGGGCAAAAAAATGTGTTCATTTATTTAAGCCTCAGCCTAAATTATCAGTGTTTCTCTACTACATTGTGCATTTATTATACATTTAAACCTTTCTCTTGGATCAATCTGCTATTAAAAAAAAGACATCAAAATCCGTTGTGTAATTTTAAAGATCTAACCACACACATAGACAGACAACGGTAAGCGACTTTGTTTTATGCTATGTAATGATATGTATATTTCATTACATTTTTCCGCCTTATTCTGTATCATAGTATGATAAGTGTGAAAACCTAAATAATCAACAATTATCACTCATTAACCACTCAAGTGTCCTAAATTAATATACAATACTTAAACACATTGAGCATCATACAATATATTTATCTTATAAAAACAGACCTTTTTTTACGCCTAAATCACACATGATAGCAAAATACATTTAAGACGTTATTGTAATTAATTTGTATTAGTTCATTTTATTTATTAATTAATTTTATTATTATTATACTTATTACTTAATACTTTTTTACTTAAAGAAAAAAAATTTAATTTTCTTTCTACTCTTTCGGTACATATCAGTTTCATGGATTGATTTCCAATCTAATAGTATTTGAAGTTGAAATTTTAAAGTTTACGACTTTTAAACGACTCTAACATTCCTATGAGATACATATTTCAATGAGAAAGCTTCATTTCAATCTTGTTAAATTGAAATTAACTATGTTTTTAGTAAATAGTCTGTAATGCCTACCCGGGCAAGTATTACGGAATTTTCATATTCTTAATTTGAGTTTATAATTCATATCGTCCTCGGTGTAGCAAAATTCAGGCACATTCCACCCCGTGTCATTGAATTACAATGGTGTGATAAAGTTCAAGATTTCCTCGTTAATGTAGAAGCGACTTAAGCCCACCTGCGGGATATTTGGGTTGGACATTTACAGGCTGCTTTTCCGCCGTTAAAAAGCGCATTCAGCGCTTCAACGATAACTAGTACTCGTTTTAGTGTATAATAGCGTTGTCTTTGAGTTATATTGCGATATAATAGCCGATTTTTTCAACTTTTGCTATTTTTCAATATTAAAATATAATCTCATCCGATCCTTTTGCGATAATAAGTATGCATTTTCTCAACAAAAGAATTTCTAACAAATAACAGACAGAGCACGCTATTTGTTCCCTTTATTAATATTGTGGAGCGTAACAGTTTCTAGGAAAAGCTTTTGTGCTCTTACGAACATATATTATGAAGTAAGTTGGAAGTGACAGCCGATATTATTTTGTTTATTTCTTGTGTGAATTTACCTCTCCCGAAGTATTAAGATCGACTATATTGTATCAAAGTAAAATATCATTGGACAATATAATTAAAAAAAATAATATTAGTTGGTAGGTCTTTGTGCAAGCCCGTCTGAGAAGGTACCACCCATTCATGTCAACCATATAATACTAGGAGTATTACAGTCAGTCCTTTTAAAGCTTAACGTCACGCAAACGGAGCGTAGTATAAAATACAATCATCTACGTATAGTTTGATATTTGGTATATAAAAAATATATTTTATATTTAATTTAATAGAGTAATATTTATTTATTTATTTAATATTTGGGAAACAAACAGATATAAAATATAATCTAATTACATAATACTATTTAAATATCACATTATCCAGCGAAGTTTCCACCGATTGATAAAACATAAAATGCACTCAAATATTTTAACACAGTAAGAGAAAAATTATTAGACAATATTAAAAGTATATAATTAAGTTAATTTAAATTTGAATGTAATAAAATAAATCATTTCATGGAATTGAAATATACGGAATAAAAACTGTACAGTTCTCATGACGGAAGCCTGAATGCACTTCATTAAAATCAAAACAAGACTGGATCGTTTAACAAGTTTAAATTAAAGTTACCACCAGAGCGATGGTACAGTGGTGGAGCCGAGATGGCCCAGTGGTTAGAACACGTGCATCTTAATCGATGATATCGAGTTTAAACCCAGGCAAGCACCACTGAATTTTCATGTGCTTAATTTCTGTTTATAATTCATCTCGTGTTCGACGGTGAAGGAAAACATCGTGAGTAAATTTGCATATGTCTAATTTCAACAAAATTATGCCACATGTGTATTCCACCAACCCGCATTGGAGCAGCGTGGTGGAATATGCTCCAAACTTTCTCCTCAAAAGGGTAGGAGGCCTTTGCCCAGCAGTGGGAAATTAACAGGCTGTTGAGAAATGTACCTCCAGAGGGTTATCCCTCAAAAAAATATGTTATCAAAATTATCAAAAAAGTGTACCTATGGAGTTTATACTCCATAGGTACACCTTGGTAGCCAATATGTAATGTTCTTTATACCTGTAGCTACACTGGCTCTTACCCTTCAAACCGGAACACAAAAATACTGAATGAGTACTGAATGGCGGCAGAATATCTGATGAGTGGATGTTACATATCCAGACTTACTGGGATGTAAGAAATGGTAAATTTCCCTTGCCGCGCCAATATCAATAGAGGGTGGGGTCCACTCACAAGTAGGTTAGGTTAGTTATTAATGTTAATAATTTAATGTGATTCTTCTCATGAGAAAAAACAAATTTTAATTTATTCATAAATTCACATTTTATCTTACTTAAATTTAAACGTGAAGTGTCAAAACGATGTAGTCGGCTAGCTAGTCGGTTCGTACTGCCAAAGACGACGAACTACGGCAAAAAACTGATCTTCGAAAATACGAAATATTATAACAATTTACCCCAATCATTAAGAATTGTAACTCAATTCAAATACCTAAATCCAAATTAGCAGAATGTGTTGTATAAATCTAATTTTATTTTATAAACATACTAGTTTTCTCCTCTGGTTTCGCTCGCGTTTTAAGAGTTCGTCGTTAGGTGTTAGGTACCAAAATGTAGCCTATGTCCTTCCGTAGGGTTCAGGCTTACTGATTAGCACCAGACTTCATCAATGTTTATTCATACTTATAACGATATTTCTTTTTTATAGTTAGATTAATATTATACCAATCCAAACCCAAGATAATCCGAATATCTGCATATAATTTTCTCTCAAAATTGTAATTATTTCTCATGTAAGTGTTTTTTTTTGTCTTTTTGCACACTTTTCTTTTAGCGTACATTTAAAATAAGAAGCTAGGACGTAAAAAACAACATATTTGTACAAGACAAAGAGACGTGCGACGTCAAGTCGTGACCTTGCTGATCTTAGACGGTGTGTTTTCAGCAAACAAACAGGTGTGTAAAATCATTATAATCAAAGCAAATATCATTACCAGCATTTTCATTCAGATAAGAGTGGCTTTAATTGATTCATACTTATTCGATTACTTTCGACATACTAAAATTATATACTCCTCTAGAATACGTAATAAGTTATGTAAAGGTATGTAAATAGTTTGTACTATCTGGTTTTCCAGTTGCTCACCTATCTTTAAAATATAAATAAACTTAAAAAAATAAAATAACATAATTTTTCTTTAATTTCTTTTTTTATTTTTCTATTGGACAAGTCGTTTTCTACGACTGAACCGATCAGCCAGTGACAAAGACTGCACAAGTCAGATAAAATTATATCACATACATACATATATACCTCTAGGCATCAATATCTCAAGGACTCCGAGGGTTATTTTTTGTATCATAAAGCAATTTTATTTAATTACGATGTATTGCAACACTATACACATCCTATTTAAGTGTAAGACTTATTTCGCCTCAAAAGTTCGTTTAAACTGACTTTTAAAACCAACTGTCCCCAACTGAAGCGGGGCTCTGAAGCATAGCAAAAGTTACCTACTCTGCCTAATGAATAATTAGTCTTTAATCACAGATATATTGTATAAATCAATATACTACTATTCTACTATCAGCATGTTGATCGACCTCTAATGGTAAGTACTGCTGCCCACATAAATTGGCTCTTTGCGATACAATAACCTCATTATTGTTTAGTGCTAATGCATAGTCGAGCGTCCTAATTCGATCTTCATACTGGTTTAAAATAACACAAAGGACTTCTACATCGCGGACGTATGTTAGTCAATTTACATGTTTCTTAAATAATTGATGAAATTGCACCTTACCTCGCTAATATCTAATAAGACCTTACTTCAAATCCTAATAATTGTAGACTCATCTCATTACTACCTACTCTTAGTAAGATTTGAAAATGTTTAATTATAAATCAAATGTTTCTATTATTTCACATAAATCTCTCGACTCGCAAATACCAACGCTGGTGACGAATTCATCAAAAATATTTTTGAAGTCTGGAAAAAGTCACAAATTACTTTGGTGATACTTAGTGACTTATTAATGGCCTTCGCTTGTGTTCAACATAAAAAATGACAGTTAGCATTAGAGATGACGCACTTAATCATTTGATTTCGTACCTGAGCAATGGAATTTGTTTGATTTAATATCTATGGGCAGTGGTGACCACTTACCATCATTATCCATCGGTACCATCCAGCGAACATATAAAAATATTTCATAGCACACAATGTGAGTGAAATCGCTCTTGTATATTTCTTTATTCCATTGAAAAATTGTACCCAACAACACACAACATTAGGAAAAAACCCGTTGAATTTGAACAAAGAAATGACGTGCGATAAACGAAAGTTTAACTTATTCTATAACGCTTCGGATTTAAATTTAACATAAAGACGTCATAGCAGCGGTAGTTATTGATGACCATAAATAAATATCGAAAGCTTGAATATTATTTATGTCAGGAACTGATTGTTTTGTGACAAAATTAATAGTTCTGTACTTGGGTCCTGACTTCTTGATCCAGTACCGAGTTTGATGCCCGAGCAGATTCCGTATTCGAATTTAATGCCATTAAATTTTATTGGTTTTGCAGTACAGATTTAGAATATTGACCCGTGTCTTGAGACAGACATGCCGTTGGTTCTCTGCCTGATTTCTCTCTGGAATATGCTCCAAACCTTCTCCTCAAAGGGAGAGGAGGCCTTTATCCCAGCAGTGGGACATTTACGGGCTGCTTATAATGATTTCTCTCCGGTCGTCTTTAATTGCCAGATTTCCCTTGTGCAATTATGATAACATTTTAGCAGTATAATAGGGTACCTATCCTAACGAGTTTGGCCATTGTTGAACTGTAGTTCATCACCAACGTGTCGTATCTCATCGCAATTTTTCTTATCACTGACTTATATATAAGAAAGTACATTTAGATTGCCATAAACTTTACTCTTGACATTTTAAAATTTAATATAAAAGTTATCGTGTAGTTGCTGATAAAATTTCGCTAGCGAACTTTGGCCACAGCGAAACCGTTCCGACCGTCAATATTTTATCGAACGATACAGCTATAAATGAATATCCCAACTATGTGCTACTGGACGAATCGCTCAGTAAATCAAATTCTGTGTCTTGTATTTTCTCCTTCTGTCTTAATACATAAAAATGAGTGTCTGTATGTTTATTCTCTATACGTTGCTAAGCTATTCATCTTATTGTGATGAAATTGTAATGAATTAGTTTGTGTTCTAGTCCCAAAAACAAGCAGAATCGGTCGGGTAGTTAGTAAATAATTAAAAAATTAAATATCATGATATCAAATTTTCTATAAAGATATAAATATAGATGATAACTTGAACAGCAAAATTTACAAAAATATTATAGTTGAAATACCGCGCAAAACGCTGAAGCGAATAAACCATACTAATATTTGTCTCTTATTCCATCATTATTGCCTCCAGACGTAACAACAGGGCTGGTACATTTTTCGCCCAAAGGATCAGAATTGCGGAGAAATGCTGATAGCATTCATGCCGTTATTCCACTTGGTAATGATTTGTACAGTTGATTTTTTTTAATAGATTAATAAATCCTTTATGTACATAATACTATAAGTACCTAATTTTTAGAGTCGATGTCATTCAAAACCATAGCCATAGCTTATTTATTTATAAACTGACATTATTATATTGTTTCGTTGACCTTACTTTGACTGAAACAAACTAAAAAATGTAGGTATCACAAATATCTAAATAAAAACATTGTTTGTTGCTGTTAATACTTCTACAATAATTGAAAGAAGGACTATTTATATTGGCACTTGCGACTTTCACATCACTGGGTAATAATAATAATAATGTTTATTTCATCAATAACCAACAGAGTACAATAACATCACAAAGGTTGGCTTTTCTTTTGAGTGCCATGAGCTCCCGTGCCAGAAGAAGTCGCTCTTCCTTAACACACTCATACTTTAATTCAAAGATAAAAAAAGCTTAGAATAAAAAAACTAGTGAAAATTTCTAATAGTAGAAAGGCGCACGCGCGCGCGCGTGTGTGTGTGTCTGTTTGTGTGTTGTGTGTGTGTGTTTGTGTGTGTGTATGTTATATGCTATTGAACTTTTGACATATTACCAAAAATTGACATAAGTGACCGCAATTTCCTGGGGCAGGTATCTATTAATCAATCAAATGTATTATATTCTAATAAACTTTACAAAAAAGCATTTTTGAGTCATCTTCTGAAAAGCAGCCTCCAGCGAGAAGAAACGGCAAGAAACTCACACATTTGCTTCCAAATAACCAGATTTACAATTATGTTATTATTCACGATTATTGTTCTCAATCAATAATGTATTGAAACGTTTTAATTAATAAAAAATAAATAATAATAAGATTCAGTGGCCGAGATGGCCCAGTGGTTAGAACGCGTGCATCTTAACCGATGATTTCGCGTTCAAACCCAGGCAGGCACCACTGAAATTTCATGTGCTTAATTTGTGTTTATAATTCATCTCGTGCTCGGCGGTGAAGGAAAACATCGTGAGGAAACCTGCATGTGTCTAATTTCAACGAAATTCTGCCACATGTGTATTCCGCCAGCCCGCATTGGAGCAGCGTGGTGGAATATGCTCCAAACCTTCTCCTCAAAGGGAGAGGAGGCCTTTATCCCAGCAGTGGGACATTTACGGGCTGCTAATGCTAAGATTCAGTGATTAATTTTGTCATTCTAAAATTTGTTAAATGGTAAATTGATGTTATTTTGTATTTTTTACCTAAGCCATTTCCAGCGAAGCAAAACACAGAGAAATTCTTACTTCTAGTTAATTAAAAATTTGATATGTTATCATTCATTAACCGACTGGTCCTCGAGAGAATCAAAGCGAAGAAATTCGCAAAAGATTTCGCGCATGGGCGCGCTTTCTCCAATTTAGACGCGCGTGCCCGAACAGACTCGCTAAAGCCCGGAAACCAATTCTACTCATAATTTGTCACTTTATCGCCGTCGAATGGAACAACTGTCGGTTGGCGTTATGACGTCATATGTTTTATGTGTAAAATTGGTCACCTGATGGTACATGTTTACCGATATTCGATAGTTTGGTTAAATTTTCGTACATCTGTCGAAAATTTACGCGTCCCATTTGCCAGTCCACCTCCCGTTTTTTTATAACCACCATCTTTTTTTATAAAAATAAATACAATCAAAATTATCAGTATTCATATATCTATGGCGGTGGGTTTCTAAACAGACAAGTTACGGTGTTAAGTATTTTTGAATGCGGAATTCCTCTTGCTATGTTTGTTCGCGTTATATTTTTGTTCGGTCAAGTACAAATAAAAATAATTCACTAACGCCAATAATGCGTGGAGGGGCGAATTAATAGACAAACACCTACGGCATAAATTTTTTGTTGCATTTAATCTCGTCAATGTTTAAATTCCTTTAATAATAAGTATTGCCAGTATTCAACTGTACATAATAAATGCCGTTACTATAGTTTTTAGGATTCTGTAAATCAAATAAAAAATATTTAACTTTAACTCTTATCTGTCGGTCTTATCTTGAAATTTCTTTGCAACAATTGGAAAAAGATATAGAAATCATAGTTAGATAGATGATTTAAATATGCGAATTATAATCTACGGTATTTTTACTAGAAAACCAGCAAAAAAAAACAAAAAAAAATCGTTTGATATTAATATTATAAATGTGAAATTTAATATGGATATTTGTTATTCAATCACGTCAAAACGGCTGAAAGGATAAATGAAATTCGACACAGACAAATTCGGCCTAGAATAGCACATAGGGTACACGCTGCTACCCACACGCGAGCGATGTTGGGAGCGGAAACTAGTACAAAAAATAAGAAAAAAAAAGAGAAAAAATTGCCTTCTATAAGTAATTCTGATTTATGTCTTGCTTTGCATATTTTTGTAGTAAGTTTTCACTTAAATTTATCACTCTTTGTTCATTTTAAAATGCATAACGAAAACATATACAAAAACTAGACACATCCCATCCCAGTAGTATCTTTACAAACAACTGAGAATTAAATTAAAATTAAAAATTTAATTTTTTAAATTAAACAATTTAAAAAACGGAACCTAAGTAGTAAAATGTGATAGTACTCGTTCCTTAAAAGAGTCTAAAGTAAGTAAAATGCCACAGAAAACGAAATACGGAACCATCTCTTCACTTGAGCATTTCACACAATGTGCCGACTTTAGATTTGCTAAAAACTAGTTTATTAGAGGCTGGCTATTTATCAATTTCAACAATCATAAACTATTTTAATTATAAAAGTGCGTGCGTCGTTCCAATCAAAGATATTAAATGAATAGTCCTTCGTACGTCATAAAACGAAATATTCGTTTATGAGAACATGTCGCTGAATTAATCTATTTTATGGACTACAATGGAGTATCCATTAAAATTTATGTTATTAACATTATTTTGATTAAATTGTAATTAATTATTATTTACGAACTAATTTTCGTAACTAGCCTTTGTACTTGCAATTTTATTTAGTTTTCTAAATATAGCCGCAGATCCTGAGGTCCTGGATTCAAACGAAGAGCCGTTGCTCCTGCACCTGATCTCATTCCGGTCATAACCGACTGCCGTTCCATTGCATAAAGGTGAAGAAATAATAATAATCTTAATGTATAAATATATATATATATATATATATATATATATATTATATATATATATATATATATATATATATATAAATTAAGTTAGGAGTACAAGATACATCACAAGATACAATCAAAACTACTACTAACGTACTCGGTGATAGGGCTTTGTGCAAGCCCGTCTGGATAGGTGCCACCCAACACTCAGTATTGTTGTGTTCCGGTTTGAAGGGTGTCTGAGCTAGAGCAACTACATGCACAAGATACATAATATCATAGTTCCAAGGTTGGTGGTGCATTAACGATGTATGGAATGGTTTATATTTCTTAAAGCGCCATTGTATATGGGTGGTGGTGACCACTTAGGATCAGGTGGTTGTGGAACATCTCGTCCTTGTCAATGTCAATGTCGCCTTAATCCTGTGATTAAGGCGACATTGTTCTCCAATTTTATCAACCAAATTCATAATAAATATTTAAGATTTTTATTTAAAATGAAATATATGTGAATTTAAAAATGAACTTTTTGTTTTTACTAATATTAAAAACTTTTAAATTTATCATAAATCATATGATCACGTAGAGAATGCACTCGAGTTTGCGCACATACTTGTGTACTGATCTCCTGCGCAGTCATCTCGTCCTCCTTGAGAATATCCGCCGCAGGCGTAAACAGCCAGGCACCACCATCAGCATCATATTTTGGTACATTTATCTTTGCCAAATCGGATCGTTGAGAACATCATATATTATATATTGTTTCAAGCCCAGGAAAAAATCACTACTTAGTCAAAGTCAAGTCAAAAATCTTTATTCAATATAGAAGTGTTTACACCTGCTTGCTTGCTTATTGATTGTCAAAGATCTACCACCGATTCGGAATTTTGCACCTCGGACCTGAGAAGAACCGGCGAAAGAAACTCAGCGGGATATATATATATATATATATATATTTTAACCATTTTCCATGTACAATGATAATTATATTTTAGTTATTTGAAACAGCCTGGAGGCGATCATTTCATTCCCAAGGTGTGCAGTCAACTAAAAAGTCATTAAAGTTGTAATATCCTTTAGCACACAAACGCTCTTTAACGATTCTTTTGAATTTTATAATTGAACTTAAAAATAAGAGCTGCCTGTTTTATAGAAGACCTGCCTTGTTGAATATCTTAAATAGTTTTATGTTATGATTGCGAATATTATTATAGTTAAATATAATTTTTACTCAAAATATATTACAATATATTTACTTAAGTACCTACATAATAGAGACATTATTTACGCAACTATTGTGGGAAGGAAGCTTGGACATGAAACTCTATTTTCTTAACTCTGGCTGTTACTAAGTCTACCCAGATTTCGAATATAAGAACGTGACTTACATCCATTTATGCAACTACACCAATATTGTAGCCAAAATAATAAAATGCACTTAAAGATAACTTTAGTTTGTACTCTTAGTTATATTTATATTGAATCGTTTTGCACTCTTGTCGAAATCAATCTCTTTTGAATTGTTATTTTACAAGACAATTTCAATTTCAAGTTACCATCGGAAAAAAGATTAACATGACCAGTTAGAAACTCAGTCCCACTTCCATTGGTCTATTTTTATATAAAACAAATTAAATTGTTCTAATTTTAGTACAGTATAAAATGTTATCTTTATATCGGTAAACAAAGGCGCGTCTACGTCAGGCACGTTGATAACTTCAAATCTCTTTGTAAATATAATACGGTAGTCAAACACTATTAATCGACTAAATGCGTAGTACAACTATTTATAACAATTTGTGTGAATGAAACAAATCTATTAAACTATATGATTACTGGTACAACCCGGGCAAATTAAAAATATACTCAGATTTACAAATGGAAACATGTATCCAATTACGAATTAGTAACTTTCTAATTAGTAGACAATCTTTGTGAGATATATGTGTCTGTTTGATTAGTAGAAGTATTTTATTTCATAAATCCGCAACCAAAGAATTTCTTCAACAATGTGGACGCTTTATGAATTTTACCGAAGATTAATTTTACGTACCAAGAAACATAATAAATTATTTTCATTAAAATAAGAACTTAAACTTTATAGTACTATCTTAGAGAAAGTCACTTCGGAATAAATAATCATTTGGTAATGGAACCAGTGTGTAGTGAAACCTCTTCGAAGCAGCTCAGCCAGTGAAGATGATCCATCTAACAGTGCAACAATAATTGAATAAAGGCTCAAGCTAATCGGTGGTTATAGAGAATTCAAAATCATATAAATTCCTATATATAACATAAATGATGTTATTTGTCATTCTGTTATGTACAGCTTTTGAATTACGATTTCAACCAAAAACTCGTTATTGATTTAAATATTTCTTAACTATTTTTATGACTTATTAGATTTATGACAGTCTCGGTATTTTGTTTACAACGTGAAACCAAACAACTTAATTAAAGAGGCATTGTAGAATATGTTTATATTTATACAAGACATCTGTAAACGTTCCACTTCTGGGCCTTCTCTCCCCTTTGAGGAGAAGGCTTGGAGCTTATTCCAAAACGCTCCATTCACACATGTGGCAGAAATTCATTGTAATTAAATACACGCAGGTTTCCTCATTATATTTTCCTTCATCGCCGAACACGAACGAGGTGAATTATATATTTTATTTATTATATATAGTCAGTAAAATTATGATATATCATTTTTTTATTAATACAAAAATGTAAAAAATAATATATAAAACGTATTAATTTTGAATCGTTTAATTAATAGCTATTCTATTAGCATCCCTGGTGGGGATCGAACCCACGACCTTTGGATTAGAAGTCCAACGCGCTATCCTCTGCGCCACAGGGACTGTGTATAAGTTACTTTTAATTTAGATCAAAATGTAGAATAATTAAAATTAAGAACTTCGATAATTATAAAATTGAATATGGCTACTGTACAAATCATGACCCGTGAAATGCTGACATTTTCCCATTTAATCGTAATTTTCGAATCTGGGCAAAAAGTTAAACAGCCCATCTACATTAATATTATAGAAACGAAAGTAACTCAGCCTGTCCGTCTGTTCATTTGTTGCTCTTTCAAGGCCTAACCCCTGAACCGAATATTATGACATTTGGTATGACCCAAGTTTGAACCCCAAGGAAGAACAGGAGCTAATTTTATGCCTAGCACCTGGCGACTATCTCCTTAAATACACGACGACTACAGCGTATGAAAATCTGTTTGGTAATTTTTGACATAAACGCGGTTAGACAGACAGACGACGTAGGTGGAATTTGTTTCGTTGTATGCATTGATTTTCAATAAAACTTAAGAGTATTATGTATTTACAATAAAGTTTAATGATCGTTAAGGATACAAAAATTAAATTGCACGTGATTAATAAATTACATCTTATTAATTAAGACCAGTAACTATTGAGCTACTTGCCGGTTCATATCGGTATCATTTATCGGTATCACTTATCATTATTTTTTTTATATTAAATGAGAATTTTAATCTGTTTCTCAGAGCATATTTGAAAAAAGTATTCAAAAGTTGTATAGTTAGCCGTCCCGACTTCGTACGAATGAAATTAATACAAAGTTATCTACACCCCGCCCCCCTCCTTCGAAGTCTATATTTCCAAAAATTGTTATGTCTATACATAGCCTATGTGCTAAATTTAAACTTTTTAGACTGTAGTTAATCGCCTATTTTTTTTTTAAATAATAGCGAAACAAGAGGTTAACGCCAGCTTTTAGATATTTTTTATAAATCATTTACAATATTGATTGCGCACGAGATTTTTTGCTTGCACACGTCCAACCAATACATATTATATTATTATTTCAAACGTTATTAATTATTAACTAACAATATTTAATGTGAGGTTATTTTTTACACGATTACACATGTATTATGATTCCTATATATTAATTTAATTTTAAATTGAAATTCCAATTCTTAATATGTAATTAGTATGTAACCCTTGGACTATTGTCTTCCCCACTCCTAACACAAGTGATAACGTTAAAAGGAGGGGTAACTAGGAATATTAGTAATTCCTTAATTAATTTGGGGCATTACTACTGTTATTTTAAAGAAATATGAGTAGGTACTCAATACAAAATAAAGCGGGAATCACTTGAAGAACCGATGCTGACGATGACATTACAGATATACATGTCCTGCACTCACAAGCCACACAAGTTATGAGTACAAGATACATTTGTAAACATACAATCAAAGCTACTACTAACCTACTCGGTGGTAATAAGATCAAGAAATATATAAGTCAGAAGACATTCCAAATTTTGATGTGTGCATAGGAAGTTAGAAAGGAGGAAGGAATAAATAAAACGCTTCGTGCCAATGGCTGGAATGTCGATGACGTAGAGGTGTAAGCTCTAATGTCGCCTGGCAGTGCGATGTGAGAAAGAATGAAGGCGGTATTAAATCATGTCACACCTGTGCACACACACCGAGCTTACAATCGCGAAATAAATTATAATCAAACAATATTTACAATTTTACAGAGAATATAATATAATATTTATTTTTATACTTGAATAGATATATATCTATAATTATAAAGTATTCGTTATATGATAACAGTATAACTGATTTGTTTTTTATACCTATTATCTTATTCAACTGTCAAATCTAATGAAATTCATTTATTCAATATAAAAACATTAAACTTACTTTTTGATTGGTAATTTAAACACTACTAGTTTCAGAAAAGAAAATACCCTGAACTGAGAAAAAGCGGCCAAAAAAATTTAGCGTGTTTGAGTAGAGTTTGCTTTAATACCAAATTTCATTAAATTCGGTTCAGTAGTTTGGTCGTTAAAGAGCAACAGATAGTCAGATAGAGTTACTTTCTCATTATTAATATTAGTATAAATCGCAAAGAAATAGCCAGGTGACTATCGTTTTATTTCCAATGTATGCTATCAACCATAAACTCATTAATCGTAAAATAACATTTTACACTTAGCACCCTTTAGATTTGGAACAGAGGCACTATTGAACGCTTCCTGTGATCCTGTTGTAAAGCCGTATACATGACCCTACAAAAGAGTTACTGACTGACTGTATGAGTGTAACAAGAACAAATGTCGATCCGGAGAGGCTTAAATCTTAGGATCAATAACTTAGTAGGTCTTTCTGTTTGGGGTTGGAAGTTGACTAATATTAACACAAGATCTCTGTTACCCTAACACAATTTTAGCAACACTTTTGGATAAATTATACGCTTTTAAATTGGATCTAATACGCGATTATATGACATACTATGGTTGATGGTCTTGTTGAGATCGGGTCGCTCTATTCAACTCTATCGGAACTAAATCATACATAAATATACTGTTACAAATAATACATTCACTATAAATTAATAAAGTTTTGAAATGATAACATTTTATGGGAGGGTAACCGCTTCGCTACGTAACGCGTTACGGCGCCAGTCTGTCTGACTTCACTTTAATATATTTTATAATCAATACAATATATTATTAATAAATAACTTTTCCTTATAATATCATATAATATACATAAAATTTAATTAATAACCTAAGCTCTTTCTCAAGTATTAGATTAGCTTAAGTTATCACTTCTATCTGGCGACCCGAGACGCACACGTATTTTTTTTTATAAGCAATTAGTTTGAAGTATCTTAAAATGAAATTAAGCGTATAACATTATAATACGTATTAAGATTTGAAGTAAAAAATACACAAACTAACAAGTAATCTGACGTCAATAAAACTCGTTATAGAAGGAATTTAGAATATCGTTTCTGTGTGTACGATGCAGGCATTTTTTTGTACATTTTTTACAAACCTCTTATATTATTATATATTAATTTAATGGCAGTACTAATCAAATAAAAAACATTGTAAATGCGTTGTTGTTTTGTTGTTGCAGATTTATGTTCAAATTCTAAGGCGTAAAATACATCTGAAACAGGTCGGAGTTAGGAGGTAGGCTGTGTTACAGTCCCTATCCAAGGTAATTGTTTAATTGGACATACGGGAGAATGGCTGTCTATATGGTAAATGGTCACACCATCCCCCGTAGACATTGCCGCCCTGAGAAATATTAATCCTTTACATCGCCAATGCGCCGTCAACCTTAGGAACCAAGATGTTATATATTTTGTGCTTTGGCTCACTCACACTACAAGCGGGAACACCATGACACAAAGTATTGCTGCGTGGCGGTAGTAAATGCGATGCCTATGACACCAACGTCCTACCGCCAATTGTAGTATTTATTAATTGAACGGCAGTTTGAGTTTAATCAAGATTCATTTTCAACTTGAATTTTTGTATGAAAACACACAATGTTAATCATGTTAATTTAAATGTAGTATACATTTCATCATTATAATCAACTCCATGTTTTTTCGTCATTTATACTACGTACATATTTTTTAAATATATTTGAACTTTATCAATTAAAAAAATATTAATAAATAAAGAATAATATTCAACACAATATTAAATAGACGATAAAAAAATGATTACAGTTAGTATTTGTTGATTCTTAGACAGGATCTACTATAAAAATTGAATTAACATAACTAGATTTTTTATCCCAACCGGTGGTACCTTTATATTTAACACTTGTTGTCGCTCGCAGCTTCGCTCACGGTTTAAGAGTCGGTCGTCATTGGAGGTTTGTATCATTCAAAATGTCGTCAAATTTGGTACAGCGACTTGGCCGTGAAAGAGCTGTAGACAGACAAACAGACCGACAGATAGAGTTAGTTTCGCATTTACAATATTATTATATAACATTGTGAAATGATATCCAAAGGTGCTTTTAAAGGTAACTTAAATAAATTGAATTTTTGATTCGATATATTTTGTTGTCACTACTAGTGACAGGAGAGCTAAATAATTTTCGGAGAATCGGAATTCAAAAAAGGAGGTATGCTGTTACCATTACACGTGGTTAGGATTTCCTAATTATTTTACAACAGTAACTTCGTTTTATTACTGATTTAGGTCCTCGATGTAAATACGTGTACGTTGGAATCAAAATTAAAAGTGATGAACATATAGTCCCTGTGGCGCAGAGGATAGCGCGTTGGACTTCTAATCCAAAGGTCGTGGGTTCGATCCCCACCAGGGATGACTACATCACAAACTTATTTAACGTTTTGTAGTCACATTCATTTCTACTTTTATCATTATTTATGTAAAACTCAAACAATATTATATTTAAACATGAATTATAAAAGCATTTATTATTTACTACCAACGAGTGTTTAAAGGACCCGGACACCGATTATCAATAATAAAAAACGGTCTTATATGTGTGCAACGAGAAAATTACAGCTTAAGTTGAATAACAAAAGAGATCGGAAGAATTATTAATGTACATACATATATGAGTTTAGAAAAAAACATTGTTAATCAAATTTTTGAAGCCAAGTATGTAAACATCGTAAATATGAATAAAATTGTAGTAGAGAAATAATTGAAGTGTTTATTTGTGTGTGACCTGTGCTTCAAAATCTTGTCTAGTTGAGATTTAAAAAAAATATATCCTCATTACGTTCCAAATTTGAAATGCCAGTTGAATCAAAATATCATGACTTATAATCACAAAGAAATAACTCGTTTACAGATCCGAGGATCAACAGCGCACGCGCGTGCTGACGGTGACCTAATACAATGTGCTCACCTCAAGATCACATTAATTACATACACAACAACATTAATTATCTCAAGTATTTCCAAGAAATTTAGACTACATACATAATATTTACGGCATATGCTTTTAAGTTAATGTATATTATGTCATATATTTAGTTCTGTTTATTTCTGTTTCTGTCTAGTTCTGCTTATTACTGACTGTAATAATTCATAGTACTCAGTAATAATGTAACTACCAACGTAAAAAAAAATAGAATTACATACAAACAGATAAATGTAATGATAATATTAGTATAGATAAAAAAATAGTACATTTATGTTGGTTCTTAAGCTGACAGATACTTTTTTATGATATAGATAGGCAAACGGGCAAATGGATCATCTATTAGTAAGTGGTCACCAGCGAAATAATTACCATTCCTTACATCGCCAAAGCGCCACTAACCTTGGTAACTAAGATGTTATATCCCTTTGCCAGTAGTTACACTGGCTCACTCACCCTTCAAACCGATACACAACAACACTGGTTACTGCTATTTGTTTAAAATTAAATTAATTAGTATGTCCTGTGTATAAATCAACAAATATTAATGCTTTTCAAATCTACATACATATATAATGAAATGAATTTGACCTTTGTTTGTTAAGCTATTAATTTTTGGATTTCCGTTAATGATTCCCTATTTTAATTTCGGATCATCCGTATAGTTGTTTTTGGATGTTTAAAGCTGTATATATAGATGTATTGTATGTGTTTAGTGTCGTTTGGAATCATTATATATAATAGTCATCAATCAAACTGGGATTATTTGATAGTTTGGTGATTGTTATCTTGCGAGGTATGTTGTCATTCGGTAATTTTTGAGTTTATCGTCTTTAGATAGCCAGATTATTCGAGGGACTTTACTTCAAAACGTGTAATTGTAAGGAAATTTGAATTGAATTAATATCTCAAATCAGAGGTGGTTTTTTTTTCGAACTGTCAGTAGATTTGCTTTTATATTAAATAATGATTTTCATTAAGATAATAAAACGCCGTTTATAGGTGCGCCCATGCATAGGATCTAGATATTTTGCTCATAATCGATAGTCAATCCTATTGATCTGAAACCTACAGCAGTAGGCACTAACCTAAGCTACCACAATCATGCTACCGAGGAGAACTTATCACTCGTAGTATCGTATTAAACTTAATCGGAATCTAAACCAGCGCTTAATCGGAATTTAACCAGTAAACATCAAACTCAAACTCAAACTCAAATTCCTTTATTCGATATATCGAGTATTACACTTTCTTATTGATTGTCAAGTTAAACACTACCACCGGTTCGGAAAAAGAAAACACCCTGACCTGAGAAGAACCGGCGAAAGAAACTCAGCGGGACTTTTTTTTTTTACGTCAAATTAATTATATACATAATTGTATATGAGTAGAAACAGCCAGGAGGCGATCGTTTCATTCCCAAGGTGTACTATCAAACATAAACTCACTAATTGTATAGTAACCTTTCGCACACAAGCGTTCCTTAACAATTTTTTTAAATTTCGCAACAGAAGCATTTTGAACGCTTTCTGGGATCCTGTTGTAGAAGCGTATACATTGCCCCACAAAAGATTTACTGACTCTATGCAGTCGAGTAACAGGAGTAAAGACATCCGTTAAGACTCACGCGTTTGTCTTTATGTACAGGAGTTACAGTATATTCAATTATATATTTTGTGACACGTGTAGTAAAGATATATTACCTCGATAATGGCCATGAACACAACGAACTATGCGTCGTTTTTAATGAAATATGTTTAAATCAAACCGACAGTCATACATTTCCTAGAACTGTTTGACCTAACTTAGTTTTTCTATTCTAATAAGGCTACTATTTTCTATATCTTTTTTTTTCTTAATAATTATGGAAATTTAACATCATTGCGCTGTTATAATTAAAAAAAAAATGTACAATTGTCTCTAGTATTCAGAAAAAAACGTTTGACGGAAAAATAATTGTCTATTGTTTTTTTTTACAACATATAATATCTATATAAGATGTGTGCACTGGTTTTTTTTTAAGAAAAAACATAGATAATTAAATTGTGTGAAGTCAGAATTCTTTCCTTTTGTTTTCTTTTGTTAATTGTATAGGCAGACATGTAATGGACCACTGGATAGTGAGTAGTTATCACCGCCTATAGACGTAGGCGTTGTTAGAAAAATTAACCATTCTTTAGGTTTTAATCTTTTATTTAATATTTTCTATGTGGCAAGTCTTTGAGATTTACCGTCTTAGAAAAAAAACATTATTTTATTAAGTAAATTTTTAATTAACATTGCATTTATACATTTGGAGGTAACGTTGTCCATGACTAGTTTTTCAATACTATCCAATATATAATATTTAATATATTAATTTACAAGGTTAATTATAAAAACATTGCACTATTTTCGTATATGTCAAAATCAACAAATACGTTTTCTTAGGAAACGAATCCTTGTGATTAATAATACACCCAAATGATTAATTATGATTGTATGAATGATTTTGTGCAAAAAATAGCGCTTTACACCATGATATTAAATGATAGAATTGTTTATTTTATAACTTAGTTATATCGCAACTAGCTTCCGTCGGCGTTTGAGGGAAAACATGTGTTTGAAAGCCTCCAGCTACCGTTCAACTTTTGCACTTATAATATTAAAATGGGATTAATATCGAGAGAGAAATTCATCCTCCAGTAATTTATAAGTCTCTTACGTTTCTTATCAATACAAATGAAGTTGTTACATATTTGAATTTCTTTATCTATTGACTATTACAACAAAATTACGTACCAAACCAATTTTTATATTAAACCTATATAGTATTTATTTGTGACATACTTATTTTAAGTTATCCATAAATAAACGTTATAAAATTAATTTATATAGCTACTTCCTTAATATTAATAAATATAAAATAATAATAAAAAATATATAGGACAACATCACATACATTACTCAGATCCCAATGTAAGTAGCTAAAGCACTTGTGTTATTGAAAATCAGAAGTAACGACGGCACCACAAACACTTGGGTCTGGGACCCAAGACAACATAAAAAACTAATGAACTTTTTCTTCATGGACTCCACCGGGAATCGAACCTCAGAGTGGCGTACCCATGAAAACCGGTGTTCTCGACCACGGAGGTCATCAAATTATATTTAACCACATATATAACAATTTTTGTATGCAAAATTTCAAGTGACACATGTAGATTTCCTGTTTATGTTTTAACCACGACACGATTCCCTGCATTTGACCTTGTGACCTTCGATTAAAATCAACGTGATCCTATTTTATACATGCATGTTAATCATTAGATAATATCTGACTTAAATTAGAACAAGGTTTCATTTTGTAACAATTACAATATAATATTTGAGTGATAAACAATAACGTTATCTTTGGACTGTGATTCCGTTGCCATGACATCCAGTCCTTGTAATTTATATATCCATCTACGTGACCAAATACACATCAAACTTATTTTGTGGTCCAATTTTTATATTACACGTAAAATTTATATAATTGTCCCGTATACATTGATTATCTTGTGAGTTAACAGAAAAGGTACCAGAAGGTATCAGGCTACCAGCTCGAATCACTAAAAAAATGTTGAGGTTTTTCTGATATAAATTTTCTGTAGAAGACCAGACTTTTAAAATTAGTATTGTTTACACTGTTCGGAAATCACGTTAAGCCGTCAGTCCATTATATTATGAGTATGATTTTTTTATTATATAGGTAGACAGACGGACAAATGGACCACCTGATTGTAGTGGACACCATCGCCCAGAGGCAATGGCGCTGTAAGAAATACTAACAATTCCTTACATCGCCAATGCGCAACCAATCTTGGAAACTATGATGTTATGTCCCTGCAGTTACCTTAGCTCACTCACCCTTGAACTGGAACACAACAATACTGAGTACTGCTGTTTGGCGATAGAATATTGAGGGCTTGCACAAAGCCCTACCAACAAGTAAATGCAAAAAATACACAGATGACATTTTAATAAACATAACGCTTCCCTAGATTTTTTGCTTTATAGTAGATTTTTCAAACGATTAGTCGAAAACAGCTAGATTACATTGGATGAATAAACATTATATTGAGGTACAGAAAATATCTATCTGGCCTTTTTCGAATCACGGTTACTAAAACACGCACTAATGGAATCTAGAGAAAATATTAAATACATTTGTATTCAAAGTTGAACTTTAAGTACATTTAACTTTAGAAGATTGAAGACGAGATTTTCAGTGTAGTTAGATATTAATGGACCGTTCGCTTGACACGCTAACCAGTCAACTGAAATAACTGTAAAACCGCAATACGGTTGAACCAAACGCTTAAATAGATTTCGATGCATCTCATGCGAGCAGGTTGCATTAAATAGCTACGGAATTTCCGTTTTAAGAGGGATTAATCGGCAGTGATTTGTATGGTCTATATATCTATAGCCTTTACTCACCTGCTTAGAGAAACGGCGTGAGGTCCAAAGGTATCTGGAACGGCGTAAAGTGCTATCGTAATTGGGAATTCATTTAAACTATATACCCCCCTTCCTACCATATGACGTTTCGTATTCGTTTACGAATAATCTAAATATACCTGAACTTTTACGGGTAGGTCAGATCCTATCGGGTGATAACAGAGAGGGATAGTAATCAAAATCAAAATATTCATTCAAGACATTTACTAGCACTTTTGAAAAGTCATTTTACAGAACAGTCAAACGTTAGGCCACATTAATACCTACGTGTACCTTTGTTTGTTTTGTTTGTTTGGTGGTGTGAAAGACGATATGGTTAGAAAGAATGTTACTTGTGATATGACGTCCGACAGAGAAGTATGGAAAAAGAAGACATGCTGCGCCGACCCCAAGTAAAAATTGAGATAAGGGCAGGAGGATGATATGACCTGCGTTTCAGCAAAAAAAAAGTATTTGATTATGATATATCCTACGTATGCTAGTCTGTATCGTGTGTTTTGTGTTATCTTCGATTTTTAGATGAAAAATATATTATTTTAGGTAAATACATAAATGAAATGGCTTCATTTGAGTCACATTGAATATCTTTTTCTCGGTAATCGTTATCGGAAATACTCAAAAAATAAATAAAATCAATTAGAAGTAACAGAAATAAATTTGCAAAGTACCCTCTGAATTTGTTATTATTGGCTTTTTTCCTAAGCTATCTGACAATTTTTTTTTATTTAAAATGTAATATGAAGTAACTCTATAAAAAATCTTTGACTTATTTTTGAAGAATATATATTTTTAATGTTTTTTTTCTCGCGCAGCTATTCTTATTGGTTACACCCAATTAAGCGAGTTCAAAAAATTCTTGTAGTGGAAATACAAGTAGGCTACCTACTATGAAGATTAATATGATATAATTATCAATAGTATTGATTAGTTAATATCAATATATTTAAATAATTCTCTAAAAACTTATCTTTAATTCTAATTTTCATTCCTAGCAACAGATGACATGGGACATTTCTCATGGGATAAAAAAATCTCTCAACTCTGTCATCTGTAATATAATTGAAGGTGTCCATTATTTGTCTTAATCTGCGGAAGATGAATCTCAAGGCAAATGGATTAATTTGTAACACCTGAGCCAATTTTAAAATAAAGTAACAGCCTTAATGAGCCACAGCTGGGCTAAGGACACGCTCCTCTCGAGAATGCTTGGCGTTAACTCCACCACAGTGCTTCTATGCGGCTAGGTGGATACATGTTGCAAATTATAATTAAATATTAGACACATGCAGGTTTCCTCGCAATATTTTTCTAGACCGCTTAACATGAGATGAATTATAAACAATTCAACTTAAGCTAGTTTTATCTCGACCTATTATTTCTAAGTTTTCTAATAATTACGATGACGGTAACAATATAATAATATAAATAAGTAACAAATATTATGTTTTTTGTATGTAATCTCTGTTACTAACAATTCAATTTTAATAAATATTTCATTGATTAATTATATATTTATATAATATCCTTCTCTTTATTAATAGATTCCACCCGCGGGACGCAGAGGCTGATCGCTAGTTTTCAATGAATTGTGTGACCATTTTCTAAATGATTATCAGTTCCGTTAGGACTTTGGTTTTACTTTATTGAAGTAAATATATTCCGGTATCGGATGTTGATAAAGTTAAATGCTCTTAACATATGCACATACATATGTCATCGTATTATTTCGTTCGCTACACGTATGTATCCGTTGTTTTGTTATCATTATTTGTTTATTGTGATAACGCTATGAAGTAAAAGTGGGGAAGCACTCGGTAAATATTTCACGTGTATATGTATGGACAAACTATTCTTCATAAGTAGAAGAAGGATAAAGTGAAATTCTTATCGCATTTTCTCTTCTCAATGCAACTTCTCAAGGTAACCGGTATTTCCTCGACTGTTTTCCGATAGCAATGAGCTTTTTGGCTTACACACCTTAGCCATAGCGGATATTACATCTTAGTTTCCAACGTTGGCGACGCATTGGCGACATAAGGAATGGTGACAATATTATCAGGCAGCCAACACCAGTCCGCATACCAATTTAAAAAAAAATAACATAATGACTATTGAAATAAATGGACAAGAATTAAACTAACTGTCAGCATAGTATTATTATTATGAGGTTGTATATAGGTAAGTTCATATACTAAAATAATAATACATCTATGTAAATTATATCGATCGTAATTCTTTATTACACACCATGACTTAACATTAATACGATTGCGGCATTATTATTACACTAGTTTAAATACGAGGTTTTGGTCTTGGGAGAGGGGGGGGGCAGGTGTGAAGTTATATCATTTTATGTATTTCTGACAAATTATAAGCAAAATGTCATGATGATCGGTTGAGTAGTTCAGACGTGAAAAACAAACGTGCTCACTCTGTCGTTTATAATATTAGTAAGGATGTTTTATTTATACATATGTATGGGCTCCAACCACAAGAGGGGTAAAAACAGATAAACAACATTTGAATTCGACTTGACGCGATATGTTGATCGATAATTTGTATAACTTCTTGTATAAATTAAATAATTTGTTGAATAATCTATCTGTATATAAAAAATAAAGTAAAATTAAAAAACTATTATATAGGGGGATACCCGGTTGAAACGAAGTTTAAGGAATTGAAACGAAGGACGCACGGGTGCAATGCTGATACTAAATATACTACAGAATGTCTCAGAACGTTCACAGTTTTTCAGTCGTTAGACTATACAAACAGCTACGTCCCTGAGTTTTAAATCTGTAAGATCTTCGAAAATAGTCATTTAAATAAGGATAAGGATTAATGCTGTATTGCTAAATTAAGCCATTACTCGTAAAAAAAGTAATATAAATGGTTGTTGTGGGCCATCCCTAAGAGATAGACATATACCATCGCGGACTTTTTTGAAGACAGTTTTAAACTGTACAATACTGTAGTTCATTTTTTAATCTATTACGTAGGGTTGAGCCAGCGTTTGCAATGTAAGCTCAAAAAAAATTGTTTATTTACGACATAACTTCAGAAACCTCTAAAATTATCAGTGTTTCTCTACTATATTGTGCATGTATTATACATATAAACCTTCCTCTTGAATCAATCTATCTATTAAAAATAAACCACATCAAAATCGATTGTGTAATTTTAAAGATCTAACCATACATAGGGATAGACAGCGGTAAGCGACTTTGTTTTATACTGTATAATGATAATGATGCAAACAAACAACGTTTGACAATAAGTAAAAGACAGTGATAAAATTGGTATTAAAAATCCCGTGTGAATTAAAACACTGAGAAAGAGACAAAAAGAAATGGAAGAGAAGGATCGCCTGGAGGCATAACGGTTTTTCCTTACGTGACGTTTAGTGTCAGTTGACTCTACTATAATCCGTGTAAAAGAACTTCGTTGCAATAAAGATACATATATTAATCAAGAACTATAATCATGAAGAACAATTGTGCACATAGCAGAGCTATTGGCATTGTACAGAATATGTAAATATAAAGTTTGTTTATCTTTAATACTTTTTCGATTGGAATAAGCTCTAGGCAACGAGAGGTAGACAAATATTACAAAACGACTCATATCACGCCATCACTTTCAGGCAGTATTCGGCCGGTGATAATGATATAAAGAATTTATCTTTCCCTCTTTACTCGATTCCATAAAGGAAGCCAGTTATCAAAACGTATTTATGTGTAAATATTCACTGGAATTTGACCAATTGTGAACCGATTTTAGTAACTCTTTCTCCAAAGTAATAGTACAGTTTAAGGCTGGTTTAAAAATATAAATTGAGACGAAAATATATCCTGAAATGAAACTTGGGGATTTGTAAGTTGTTGTGTACAATATATTTTCGCTGGTTGTAATTGAATTTAAATTTTTTCAAATTTAAAATTGAACGTAGTAAGTAACATGTAAATTAAAGGGAAAAACTCCCGCACGAATAAGCAGCGCATTTAAAAGATAGGCTCTTCTAGGGGCAAACTATATACTTTATTGAACAAACTATAGAACGTCTTTACCACAAAAAGTTGAAATTTAATAACGTAACATTTATATCAATAGTATTATTAAATCAGTTAATGACGAATAAGTTTTTAATAATATCATTAATTATATTTGAGTCGAAATTTCGATTTGAATCAATAACAACGCAACACGAGGAATTCACCGGTGAATTAGTCGGCCATTAAAGAACAACTCTGAAATTTTCCCACACGATAACGTTATTTGTTTCATTAATTTGACCAATTTCTGAATTCTCGTTTATCATCGTTAAACTCATATATTTACTGACACCGATTTGCGACAGGTATAAACAATAAACCCGCAAAAAACTCTGACGCAGATAGTCCACATAATTGACCTGCGCAGCGACACATGTCACTTATATTAACAGCGAGAGGTACCGGCGTTTACCATACTGTAGCTAACACTCGAAGCGTTCGGACGTGTTAAAACTTACAATCAGTGAAAATGTATACAAATCCATTCGAGAGGAAACACTCAGTGTTGAGGCAGGCCCTTGATAAGTTCATCAAGGGTGAAACGAGACTGAGCTTCAGGAAGAAGACGTTGTCGAAGAGGATAAGCAGTGATTCTTCTATGTCGTCAAATAGTACCACGGATAGTTCTCAGAAGTTCAGCTTGAAGAGATGAACGGGTATATTGTGAAGTTTTTGTGAATAAAAATTTTGCTACGGTCTACTCGCAAAAAGGTTGGTATTTATTTTTAATTATTTAAATATTTCGAATCATTCATTGTCCTTAATTTGTATCAGACGTACAAGAACTTAAAATTCACGCTTATCACTTCAATAGTATAATTTTAAAAACTTTAGAAACTGATAAATGGAGCTACAATAATACTATAAATCAATAGAACCTTCTCTGAAATGCGTTGTAGGTAAATACCTATGTATTATTATTTTTCAGTAATTCAATTACAAAACAAAACGTATCCACATTTATAAGCACAGATCAATTTAATAAATACATAAATTATTCCAATCCTTCGAAGTAGGTCTTTATCTATTCTTAGTTAATTGAAACTACAAAAGAAAACCAATTTGAAACCAATTTATAAAAACATAACTGCAGGTCAATTTAATCACACCCAATAGACGGCGTCAAATATTGGTCTATATTGATAATATATTTTAGATTAAACCTTGTAAATTAGGTTAAATTATGCAACACGCTTTTATTATTTTGTTTACTTCTACTAGTGATTAAATACTTATTTAATTGTTACCTAAATTCAATCAATTGATTATTTAACCAATTACGTTTTTTCCCTTTGCATTTGAATGTATTAAGATAAATTAAAAATTAATTTTATAAAAAAAAATATTTTAATTATAAATTTTTGAATAACATTATTAGAAAATTAATAAAAATAAATTCTTTATAGTAATAAAATGTTTACGATACATAAAATAAATATAATAGGTGGATCTAAATTTAAACAGATATTTAATTGTTCCAAAGAGGTTGTATTATTTAAGGTTTTAATAAAGTTATCTTATTTTGTTCTCAGGTTGAGTCGGGTCATACTTCGGAACTGGTTTCTTGACGTCAGAACATCAGGTCATTATCATTCGTTGGTGGAAATATATGCAACATAATGGTACTATAAAATAAAGATTTATATATAATAACATGGTGTTCTTATTCCAAGTAATAAACTTCTTATTATTTATTTTCTCGTTTACATATTTGGCATCGTAGATTATATATCACCTAGATAGTGTCAAAAGTACTAAAAGAAACGAACCAATTATTATCTTTGTGTGAGTGACAGCTACGCTTGTCGCCAAATGTCATAATTATTTACTAGTGTGCGGGTACTTAGTGGACATCTGTTAGGCACTATATTTTTCGACGCGTTCTTATCTTTGACAGTCTATCGAGACAGACAATCAAAGTTTACCATAACGGCGTTTATCCAATTGCGATATAAGCAACGCTAACCATACTAGACTTTTAAATATAAATCTTTGTATATTATCAAGTTTTAAAAGTTAATATTTTACTGCGGCAGTATTTATTAAAATTGTATAGTACAAAAAATATACAAATTGCACGACGGCATTCCGATTAACAATTATAAAGGATTTATAAATTATGTAGACTACCTAATAATTAATGGTTTTTTAACAAAACCGACCATTTTAAAAAATTACATGTGTAACACTTCTTAAAAAGTAAAAAAAAATACTTTGAGTTGATTTGATTGATAATAAATAGTCCGTACTCTTATAAACATATATGTACATAAATTTGCTATACTTAAATTAATTCTATCAAACGTGCTTACTGAAAATCCAAATGTAAGAATACCAAAAGAAATCTAATGTCCATTTAGATTTCTTTCCTCCTATTCTATTGGCATGATATCTATGACAATATATCAATAGTCTAGTACACAAAGGTTCTTAAATGATCGTGCTATTTCATTTGCACTTATCAGTATTTCAAAATGTTCTTTCTCCCTCTATCTTACTTAAGAGAACGTTTGTCTTAACTGATATCAAGATGGGCTCAAATAGTTTAATGGTAGTTAATACCTATCGCAAAAATACCGTTTTTTTTACTTATGTTTTTCGGTAGTATTCGCCATTCACAACGGATCTTAATATTTTTTTATTTTTCATTATTCAACAAAATTGGGTTCTAAAACGTAATATAATTAATTTATTTAATTATTTATTGTAGTATTTTTATTTAATTCCCAAAAACTGTTCTCCTGAATTATTACAAAATCTACATTAAACGTGTTTGTCTTGTCGTCTACAAGTACGTGTATCAATCGTCATCTAACTAATCAGTCAGTCAGAAATTTACGACCGGTTCGGAAAGAAACACTTTAATATAATTTTTGTATTACATAGAATAAGTGTCTTTTTGTTCTGTTTTAATTACTATACATTTTGTGTCTGTAGTAGTGTAATTTATTCAGCCAATAAAGATTATTATTATTATTATTATGATATTTTTAGTATAGTTAATTCTCTTCTTTCTTGAAAAAGGATTATACAACTATGCACGGGCCTGAGCCAAGTGCATAGTTAGGAGTGTTAGCTTAAGAATTTTCTAACAAGACGGCATGTATTTAAAATTACAGCTTTCTGTAAAAGCATGTAGACGGATTTATGGATATTCAGCGATTTTAAACTGCCATGGAGAGTGTGAGGTATAACTCCTGTGGAAGATAGAACTATAGGCACCATTTTGGTGTTCTTAACTTTCCATTGTGTTTTTATCTCTATGGATAAATCGGTGTACTTAGATATTTTTTCGGTAAAAGTGTTAGTTAAGTTATGGGTGTTGCAAATTGCTATATCTATTAAATGAACTGAACTGTTTTGTTTATCTAATACCGTAATGTCTGGTCTATTATTGTAAATGGTTTTATCGGTAACTATAGTTCTATCCCAGTATATCCTATAGCTGTTGTTCTCGAGAACTGATTGTGGCTTATATTTATAGTATGGTACTTTTTCAGAAATTAATTTATATTGATAAGCTAGATTTTGGTGTATTATGGCTGCAACTTGATCATGGCGATGTTTGTAGTCCGTTTGTGCTATGGACTTGCACGCGCCGGTTATATGCTGTATGGTTTCTGGGCTGCTATGGCAATGTCTGCAGCTGTCATTGATGTTGGATCTACGGATGATATGTTTTTGGTAGTTTTTAGTATCAATAACTTGATCCTGGATAGCCATCATGAAACCCTCAGATTCTGGAAAAAGATCGCCTCGCATCAGCCAAGCGTTCGACGCTTCTATGTCGACATGTTGTTGCTGAAGGTCAGTGCGATGTCTTCCATGTAGAGTCTTTTGGAGCCATGCTTTTATTTTGTCTTTATTATTGGTTAATTTTTCATTTGGTTGAGTGTACCTGTCTAACAAATTATGGGGTGAAAAGTTCTTATCAGCGTTTAATATTGATTTGTGAAATTCCGAACTATCTGCGCGTTCATGAAAGAATGATCTTAATGTATTTATTTGTCTGTTGTGAAGGTTGGTTATATCGATAAGTCCTCTACCTCCTTCTTCCCTTGGAAGTGTTAATCTTTCAATGCAGGAGCGTGGATGATGTTTGCGATGCTTTGTCATTGAAGTATTGATAATGCGTTGAAGCTTTTTTAAGTCAGTCTGTGACCATTTTATCACACCAAAAGAATACGTGAATATTGGTATAGCGTAAGAGTTTATAGCTTTTATAGTGTTCCGAGAATTGAGTTGTGTTTTAAGTATTGAATTGATTCTGTGTGTGAAATTACGTATAAGGTCTTTTTTTGTTTCTTTTTGACAGATTTGCCGATTCTGCTGAAAACCTAAATATTTGTAGGAATCACCTTGATTTAAAGCGTCCATTTTTTTTCCTGAATTAAGTGTGTATTCGTTTAATTGTAATTTACCTTTTATAAATGAAAATGTTTTACATTTATCAACGCCAAATTCCATATGTATATCTTTTGAAAATTGTTGTGTTATGTCTGCGAGTTGGTGAAGGGATATTACATTGTTGCCGTATAACTTAATGTCGTCCATGTACAGAAGGTGTGATATTATAGTATTAGATAACAAACTGTTATTTGGTACTTTTAACCCAGAATTACATTTATTTAAGAGACAAGAAAGAGGATTTAATGCAAGGCAAAACCAAAGGGGACTTAACGCATCTCCTTGGAATATACCTCGCCTTATTGGTATTTCATCAGTCTCTATTGTGTCAATACCTATTCCTACTTTAAGTTTAGTTCTCCAAGATTGCATTGTATATGAGAGGAAATTTATCACCGTTGGGTTAATATTGTAGAGATTTAAAATTTGGATTAACCAACTATGTGGTACAGAATCAAAAGCTTTACGGTAATCATCATACATGGTGCAAATATTTTGTTTCTTTGCATATGCATTTTTCATTATTACCGAATCTATTATAAGCTGTTCCTTACACCCTTGACTACGTTTTCTACATCCTTTCTGTTCCTGGGCAAGTATATTATTGCTAGCTATATGTGTGTCAATGAGTCGTGTAATACATCCGGTGAGTATTTTGTATATAGTTTGTAAGCAAGTTATCGGTCGGTAATTTGCTGGATTATGTGTTTCAATGTTGTCTTTTGGAATCATGAAAGTTCCTTGTGTTATATATTTTGGCATTGAGCTTGGATTTTGAATAAACATATTTAAATACTGATGTAAAAAAGGGTGCATAGAAGTCAGTTTTTTATACCAGTAATTATGAATGTGGTCGGAGCCTGGTGTTTTCCAATTGTGTGTATTTTTCAGCACATTTAAAAATATGTCTACCGGAATATTTGTAAATGTCATTTGTGGCATATTGCATTTATTTTCTGATTGTAATAAAAGCCATTCTGCTTGCGTATTGTGTTGTACAGGGTTAGCCCAAATACTTGACCAATATAGTTTTAGTTCATTTAAGGATGGTAGTGGTTTTCGAAGTGTAGTGTCTAATGTTTGTGTAGTATTGCTTGTTCTTTGATTTAATTGCCTATAAAATAATCTTTCGTTATTTTTGAATTGTATATTTTGTTTTTTCTTCAATGTACAGCTTTCATACCTTCTAAGCCTACTGCTTGTGGCTGAAAGCCTCTGTTTCATGCTGTCTAGATATTGCTCGTTACTTATATTATTTTCCTCATACTGAGAATGAACTTTATATTTTTCTTTAATAGCTACTATGTAAGACATAAGCTTATTATTTCTATTACCTCTAATGTACTGTGTCATTCTACCAATATCCTTTCTAAGCGATTCTTTCTTTTTGTGGAGTCGTTTTTGCCATGGTGGTATATTTGGCTTAATTCGGTACTCCGAATCTTTATTACTTTGTGATTCTCTTATTTTAGTGCCATTGCAGGTAGCTGCAGTGTATGCAGTACAGTATATTAATGTTTGAATTGTGGTAAAATCATGATCAGTGGAGATGTATTGAGGCAAGATATTTTTATCTAAATAACTTACTATAACGGCTAACTTTTTTGAAGTATTCTGTTTTGGAATAAATGGTCTTTGGGTTGGGTCGCTATTTTTGTATTTCTCATATGTCGTTTCAAATGTAAGTTGTATTTTTCTTTGCAATTCTGTAGCAGATTGTATACAGTCTCGTGTTACGTTGTTTGTGCTGCAATTGTTTTCAGTTAAGTTTGTATGTGGGCTATAGTCAGAATCATTTATCAGTAATATGTTGGGTGTAGTACTGTTGTTGCCAACTTCATTATTGCTAGTGTCATTCTCTGCCAATATTGGTAGCAGTGTTTGTTCTACTTCTTTACGGATTTCTTGTATTCTTTCTGCTGTTAGGCGTTTGTTATTAACAATAACTCTTCTTTGATCTGCAATTCTTTGTTCAGATACGTGTGATATTTGTGGGAATTGTGATGTAATGGCAGCATGCAATGGTTCTCGGTAAGCTGTTCTATTTGATTCGCATTGTGTAATTTTAAAGTATTCTCGCATAATAGCTTCATTAATATCATCGGTCCATCGTAGTCTTGAGGAACATGTGCCAGAATTAGATAGAGGCAGAGATTGAGTATTGCTTTGTAATTCTTTTTCTACTTCTTTTCTTATATTATCTAAAGTCTGTTGGGGTAAATAATTATTTCTAATGATGGCTCGTCTTTGGTCACCTATCCTTTGTTTTGATACATTAAAGTTCTTAAATTTGTCTATAAATCTTGCATGTAATAAATCTAGGTAATGAGGCTTAGATTCTAGTTCACTGGTTATAAGATATGTGCGCCAAATAAATTCATTCATTTCAGTAGTCCACTTCTTTCGCACACTGTTATGGCCAGCGGTGGGTGCAATATTTGTAGCGAGTGCCAACTGCACAACATCCTCTGGGTTAGATGAGTTAGATGATGAGGAGCTAGATTTATCTAGCAATTCAAATGAATGTGGTGATGAAGCTATAGATTCGAATAAACTACTAGTGGGTGATGGGGTAAGAGGTGATTCTTGTTGCTGTTTTAATGTTCCAGTTGAATTTTGTGTTCGTCTAGTAGACCTCAGAAAGTACCTTGTATTGTTGTTAATCATCGTCTCCGTTTCCTTATTCCTTATCGTATTAGCACCGTAGTCCGAAAGCAAATCGCGTGTTGTTTGATGGTTTGAGACCGCCACCCGGAGATTCTTCTCTCCCCTGACCCCTCGAGATACTTCCTCACCATCATCAGAGTCCCTCTCAGGGTCCCCGGGCACTTGGGGATATTTTTTTGATTGCATCTTCATTTAAATTTAAATCGGACCTTAAAACTCATCGTGCCTGTCCAAATCACGTGAGTGCGTAGTGAACCTAACTAGAAGGTTAAGCTCTATGAGCGCCACCGTTGGTATACTTGATACATAGTCGCCGGCGCCCTAAGTCAACGTCCTACACTGATGCTGACTGTTCTGTCTCAGCCTCATTAGAATATCCATATTCTTGAGCCATGAGACAGCTTAGGTTAGTGGATATACCGCCACAGACGGTTGCCATTTCCTCGTTTGTTATTTAGCAGGGGGTACCACGAGCAGGTGAGGTTGACTTGGAGTGCTTAGGTGGAAGCGCACTCCCTTACCCCCCTTATTATTATTATTATTATTATTTTTATTAATAAGTGATGATAATCTAACAAAGTATGATGGAGTGGATGTTTTGCCATCCTGACTATCCAAATAACTTAACTGGTCGTAATGGTGTAACTTTACCCTCCAGGAAAGTAATAAATATCGTTTTTTTTATTAAACAGTTATTTTTTTCTGAGAATTCTGAAAAATAGTCATCACTTTTATAGACCTTACTAAATAGAGACAACGTATACACATTCCCAAATTTAATTATTTAATTCCCAAAAACTGTTCTCCTGAATTATTACAAAATCTACATTAAACGTGTTTGTCTTGTCGTCTACAAGTACGTGTATCAATCGTCATCTAACTAATCAGTCAGTCAGAAATTTACGACCGGTTCGGAAAGAAACACTTCTAGCCTGAAAAGAATTACCTACACTTATAATGATGTTTACAAGTAAACTATTTAGTATTTTCGAGACGGCCAGTGTCTTACATAACCTAATAGAAATAACAGGAAAACAGATGTGCTATTAATTTTTCGTATGAAGCCCTGTTTTTATGTGAAAACAATATTTCTGTTCGTTAATTTAGACTTCTGGTGGCTGGAAAAATCATAACCAGCGTTTTTTTAAGGTTTCATTTCATCTGTTTTATTTGAAGAGCTGCGGTGGAAATTGAAATACATCACACATACATCGACGTTGCATAAATGGAAAGATTAGATCATATTATACACTCAAAATAAAACACAATAGTAGAGTAGACACTGCTCTTTTTCTAGTGTTTGCTGTAGCACAGATCAACGAACACTATCTTAAAATTACATAATGACTTTCCTTCTAGCTTCTTACATCAATACAACTACTAGCGACCACAATTATGATTGTTTTACCCTCTTCCAGTATTACTCTGTGGTAATGCTTTGTGCAAGCTGTTTGGGTAGGTACCATCGACCACCAGCAAATATTTAAACAAACTACTATACTTTGTATTGTTATGTTACGGTTTGATGGATGAGTTAATCAGTGTAATAGACAAAAGGGATCCTTACATCTCTAATCCACTAACCACCCTTAGTTCATAAGGGTGGTTAGTGGATTAGAGATGTAAGGAGTGATTAAAATTTCTTACGACGCAAATACTGAGATGACCACCAATCATCAGATGGCCTATTTGCATGTCCGCCTTATCATTTCATGATAACAAGTACAATATTCATACTAACATATTTTGCTAAAAAAACACAAAAAGGTTAATTTTGTTTGCAAAATTTAGTATACTCTTATCCAGCAAAATCATAACTGTCTTTATTTTTCTTGATAGTCCAGTATTAAAATACCCTAAGGGAAATGTGTGGGCCTTATGGAGATTACTGCGAGGGTTGCGGTCCATGCTAACATTACACTATTCACAAGTGCTGTCCGATCTTTCTTAGTGTTAGTTTTTCGTCCAAGTCAAGGCAACTGTATAGAATGGTATGCATAATAATTAACATCGGCTACTGGTTATAATTAGATATAATGCGCGTTACTGGTGCATACCAATGCACCAGTAACGCGCATTATATCTAATTCTCAATAAACATAATATCTTAAACCATCAAAATGTGTTATCACATTATTGAAAAATAAATGTAAATCCAAGATAATATATATGTATAGATAAATATTACAAAAACATACCGGTTAAACATTTAGCATCCTCAATTTTTTAATTCGGTTAAAACCTGATTGAAGTAAATGCGAAAACAGACACAAGTCTTATTTATATACAGGTTGATAAAAAAGCGTGGAGTGAATTTATTTTCATGTAGGTTTTGGATAATTTGATTAAACATACGTTATATTATATCATTTGGTTAATGAAAAAGACCTTAGAACCTTGACTTCTTATTGGAACGACTTTAAGAAGTCAGCTTTGCTTAATATAATTTAGATTGAACCAAGTTAGCCCAGAGATTAGTATTTTAAATCTAACCTAAGATAGCAAGTTCAAATCCCGGCAAGCAATGACTTTGCATAGTACTTGGTGGTAGGACTTAAAGCCACACATTATATTCTACCGCCAAACTGCAATATTTAGTATTATTGTTATCGGGTTTGAAGGATAAGTGAGCCAGTGTAACTACAAGGATATAACAACTTTGTTACCAAGGTTACATAGGCGATGTAAGAAGTATTTTAAATTTCATAGTAAATTTCCATCAGAGTGGCCACTTACCACCTTACAAATGTTATAAAAAAAATCATTTGTATATACAATTCATTTTGTGGTAGGAGTAAGGAGATAAAACCTGCAGTGTAACCTTTACAGGCTTTTGCTCCATGAAAGATTGCTGTAGTTGAGAAAATCCATACACAGCATCTTAGTTACAGGAAAAGGAAAACGTAACGGTTTCTGATTACATTTCTCAGTAAGATGAAACTAATTCGATAAGAATACAAATCGCTAATGAAAGTAAATGAAGGTTAGGATAAAATAATCATACCCTTACGAAACTATTATTATATATACTTGGTGGTAGGGCTTTGTGCAAGCCCGTCTGGGTAGGCACCACCCACTCATCAGATATTCTACCGCCAAACAGCATTACTCACTATAATTGTGTTCCGGTTTGAAGGGTGAGTGAGCCAGTGTAACTACAGGCACAAGGGACGTAACATCTTAGTTCCCAATGTAAGATGCAAGGAATGGTTAATATTTCTTACAACGTCATTGTCTATGGGCGTTGGTGACCACTTACCATCAGATGGCTCATTTGCTAGTCCGCCTACCGATAACATAACAAATAAAAAATGAATTCAATTAATTGCAACCGCGGCATTGTCCGCATGGACTACCGTCGTTAATGTAAGTTAATTTTGGTAATTACTCTCTGCTGAATTTATTTCAGATACATTCCGCGGTCCATCTTTGCAAATATTCGCATTTATAATATTAGTAAGATGAGAAACAATTGTTTAATAATAGAGCTTATAAAATAGTTATTATTTTAATTATTAAAATATATTCCATACATTCATAAAAACGACCAAATCGGCGATGTTTAGTTCGATTTTATCTTTTCCTTATTATTAATCTGTTAGTCAATTTATATCATCATATACTTGTATGTGTAATTTCAACGATTGATTTCGTACGATATAACATTTCACACTTTAATGTTCCATTTAAGTAACTATATATACAATTAAATAGATGTGTTTGTCTGTAATATCATTGTAAACAAAACGCACACAAACATCTTAAAATTTATAACTTTCAAAATAGAAATTTATAATTGATAATCTTTTAAGACCGATCAACAAGATATTAATTTTCGTTTTGTTGGTCAGAATTTACATTTTTTTTTCGTTACACATAGAATGGAAAAATTTGAACCAAACTAGCACAACAGATTAGCGCCAATATCTCAAATCATGGTAAATCCCCGTAGGAGATTTATTAGTTGTAAATTTTGAAGTTGAAATGATACTAGAGCAGAACTAACGGCTTTCAACGGGCTCTTCAAGACGTGTCAGTAAAAGTAGTAAAGCAACCGCCAATAAATGTCCCAGTGCTGGGCTAACATCTCCTCTCCTTTTATGAGAAGGAAAAAAAAATAGTTCTTCTCTTGGGTCTGCGTGTTTGTGGTACCGTCGTAATTCTGATCTGCCATAACAGAAGTGCTTTAGCTACTTACATTGGGATCAGAGTAATGTATGTGATGTTGGCAATATTTATTTATTTACGTATATATTGAATAATTAAGATGAACGTAATGTTCAAAATCGCCTGATATCCAATCCAATCTATCTACAATACTATATTTCTTGATATAGGTTAAGGCTGACATATAAACGAAGTCCTTATGATTACCATATTCGGGTATGAATTATCCGAGACGACTTTGATAAATTATCTAGTAAAGGCATGACCTTAGTTAGATATGTTATATTACCTCGAAATCAATAGCAAACACCGAATAGAAGCGCTGCTTACACTTTATTGCATAAGAAAACCGTTTCATGACCTACTGCTTTGTAAAGTAGGTACTTTCATGCGTCATCAAGAGTGAAAGAACATAACAGTGACATCAATGCCATCGCGCACGAAGACATTTAGCAAGACTTATCATGGTTTCTTTACCAGCACACGTATTCTCCTTCTCTCATAACCTGGTTTCCTTCAAACGAGGCGTGCAGAGGCAGACCGCCATGGCGAAGGACTCCACTGCCACTTATCATCAGGTGGAGTGGAGTCATATGGCTACCCGGAAAATATAAAAAATCGTAGAAAGAGAAGTTTATTTTTAATAACACGTGTTTTAACTAACAAAAAAGTAGGCTAATGCCCTCCTAAACTATTTCGGCCACGGTATCTCATCTCAAGACAATATAGTGCATGTGTGTGCGTAAACACAGGTACACTCTCCGCTACTGACAATTGACTGCATAGATACTCTAAACCTACTTCTAATTTACAGTAAACCAAAATTATTATTGAACATTTTTGAAGAAAAAGCTTAAAGTTTATTCCACCACGCTCTAATGCGAGTTGATGGATACATGTGGCATTATTGAAACTCTTATAAACATTCGCGAATATTAAGAATATTAGCATTAGCAGCCCGTAAATGTCCCACTGCTGGGATAAAGGCCTCCTCTCCCTTTGAGGAGAAGAGCATATTCCACCACGCTGCTCCAATGCGGGTTGGCGGAATACACATGTGGCAGAATTTCGTTGAAATTAGACACATGCAGGTTTCCTCACGATGTTTTCCTTCACCGCCGAGCACGAGATGAATTATAAACAAAATATCTCTGAAGTATTAAATGCGGATTCATCTCAAGCGGTATATTAAGTTTAAAGCTATAAAGTGAAGCTTTCAAAGTTTTAGCTCGAAGACTCATAAGCTGGGAAGATCTTTATTTTATAATCTTAAGCTGTTTAGAGTATTAACTTAAAACTTTAGAAATTAAACCAATATGAAACAAACTAATTCTGTAAATGTGAACTAAAATAAACGAAGTGTAAATTATATTTAAAATAAAATAAGAAATGCGTGTACCACCTGATAGTAAGTGGTCATGACTGCCTATTATACAAATGTAAGGTAAATTAAGTATTTCTATATATTATACGTCACCATCCACAGCAATAGTTAATTATACATTTAAGTATTTAAATATGTTTGTTAAGAGTTTAACCCGCAGTCTTTGGTTGAAATCTAATCTTACCTGGGCTAAATTTGGAATGTACAGCTTATATAAATCTTTAATTCTGAAACTCAATATTCTTTAAGATACGGCGCAGATTATTTAATATAAAACAATTGTTTCTATATTTTTTAAAACAAGGTACCTTGAAGGTATGCCTTTGTAGAATCACGTCTAGGTAGATACCACCAACTTATCAGATAATTTACCGCCAAATAGCCGTACTTAATATTGGGCCGACGAGTTCTCGAATGGCGACCATGGACCGCAAGAGGCAGCGTGGGTAGGTCCCCCACAAGGTGGTCCGACGACCTGGTGAAGGTCGCGGGAAGCCGCTGGTTGCGGGCTGCACAGGACCGGCGGTTGTGACGCTCTTTGGGAGAGGCCTATGTCCAGCAGTGGACGTCCTTCGGCTGACATGATGATGACGATGAATATTGTTGTATTCCGGTCGAAAGGGTGAGTCTGGGTGATAATATTTTAGCCCGAAGTTGATAACACTTTGGCTATATAAATAATTCTAAATATTTCTTACAGGTGAGCCGAGATGGCCCAGTGGTTAGAACGCTTGCATCTTAACCTATGATTGTGGATTCAAACCCAGGCAAGCACCAGTGAATTTTCATGTGCTTAATTTGTATTTATAATTCATCTCGTACTCGACAGAAAACATCGTGAGGAAAGCTGAATGTTTACCTACCAAGTATTATTGAAGCAGCGTGGTGGAATAAGCTCCAAACCTCTTTCTTCCCTTGTCCTCAAAGCTCTCTTTGAGGAAGCCTTAACCCAGCAGTTAGAAATAAACAGGCTGTTACTGTACTTCTTACAGCGCCACTTTCTATGATCGTTGTTAACCTCTTACCATCAGGTCTAATGAATTCTTAGCTAAACAAAATATATTTTGATTTGAAATGCCCAGTACTACAAAACGAGAACTTCATGGGCAAAGATCTATTATGTGTAATGTCGATGTATCTTCGTTAACAATAACGAGAGGTGTTGTGGGACACATCACATGTTTTAATGAACGGAAACGATACAATAAATTAACAAGCTTCGAAAAGAATTAATAGGCTATATGACAATGCGAAAAATAAAGTGAGTTAAAAATGGTTATTTATTAACGAAAGTTGAAAACAATAATTAATTAATTCAAAAATCCATACATAAAAATTCATTTTATTTAGACGTTTGTCACGTGACACAAAACAGTCCTAGTTGGTCGTGCTTATGATGACGTCACTTGCTTGTTAACCTCGTTTGCATACTGTGTGTGGATTATATGTGCCACAGATAACAATATAGGCAAGTGACGTCACAGTACCCATTGCAGCGCCATATTGTGAAAGTAGCGTTTTCGCGCGCCATTTAAATATTGAATTTTTAATTTGATATTTTTCAGCAAATATGTACTAGAATTAAAAAACACAACTTATACTGGGTTGAAAATAAGTGTAAATAAACTGTACTAATATTGTAAATCTTTCTGTTGCTCTTTCCCAGCTAAACCACTGAACCGAATTTGATGAAATTTGTTATGACGGATGCTTGAATTTCAAGGAAGGATATCGGCTTATATATAAGGTTTCTTTTTTGCCTAACATCTGACGACGGGCGACTAAAATGCGAACGAAGTCACGACCAATAATTAGTATGATATAAGACAATCCAATAGATGTAAGAGGAGGGTCGCCTTTTTATTAGGTATTTACGTAAGCCACGTAAATTTCTTATATATATCGTAATTTTCAAATCTCTTTAATTCATGTAAGCAATTCAATTTAAGTCGCCGTGATACAGGGTTATATTTAAAACGACCACCGGTTTGAGAAGAATCAGCAAGAAACTGAGTATACCCTTTGGTTATTATAGATAAACACAATTCGCCTAGAAATTCGAAAGTCACAGATTAAATCCTGACCCCTTGAACTGAATTGTTGACCCTTAATTCTAAAATAATATTCTATGTTTGTAGTCAAGTAACGGTATGAAGGTGAGTAATGTCTTTCATACTATTTTAATAAACACAATTATATGTATTCCGTTAGTATAATCTCAACCCTTTCAGTGTAACTGGCTTCAATTATTGCTTTTCTAAATAATTATAAAAAAAAATAAGTACATGGATACACAAGTGTATTAGTTTTTCAGTAATTATAACTAAATGATTCTGACTGAGATAGACATTACCAATATGCGACACAAAATTGTTGAAATTAATTTATTAAAAAAAAATTGACTCAATTTATTTCGCACTTGATTGATGAAAAACGTTTTTGGAACGAAGTTCCTTATCGCGCGTTGTGAAAGGGGGCTAGACGGAAAAAATTCTCACGAAAAATTGTAACGACACTTTTTGCTATTGTAAGCGGCCCGGCGTGCGCATGTTTCTCTGTTTGTCTCTCTCTCTCTCTCTTATAGAAAGCAAGCCAGATATTTTCATTTATATTTCGCATTGAACAGTGTGTTGTCGCGACGATTATTTTTGTTGAGTGTATACAAGGTTTTTGTACATAATAAATAATAATAATAATGAATCCTGACAGTGTTTCTGCAGAAGTTTCGGATATTGCTGATGGAGTTAGGTAAGTAGAGATTTCATACAGACATACATTCTTTTGTATTTTTAGCAAGTACGTATTATATCCTCTTTTTATTATTGTGCTAACCAAGTCATATGCATCAATAATAATAAATAATTTTAATAAATTCAAAAGAAAACCATATTTTAATATTACAATACAGAACGTATGTATTTAGCAAGCCGTGCGTGTTCAAACCTGTACGCTGTTGCGTTAACAAAGTCGAGAGAGTAAATATATATATAAATGTTTCGGTGTGTGTATGTATATGTACAATTTTTTTGCTTTTTTATTTCAATAGCGAATCAACTAAAGCATCGACTACTGAGGTACAAACTATAACACCAGGGAAAAGGAAAAAGACAAATGCACAAAGATGTAGAGAATATCGTGAGAGAAAGAAATTACGAAATACATTGGTACAAAACCTTATTGCAGAGAGATCAGAGGAATGTAGTGAGACTGATCAATCATCAGCCAAAAAACCTAAAACTAATGCAGAAAGAAGAAAAAAACATTATGAAGCGCAGAAATTAAAGAAACAAAAATGTAAAAAAACACCTAAAACTGATAAACAAAGGAGTAAAGAATGTTACGATAGGAAAAAGAAATTTCAGGCTTTAAACACTTTAAATCAATCATTCAGATGCGTAAGTATGATTTCTTTTTTATCTTTCTAGAACTTCGTTCCATCCGGGTGTCCCTTGACACCTCTCAACTATTTTGATGTTTTTTTAAGTTTCTATCAAATTAAACTAGTTTTTGATAAAATCTTAACAACGTTAAATTATCTTGATTACGTAAACTAACAAGAGTGTACTAATAAAAATAGTTGCTAAAATGAGGCGTTTTTTTTTGGATTGGAATGCACTCGCTGTTGAGATGAGAGATGAGATGATCGTGCACGAGAAATAAATGTAAAACCAATTTCAATGTCGTCTTCAAAACTCAACGTTGATTTAGTTTAAGGGATAATAAGAGCATTAGTTTGATTAGATTAACATAAATTGAGAATAAAATATACACAAGCATTCAAAGAACTCAACAGCCGATGACAAATAAATAGCGTAAACAAACACACTAAGACACACAACTTGAGAAGACTTATACTTCAGAGAAGGTATGATATATTCCACCACACTGCTCTGATGTCGAAACAAACTCCGCGCATTCTTATCATCTTCGTATTAAGAGTGTTATAAGCCTATTTGTCTAGTACTAGTTATGTCATTTTAACATAAGATTTAATTATTTTTTTATTATGCAAAGTAAAATATCTTGCCACCAAAATATATAAAATATAACAAAAGAACAACCGTGTCACGATGAAAATTTTATACGAAATATATTTTTTATAAATTATACGCAGGCGAAGGTGGGATTGATAAAGCCAGTACAACTATTTTATCAAAATTAATTATTGGTTACTATATACAAGAAACGAACAATGCGTTCTACTAAAATACGAAGAGTAATTTGGAATCATCGGAAACATCAGACTACAAAAGTAAAATATAGGATACATCTGTATTCTATAGATACTTGTGTTGTGTTATAAAATAAACGTCAATTATAAAAAACAACATATAACAGAAACGAATCGAATTTTGAATATAACAGTGCTTTACATTTTATACACTTTGGTATACAATAAAAACTCTGCTAATGATATTTTTATAGAAAAGATTTTAAGATAAAAAAGTTATCTTTTATGTTTGTTAAATGGCGCCTCGTTCTATTGATAAAGTTAAACAAAACATTAACGTTTATCTTAAATTGTAATAAATAAACAATGTTTATTGAGGATAGTGTTATATTTAAAGATTAAATACATATAAATAATTTAATACAAAATAAACATAAAATAACGAATTAATTGATAACTTCGTGAAACTTTTTAAATTGAATTAGTTTATAAACTGAATACTCCGAAAACAAACATTGTCTTGTTGTTTAATTAAATAAATTACGTCTTCGGGAAAAACTCGAAACAAATATTTTTTAATGATACAACATTTGTTTAATTAATTTGACGCAAATAAAAATGTGTCGAGTGATTATGAAATCGATTTTTAAAGACTTGTAGACTTGTTTATCTGTAAACAAATTAATCGATTCATTAATAAGAATGACACTTTCAATAAACTATCGTAATAAATATCAAAAAAATTTGAATAATTTTATTACTTTATTTAATTGTATTACATATATAAATTTATTTTGTATGTATTTTGGTGAATATATAATGTACGAAAAATTCCTTGTACGGCAGATTCACAGTTACCTTACGCCAATATTTTATTATCGAACCCTTTTATTGTATTTGGGTGTTGTATTTCGTTATTCAACATTAATAAATGTTATTATCATTTGTGATAACTGCTGAGCTTCGTCTCTGTTAGCATCTTGCTGCCCATTAATTTCGCTGAAAGTGAAAGTTTGGCTCCAAATTAGACCAACACATCGGTCGTGTGTGTCCTAATAATTTTTCTGGCTTTAGTTATCATCAAATAAATAAAATATTTAAACAATCAAAGGTTAAGCACGTCGTATATATGTCGCAGGTAACTGTTTAAATTACCTGCCAACGGAAGAAGAATTGGCTGAGTGATAGGCTGCTGGTTAAACAGCGCCGTTTAGTAAAGTGGCTGGGCGTTTCATAGGATGACGAATTAAAGTAGTTGCCTGCGACATATACATGTAAAAACATGAATACGACATTTCGCTTGGAGATTACAATATATATATATACATTGGCTGTTAAAATTGACATAGATCGTTCGATAAGTGCTTTTACGAGCGATTGTCTTCAGAGTGCTTGAGCCTCAGGCATCAATTATGTTAATAGTATGGATTGTTTATATTTATCAGTCCTTGGTTCAAATCTCTAGTCGGGGCAATAAATCTTAATTGAGTTTTTTGTAATTCTCAGAAGTAGTAGTCGAATGTTGACAGTTCTTTTAACACGGATGCCTCAATATACGTAAATATGTTACATTCTGACCGATCTCTTTGCTGTCTTATCGATTGTTGAGAGGAGAGTTCTTATTTAAATAGGAAGGCGAACGGTCAAGTTTACAACTTGATGGTAAACGATCACCACTTAGAGATTGACGCTGTAAGATATATTGACCAGTCCTTACCACCACCAATGTGCCACTTACCTTGGGAATTAACATTTTATATCTAGCTCACTCACCCTTCCACACAGAACATAAAAATAATGGATAGGTCATACCCAGACGGTCCCACCAAGGGTCCTTTAGGGCATTTATAAAATATAACACTTGTAAGATTTAATATATAATGTGTCAAATAGCCTATCAATATATTTGAATAAACATTATTCTCTTTATAAAAGAATCTGCAATAATAATGTTACACTATAAATATTATTTTATAGTTTTATTCTGATAATTGGTTATACTTAACGTAAACATTACATATAATTGCAAGTTAATCACCGTAATTATACACATTTAAGAAGAACCTGATGACGTCGTCATTTGCATAGAATTTTCCATAATAAATGTCGTAACTGACTTAAACGCACTAATGAAATAGAATCTTACTGCTATAGAATTAAAGTAGATAATAAAATAGCAACATATGAAAGGTTCTAGTCATCGAAATGACGAGAATGCTCAACCATTTTGCGGATGCTCATACCTTATAAGTTAGAAAAGTACGTAAGTACCTATGTCGTTGTGCGTCATTTACATACCTAAAAAGTAATTTAAAATATATCACTATAAATAAATTGCAATACATTCCTTGCCCATATATTTTAAAACTAATTTCTATATCAGTGTCAGAGGATTTAAAGGTCTTGTCCATATTAAGTGAACCTTCTACTATCCATTTCAGAAATAATTACATTGTTACACCTTTTTGTTGTAAGATAGCAATTATATTGTAGTTTAAAATTAATTTATTTTTTATTTCATTTAGTCAAAATCAAAATATACTTTATTCAAGTAGGCTTTTACAAAGATTCAAAAACGCTTCATTGTGAAGTTTACTTGAATAAAATTGATTTAATTTGATTTGACAACTTTTAAATCGTCATTTTACCAACTATATTAAGTGAAGCTACCACCGATTCGGAATGTAGATTCTACCGAGAAGAACCGGCAAGAAATTCAGTAGTTACTGTTTTTCAACATCCTACGTCTTTCTTATTTGTAATTTATCATCACCTTATGAGATGAATATTCAAATGCGCTGAAACGACTGTATTCTACTCATTAACGAATTCTTAACACTGATTTCTATAGGTTGACTTCCATACAATTTTTTAAGTTCAATCCTCTTATGAATTAAAAAAAAAATATTATCATATTTCTATCATCAGAAATAACGAACTTCCATACAAAACTATCATCAACATCCCCCATTTAACCAACTTAATTTTGAAAAAACATCTTTTGTGCTCAACTGTATTCCATAAATTCCATAAAGAATTCCTGTACAAAATTTCATTGCTTTACTCTCTTTGTGTGTGTTTTTGTGCAAGTCTGTTCAATAAAACCTTCATTTAGACTCTCCATGTCTTATGGAAAAAAAATAAATTTAAGTAATAATAAACTTGCTTAAATACACAAAGATATATTTTATTCAACATTCATCACAGGAACTAAAATCTCTCTAACGACCTCCGTGGTCGAGTAGTGCATATACCGGTTTTCATGGGTATGCCACTCCGAGGTCCCGGGTTCGATTCCCTGCCGAGTCGATCTAGAAAAAGTTCATTAGTTTTCTATGTTGTCCTGGGGTTGGGTGTTTGTGGTACCATCGTTACTTCTAATTTTCTATAACACAAGTGCTTTAGCTACTTACATTAGGATTAGCGTAATGTATGTTATGTTGTCCAATATTTATTTATTTATATTTATTTAAAATTTGTACAGAACCTGCAATTACAGCTCGGTTCAGAATAGACGGGGGTCAAACTAGGTCCTATAAAATTTCCATTGATTATCACTAAACAGCTTATTCGCACAATGTCAGAGCGTGTTTTGACGTCATTATTAACTTGAAAATGGCTAAACAACACGATCACGTCACTACCGAACGACGTCCAAAACCGGATACGGCTTTCTTGTTTTCAAAGCGGCATTCCATATTTAAATTATTGTTTTTTTGTATTGACTTCATCAATTAATGGAAATCATTTATTTATAACCTATAGAAAACTTTACTTAAATCAAGACCGATTTTTTATGTCTTTGTTAGTTTAGTTGTCTTTCTATTTATGATTTAATTCACTTGACGGCAGGAATTTATTTGACCGACTGAGTAGGTACCACTAACTAATCACATATTCCCCGAACAAACCATAGTAATCTGTATCGTTGTGTTCCAGTATGAAAGACAAATGAGCCAGTACCACTAACACAAGATACATAACATCTTCTTTCCTAGGGTTAATGGCACGCCAGTGATTTTTCATTAACAATTCCTTAGAATTGAGATTGTCGCGAGTGGTCGCCCCTATCACGTCGGGTTGCCAATGACTCTGTATAATTGTATTTTTAGATGTTAAAAAGTGTAACTACTGAGTTTCTTGCCGGTTCTTCTCGGTAGAATCTACATTCCGAATCGGTGGTAGCTTTACTTTAAATAGTTTGTTAAATGACGATTCGTTAGTGCTTGTAAAAGCCTATTTGTATTAAAGTACCTATATTTTGATTTCAAAGTCAAAGTCAAAAATCTTTATTCAATACAGAAGTGTTTACTTGCTTATTGATTGTCAAAAATCTACCACCGGCTCGGAATTTAGCACCTCGGACCTGAGAAGAACCGGCGAAAGAAACTCAGCGGGATATATATATTTAACTCAGCGGGATATTTGTTCGGATTTTAATATTTTTTACAGTGCCATTATCTAATTTATTTTTACTTTATATAAAAATAAGAGCGTGTAAATATCCCACTGCTGGGCTAAGTCTCCTCTCCCTTTACGGAGAAGGTTTGGAGCTGATTCCACCACGCAGCTCTATGAATTTAATTAATTTGACACATGCATGTTCATCTTCATCATGTTTTTCTTCACTTCTTGAAATTAGGAACATATATTAAGACCATGAAAATTCTTGCTACTATTTTTCAGTTATATATTTAATGTTTTGGACATGAAACAAAAAAAACAGAAATAACTGCGATAAAAACAGAAATAATTGCGAAGTCCTCCTAAAGTTATTAATAAAAGCGTTAATAAATACATGCTCTTTATTAATAATGCTTTTTTATATCTAAACAAATGGTTAAATAAATAATATATAATAAAATAAATAAATAAATAAATTTCAATCGGACCAAGAAACACTGTATGATTCGCTTTTCGTCATTCATTTTTCGTTAATATAAGACCATTTTAATTAAAAAGTATTAATAATTTCATTTTTACACTAAGTATCAGTTTGGATAATTTATATTTGTAATCAAGAAACCTCAAAGATATTTATAATAGTATCGAAATATAAATACTTTCTCGAAAAGAATAGCTACTAGTTAAATTAAGAGAATTACTTACTTACTAATGTAAGCACTTAAAAAGGTACTAAAATTGCTTCATATCTACGAGTTCCCACCACCGCAGCGTTTTTAGAATGTTTTCTGTAATTAATGCAAATTAGTGCAGCGGCAGATATAGAGCTTCAATTAAAAAATCACACGTTTTAATTAAAATTTTATTTGTTGGAAAAAATGATTGTATATTTTAAGTTAGTTGAATAACTAGAATATTTTTCAAATACACTTTTTTTGGCTGATGATGATGTTCACCACCGCCACCAGTGTAAGGACATTTGCGATTCCATAAAGAAATCCAAAAAAAAAAATACATAATAATTTGTTATGAGAATTAATTGCATGAGTATAATACATAATAATAAACATATTATATTTCCATTATACAATAACAGCATTAATAATAATAAGGTAATGTAAACTAATTATTGTTTAACTATTATCCTTGTATTGTTAATTAAAATGTTGCATCCATAAATAGCATTTTACTTGTTAGCATAATAGATAATAAAGTACAAAAATATTGTTATTACAAGCATTATATTTATATTTTATAAGAGCCGAGATGGCCCAGTGGTTAGAACGCGTGCATCTTAACCGATGATTTCGGGTTCAAACCCAGGCAGGCACCACTGAATTTTCATGTGCTTAATTTGGGTTTATAATTCATATCGTGCTCGGCGGTGAAGGAAAACATCGTGAGGAAACCTGCATGTGTCTAATTTCAACGAAATTCTGCCACATGTGTATTCCGCCAACCCGCATTGGAGCAGCGTGGTGGAATATGCTCCAAACCTTCTCCTCAAAGGGAGAGGAGGCCTTTAGCCCAGCAGTGAGAAAATTTACAGGCTGCTAATGCTAATGCATATATGCAAATGCAATGCATAATAATAATGTAATGCATAATAATAATGCATGCTAAAAAAATGCAAGCATTCGTTTTATTTGAATTCTGATATATGTGAATCAAATCTTACTACTGATTTTTTAAATTTTCTCCCCTTTTACTAACTTAAAATGTATTTCGATTTCAAATATCCGATTTTTGTTTCGCTTACGATTACGGAGCTCCGTAACACCCCTGCTTATAACGATAATGATACGTTGCCGATTTTATTCCTATCGATTCGGACTATTACTTACAAATAATTTATCTCGGCTTAATCATAACTGAAGATTAATTCTACATATGTTGGTTATGACTTCGATGGTGATTACGGTTACACGCAATTTTTCCAGCTTAAGTGACAATTGCTTGTGATTGTGTATAAAATATATAACAATAATAAGATATAGAACTCATTACATCAGCATAAATCATTCGCTCAAATTAATAATTAAAATCGTGGAGAAATTTCTGGTAAAATCGCGCCCACACGGCGAGGACACGAAGAACATTTTAACTGGTCAAAAAATACTGTTTTTATAATTGTTTGAGACCCGTATTACTATTCTTTCTTTCTTCTTGTTGTTCTCAGGTCAGGGTATTTTCTTTAGTTGGGTAGTGTTTAATTTGACTATCCATAAGTAAGTGTAATGCTTCCATATCGAATAAAGGAATTTGAGTTTGAGTTTGAATTGAGTTTATAATAATATAATACAAAGTTCTTAAACGAATTAAAATGTTATGTTTAATTGCAATATTGTAACAACACAAAAACTATCGAAAAAGAATGTGAACATAAAATTATTTTAAAAAAGTATCTAGGTAGTAATTTTTAATTATTATTTTTTCGAAAGGAGATTACCAAGTTGTTCTTTTAGTTCATAGACAGTGGCCACAAAAGAAGCAAAACGTTAAACTGAAAATGCACCTCAGATTATTACGACCCTTAAAACCCGTACGCGTCGTGTAATAAGTCTCGTTCACTCAGCCTTCTAATCAGATAATTTAATTATTAGTACGGTAAATGGTTACTACCATTCGCTCTTATTTTTTATCGATTAAGATATTATCAATAAGGTACACTGTCCAAAGATCTTCCTCTTGTCATCTACAGTTATCTTTGGGGGAGGGGCTTCGTGCAATCGCGGCTTTGTAGGTACCAACTTATCATATAGGTATTCTACCGGTAAGCAGTAATTCTTAGTATTGTTGTATTCCAGTATGAAAAGTGAGTAAGCCATTAAAACTACAGGCACAAGGGATATAAAATATCAGTTCCCAAGTTTAGTGGTGCATTGGCGATGTAGAAATTGTTATAATTTCTTATTTTGCCAATGTTTATACCAATAGTGACCAATAAAAAACATGTGGTCCATCATTAGAGTACACTATTTATATTACCGAGTTTTATTAACAATAAATCCATTACATTATAATGCTAAACCTACTTTCCGCTCCAATATTATACAAATCCATTAATATATTAACCTTAGCTACATGTAATAAACAAAGGAATATAATATAAAACTATATCTTTTAGTTTAAAATAAGAATAATTCGCAGACTAGTTTATACTTGACCTTATAGTTTCGCAAGCGATATCGAGCCTTCCCCCAACCGACCACGCCACCACACTCGCTCAAACAACGTCACACGGCACGCACGAAGCGTTACCAGTAAACATGTTTCCAAATCCGTTCGACAGAAAACATTCAACAATAAGACAAGTGTTCGACAGATTTTTAGACGGGAACAGGAGTGTGCATAAAAATGCATTGTCAAGAAAAGATAGCAAGTGTAGCAACAATTCGTCTTGTTCGAATTCGTCAAATTCGAGTCGTAAAATTTTCGGTGGATTTTCGATTCGCTTCAAGTGAATCCGTTTTTGTTCGTCGTAAACCTGGTCCGAAATGTATTTCGCAACTAAACTTTTGGTAAGTCTTATTATAATATTTTTATTATATATAATTCTAGTGTATATTAATAGTCTATTTCAATGTGTTTTTTATCTTCGAATAATAATAATAATATCACTACAATTAGGTATTAATGATCGTTTTTATAGCGTTTTCAAGTATGATTATTTTGAACATATATTTAGTATAGACTTAAGTGTAACTATTCTATAAGGGCGAACAATAAACTTAAAGTAAAAAAAGCGCCTAATCGAAAAGTAATATGCAACATTTACTAAATAAAATTATAACATTTAATAAATAAAGTACAAATATTAGTATTATAGTATAAAGCGGTTCTTTAGCTATACAATGTTTTGTCTTGCTCTTACAAATATTAAATTACTGATGGTAGAAAGAGTAAGTAATTTATGCGCTATACAACGTTTATTACTAAGACCGATAATGTTTTTAAGTTATAAAGTATATACGAATCAAAAGGGCGTATACGATTTTCAACTCTATAAACTCGTACTGAACGTCGTATGTTAACTTTGTCTGTGATTGTTATTTCGTGATTATGGTGTAAATAAATAGTCATTATTGTTAGTATGTATATTCGTGTCCTGTCAACTCCGCTCGCCTAAACGAGGAGTATCTAAAGCCTATTCCAACCACAATAGGACAAAAGCCAAATAAACAACGCTTGATTTCAAAATGGCGCGATATCATTGGTCGAGAGCTGCAACAATCTGTGATAGTGATTATGAATTTGCGAAAAAAATAGGTTTTGAACGTCGACTTGAATTAGTAGTATATGGATAATTGTAATGTTATTCCTATGAAAATGATATTTCTATGAAATTATCAAAAATCGGTATGATCAATGTCACCGTGTGGTCACTGTTGTGCGAGCATATGGGCCACCTGATGGTAAGTGGTCACCACCGCCCATAGACAAAGCCGCTGTAAGAAATATTAACCATTCCTTACATCACCTATGCGCCACCAACCTTGGGAACTAAGATGTTATGTCCCTTGTGCCTGTGATTACACTGGCTCACTCACCCTTCTAACCGGAACACAACAATACAGTGTACTGTTATTTGGCGGTAGAATATCTGATGAGTGGGTGGTACCTACCCAGACGGGCTTGCACAAAGCCCTACCACCAAGTAAATTATAATAAAACTCATCCATTAATTCGCACGAACTAATTTTTTTACTAAATCTCCAAAATTTTAAATGTAAAACATTTGTATCCATAAGGTTGTAAAAATATTAGTATATGTATTTGACAACACTTTGTGAATGAATTGAGCCGAGATAGCCCAGTGGTTAGAACGCGTGGATCTTAACCGATGATTACGGATTCAAACCCAGGCAAGCACCACTGAATTTTCATGTGCTTAATTTGTGTTCATCATCTCGTACTCGGCGGTAAAGGAAAACATCGTGAGGAAACCTGCATGTGTCTTATTTCAACGTAATTCTGCTACATGTGAATTCCACCAACCTGCATTGGAGCAGCGTGGTGGAATATGCTCCAAAACCTACCTCTCAAAGGGAGAGCAGCAGTGGGAAATTTACAGGTTGTTAATGTACATATGTAATGTTGTCAATGAATCGTTCTTTGTAAATTAAATGAACTCCCGACTATTTCTTCATGATATTGATAATTGTTATTTGTAAACAGTTACAAATACTAGAACATTCGCTAAGTTTCGTTCACCCGTTCTCCTAGGCCCGGATATTTCTTTTTCCGCACTGGTTGTAGTTTTTACTTTATATACCAGTAACTAACTGTGATGCTGTCTTATTGAATAAATTTGTTTTTGATTTTATCAACTATACATTTCCATTGACATCAAGTTTATAATAATTTGCTGAATCATATTAGTCGTCGTATATGTTTAGCTTAATTTAAATCCCATCAAAAACATAAATGTAAAAATGAGAGCCAAGTTAAATATTATGATATATACCTTGGTTGTTGACTTCAACGACAAAAGAAGTGAGATCTAAATTTGTGCCAAGTTAAATAGTCCTTTCTGAAATTTATTTATAACTACATAAATATCATTTCTTCTTATAACTTGGGATAATATATTGTTGCCTAAGGTCTGACTTGGCTAGTTCCCATATACGAATTATATTATAGCCTTCGTAAGTTCTAAGCCTTTACAAATGAATTATAAACACAAATTAAGCATGCAAATATTCAATAGTACTTGTCTAGATATGAACTCGCAATATCTGGTTAAGATTCATGTTTTCTAGTGACTGGACCATCGCAGCTCTTAATGTACGTTAATACTAACTAAGCAATACTGAGCTGTCCTCCATTCTATTAGATGTTCTGAATTATAATTTGTTATTCTAAACACAAACTACAAGTTGTGTTTATAAGCATATAAGAACTAGCCAAGTCAGACCTTAGGCAACAATATATTATCCCAAGTTATAAGAAGAAATGATATTTATGTAGTTATAAATAAATTTCAGAAAGGACTATTTAACTTGGCACAAATTTAGATCTCACTTCTTTTGTCGTTGAAGTCAACAACCAAGGTATATATCATAATATTTAACTTGGCTCTCATTTTTACATTTATGTTTTTGATGGGATATCACTACTTTTTGTATATAAATTATTAGTAGGTACTTATTAATAACAAAATTAATACCAAATGGTTTTTGTTAAGCTATTCTATTTTCCTACGTTTACGGGGTAAAATTGTCTTTTTTTTTATACGTTCTTATTTTTCTTGTAGGTACCTCTGAAATGTTCGAGTGAATTGCCCATTCAGTGTCCGGATTTTTTTTACGCGTTTTCTGTTTATACTTAATTTGGCCAAGTAGGGGTGGTAATACGTGCGCAGACGGTTGTACTCTACAATAGAGTTCTCTTGTGTTTTAATTTGACTTGGACCTAAATTGATAAGATGTACTCCATCTAAGGTTTTAACTCTGGAGAGGCCAACGTAAGCCTGCTCTTTACTTAATATAGAGGAGCCTATGTCGAAAAGAGCACCGTCAAGGCGAAGGCCTTGTGATTTGTGTATAGTAGTAGAATATGCTAAGCAAATAGAGAATTGTTTCTTTTGAACATATCTGTACATTACTTAATATCTGTAACTTGGTTTGGCTTCTAGTTCGCAAATTAAATTATGTTTAAATTGAATTGTTATTTTACGTGCACTATTGCTGTTGTCGACGTCCTCAATGTACTTTCTCTATTTTTCCATTGGACCCATTCACCAGTCCTTTGCTGACATCAGCATGCTCGCTCGATACTGTTCTTCCAAGCAATAAGGATCCCCGTTTGTAGCGCTAGAGTACAAACTTAAGTCATTCCTGTTACGATATACATACTCTACTACAGTCTCACGAAACCTATTTTATTGTTGTATACTAGTATACTCAAACAAAATATATGCAGTCGAATAGACTAGGCAGCTTCCATCGGAAGGCATTGAAATAATTCTTATGAGCGTGGTTGCCACTCGCTCAGACATGTCCGCGTTAAGGTTTAATCGCAACGCTCCTTTCCCGCTGCTCTGGCGTCGCATCGCGCGCCGTGTACCGAAATGCCTATTATTATTATTTTTTTAAGTATAATGATTTTGCACCATTGATGTGCGCTAAATGCCAGTTAATAACGTAATAAATACGAAAGTCGGCTATACTCATAAGTACTAAAACGGAAATATTTGGATTTAAAAAACTTAAGGGTGGTATTCAACTTGTTATATATTCACGTGAAGACCTTAAAATCCACATTAAGACGGGCTGTCATAAGTTTTGATTGCTGGTTCTTACATCATTTTTTTTATTACAGTTATTATAGGATTATAGGAACTAAGTATATATTAAGTGTTCCTAAGAGACCCAATAAATGAAAAATTATAATAAAATGATAAAAAATTACCAGTTTCAGATTTTTTCCTTTATATTGGCCTAATTATCTACCTGCATGCCAAATTTGAACTTTCTAGGTCACCTGGAAGTAGGATATAGTTTTGATCTATAGGTCAGTCAGTGATAAAAATGACGATTTTTAGACGTTAATATCTAAATAACCATTTGAGATGCGTTTATGAAATTTGGAACACATATGTATCTCGCGAGTCTCAATATATGAGCAAATTTGACACATTTATGTCAAATAGTTTTTGAGTTATGAGGAGGTCAAAAGTGGCTCCAAATGGTTCGTGTAATATTACACACGGTGCTGCACGCCAGTTCTGCTATACTAGAACTTGGCTGACACGCTACCGCGTGTCTAGATTTAATGCAAATGATAAAATAATCATATAAACTGTACTAAAAAAGTTGTTTTTTTTTTTAATGTCTATGTAACAAAGCTACTGTACCGATATACATAAAATCAGAAGAAGATGCAGAGTGCTCGGAGTTTCTAACCTAGCCAACTGCGTAAAATATAACATTATATTCTGTCCCGTTGATAATAATAATCATTAATGAGCCGCTAAATTTTATCGACCACACGGAGCCTTACTCAAAATAATTTAAAAACTTAGTGGTCCTTGCCCGTATTACCATTTTTTTTTATACAACCAACAACTAAAATTAACAGCCATAAAGAGCATCATGTTGGGTTTTGAAAACCAACTTGGTAGCTGAATGGTATACCTATTTGGAATCATAGTTACAAATATTGATTGATTGAATTTTGGTTTGTTTTTTGTAGACTAAACAAAAATGTATTTTTTTATATAAAATATATTTTTATTTATTTGTGTTATTACTTTGTATCTAAAACAACCTTTTTGATATTTACTTTAGAAGCTTAATCCGAGGTTTAATTCCTTGACTGGGTAAATCACAACAAGCCTTTAATACATTTCTATCAGGAATTTATTTTTGAATCTATTTCGAACATTTTTTTCGCTTATGTATATTCTATTTACGTTGAAGTGACTTTTCGTGTTCAGATTAAGTTTGATATATTGACATGACTGTTCAATGGCTTGTATTAAATAGCTCCGACGGATTACAATTATTCAAGAATATAGTATTTTAGCTGTAGCTCATAGTAGTTAAGAATTAATTATTAAGAACAATAATTTTATTAATAGAACATTTGTTAATTTCCTATAAATAAAACAAAAAATAATAGAAGACACGATCTAAGAATTATATATCCTCGTCTGCTATTTGAAGATGACAAAGATTATATGTTAGTTTAAACAACAGTACTCAGTATTGTTCTGTTCCGATTTGAAGGGTGAGTCAGTGTAACTACACGCACAAGGGCCATAATAACTTCGTTCCCAAGGTTGGTGGCGTATTGGCAATGTCGTTACATTAATATTTCTTAAAGCGCCATTGTCTACGGGCGGTGGTGCCCACTTACCATCAGGTGGCCTATATGCCAACTTATAAAATAAAAAAAAACTGTGAGTATCTATTTTTGAACGAACTCCCCGATTTTTTTTTATGAAAATCGAACATCAGTAGAGAGAAATACAAAAAATCCACTCGCTGTGTTGTCTACTTTCCCATTCATAGTATTATGAAGTTGCCTGACAAAAATAGATCCACAGACGTTAATAATATACCCAAAAGCCTGTCACAACAGTTACTTCGATATAAACGATATAATCGCCTTTTATTCCTGGAATGAAAATGTCGTGTCCCCATGAACTAGATTGCTCCAGCAATTACTCGCCCAACCTTTAAAAGTTATGACGCTCAAATTATTGATTCCCCGGGGAAATTGTGTTATATACAATTAAATATACGTTAATATATATTTATACTATACTATTTACAAGCTGCTCTACTTTAAACGTTACTGCTCCGGCCTCTTATGTCGAAACGGGATGTTGTACAAAATAAAACTTTTCTCAATATACGAGCAGACTTACGCAAAAAGAACTATTTCAAAACGGACTAATATTGATCCTAAGACCAGCTCGTTCAAACAAACTCTAATATCTAATTAAAATCTTTAAATCAATAATAATAATAATAATAACAATTGTTTTGTTTTTGTTTTTGGGAATAAATTCGTTAAATCTAAATGTATACATACATTCGTCCGTATATTTTTGCCTAAACGGAATATTTCATAGACATAAATTAGTTAAAGTAGTTCATAAATTTGGCAACAATTTTTCAAGTAGAACTCGGCAAGTTTCAACTTATTTTGTAATACGGCATTTTATATGACATGGCATAGTAATAATATATATGTTAAAACTTCCATGCCGACTTGTATATTATACTAGTGTCCAATAAGTTGTTCAAATGCGACCATTATCGTTGCGGAAAAACTCAATTACAGTTTTTTTTTTTTTAATGACAACATCTAAAGTCGCCTCTATAACTGCCAATTACTGGGGACCTCTTATAGGTTTAACCACTTTTGTACTGAACTATTGTCGTTTTATATGATATATGCCAAGTTTCGCTTGTTGAATTTTATCTTAATAAAATACAAATCAAAATTGATTTTAATAAACCTTCTCGAGTAAAGAATATGTTAATATGTTGTAATGGCAACAGGACAAACGTTACATACAACATTTCGCCAGATTAATATTTTGCTGCGCAATTTGTAGGTCAATGTAAAGGTACGAGTTTATAACCTTCGTTAATTCATTACTTATAGCATCTGCTGCTGGTTATATTTAAAAAGGTCAGTGCACTCACATTTAAAGACACGAGACTTGTTATCAAGAGTGACCTCTGCCATTGTCTTACTTTCGTGAAAAAACCAACTTATCTCGACTTGACCCCTGTCATGGCTGTATGGTGCAATACTTTTGCCTTTTTCCGAGAGAGAAAAAAAAAACATATTTAAAAGAAGGATTCAAAATATTGACAGAATAATTCTCAGAAACAAAAGCGGCTCGCAACATATTTAAACTTTTTCCATTAAATATCGCAAATATTTGTTAAAAATTTTTGTTCAATCATACTGTGTATTATATGTGTTTAGTACAAGTAGCGTGTTGTTAGCTCTTAATGTCAGCCTAGTTCGAAAGGAAATTGTTAGTTCCGCTGCTTTCTTGGCGAACGCTGTTATAACAGTAATAGATACATGAAAAATTGTGATGTCAGTTTTGTAAGTCTTTTTAAGGTTCATGGAAAAGGAATAAAGTTATAATTATTTTTTTATAAAAATGGAACAATACATATATTAGTGGAGTTCAATAATTAATACGTGTGTAACTGGCAGTTAAATTCCTTAACCGTAACTGAAACCAATAAAAAAAATATTTATAAAAAAATTGTTTTTCATAGTATTACTACTACTACTTGAAGAGAGTAGCTGATTGTATTTACCACATAAAAGCCTACAAATAACACCAAATAAATATCTTGTAATTTTTTTTTACAATTTCTAAATATCCAGTATCATTATCCGAAACTATCCGGAACAATCGGATAATCCGAAATAATTTCTTATCCGTAAACGTATCTGAAACTGGTAAAATATTTTTCATATAACCACAACCATATCCAACTATGAAATGACATATCCATAACATCCCTAGTAATGTGTATGACAATGAACTTTTCCTGAACGACTGGATAGATTTTTATGAAATTTGTATAATTGGTACTGCTATAAATATAATTCTTATTCAATCCGTACAAAGTCGGAACGGGCAGTTAAATTAAAAATATCATTTACATTTTACTAACAGTATTTAAAACGGGATATTTACCATGTTTTTTATTTTTATTTGGTGGAGATATTACGCGATGTTTCGAAAAGTATATAATAAAAAATGCATGAGGCGAATGGGAGATGTATTATCACTAAGTACGAGTAAGGAAATTACTTTGCATGACGCCGATTGTAACATAATATTATATGGGAAAAAATTTATAAAATAATTTAAAAAAAAATATATCCGTGTGAAATCGTGTCTGGCAAAATATAACAATAGTAAATGCCGCTAGTATTCTTGCAATCAATGAACGCGGTCATGATTTATATAGAAACTCTTTTAATGCTTATTTGTATATTTAAGGAAATAATGTTAATGCGACTTATGTAAATAATAATAATATTTGTAAAATTATTTTATAATCAGCTGGCGTCGTTGGACTTGTAGTTTATAAGGCTGTACTTAGACGCTATCGTCCTGAATTCAAATGCTGAGTCAGAATAGTAAAATCAAGGAGGGTTTTCTATTATTATGAAATTTTCAGTATGTCATTGTTTGAAATTTGCAGTATTGTTGTCCACGGCCTCGGAAAAGGTCAGCTCTCTTTGTCTCTTTGTCATTTCAGATTGCCGTCCTGTTTACGATTTATGAGAGGCGGTTAATAAAGAGGTCACCTTTTAGCGGACAACAAATTTAAAGGATAGCAGTAATAGTATAATGTATTTTTCTTAATTTAATAATACAAAAAAAATATCATGAATTCTTTGCCTGTAAAAGAAAACTAAACGGCTAAGCCTTACTTGTTGTATTTACTTTGAAGATATATATATATTCAATAAAAATTTATTAATTTTATCTGATTGTGAAATTATTTGATTAAAATGTAGTTTTTTTTTTATTAAATATATTTCGCCCATTATAGGCAAGAAGATATATTGACATTGTATTAATTTTTATAGCAATATTATTATATATTGAAAGAAACCTAATTATTTAAACTATATGTTAAAATAGTATCATTTAACAATAATAATTACGTTCAATTAAATTACAATAAAATTAACTCTTTTTATATTATAAGGAAAAAAATTAAAATTAATTCATACTAAAACATTGATAGCAAAATATATTATTGAATTGATTTTTAAAACAAAAAAGGTTTGGATGTCAATCTGGCCGTAACAACATACATGGAGCTCTTAATCCAAGTCTTAATCCTGGTTGAAAACAATAACAAAATATTTTTCATCTTTAAATGGATTCATAATCCATGTTACAAAAATTGCATTTTTTTGACGCTCGGTCTTAAAACATATTTAATATTTTATTCAACTTCAAAGAAGAAGGTTATCGATTTAACCTAATTTTTTTTTGTACATCTAGTTTATCAATTTAGCCTATATTTTTATAAGAAGACGTATCGCAAAATTAACGACGATTGTGGTATTTTATTGAATAAGTACCATTTATAAAGACGGTCCCATTTAAATTAAATGGACGTAATCCATTGACATACAGGAGTGTAAATGGATTGTTTCCGTGTGGAGCGAGAGTCACGACGGTATGTGTGTGTGTGAGTCTATTAGTTTATAATTTCACCAATTGTAAACTAAATTGAATCCTTCTTTGTTGAATAAGAAGATTTGAAGAAAATTCTAATTAGGTCAACATAGCCAAAATTCCATTCTTATTAGAGAAATCAGGGAGTTAGTGATTTGATATATTCTTAATAAAATATAATAGGTATTAAAAATGCATAAGATTAAATAAAAACACGATACGGAAACCAATTGACTTGAATAGTATAAACAATTAAAGTCGTTTTACGGCACAGCGTAAATAATTTATTCTCTAAATACAAAGAGTCAAGGAGATAGTTAAATATTTGCGGTCATCTCCAACGGAATATAAACTTTAAATTGTGTTCATATAACCTATATTTTTAATTTAATTACCGTTTGTCACAGCATTTTCTTATGTAAGGCAGATTTATAATTATACTCTAATAGTTTCTATTATTTATGAGTAATTTATTTTTTCCTTGCAACAGCTTGTAATCAATAACGTCTAAATATTTAAATAAATGAAAATAGCTGTAAAGCTAAAAAGCGCTTTAAAGAGCAATAATTAGTAAGATTATAACATAATTACTGATGACCTTAACACGTCAATTACATCCTGTTCACAATTGCGTGACAAAAAATACTTATGTAACTATAATACAGATTAATTATTAAATTATTATTATTAATAATTATTAATATCCTTCGTTCGATCGATGAGATCTATTAATATGTTTTTTTTATAAATAAGTGAGATTAATTGCATTTGCCTCATACCTAAGTGATATATGAGCCGAGATGGCCCAGTGGTTAGAACGCGTGCATCTTAACCGATGATTTCGGGTGCAAAATCAGGCAGGAACCACTGAATTTTCATGTGCTTAATTTGTGTTTATAATTCATCTCGTGCTCGGCGGTGAAGGAAAACATCGTCAGGAAACCTGCATGTGTCTAATTTCAACGAAATTCTGCCACATGTGTATTTCACCAACCCGCATTGGAGCAGCGTGGTGGAATATGCTCCAAACCTTCTCCTCAAAGGGAGAGGAGGCCTTTAGCCCATCAGTGGGAAAAATTTACAGGTTGCTAATGCATACCTAAGTTTACAATCATTAAAATTAACAAGTTTTTTTAAAAATTAACTTCAACTGTTGAGTTCAAGAAACCTGAAAAAAAAGTTGGATGAATCAACGGAATTACGATAGCGCGTCGATAGCTTATAATCGTGTAAGTGATTGCCGCACAAAGAAGAATAAATCATTATATATGTATATATAGATAAATAATATAAAAACAAGTCACTGACACAAAGTCCTGATTCAATCTGACGACCTCCGTGAATAGTGTGTACACCGGTTTTCATGGATACGCCACTCCGAGGTCCCGGGTTCGATTCACGACCGAGTCCATGTAGAAAAAGATCATTAGTTTTCTATGTTGTCTTGGGTCTGGGTGTTTGTGGTACTGTCGTTACTTCTGATATTCCATAACACAAGTGCTTTAGCTACTTACATTGGGATCAGAGTAATGTATGTGATGTTTTCCAATATTTATTTACAGGTTCAGGACTTTTCTTGTAATATTAGTTCAAAACAAAAGACTCGTCACGAATCAGACTGGTGGTTGGGTTTCGTGCTGGTCCGTCTGTGGTGACAGGTTCCCCCCACTCACTAATTATATTAGTTATTGTACCGCCAAACAGCAATTATAGATTGATGAACTTAAGTTTTAATCGCGATTGAAACAAATTTGTGACAGTCACAAACCAAAGAAAAAATATTCCATATTAAAATAGGCTCATATGACTATTTCTCAATAGTTATTGTACCTAGTTTAATTTTATGTATATCTAGTTTGGAATGTAGATTAAAACAAGAGGAATACGTAATACATTTTCTACTACACTTTCACAAACATATTTTATGAATTACAAACATAAAAAGGTCATTCGAACCTTCGTGAATTAATAAAACGTAACTGAATTCTAACAAGGACTGTTGACTAACTTCCTTTCGTGGCTCAACTGTTGTTTTTCGCTAGAATTTTCTAGAACCCAATTTAATAATTTACGTTTAGGCCTTTTACTTGATCATTTTTAATTCGTTTCAATATATTTTTGATGCGATCTTATCTGTTATAATGATACTCGTTTAAGGAGACAGTTAAATATAAACTTTTAAAGAAAAAACTTGCATTTCTAATTTACGTGGGTTATATTTGTGTATGTTAGGTGACCACCTGATCATATGTCAACTCCACTCATAGCCTTTGATCTAAAATAAATAGACACCGCTTTTGCCTTTTCAATGCTCCAAATGCGAGATATCACGTCCCTTATTTATTTGATTAGACTTAAACAACGAATGACTGACGAGCACGAGATGGTTTACAAGCACAAATTAAATACATAAAAATTCAGTAGTACTTCTTCAGATTTGAACCCGTTTTCTTAGGTCTGAAGTCACGTGTTTCATTTAAAGTTTAACACTGTTAAGCTGTGTAATGAAATCTTTATAAATAAAAAAAAATGCACAACGATCTTTATATAAATAGTTTAGTATCTTGTCTGCTATGACCAACCAATTTTCTGGTTTATTTTTGCTAGCATTTGAAAAGAAGTACTACTACTTCAACTATATAGTAATTTAGTTCATTGTTAGCGTTTAGAGCATTTGATAGACGTCGTTAAAATCGATTTTCGACGAACGCTAGTTTTAATAAAATAACGCTAAGCGTTTCATAGTTGTTAAAAAAATAATTAATATATCGTCTATATATAAAGACGTTAGGGCAATGAACTCGAGTCTTGCTTGGTTGCACCGATAACTGGTCTGAAACGCATGCAATAGGCCGACTGTCGAAACTATACTTTCTCGTGTTTTATATGCTCCGGAAGATCTGCCCTTGGTAACTTAATACGTAACACCACACCTGACTACTAAATAGTACGAAATATTTTCATCGTTACTACATTTCTTCTTATACAATTATGATTACGAAAATGAGTTGCTTATATATATAACCGTTTTGATTCCTACCACAGATAACATGAGAATTTTATTCGTAAATGTTTTTCTATTTTTAAAAGTTTGAATTACGAATTTTCGAACGTGTTATTTTATAAATTAACATTTAGAATGTCATTCGAACATGAAATAAACTTAAATATAATCATTAAATGTTATATGTACCTTATCGGGTAGCGTGCGTTAATTGACGACGTAAATTTCACGTTCCAAAAATCGTATAGCATCGGAATAATTATTAAATTATTATTAGATTTTAGATACACACACTGATGCCTTTTTTAATCTGTTAAACTGTTCTTGTATAAGTATTTCTTCCTCGATTTTCAACTTTGAACTTCAATGTTACGTCTATGAACCAATCGCTTAATAAAAGCCGTTATCTGAATATAAATCACAAAATTTTGCAGCTCAAACCGCACGATTACAACATGGCTTGCGATCGTATTTACCGCTTGTCTGAATGAGCTCTTATAGCATGCAATTGCAATTATTGATAATAAATATTTTATCTCATGTGTGCGGAAGTGCTACCCTTGGATACGAGGAGCTGATAGAGCCAGATTGATTAAAGTTTATTAAGTTCGTCAGGACGCAGCCAATTACTGTAATATAATTATTATACGCACAAATCATTAGCATTCATTATTCATTTTGCAATATCGAAGATACAGATGAAACTTTAAACTACGGAAATTTTATGCATTTAATTAAATTCAAGGCTTAAAGAGAGCGAAATCCGAAAAGCAATGTTGTTCGGTGAGAATTGCATTTGTCATTCGATTTTCGACCCAATCGTGTAAAATTAATAATAGACGAACGATATTCGTCCTACTGACCGATTTGTATAGTCCGACCGACGCCACAGAACGTATTATAGTGTACAAGTATTCCCTCGCTCTACTAAGGAGTCGTCCATTCATTACGTGATGTTTATTAAACACTTTTTATACCTCACCGCGCCCCCTTCTCCCTTGTATTATTTCGATTTTTTCCGAACCACATCTTCCTCGCGTGATTACTGGACTAAAAAGAGATCAGACGAGCATTAGAGATGTATCCAGGACATGCGAGTGTAAACATTGCCGACTATAACTATTACGAAATTCTCAACGAAAGAAACCCGATAACTTTTTGTTGGTAACCCTGGGTTTTAATTCAGGACTTTGAATCTGTGACCTTACACTCTAGCCACTAGAAACACAAGGCAGGCAATGTTAACATTCATTATTGCAGTCAATGTCGCATGTCTAACGATTGTGTCCATGTGGAGTAAATTTTGTTCTTACAGCTCCGCTGCACTATGAATGCTCAAATAAAACCACAATTAAACAAGCAGTGACAATGTTAAAGTAAACTCTAAATCAATATCAATAACGCTTCAGATTGTTCGAAAAAATACACCTTCCGTCTTACGTGTTTGAGATTAAATTACGTAGTATACAAATTATTTATCAATGAGTTAGAATTAATGAACCTTGCCTTACAAGCAAAAATTTTGAGAGGTCAACGGAGGGCACTAATCCAAATAGATACACTGGTTATAAACAAAGTAATTATATTCGAGGTTTACTAAACGCAAGCATGTATATCTCCTAGAAAATGTAATTTGTTGTGTGTATTAAATAATCGTTCTGCGTTGTGATCTCTTTCGGATTGCTTCCGGCCAAGCTTTTTACAGCGCCTTTGTCTATGGGCGGTGGTGACCACTTACCATCAGGTGGCCCATGTGCTCGTCCGCCAACCAATGACATAAAAAAAAAAAAAATCTTGCAATTTCTCAGCTGAACACAAGACACTGTTATGCAAGAATTTCTTAGGTGGTTGAGCCTCGTGCAAGCCCGTGTTGGTAGCTACCACCCACTCATCAGATATTCTACCGCCAAACAGCAATACTTAGTATTGTTATGTTCCGTTTCGAAGGGGGAATGAGCCAGTATAACAACGAGTACACTTTAACAACTTCATAGCTGAGGTTGATGGACTGACGAAAGAAATCGTTAAAAAATATTATGCATAGTGACACTTTGTCCACGTATCTATTGTATAAAATAGGGCAAGTATCTGCGAAATCACAATGACAATATTCCCCGATTCTGAGAACCCGACGGGACGGTTATATACGCCAGGAGAGCGGTGAGCTGGGCCCGCGCCTTTTCTTACCTCTCATGAGATGAAAGTGCAACAAACATACACTGCCTGGCTCTACTCAGTCTGTCAAAACTTCAATATTTTTTAGTGACCATATTAATACACTATATTAACCCAGTGCTTCAGGGTCTATGGCTTGATTTTCTAGCCAGTAGACTAACCAGGTAGTCGATGTACCCACTACACATCACTGCGTACTATAGAATTAAATAACCATGTTACTAAAACTTAGGTTTCGCTTCCGCTACGGTACCACTTGATCATCAGCTACCCACCAACTGGTGGCACATTTTTTCTAAACTTAGAATAAGTAATAATTATTCCTCTTCTTCTAAGCGATGAATAATTTAATTCGTTATAGTAATTCGATCAAGAATTGAAAAACTATTATTTAATGACATTTTTTGCCCATACGATCGAGGTTGCCCTTCAATGGAGACATGCTAGCATTCGCCACCATAACTGGCTTTCATGATTCGTACAGCATTTTTTTTAATCTTATATATCTGATGTTATGTCCTCAGAGCCAATAGTTCAAATAAAAATACAGCTTATTTTAATTATGCTCTTATTTTCAGGTACGTGAAATAATAAACCAGGCACAGGTGATGTCAAAGAAAAGAAATAACGGAGAATCGACCGTTATGAAAATCGGCGTCTTAAGATACTCACCGTCAAATAACGGTAAGGGGGACGGTATTTAAAACCTCCTTGGTTAGGTAAGGCATTATGAAATTGACTTCGACCATGTTGGTACCAAACCGTTATAACCGACGTTTTCTTTAAAGTGATTACCAAAAATGTTTGATTAATTGTAATCTCAATATGAACGTTTTATTAAATATCTGTGGAAATTGATAAATAAGTAAATAAAGCAAGGAAAATTGTGTATCGAATCAGTCTGTCAGTCAGTCACTATTTATAAGTAAAGGACAAAACTCGATATGACAAACAAATAACAATGTAAAGTGTTAATAAAGGTTAATTGAAAATGATATGGTTTATTATTGAACTATTTTTATACAATAAAGACATGTTAAATTTACTTATAATACGTATATTACTCATAAGTAAGCAATTTAGAGTATTAGTTTATTAAGCTGTATTCACACTGTCTTAGTTCATTGACAATCATTTTATAAATTTGGAATCGTGATCCGAGAGTAATTTCTACTCAAATAGCCAATGTGGATGTGCCATAGACAATAATTATATTTTTGTTTCATTTTCAATCAATCTTGCTGTATGTCCGTGGATACAAATTCAACTGTCAGAAATAGTTCTTCCATCTTTATAAACGTAATTCTTCTGTAGGGTTCGTGTATCTGTACGTATTGTGTTATTCAGTGGGAAGCAAATGAAGTTCTCATTTTGCCCGGACGAAGTCGGGATGAGACGCTAGTTTTTATATAATCTGATTCTTTTGTATATGATGTAATGTTATTTTTAAAATGCCATTCAAAGCTTTAAATAGATTTAAATATGTTTATTATTTTTCCAACATAATAAAGTGGTTTTTTTTTTATCATCAACTTTGTTTTATTTTACATTGAATATATTTTAGCATGTTCTACCATTATAAATTTTACAACTTCTTATGACATGAGAAACTAATTATAAAAGTCATTAAAATTAATTATTAACTTTTTTTTTATTGCTCTTTATAATTATAACATATTATAAATATAATAAATTATGTTATTATATATGATTGAACCCTAAGAATAGACATAGGTTTCACCTTTAATACCTAAAACATACGCCTTAAAAGGCTGAAGTCGCGGGCGAAAGCTAAAATATATTTGAAACTGTCGGTGGCCCACTGCTGGACTATATAGCCTCCTCTTCCTTCTGAGGAAAAGGTTTTTGGAGCTTATTTGCACCACTCGTCGGATCGTTCTTGCTAGAACTAAAATAAAATATATCAGATTTTAATGCCCAGCGAACACAGGTGACTTCTTATGTATTCAATTTTAATTTAATCTTGAAATTTGTTGTGAGTTATTTTTTTTATTGTTGATTAGAATAACATTTTTACACTTGGCATTTGAACGAATATCTTTAGATATTTATCAATGTATGCGAATTATTCTTACAAACAAACCTACCATTTTAAATGTTATCTGTCATGTCAACAATTTTTAACACAAATTAGAATAGAAGGTACTTGCAAAGGTTTCGACCCAAATATCATGTGCATCAACAAAGTTGCTGTTGCTGTATGCTATAGGAAAACATCGTCAAGAGATCCGGTTTGGATGGTGTTGGAATAAGGAGATTTATCTAGCTGTGATTAATGTATATCAACTATCAGGTATAATACTATAAATAAATTCTTATGAGTGATGTTGTTAAACATCCTACAAACTTACTTAAGATTTGAGCTGTGGAATACAAAACGTTTTTACAAATCCAGTTCATAGTTCAAGATATCTCTTTAGATTTATTGTATTAATATTATTGTAAAGTATATTTAGAATGAAATCAAAGCTGTGTAGATATTAACCAAAGGTACTTGCGAATCTGCACTGGACACGATATCATATGTAATTATGTCATAATTTATACAAAATATTAGCCGATGTGCTCCAGTGGTTAAAATACGTGACTTTGAGGTCAAAAGGACAGTAGTACTGAAATTGAATGCGCCTAATTAGTGGTTGTAATGCATCCTGCGCTCGGCGCTAAAGAAAAACATCGTGAGGATACCTACATGTGTCGGAACAGTCGGGTGTAATAACCCAATAACCTTTATATTAGAATTATATGTTACTTTATATAATATGCACCAGGGGGTGAAGTACTACCCGTCCGAATTAAGAAGCAACTACAATACAAATTACTAATACAATTACTTAACATAAGTGTTTATTCATAGATACATTTATTTCAGCAAGTTGTAAATCAGCGCCAAACAAATCGAAATTAATAAACGAAAAATCGATTTAAGCCCTATGTATTTAAGCACAAGGTCTAATTTTGCTTAGAAGTTGAAATCGAGTCGCAATATACTGGATTGTATTGCGTACGAAACGATGCAAGCCTTACCTTGATATCTTGAGCCAAATATGCAATTTGTTTTAAATTATTACTTGTTTAGACATTGACTGCGTTTACGTATTTATTAGCTGAGATGGCCCAGTGGTTGGAACTAGTGTATTATATTCGATTATTGCGGGTTTAAAATCCAGGAAAAATGTAGTTGTGTACTAATTTTTTATGAGCTCTATTTGTGCTTGTAACACATCTCTTATACATCGTGGCGAAACCTGCTGTCTGTATGTCTCATTATCCAGTATCCTGTTCCTCCACCTTCTTCTTATAGAAAGTGGAGGACTATGTGGATAAGTCCGATTTGGCAATGTTTACATTTACTTTACTTACCATATTTATATATTTTTTAGTTTTTATTCCACTAAGAAGTTTAAAGCATCCAAAAATAATGATTGATGCTACGGTACAGTATACTGTCCTCTTGACCGTATTTCGGCAACCTCAAAGACCTGCGTATACACATACAAGAACGTGTTGTATAACAGTGTAATAGTGTGCGTGCAAACACAGACGTACTCTATATTAGAAAATGAGATGGCTCTGAAGAAACGTGCTAATAGCTTGTCCGTACAGCAAAACTGAATTATAAAGAGGAAGTCAGACATCCGACTTCAGATGGCGCTATTTGCAAATTTTCTGTTATTCAAATTAATGCATTACACTTACTAAAAGTGTAAACCTTGGCTAATGTAGCGCTTGACAAGTTATGACAATTTTATTTCTAACGTTTCGATGTACATTTTTTGGGATGCAGGCCTTTTGATCCTTCCCATATGAGAACCAATAGCATTACGATCTTTTCGATGTACAGATTAACAGAGCGAATTGTAGAAGGCCAGATTAAGCATATTGCTCCTTTACCCTTTTGGACTGTTATTGAAATATTCGTAATGACGTTATTCTTTGTGTTTGATATAATGTAATGAATGTTTCTACTTAATAAGAAAGGTATTCTATCTCTAAATCAAACAGGAGAAATATTTATCCCAACAACTATATTAACAACGAATTTTATTTCGCAATTTATACCCTGCCTAGGGACCCCAAGTCGATTCTGATCTGATAATCTACGATGCCATATAGATAATCCGGCCTGAACGATACACCATAGAATAAAATTCCCACATAGAACTCTCTAGAAAACTAATTTAATTTTAAATTTATCCACAAAAATATATAGTTAGTATTGCCAACTTAAACAGGAATCAGTTAATTAAAAATTATAGGAACATGTAAAAAAATTACAAATGTACAAATTAATTAATTATTTGAACAATTATTAAGCTTAAGAAATGGAAATACAAATTAATACTAACATCACTAAAATGAATTTACAACAAGCTGAGAGGTTCTAATGACTAGAATATTGGGATATTGACGTGGAGTCAAACGAGTGAAATTATGATGTACTAAATTAGTGTTTATAATAGGTAATTTTGTGCTCGACGGGTTAATCGCGAGAAAAACTTTTTGAATGAAATTTTGACATGTATATCCAACAATCTGCGTGATGAAGCATTTTGAAACTTACTCCTAGTTTCAAAACCTAAAAAGAAGAGGACTTACTTTACTTTTATATATACATACAATTAACCTTAATATTTTACTTTTTAAAAGTTCACGATTGTTCACACTTTATAATTAATAGCGATAAAATGTATGATTTTTTTTTTTCTTCAGATTATCATTACCATATTTTTGCACATATGTATAGTAGCACATACATGGGTATATATATACAATGGACACCAAACTCAGTCGTACGTTTTGAACATCATACTGCTATCGCTATTTGTGAAAAAAAAAACTAAAGAAAAATGTCTGTAATTAGATAATTAGATTTTTTTATCCTCTTTTGTCGTGCTTGAAAGTAAGGCCGAATCGTATGCCGTGACGGTTAACGACAAACGCTCTCTTGGGCTGTCAAGGACGATCTCGGCCAACGCTCTCTACTCCCATTTTGTACGTATTGTGTATACTATATACTTCGTTGCTATATTATTGGTATAAAAATAAGAAAATAATATTTATTTATTTTATAATGAATTCTTTCTTTGATCATAAATTACGTAAACAATTGCTGAGCGTCCCGTGTAAAGCAGTTGAGTAAATTGGAGTCATCACCCATTAAAAACTTTAAAAAATCAGAAAATATTTCCTAAAGCGTTTTATATATACTCGCAAGGTACAGACACTCAGACCTTGACATTTTACTAATCGCACCAGAAGAAGTTTTCTTATAAAAAAATTAACGCCTCCACACCAGCTACAAAAATCAAATCGTCAGTGGAAAGAAACAACCGTTAAAGCTCCAAAATGACACTATTGGAAAATGAGAATTAAATTAGAAACTTTAAGCCTTCATTTCCTACGTACCACTTTGGGCGCTTCAGCTCTTCTTCCACTCCACTGACGATATAATAGGAGCAATTGTGTTTCAAATTGTCGTTTCATAATGTAACACCAGTTCATATATTGCACACCAATATTTTAAATAAATAAAACGATATTATGAATAAATTATAGCGGTAGGCATAAGACGTCGCTGTCTTCATTATAACATTTATTTACGTATAAGAATTACACATGTCTTAGTTGATTGCACACCTTGAGGAAGAGATGATAGGCTCCAGGCTGTTTCAAAAAAAAAAAAAAATTTATTGCTATTGTATGAAAAAAAAATACATTTCAAAAAATCCCGCTGAATTTCTTTCGCAGGTTCTTCTCAGGTCCGAGGTGTTAATTTCCGAACCGGTGCAGTGGTAGTTTTTTGACTATCAATAAGCAAGTGTAACATTTCTATATTACATAAAGGATTTTTACTTTGACTTTTTTACGTACATAAAATAACATTGAAAACAGCTGACAGTTTGACTTTCACCGATTTAAAAAAAGAATAAGGTTCTCAATTCGGTTGTTTTTTTATGTTACTTCAGACCTCCGCCATTTATGAACAGATTCAGATAATCCGTTTCTTGCTCAGGAGGGTATATTGCCATTTATATTTGACGTTAAAATTGTATTTTGTTATTTTCTAATTAGCTTAATAACAAAAATAACAGAATGTCTACTATTACGCTGTTTTGATAATATTGACGGCTGCACTTATAATAAAACAAAATGTTTTTTCTCTCGATATCAACGGATTCAATTCTAATTTCTAGCTCAGCACCACTTATGTTTTCCGAATTTCGTATCTAGACGGCAATTATGGCATATTACTTTAGAGTAACGTAGTACTTGCTAATATTCAGGTAGGAGATTTGAATTTATTTTTATTCTTTTATACTGACGCAATTTTTTTATTTAATAGATGGAAAATAATAACTACTGAGTTTTTTGCCTATTAAAAGCGATACAATCAACATTCCTACGAGAGCTACGTGTATTTAATATAATATTCTATAATTACGGTTGAGAAGTTCTAGCCTATTTGAATAAAGTATAGATATATATTTTTTTAAGTTTAACAAAAATCTAATATCGTCGAAGTATAGCCGAACGGTTGAAAATGAACATATCTCCTTAAAAATATTATAAAAAAATACATTTAAAATGGTTTATATTCTCCTTATCTTTAGGTAATCTATTAATATATAGTTTGTTTGTTTAAAGGTGCTAATTTCTGAAAATACCTATTTAAAAAAATGCACAGGCAGCATGTTTATTGAAAAAGATAAATAAATAAATATTCGATTTACATCACGCTCCGACCGACGGACACGAAGCAGAGAGAACTACACGAAACATTTTTTATCTATGTATTTCTATCATTATTATTTTATATGCTATTGCCCATTTATATTGTATTTGTTATCTGTGGAAATTTAATTGGCATATTTAGTTGATGTTTTATTATGTTTAAGAAAGTATTTTTTTTTGTTTTTCTTGAGTATAAAATAACAACATGAATGAATGCTTGGATATATAATATAAATATCCTTATGAGTTTTTCTTTCAGAGTTCGAAATCAACTGGAGAGGAAATGATATACCGGAAAGTTAATAATTAGGAAAAAGTACGAAAACAAAAAGGTTATCTTCCGAACTCCAAACTACAATTGGCTTAAGACTTTCGCGTTACATTCATTGGTTACATTTGGCGCCCATTTTTGTTTATCAGGATATTTTTATTGTATTTTTTTTTTGTAACTTGTAACCTTAGGTCAATGGTATCAAGTATCACAAATTCAGTAGATACATCCTTTCTGGGGCATTGTATTTGTTTCTTAAACATGATTCCCTAGTTATTGAAACGTAGCCTATCCACGAAATTAAATGTTATGTTAAAACGAATGTATTACCATATATGAAATAAGTCTAAAGTGATTTTATTTTCTTTTGTGGCTATAAAAAAATATAATTGGAGATGCCGGGGATCGAACCCGGGGCCTTTCACATGCAAAGCGAACGCTCTACCACTGAGCTACATCCCCGTTTAATGGTTGAATGAAATTTTAATATCAAAATTGTATTAATAAGAATTAAATGTTGTATAATATGATCACTGAATGGGATGGGCCTGTACCATAAGGTTCGGGTTTTACCTTACTTTTTTACTTTACGTAATGATTGGCAAATGGACAACCTGATGATAAGTGGTTAACACTGGCCGTAGGCATTGGTCCTGTAAGAAATATTAACCAATCCATACACCGACCAATACGCCAACATTAAAAGAAGCTAAGATATGTCTATTGTACCTGTTACCCTTGAAGGCGGGACACATCAATACTAAATATTACAGTTTGGTAGTAGTTTTGATAAGAGGGTGCTACCTACCTAGACGGGCTTGCACAAAACCCTGTCACCAAGTAGGTACTTTCAATCACGCAAATTTCAGCAGTACAGTGCAGTACAATACTTTCAAACAACAGACAAAATATGGTAGTTGAAGCCTTGGGTCTTGGATTTGAATTCTAACTATTATTGTCGGATGCGTTTGTGTTTGTGAAAATTTCCCAGTCTCGTATTTGAGATTGACCGCCGCGCCGCGACGAAAACTCGGTCAGGACATATTAATTACATACACAGATACAAGTACTGAGAGCCGAGATGGCCCAGAGGTTAGAACGCGTGCATTTTAACCGATAATTGCGTGTGCAAACCCAGGCAAGCAACACTGAATTTTTATGTGCTTAATTTGTGTTTATAATTCATTTCGTGATCGGCGGTGAAGGAAAACATCGTGTGTCTATTTTTAACGAAATTCTGCCACAGAACCGCATTGGAGCATGGTGGAATGTGCTCCATACCTTCTCCTCAAAGGAGGTGGAGGCCTTAGCCCAGCAGTATGAAATTTTCAGGCTGTGAATGTAGACAAATACTCTTTACTGTACAACACATTAAGTAAAAACCATTGCAAATGAAGAGGTAAAGTTCACACATTAATTACGTATACAAAACGATACACTTTTAATCGTCTCATCATTATTTATTCATTACAACCAATTATCAATTTAAATATAACGACATACAAATAAAGAGTAAATGAATTCAGATATATTCAAGTGATGTACAATATTTACATTGTATTACCAGCAAAGGAGTGACCCAGTGTAATTACTGAGGACAGAAATAAAACATTTAAGGTCACGTGAGAGGAACAATAATATGATTTTAAAACTATTATTTCGTGAAAATATGTTTTGGTGTTATAACTATACTTGAAAATATTTAATCTATAAGGATGCTATTTATTGATTTAACGAATTATTTAATATTAAAAAATATCATAGAAATTAATTTTATAAAATAATTTTATACTTGAAAAATAAACTGGTTTCATGAATTCGACCCTATTTAATTTCGCACTACTACTAATGAATCATAATTAATCAAAATTCTGACGCCCTAATATCAACTAAAACCATCCACTTCCGCTATATAATCCTAAATACCACAAAGACTAATATAACCATGGCACACTACTAAATTAACAAAAGACAAACTTCAAGTCAATGAAGAAGTAATTGTCGTAGCCTTTTTGACATCAATAAGCAAACCAAAAATTCAGATAATGATTCTGACAATACAAAATTAAACTTATAATAAAATGGTAAAACAATGGCGCGGACAGCACGTGTGTGGAGAAATTATAATACATTACAAGAAAAAAACAACATTAAATACAAAAGGAAATCGCCCGTTTTCGCTATACTTCCGCAACTGGTCACTCAAGTCTATAAAATAAAGAAACAGCCTATTGATCTACCGGTTTTACCTCCTCCCTTTTTAAGGAGAAGTTTAATCTATTAAGTAACCTATAAACTTTACCCTGTTAAGAAAATAGCTTTTCCCTTTAAGAGGAAAAGATAAGTGTTACACCGGAAACACATGGCAGAATTACATGCGGCATGCAGTTTCCTGATGATATTTTCCTCTACCGCCAAAAACGTGATGAATTTCGAATACAAATTAATAAACAAAGAAACTTATTGATCAATTGCACCTTTAGAATTAGGTGTTGACATCATAAATAAATACACATTATATCAAATCAAATAAAAAAAAAAACAAAATATACTTTATTCAAGTAGGCTTTTATAAGCTAACACCGTTCGTCATTTATCGTCATTTAACAAACTATTTTAAGTAAAGATACCACTGGTTCGGAATGTAGATTCTACCTAGAAGAAGCGGCAAGAAAATACAGTCATGTTAGTTAAATACAATAATTAAACCTTGTTTATTTATGACGTTCAAATACATCGGGACTTGGTGGCGGCGTATTGTGCTCTGGTTCAGTACCAGCCAATCATCATGTATTCTATTGCCAAGCAGGAATACTTAGCATTATTGTGTTCCGGTTTGAAGGTTAAGTGACCCAGTGTAAGCACAGGCACAAGAGACATAACATCTTAACTCCCGGTTGGTGATATGGGCAATGATTAATATTTCTAGCAGTATCAACAGTGGTTACCACTTACCATCGGGTGGCCTATTGCCAATCGGCTTACGAATATCATCAAAAAAATACTAGTATTAAAATTAAACACGTCACGATAAACGCATAATATTTCCAATAATTCGACTCATTAATACTTTTAAACATAACCTTAAAACTGATGATGAGAGTCCTTCAGAAAAACCGTCTTAACAACTATATAGAAACTGTTACCGGAATGTTTCATGTCTCTAGGTCGAATAAATGAATCAATATTTCGATTTATGTTTTTCATAACTTACACGTCGTTATCTTGAAGGCAAACCCTACATTACAAGTGTATCATACCGTGCTTGGAATTGGTAATGGCCGTATAAACTCAGAAGGCGATTTTATGTCAATCGTATGATAATTATTATGTATATACGTCTTTCTGTACAACCAATTCAAGGTTAATATTGAAAAAATAACGAGATGCTCTTTGAATGGGAGATGGTCAGACAACTCCTGTTTTTGTTTAAAACAAAAATAGGAGGTGGAGGAGGAATACCATGTGGTAGGGTACCACTTCGTGGGTGCGTATTACTTACAATTCAATTATCTTAAATTAAACTAGTTGAAGAGTGCGCTAGGGCAATTACAGGCAAATGAGATATGACTTCTTAAACCCAATGATTGAAATCTCATTAACAGTGTAAGGAATGTTTTATATAGTTCATTCGAACAAAGATAATGGGTGAAAATGACCACTCACCATCAAGTCATTACATATGATCAACTATCGCAGTATAATCATTTATAAAAAAGCGTAAATGAAAAATTATAATTGCAAAACTTTACTAATAAGCGATTCTTTCTATCAACAGACAGAAACCTATTAAATTTTTAACACTGGCAATACATACTACAATAGTATAATATATAGTAATTTATAGTATAATATCCTCCTCGAAGCCTCGCACTTCACTCTTGGTCACAATATTGTCTTTAAGCGGCTTAGTACTATAGAAATACACTAATTATTTACAAAAAATAGCCGTAAAATATAATGGCCGTTATTAAAAAACAGATAATTAAGAGTTATGCTTGCTTAAATTAGTATAAAAAAAATCATTATTTAGATATTTTTTTCTTTAAGTATTTTATTCATGTTCATTCTTTAAGTAACATTATTTCAAATTACTAGAAGCGATAGAAAACAGTACATTATTATATTAAAAATTAAATCATCAAGTTAAATAAAGCAAAATTAGAAAAAAAAAACTTATTTAATTTCATAAATAAATATATCACATTACGGAACTAATATATATAAATATAAAAAAACTAATTATTAAACATCTATTTTACGATTTTTACGAGTATTTCCGGATAACCACTTAGATGTTTCGTGGCAAATAAATTCTTTGAATAATATATCGAAACTTTGAAATATATAACTAATACGCTTCTTGACTCTAGTTTGTGACCTCTTGCGACTATACATAAATTAAATTATTAATTAAAACTAACAAAAAAAAAGGAACATACTTCACTGATTTTTAAATTATTAATTTATTGCTGGGGATTAAGATTGGCCAGTCATTAACAAACATGAATATTAATTATTTGATCACAGGTTCAGATGCGAGAAAGCAATCTTCAAACAAATCTTCACAATTAGAGAAAATCTTCAATGTCAGAATCATTTGCCAGCTTTTTTTACATCTAGGAAGACTAAATTGAATAATAGCTTGCATACTTTAATAATGATTATTGAATTGATTATTCGTATCGTATTTAATAATAAGCGGATACAGTTAATTTAAAAATGCATGTTAACTCAAAGTATTCCACTCGTTACGCTCCCCACTTCCATGAACTGACCTTAGGTTTAAGTTTCACGAGTTAATAAATAATATGTAAGGAAGTTATTTATAGTTAAATATAGGTTTAAGTATTTAAATAACCATTGTATCTACAAGTTCATATTGTTATGGAAAAAGAAGCATATTTCTATACGAACATTTTTTTTTATATTATTAATTTAACACAGATTCAGAATAGATTCAACTAAGAAACCGGCTAGAAACTTAGTAAATCCTTTAAGAATTATAGTAGAGCTGCTATAGTATATCTTGCATAAAGAAACGTAAGTATAGTATTTTATAATTACAAAATGCTCCGTTTTCTTCTTCTCTCGATTATCGACAGCTGATGACAGAAAGAGAAAAAGTTACTTTATAATTAAAACTTCAGTAAGGTCATAAGTAATCTTTTATCGAATCGGCATTGCCCGTTTAAATTTATGAAGTGGAAAAAAAAGGTATGTTGCGTGATTTTGTTATAAAATCATGCATGCCCCAGTAAGGGTTTATTGACCTTGTTGAGTCGTAAACATTATCTTCTATATTTACTGTCAAAATGATTTGGAGGCGATAGTAATTGTTATTGCTAAGTCTGTGCATTCTAAAGCCAATTATAGAACTCGTTTAAGTACCACTCTCTCATCAATTGTAATACCAGCAACATGCAATCATTTGTATTACTGTATTTCGGTTTGAAGTGTGCGTATGGACAAAAGACACAAGAATATAACACATTATCACTGACATTGGCGCATTAAGAAATATGAACCATTACATACATCGACAATGCGTAGCCAAATTTAGGAACGAATATGTTATGTCCCTTATGCCGGTAGTTACACAGACGGGCTTATACAAAGTTTATTTACGCTGTCAAAAAAACAATAATAAAATTATTTTAATAAACTAGCTGAACCTGCGGCTATACCAGCGCGAAATTTATAAAACACAAACTTCCAACTCCCGTTTTGCCCCCTTAGGGGTGGAGTTTCGTAAAATCCGTACTAAGCGGATTTCTACACTATATAACCTACCTGCCAAATTTTAAGTTTGTAGGTGTTATCGTTTCTGAGATTTCGTGATTAATCATTGAGTGGTATTTCGCTTTTACATATAAAGATTAGGAGATCTTTATTTGTAGTGCTTGTGAAAATATTAGATACAAAACCAATATACAAAAAATATATATCAAAAGATGTATCTCCTATTGTAATAGGTTTTAGTATATAATATTATTATGTCAGTGAATCCGCTTGGCAGTTTCCCCCGCTTTTAATTTAGACTGTGGACGTGATAAACATGATTTTCAACTTATGTATAAATATATGCCAAGTTATATTCATGGTATTTTAAAATAAGCTAACAATAGAACACTTGTGTCATCTCTTATTTACATCAGTCTGGTAAATGTTTACTCGTCTTTTTCCCAATCGTCATCACATTGTCTAATAAAAAACGCTTAAGCCACGTAACTGTGAACCTTGTGAAGTGATAATTGGTAAAGAGTCAATAGTGTCAATCCTATAAACAGCCTCTAAAATAAACGAAATTGGACGAGAAAATAACAATTTGAATTTTATATTGTATACCCAAAGTCCTGGGTGCAAATTAATAGTAAAGCAACAGCTGAACGACAGTTTATAACCAGCAAAGATCCGGGCAATGACGAAATCATAAGAGAACTGCGTAAACCAGGCGGGACCATATTATTAAAGCCATAACCTTTAATAAGTACACTGTCTAAATAGTGCTTTGATTTACATTCCCCAAAACTAATCAGAACTCATAAAATGCATAAATTAAAAATCACATTCACAATCGTCATAAATGTAAGTAAATATTGACCGCCTCTTTAAAGGAATCTTCCGTTATCGTGAACACCAATAAACGTCTTGGGTAAAACCGTATCGAGTTTGCATGAATGATTGTTATGATTCTCGCTCGTGAGTGACCACAGCGAAGGTCGTGCAAAGGTAAACATTTTAGTACCACGGAAAGTGCGTTTTATTTTTTTTTAAATTATGTGTTGCTACATTTGCATAGATAACATATGTATATTGTACACCTTGTGTAAAACCGATCAAGCGCGAGTCGGATTCTTAAATCTTACTTAATTTCTTCTCATCAAACCGACTTCGCTTTCGCTCGTCAAATAAAGACTTTTTTCTAAAAAATCACACCTCGTATTTGATACAGATTAATTAATTATTTAAGTGCTATATATAACTGATATAATTTTGTGTTCCGGTTTGAAAGAGTGAGTCAGTGTACTTATAGGTACTTAGTTCCCATGTTTGATAGCGCGTTGGATATATAAGGAATGGTTAATATTTCTGATTAATAGCGTAAGCCAATCTTTGTTCCAGTGATTATGGGATGATGGCTGCACATAAAGAATCAGTTATGGTATCAATTTGAAGAGCTCTAGCCGTGAGCAAAAATTAAAGACGATTCTTGATTACAAAATACTAAAGAATTAATTTTAGTCAGCAGAAAATATATATATAATATAAAGAGCGGTGCTACGGCTTTATATATATAAAAAAAAAATGAAGTAAATTATTTGACATTAAAAATTTCATTTAAATAAAGTTTCATCATTTTGGCGCCAGTGACTTAAAGTTTACAATGAAATGGAATCAAAACAAAACCTGTCATAGGTTTCGAAATTCCTAAAAAATCTTTTGAACTAACGCGAAGTATTTCTGATAGTGCTAATGTCTATGGGCCATGGTGACCACTTACCATCAGGCATTTGTCTGTCCCACAACATATGTCATAATAAAGTTGGAGTGGTGCGGCAGCGAAACATACGACCAAAAATTAATTTTAAAAAAAAATTGGGACAAATTTTTGAATAGGAAAAAACGAAAGTAAAGGTTGTTTGTTATTTCAGCGACAATGTTGACCTTAAAACACAATTATATAACACAATGACCTTCGTAAAACCGAAAAATCTACTTTGATTTAAAGCTACACACACGAAATACTTTGTAGTCTAAATAAATGTTATAGAACTTCCGAAAACATAGATAGCGCTTATTTATTCTTCTCCGAAGCTATCATCTAACAATTAAATAAGTATATAACTTCTTTAAATGAAATAAATTGTAAACAAATCGTGTATAAACAGGAAGTGCTAATAGTCAAAAGATTCGTTTATTGCAATTATAATACTAATGTTTCGAAATATTCGACCGTGACCTTGGGCGGACTTCCTGGGTCCACATATAAAAGATACTAAGTGTCCGATGTCATACATTACAGGTTTTAAGCTATTCTCGTTTATAGGTGAAATGATTACCTATGTATATGTAACGATTAATATGCGGAAAACAAGTTCTGTTCTAACCTAACAAAACGCAGTTTAAAGAATTGATAAATATTTAACTATAATTTAAGAATTTATTTCGTATTGTTATCATATATGATATCATAAATGGCACAAAAAGCTGTGCTGTTGCCACTTGCTAGCATTATTAAAAAAAAAAAAAGCAACCACCGCTGCAAAGTTGGTAATCTAATGGCGTGTGCCGTGCATATACATAGGTGAAACGGCTTCGTTTGAGTACCGCTACGCTCGGCAGGTGGGTTGGCAATCGCAGTAACTTGATCATAGTACTCAAAAAGTACGCTGCTGCCCATTCTCCGGTAAATATTCCTTCGGGACGACTTTAACGCAATCATGGTAAATGTATCATAGAAAAACATTGATTGACCATGCATTAACGAGGTAACATGAGCGCGATAGGAGTGTCCCTGCAAATTTAAATTTAAACACAGAAAAAAAATTACAAAACTATTTATAGCTTAACCTTATTACGTTCAATATATTTACATAGAAATTTACAAAATGAAATTCTATTTGTTATCAGACATAATTATTTTTATACTTCAACTCTAATTCAAAGACTACCTACAGGTAAATTGAAATTGAAGAATCAATCAAATGTCAAATTTCCGCAGGTTCGTCTTGATCCAGGATGCAAGAGGTGTAAAAGTACCGAGCGCAGCACCACCGATGATGGTGAAGTCTTCGAAGAAAAAATCGGTGAACAGGTTTCTTAAAATCTTTTGTGCAGATTATCTTCAGCACTTAGTATGAAAATTAACTAAGTATAAACATAGTTAATCATGTTTTCTTCTTAAAAGTTTTGGGGTCAATGGCACCGCATGCTGCAACAACAGCAAAATCCGATTATCCTTCACTTATATTTGTAATTCTAACGATGAAAGGTTTATGACAAGACTCTCCTCTTGAGACTGTAAACAACATAGTAAGTATTATGTATCTGTGTAGTTATCATGATCAATAAAATACCTAAGAAATTTATTAATTATGAAACACCCAACCACACAAAACGGTCTTCGCATCAGTACATTGTTTCAAGCATTTGCTTCATTTGACTTCCATTTTACGATACCAGTTTTCTCGCAATTTACTTTTGAGAGTTCGAAAACAAATCACCCTGTATTTTTTTTTATTGCTTAAAATTGTTAAGTGTTGAAATGATGTGTTAGGTTATTAGTTATATACCCAGAATTTGTTTACTGTGATACTCAAAGATTTTTCCCTTGACTAGAGTCTATAAATTATAAGCTTCCTTCCTGGTCCTGTAGTTTTTAATTAAATTATACTGTCTACTTCCGAGTTCCGACGGAAGACACTTGACAGTTGACTGGCAGTCAGAAACTTAATACCTATTTTTATATCTTATGACGCCTGAGGCAACAGTGCAAATTGGGGTGATCTAAGCTAACATCGTCTTTAGAACGATGAAGGTCAATGGAATTTTAAGGAAAATATAATAAAACAATTGAAGACACAAGTGGATGAAGATGATATGTTACATTTTGTAAACATTTAATTTGATGTCATCACCTTCATCTATAACATAAACATAAATTTTAATCACGTATTTCTTCAATTATATGGCTATTCTTAGTTAAAAAGTCTAATTAATAAGCAACACTATTCCTATGATATGATTTTTCACTTAAACGTATAAAAATCTTAGTATATATTATAATTATTATAATGTGTATTTAATAAAAAGGTGCTTTAAATTTTTAATGTCAATTGTCACGTTACGCCATCTTTCGGTGTTAACCGAAACAACCGAATGTTACGATTTGTTATTTTTTTGTTTTTTCTTTGCTTGGATTGTATTTTGTAGATTCCATTGTGATAATAAATTGTGTTGTGGATGAGGTCAATTTTTTATATCACTTATAGTTTACATAGCTATCGAGAGAATTTATCTCGACTAGCTATAATACGAAATCAAAAATTTGTATAGCTGTAAATAAAATTACAATAAAATAATATTTGTTAAATGCAAATTCAATTCAATTCATTCCAAATTACATGATTCCTGATTATTATGTTATTTGCGTTTATCACAATAAGAAAACAAACGATGTACGAAATTAAATCTTGAAAAAAAACAACCTTACTTGTATCCGCCTTACTAAAAGGAGAGGAAAATTAACTATTTTAAATAAATTCTACCAACAATAAATATCGTAACTTATAAAATAATTACCTACTGTTTTATTAATATGGACCATACTAACAGGAACGGATTTTGTTCAAATGTAAAATTTTTGGTGACCAAACTTAAATAATAACATTATCTAGATTTCAGTACCTAAGTTTTCACATGCTTTAAGTAATTACACAACCTTAATATTAATTAATACTTAGTTGCTTAACTTATTTTATTAAAACGCAATTGATTTATTATGATTTAATCATACTAATATTACATTTAAATAGTTTAAAAAACAATTGTGTTACTTTCGATATGTGATAATGCTGTAATAATTATTATTATAAGGTATAAAATTATATTTATGCCTATAAAGGGCGAAATGTTTTAGATACATATACTACACCTAGCACTATAGTTACACTAGGGGAACAATTATCTTCCAAAAATGTATAATTAAAAACAGAATATTATAATAGTATTTCTTTATAAATAAGCCATTTTGTTTTTAATGTTAATAAAAGCTTTATATAGGCGCCAATTTTTGTGCCTAACGGCAAAGGAAAAGGTTGCGTCTGATACTTTAAATGATTATTATTATTATTATTAATTTTGAGATAAAACAATTTTGAATGTTATTCTGCTACATTTAATACCAACAATATGCAATACAAAAGTGGTCTGTTAAAAGTTTTAGGTCAACACCTTAAACACTATTGGAACATTACATATTGGGCCCATGTTATTTTAACAGCAACAATGCCGGTTCAATAAAAATCATTTTGGGCTTTCATTTGTTTATTACCTTAGTACATCAATCATATCTTAGAATGAGTTATCTAGTTTTTTAAAATATATTTTAATGGTATATCGACACAAAAAAAAATTAACCAAAGCAACAATATGGAATAATGATTGTTTGCAGAATGTACATCAGACATAAAATTAGATTCATAATCACCATTGATCATTATGACTCTGCTCTGCAACTACACATTAAGTTAAAACACTTGTTAATTGCAATATTCAATTATTTATCCTTACATTTTATTAACAGGTTACCCTGATGACTTCCATTTTAACTTGGTACAAAGAGATTAGTTATGAATACCCGAGACTCAATGATCTATGGTGATTACATTAACCATACTTATGCTGTTTACAATATCAGAAATTATATTCTAATAATTCTTGTAAAATTTCAATCTGTACAAATAGGCACAACTCTTATTATTACCGAGAGCCATATAACCACTGTGAGGTGAAAAGTTTACTGCCTCGACATGTTGCAAATTTTGATTTGGGAAATTTTGGAATACATGATATGAAGGTATGTGTACAAGCTTAACTGCATTCGGTAGGTAGCTTGATGACATTGATAAGATCTCCGACGTAGGATTAAAACTAAGATTTGTTATTTTAGTTGTAAGATTTGAAATTGTTTTAAGCGGCAATGGTTCTCTTGTAGTTAAATTATTTGTTTCATATATATTAACAATTCCTTCACCGCTTCCGGTGGCTAAAAGCTGCCCACAGTCGCTCATTGTTATACAGGATGCTGTAACACAGCCATTGTCATAAAACTTCTGAACTGACCTATATGTTGATAGATCCCACACTGTAACTTCTCCTTGAACACCATAACAATACAGTAATTCAGAATGATGGCTAAATATCAATGATTCAACATTCATATTGTGTTTCAATGATCTCAACAGTTCTTTAGACTTTGCACAAATTATAAATACTTCGTCCAAGCCATCACTAACAGCTATATATTTGCCATCCGGAGATAACTTAAATAATTTGGGTTTCTTTATTGCTTTTGGTAACTGAACTAATTTAGGTTCAGCTTTAACAAGATTGTAAACACAGTAGTTGTGTTGCAATTTTGATGCAATAAATGCCTCTGAGCCATCGGGTGTAAACTGAGCTGTCGTAACCTTCCATTTATTTAAATTAAAGCTATGTAGTTTGTTATTGACATCACCGCCAATAGAGAAGAGTGAAACAATACCAGATTGCCCAGCTACGAGTACAACACTGATCTTAGGATGAAAAACAACAGTAGAAATTCGTGGACCTTCGTTACCAGTCTCTGAATTAACTTTCGGAAATGTTTTGAATTCTAGATTATCTTTTCGAAGGCCTTTTGATTTTTGTTTCTGCAAATGGCCTACAGTGCGAAGTATTTCTTCTGACTTTTTCTTGTCGCTAGATGCATTTGATACTTTAGCCCAACTTGGAGTCCCTATCAACGTTTCATATTTTGTTTTAAGTTTCTGAACATAAAGAGCTTTGCTCTTTGTCCCAGGAATAATATCAACACCGAACTGGTCATCATCGTCGTCAATCCATGCGGGTTTCAAATCCAAATCGTTTTCAGTTTTCACAGACGTTGAGAGATTGTCAACGAATTTTTTGGATTTATTAAACAACAACGATGACAACCTGAAATTTATTAATAATAGAATATTAATGTAAGTCGGTAACATCATAGTTCATTAGTTATTTTTTCATGACGGCAATAGAGAAAAATAAAAACAATCAAATTACCTGCTTTCTTCGTCATCTAAATCTTTAACTTTGCGTTTCATTGTAACGTATATTTATATTTTAAAAAGATAATAATAAAAACAGAATTAGTATATTCAATTCGTAACAATAAGTTATAACCTAAAACACATAATTGACACACTCAAGAATAACATTCACACACATTCTGCTTTGAAGTTTGAATTGACACTTACAATAGTATTGCCATTTGACAGTCATTATTCTCTGAATATATAATATAGTATGTATAAACAAAGTAACATTGAACAGATTTTGGTCACTGTAACAATTAGTACCGTAACCATTTAATTCAACTAAATGTTATGTAATATGATCATAATTTTAACAAAGTAAACTAAACCTACACATAAAATAAGTACTTTCATCTTTTTACATTGCTTCAACAGGCGAATTATTTATGAAAAAAAGTACTAAGGAAGTTCAGATTTATTAGGAAAGTTTGAGTTTGTTAATAGGTCAAATTTATACGATAAATTACTAAAATCTATCTTTTTATTTTGCATTGCAATTAAAATAAAGTATAAGTCATAAATGTCGTAATGTAAAAGATAATAAAATATTAGACATTTTTTTAAATTCACGTATCATATGATCATTGTCAAAATATAATAATTAATACTTTATTAAATGATTTATTAATTCTATCAAATTTTAAAATTATATATTTTCCATTCATGTATACGTTTGAGATAAATACGGTTCTTAAATGTTATCATTCCTTAATATATTATTTGTTCGAATTTGCACTATCGTCTACATAAACACATTTATTATTTTCATGTGTATTAATATTCTTAATAAAATATAGTTGAAAATTTTCAGCCACCACATAGGCTACCGAAAAACCTATAAATATTGTATTCTTAGCTTTAATGTCGATAAAGCAGTTCAAATGCATTTTAGTTCGCGTTGTTGCCGTCTTAAAGAAGCAAAACACTTTTTTGTTTTTTATCCCTGTCTCTCCCGATGTAGTTTCATTATAGCCAGTACTTAAAGTAGAAACAGTAAATTTAACCAATCAGATGTAGGACAGCAACAATATTTACAGGATTTTATTGGTTATTTTATCTGTACTAGGTAGCCATAACTTTATTATAACCCAACTGATCGTAAAGCTTATAGAGGAACATTCAGAAGAAATAGTTTTAACTACCTTTAACTGTTAGTCGTATATCATAGCTGGGGTGATTTCATTCGTTGTTCTTCACAGTGTTTCACTTTGATGGCATCGCATTGCGAATCCCAGATTTTTTTTTGTGTTTTTAGTGTTAATGAAAAACAATAATTTGTGTTATAGTATTAAAAACGACAGACAAAAAGAATATTATAAAGTTCGTGGAACTTGTCTTACATTAAAGATGAAGAAAATATTTTTCATTTTGTGACCTTTTTACATTTGCAAGTGTCAATATGGATTCTAAATGATTTAAAATACAGTAGTGAAAAGTGATTCTAAACGTTTTATGACCTATTTTTTTATACAATGGGGCCGAAAAAGGCTCCACCATAAAACTATTAGACCCTGTTTGTTTTGCCCGCCATAAAACAATTAAGATAAGATTGATGACATTAATGCACAAGAAACGAATAATCGAGGATGGTGCAGTGGTTCTGGAACAAAGTGAGGGCATCGAGCGATGATCGGAGGGTGGATAGCGATGCAAGGTGGGATCACTTTTCGTCTGCTGGTACATCGGCAGATTATCGGTTGGTCGCGTTCAGCTAGTAATCGGGTGGCTTATGTGGCGTGTGATGTGTGTACGAGATGTCCGGCAAGCCGGCGAGTGTGGCCGCGCCGCGAGCGGGCGTGGCTGGCGCGCCGCGCGTGCTGGTGTACGTGGCGGAGGCGCGCCAGCTAGAGGCGGCCGCCGCGGGCCCAGACCCGCCGCCGCAGACCCATCCACCGCTTGACACGCTCTACCTCCACGACAACGTGTCTCAGCATCTCGCTCTCCCCAGAAACACGCTCTATCGACAGCAAATTGAACAAAACGACCAAGGAAGCACACCTGGTACAGTTTACTATAAGCCATTTAATGATTCTGAAGCCAAACTAAATTCTTTCGAGTCATCAGAGAACATCACAGCACACCGGGACGAATATTTCACTGCTACACAATCTTATCTGAAGGAGAATTGTATGAGAAATGATGATAATAAGGCTATTGATAGGCCGAGCAGTACAGCTGTGAAGACGGACTGTGAGAATCCCGACTGGAGTAACTTAGATTCATACAATGTTAGGTTACCGTTGCAGATAGGAGAGTTAAGTGCATACCAGACAAGATGTGGTCCTGTGAGTGATAATATGCCATCTATGTTACCAATAGGAGTGCATGGTCAGGCCCAGTTCAATGATAATGGTGTGGTGCAAAGTGGTGATAATGAAGGAATGAACACCGGTGAGCGAGAGCTATCTGTAGGGAAGAGTTTTGTGAACTACCAGTTGTTAGAACAAAGTGTGTCACATCAATCTATTGTGAATCAGAGCATAAATATACTGAATCAGCAAATCGGTGTGAGTAGGTCGATAGTTAGTGAAGGAGATGGTGGTAGTGCACCACAGCTTGTCCGGACAGCTGACGGTGTGGTGCTGGCAGTGCTGCCATCGTCTGTACTTCCTCAGTCATCAGAGACGCCTGACGTGAGGAATGTGCATAGTGAATTTCCACAAACAATAACTGTGCCCCTTGGTTGGAGAAGAATTGTAAATGGTTCATCAGTTCTCTATATCAGGTATGTATCTTGCAATATTCTTAAAAATGTTTATATTTTCACAGGTAACTTTTAATTAAACTATTTGTTAACCAAAACATAATGTTTAGTTACTGAATGTTTTAAGTAAATTTAAACATTATTATGATTTATCAAATAAACCATAGTCCATTCCAAAAAAAAAAATTTTTTTATATAATTAAAAAAAAACTTTTTTTTATTACTTATAGTGGACAATATTCTCAAGTACATTAAAAAGTTACTAAAATACACATTTCTTATGGCAATAGACAAATGCTAACAATTATATTTTACAACATAAATAATTTATAAATCTGTAATAAATGTCCTATGTTTGTTTATATTATGTAAAATTTTAATATTACCCAAGAGTCTGAAGTTTAAAAGGAAAAATCTTAATTTTTTACTTATTAAACTTTAATGTATATATTTACTATTATAATATAAAATTTGACATTAGTATCATAATTAATTACTTAATCATGTAATACAGTCCTCTGACATTAATTACCTAATGCAATAGAACCAATTATATAATAACAACATTATATTATTTATGAATATATAACCATGATATAAATATATAAATGATATGACTTTGTGTATAAAAATCTCTTTATTTTTCTTACTATTTGAATCAATCTCATGAGCTATGACCTCAGATTTATTCCACAAATATGACCAATGAATATGAATTTTTAACCATGAATTATACCATAATCATTCTTCAACAAGCTTCATTTATAAACATAAACAGCTTAAAAGTATATAAAAAAATATAATATGCTTTTAAGTATGTTTCACATTGTCAATAGTGAATGAGAATTATTGACTGACTCCTAGTTGCAATACATAAGACTAGTTTGTTGTCTTGTGAAGAAAAATACTATTTTAGATAAATCCTAGATAGAGAAATAGTTTAAATAAATTCCAAGATAAAGCCAGGTTATAAAGGAAAATGTTCTGTCATTTAATACTAGTTTTATCTTAAGCAAATTAAACACAGACTAATCAACCAATAAATTAATTATTTTTTATGTATCATGATACACATAATATCTAACATAAAATCGAGATTTTAATCGATACAAATTATAATTAATAAATGTCACAAAATATCTTAAAAGTTGAAAACAAGTATGTAGGAATTTTAGTAATAGAGTTTATAATTAATAAATCTGATATCCATAATACAATTATAACATCCACTAGAATCTGATTATAATAAAAGAAATTATGGCATATAAATTAATCAATTAATTTTCAATAAAATTATTAGATGGTATTGATAATTTATAAATCGATAATGAAGTACCAGGAGAGCATACAGACGAAAGAGGTTGAGATCGCGCGTTTACGTTAAATCAATCCGGCACAAGTGGACAAACCAGTCGGGCAGCTGTGCGGACGTAGGTACTGGCGCAAGTGACAAGAGATGTAATTTTTAACTGTAATCCTGTTATCTAAAACTATAATGAATGCTAAGATTTACTCCGATAACGTTTTATGTTATATAATAAAGCAATTAAATAAATAAAAAAGATGTTCGAATCAATAAAAATGATAATTATCATGAAAAAATGATTATCTCAAACGTTCACGTTTTTAAATTGTAATGATTATCACTTCGGTTTTTTGTTCGAGATGTACAGACTCATGCTACGATGGCGACTTTATTCGCGAATGAAACGAGAATCGAGTGTATTTGAAATCGTTTTCGTTTTGTTTAATATAAGAGTACAACATTTTATACAAACAGCCAACCGACCGTAACAGGAACGAGCTCATTTGAAAAAGATTATCCTCCCACTATTTGATGTGCTTACGTTTATTTTGTCTACTTGTTTGGTAAATTAGATTTAACTCGCATGATTATATTCACATTGTTAAATGATAATATGTTTGGATTTATAGTAATAGGTATCGTTAGTGGTATTATCGTTTTATTTAAATTTATGTACCAAGTCTCGCATGGGGCATTCTAGCGAGATTCCATTGTAGGTCGCAGAGCTCATTACATTGCTCTTATCTGTCATTGGCAGCACAATGCTTTGTCGAACAATACTGTTACTCGCGCATCTTGGGCGGTGTATAATGCCTTAAATCTAAATGTAAAGTAGAGTAGGTATTTGGGAGGATATTTCTTTAAGTAGAACGTTTGAATTACGGCCCCATCGCAAATAGATTCGAGTGCTTTTTTAGATTGTGTATTGGTCTGAGAATTAATTCAGATTTGTCCTTATTGTTAAATGAATATATTTTTCGCGTTATTATAAGTACCATTAAAGAGTACGCCCGAACCCTTAAAGACATTTTATTCCAGAAGATACAAGAAAGAAAGAAATGGATTGAATAATGAGTGGTAGGAACGTGCAATAACACATAATCTAAATTCCGATGTACAATAGGAAAATCCGATATATATTCAGTTATATATTTTTATTATACTTTACAAGCAGTTTGTAAGAAACGACAAAGTATTTCCCTGTCGTTCATCGCACAGCTGTTCGACAGCGAGGAATTCTTTTAAGTTATCTTTTATCTTATTTGCTTCCACTAACCAATTGATTTATAGTCCGAATAATAAGCCGAGGTCGCTTCTTTTAAATTTGGGATTTATTAAACTCTATGGAGTTTTGGCATCTTTTGTAACGTCATACAATCGTGAGGTTTGGTATTCAGAAACCACACGGGGCATCAATTGTTTCGACGTATTCGATGGGCGTCACCGGGCATTCTGATCCGATTTACAATTCGTTCCGACTTTCTTTACAAAAGTCACAATGGGTCTCGTTCGTAATTTCATTGCGTTTGTCGCTGCTCACCGCCCGCCGTGTGAACATTTTCAAATTTCTTTGTTTTTGCGCAAAATAGGCAATTGTGATTTCTTTATACTTTGTCTAGAGCGTACTTTTGCATTTGTTCTTTATTTCGTTGAAGTATTAGTATCTGCATGATGTATGGGCTCGAGTATGCTAACGGTATTGTCCAATTTTTTTTAAAACGTAGCGGTTCAATTACGTCACTCTCTGAATTTATGGCACATCGCTGTCACAAATCACGTGGAATGTCACTAAGTCGAGATAAAGTATAAAGTAAAAGGAACGAGTACAAAAATCCTAACAAAGAAATTTTACGTAAGTAATATACACTTTTTTTAGTCGCCTATTGTATTTTCTTTAAGAAATTCGAGCTTTACCTGCGGTCGTTAGAAGCCGATAAAACTTTACAATGTTCCTAATTTGAGATTTACGGTCTTCGCTCTTGATGAATGGCTATTGTGAAATGCAATATAATGAAAAAACAAAGTCCAATTAAATTCAGAACACTTTGTTCAAAATAATGTTGTTCTTCTTTTTAACTTTAACCTTTTGATATGCCATGATTGTATAGTGTACTGTGGTATTACATAAACGCTTCAATACGGCTTTGGGAACACGGACTCAAATTGATGCTAAGACTATCTTGATGGATACTTTGATATTTTGGTTGATTTTGCTGATAAATAATCATCGATAGCGATGTTTGTCCTCATCAGATGTAAGAATGACTTGAATGAAATACCTATTGTTTATTCGAACAGCGAGAGGACGAAAGCCAAATAAACAACATTTAACATAGAATTGAAAATGTATACGTCAGCTTGAATTGAGCTTGAATAATCTATAATATTTATTAAGGATTTTCGAAATTGCGTTTTAAACATTGACGACGCTGTTATCGAAACTTTGGAAGTAAAATTAAAGTAGATAAAAGTAGTTAAGTGGATTGATGTTGTACAAATTATAATAAATACATATCAATCAAGAATTACTAGTGTACAATATAGCTGAGCTATTAGCAAATCGTGTGTAATACGTGAATCTAAGGTTTGTTTGTCTTTATTTCTTCATCGATGGGAATAGACTACAGATGTGTACTGCTGCTGATAATTTAACTAAGGTGCTGTACAAATTGGGTCAGATTTACTTTTTAATTTATTTATTATATAGAATACAGATATGGTCCAGTGAATAGAACACTTGTCTGTACTCGTGCTTAACTATTCTCATTAATTAACATCTCGAACGCTGATGTAAAGAATAACATCGTTAGGAAAATATGAGGGGTTTTGATGAAATTGTTGGATAAAATTAACCTCATTAATATTTATTATGTAGATTTTATCAATTACATAATTTATGATAATTATGATATTGATTTACTAGCTTATGATCTAATTTTAATTTTAACATAAAATTAAAATGTTTTATTGGGCAAAGTTAAAGAGTTGCGGAATTTTATTACTGAAACATTTACTTTGCTCCAGTAAGGACTTATCAACAGCACGAAGTCGAAACTTCCCTACACATTGTAAAGGGTTCCATTAAATTACATTTCGCGATTTAAAATTATATCCCGATTTGTAATATATACATATAAATATTGGACAACATCACATACATTACTCTGATCCCAATGTAAGTAGCTAAAGCACTTGTGTTATGGAAATCAGAAGTAACGGCGGTACCACAAACACCCAGACCCAAGGCAACATAGAAAACTAATAAACTTTTTGTACATTGACTCGGCCAGGCATCGAACCCGGGACCTCGGAGTGGCGTACCCATGAAAACCGGTATACACACTACTCGACCACGGAGTCGTCATATATATATAGGACTGGACTGGACCTCGTCTGCGGTTCCGTATCGTAGGTTTAGTTGTAAAAAGTGTGTGCTTCCTTAAAGTTTAAGCTTGCCTCATGCCAAATTTGATCAAATTCGATTCAGTGTTTAGCCGTGAAAGCGTAATAGACAGACAGTTACTTTCTCATTGATAATATGAATGTAGATCACACCTAGTATATATTATTATGCCATACTTGTACTGTTGATTATTGTCAAGGACTTTGTATCGAGTTATAAAACAATAAACCATTTGAAACCAATAAAATACGTATCTAGTTTGCTTATAAATTTTATAATATATAATAAAAGTGTGCCCAAGGTCAACGACGCAATTGTGAACGGCTATAAATATACCGAGTACTTTCAAGGTCTTAAATATTCGTTATACTTTTAATTTTTTTACGAGATGTTTATATTTTAGAGATAATTCAATCTAAAAATATATTTTTTTTAAATATCTAACACACATTCCATGTTTATTTGAGTGGTTAATATTGAATATTATTATTATAGGTCGGATGTAGCTTATCAAGATTGTGATAGTAAAGGAATCTGCGAATACGTTTTTTTAAAGTTAATAATCAAAGACCTTTGTTGCTGTCTGTTATGGTCAACTTTGATTAAATATCCTTTGATAATAGTTTAATAGTTACGTAGTACTTTCTTTTTCGCATAAAGCGGTAGGCCGACTACCGGTGAGAGCTTAGCTGCAGAACGACAACTTTAGGCTAATGTACCACTGTTGTTTTCCTAAACCTAGGTTGATTTTTTGGTTCTTGATTTGAACCTTGCGGTCTCGTCTCTAACATGTTAGCCACTAAACCAACGAGACAATTGTTTGTAGCGAAAAGTAGTAAGTAAACAATAGGTGATTAGTAACCAATCACTTATTGTTTTTTGGTCATAAATTAAATATAAAAAAACTTTATTGGGTGTTATAGATTCTTGTTTACTTTTTCTTATCATTTTATTAAATAACTGGTTGGGATCGTCTAATTGAATTGATCGTATCAAAATTTGAGATATATTTATGACTGGCGAGAATTTACCCGGCATACATTGTAATGCCTGGTCACCTTTTCTACATTGATACTTTATCAGACCCCTCGCAATAGCTACTCCTAGTCCAGATATTCAACTCGAATCTTTTCATATAATGAGAACAATAACCTTGAGTTAGTTTATTTTATTTAAGTTCAAAATTTAGAATACATTGAATTATAATTCAAATTTCGAATAATTCATCAAACTTGTTCAGAGTTTAATTTATAATGTACAGTGTTTAATCGTTCAAAATAAAAGATTAGTAGTGTAATAAGATCATATGCGCGTTGACCTCTGTCGCTGCTCAGACACGGAAATAATACAAGTTACGTAAGACAGTCGAACGTTTTTTATTGCCGCATATAATGAGGCACACTGCCCACGCTGGGTGGAGACTGGGACCCGAGCAGTTTAACAAATATACGATACGAGTATTTCGTTACGCCTGTTCGTCTTGATAATTGAACTTTTGTTTGTGGTGATTATTAAAGCGCGTTTTGTAATTTTATTACCATTTATATTTGTGTATTGTATACAAGCTGACCAGCATACCATGAGATAAATCACTAAGAATTGCGCTTAATTACTCCGCGTGTTATTTCATTAATTTATTAATATCTCTTAATTTTTATAAAACGTATTGTTCGCCCGCGACTTTTCTTGCGTTTTAGGGGTTGCTTATCTAGGTATGAAAAGTATGTCTGCGGAGACTTGAGAGTTTGGAGAACTTGGAGTTCAAGCTTGCTTCGTACCAAATATTTTTAAATTCCGGTTCAGTGGTTTGCTCCTGAAAGACCAACAGATAGACAGTTACTTTCGCATTTATAATATTAGTATAGATGAGTATAGATATTTGTTTCATATTTAAAACATACGTATAGTTACTGCAGTTTAATTTGTATGTTGGTAATATCGTTTCGGTCGAATTGAAAGCACCCGGATCGATAATGTTAGATATAAAATGTCTACATTAATATAATGAACAAAAAAACGCCCCAAAACTAAAATTTTAAATAATATACAGGTTGATATAATTAATTCGATTAACTGCTTCTGCGTGAAACCGTAAAAATCAATCGAATTAAATGCACCTCTATTATATTTATATGATTTCGTTTATCTTGTAAGCGATTTTTCTCGGTCATTGATTACAGATTGATTTATTCTTATCTCATGAATTCCAAGTTATGTTAATAACGATATACATTTAATTGACGAGATGAGTTTATTAGTATTTTACGTTTTGGTTTCCGTTAAGTGTATTGTTTTTGCAAACTTCGAAATTGTTTTTACAAATAAACTAAAACGTATGCGAATTTTGTCCTTTTTACTTCGTGTTAATCGATATTAAGTTTCGATACGGACGCTTAAATATCAAATATGCGGTCAATGATATCATTTCGTTTTTGTTTTGAAATATAAGTAGGTACTTTGTTTAGTACAATATCTTGTGTAAATTGTAATAGATGTACATAGACTTACACGTTAAAATTGGACCAGTAGTTACAATAATATTTACAAGATCGGAGTAAACACAGGAAAAAAGAATCGGTGAATTGTCAATCGGATTCGTGTGGCTTTTGTACCATTGAAATCATTAACATCGAGAAAATGTCGATAACACAACAAGGGCACATTATTAAAACAAAAGCTTAAGCAAACTTGCAATCTCACGCTCGATGCGAATGCATAAAAATAATTCTGAGACAAAAACAAGCCTCATTTTTTCATATGCTTAAACCAGCACCGTAATTCAGCAACAGTGACCATTCTCAAGAGACTAGCCACTGCTGGACTTATTATAGTGTACAAGTGTGTACAGTAGGTACAGGTGCACTATCTATTGTCTCACTCTAATAATCCGATGGGACGGCGGAACCGACACGACCGGAATGAGTTCAGGCGCAGGACCAACGGCTTTACGCGCTTTCCGATCACGGTAGTGTAAACACACCAATTACTAGACTGCGGACTGCGGCCTGCTACTGAGAATTTATTAACAGAACAAACGAAATAACTTTTTTTTATTCTGCTGTTGGACCGTTTCGGTTTGAGGATCTGTGGCTTTATAAGTTAGACACTATACTAGATCAAATGTAAACGTAATAATGAATTAATATATAATTTATTGTTCATGGTTGACAAACTAATCGACAAGCGAATAGATTTGCGGTAGCGTTTTGGTTTTAGTTAATCGCGATTGAACGGATAACGCCAAACTGATTAAATCTAAATTGCCTTTATATAGCATGCAACGAATGTTAGTTGGTACTATGTTTAATAATTTATATATTTGAAACGTAATAATTAAAAAAGTTATTTTACGTTACCGTTAATATGAGGCTTAATAAATGTATTATATACTTTATTGTTGTCGTGTCGTTTTGAGTTTCCCTTTTTTATATCAGGTATAGATCGTGGCTTCGCCTAGGTCTTTAGGATGTGGTCGTAGGTTATTAGTAAAATAGTAGCCTGTCCTATCAAGCAAGATTAGCCGTGAAAGCATAACAGACAGAAAGACAGAGTTGCTTTCGCATTTATAATATTAATAGAGATCAATTGATCTCTATTCTTATTTTATTTTTTAAGCCTAAAAAAAAATTATTATATTTAAAGACTCAAGTTGACTGAAGAGCCGAGATGGCCCAGTGGCTAGAACGCGTGCATCTTAACCGATGATTTCGGGTTCAAACCCAGGCAGGCACCACTGAAATTTCATGTGCTTAATTTGTGTTTATAATTCATCTCGTGCTCGGCGGTGAAGGAAAACATCGTGAGGAAACCTGCAAGTGTCTAATTTCAACGAAATTCTGCCACATGTGTATTCCGCCAACCCGCATTGGAACAGCGTGGTGGAATATGCTCCAAACCTTCTCCTCAAAGAGGAGGCCTTTATCCCAGCAGTGGGACATTTACGGGCTGCTAATGCTAAAAAAGTTGACTGATCTTTACATTATTCGAATACTCCTTATTTACATATCGAGACAACTACGCCATTCTTATTAGTCTACAGACTTTCGTCTTAATGATATTTCGAGTTGACAGTTTGTGTCATATGTTTTGATCTTTTACGATGCCATGATATTCTTATTAATAATTAAATGATCTATATAGGTATCAATTTAATTGCAAGGTTGCATTGCTATTTAATAATGATCATCACATCGATACGTGTTTGCGTCTTTATAACACAGCTGTGAGATAACGATGCTTACGTTAAGCCATAAATTGTATTTGTAACCGTCTTGGGTTTGTGAGAATTATAAAAAAAAACGTATAAAATGAGCAAGCTTTCTTATATCACAACCAAAATTGTATGCAAAATTTCAGCTCAATTGGTTGGAACGGGTTTGAAATTCAGTACCAAGATTGACTCATGCATACTAACATATGAAGATAAATAAAACTTTATAAAACTAATAATAGCCAATAGCTATCAAATACAACATCGGTACACAATCGGTAACAATACTAATATTATATTAGCTTAATGCAGAACATCTTGTCTCTGCGTGTGTAGCCGCCATTAATCATGTATCGCATAACAAAGACTGACAAATAAACACTCAATGTAATGTCAAGTTACAATGTGAGTCTGCCGGATGCTTCGTGCTCACATGGGCTGCAGACGGAGAGAACAAAACGAAACGTGTGCTCTCGATTCGTTCCCACAGACGTTGCTAAGAGGATCGAGTCAAGGCTATTAAGCGAATCTAACGAAATGTATTTACGTTTTACAATGTGGACATGCGTTCAGGCCTCGGGGCCGGACGCGTTCGATACCGGCCACCGTTCCGACGAGTGGCAGGTGCTCGCTGAAGACCTGAACTTGACTAGACGACATTTCGTGTGTCGTTCTCGGTACGGTTTTCGCATTAATTAATTTTAATTTCAGAGCTAAGATGAGTTGTATACACCATACACATGTCAGTGTAGACATGTTGAAAAAACTACTACACATATATATATCTTGGGTATTTAATTATTCTGAACGTTCTAAAACCAGTATTTATCATAAAGGGCTTTAGTCTTTTTAATAGGTTAGCATTTCGATAAAAACAATTGAGAATAGCTCGTGAATGTATGTATGAATCTTTTGTTTTATTTCTAATATATATCGTTGAGTATAATTAGCAAATCGGTGCAAGCAGGTAGCTTGCGCAGCTCGTGTGCCTCTTGTAGGCCATTCACCCGCTACTACGATAACTGACGTGTTTATTAGATACGTACTAACCGTGTTGCTGCGGTTATTACTGGCAATTTGATATTTGACAAAATTGAGGACACGACAGTTAAATTACAAATGATATATATCGAGATGGAATAAATAAGTCACATTGACTTTAAGAATACGGAACAACGAAAAAAAAAAATTAATTTGATAACAGTTACTTAAAAACAAATTCTTATACCGCATGCTTTAGATTCGTCAAGTTACAATATTAAATTAAATGTAAAGCTACTAACTACTCGGAATGTAGATAATACTAAAAGGAACAAGCAAAAAGCCCAGTAGATTCTCCTTTCCAACATTGATAAACATTAACATTATTATTGCAAGCTTGTACATGAAGAAACGAAGTTACTTATTACCTTGTATTATTTAACAATGCAACCTTATAAAGCCAATAGGGTGTAGGGACGTTTCGTAACACGATAATCGGTAAATAGGGTAAACGTAACAACAGGATTTATTTCCCCTTCGTATTGAATACATTATTTGTGGTGTCACATTGATTGTGTATTGACTGACAATTGAACGCTTAAGGGGATTTGTCGACGAGATGTTACGACAACGTTGATGCACTTTTGAGTGACGTGCCATCTCTATTGTCCGCCATCTATACAAATGTGTTCTCTTTAGTAGCTTAATCTGAACTATTATGTCCTTTTATTTATGTTTATATTGTGTGCTTCGTGCAACTCCGTCTGAATTGGTATCGCCCACTCATCTCCTATTCTACCGCTAAACAGTCCTACTTAGTACGGTCGTGTTGCAGTCGGTAGGGTGAGTGAGGCAGTGTAATTCCCAATTCCCAGGTTTGGTGGCACTTTTTTAGTAAATATTTCTTTCAGTGCTAATGTCTGGTCGAAGAAATATTGAGGAAAACCTTAGAAAAGTAAATTGTACTTTATATTATTTCTGAAACATTAAAGTTAGTATTTTAACGGTTTCCCATAACAATAAGCGACTATTTTTTTGGCTTCTAAGGATGTTTATTTTAAATAAGAATAACGAATGCTTGTGGCATAACAGACGTGATAAGATAAACACTTGATAATCACAGCGTAGGTAATGGCGCCTATGAATGTCTTAAATTAGTGACGTATGTACGTAATGAGGTTAAACCTGTATAAACATTGCTCGCTTAACATGGGCCGATTTGGAAAAGTGTTAGAGACTTGATTTTAGAGCATGTTTCATTTGTCCCCCCGAGGGATTAAAAAATGAAGTTTTTTTCTCGAGTATTCGAAGGAGATTAGAGCCAGTGTTAGGTTCCGAAGTTGTTGAGGTATTAACGGTGTATGGAATTGTTTTATATTTCCTATACTAGCTTTACAAAATATTTGCTTTGTGCCTTTTAAAATAAATGGTAATAAAAAACTTAACAGTAAAATAGTCGTACAATCACCTGTTAATCTACGCTTTTTTTTGACGACTTATATACGATTTTTTTTGACGACTATCTTTTTCTCTCGTATGTTTTCCTCGTGTGTAAATAAAGGTATCATTCTTACCCATATGGACAGACTTTATATTAGGTAGTTTTTTGTCTCTATATAATTTATGTTATCCTACCGGATGTTTGATTCAATGATACCACAACTTATTACATGATTTAAAACGTCAAATCGATTAAAATTTTATATATTTTTTAATTCCACGACGATATTAATAAAACGATACGTTAAATGTTTTTATCCTGCGATATTTAGAAGATAAAATACCTGTTTCTTATGCAAAAATGTTTGTCGTGAGACGAAATAGACCTTCTGACCTTTAGCACAATAGTCGCGACGTCCGTTGAATAGACTAAAGTCGGTATGTAAACGCGGTTACCGCAAATTATTACGTAATGAGGATATTTAATTTGAATATTGCATGTTTATCGAATAAGCGATATGATACAACATATATCAATAAAGTAATTATTTTACAATGCGATTGCGTATTGAGTCACGTAAGGGTTTCCCGATGTGACTCACTACGCAATCGTACAAATAATATGAGAACACGGCCGAGTCACACGCGACTAGTCATTTACTTTTAGGTTTTACGGTCGGGGCTATTTTGCTCTGATAGGAAATGCAGTCGTTGGACGCCGATAAGAATCGTTAATTTTGTACCGGCTATGCAAAAACATGTTTATGGACGATAAAAGTGGGATTTAGTTTAACGCGTGTCGACTGTCGACTGTTAAACTTTTGTTTAATATTCTAACTTTAAAATGACATTTTGTTACTTCGGTTCCGGGGTAGGTAACCCGTATTAAATAATGAAATTCATGTTTAGAATATCGAATGCTTGTGTGGCTGTTGTTTGTTTGTTATCATACAAAAATTGTACGTTAAATAAAAAAAAAATAATGTTATTTAAATGGATTTTTTTAGTTCTATAAAGATTAATATCAAATATAAATTCACTAATTCGAGAAATGAAGTAGAACTCATACTGCTAATATTTTTTTGTTAGCAAAAGTAATTGTTATGAAGGGAGAATATACGTTAAACCTCTTTTTTCTCCGACCTGTGTATTGCCGTTGGCCCTAATGACCTCTACAGCGTCACATGGAGGCAATCTCTTATACTAAAGCAGACCTTCGCGTAAATGCTCTCAGTATACAATTTTAACTCATTCGAATGAATAGGTAAGAAAGCATACACAAAACGAGGATTTTTTTTATTTTTATATACTTAGGAAACCTAACAGACCTCCTGCCTGTACATAAAACAATAGCCATGGTGATCAGTTGACGATATAAAGTTGATGTACTGTAATGTCATATTATACCTTTCTCAAAAAAATTCATATCATATATACCAACTATCATGATAGATTAGTCCGATAGTGTCTAAGTCTATTTCCTTAAACATATATATACGAACATCTATTTGACATGTAACGTGTATAATAAAAGCAATATCTACACACGAACATCTAATTAATAAAACGACTGATCGAGATTCAATAAATTATAAGCATGTATCCATTTTATGTTTGCAAATTAAATTTAATTCATTTATTACGTAATATCTTCATCAATAACGACGTCACCGATGTATTATGTAAATAACTCGTTCCTGATATTCAAATTGATAATCCCCCTCCATTAGGGCGACGCGCCATTTGATATCTGTTTAGTATTATCTGTCTGTAAATTATTCATCTTTCAACCATGCTTAGTAGAAAATAAAAATGTATATTTTATAAATGCTTAATTTATTTTAATATTAAATTATGATTACTGACTATTGTTTTTGTTGCTTTCTTCGAATGGCAAATCGATGTTGACAGAAAGAGATACGTATATGCATATCAGTGTCTCTCGCAAAATATTGTAAAGGTAAACGGAAATAAGTGAATTATGTTGGTATTTTTTGGCACCGATTTCTATACTGATATTATAAATGCGAAAGTAACTCTTGTCTGTTTGTTGCTCTTTCACGACCAAACCACTTAACCATTATTATTAAGGCATGAGGTTGAACTTGAACCCACGAATTATATATTAAATAAGGGTACATCGATTTTTCAAAATATTGGTCAATTAATTAAAAAATAAATACTTCTTATAAAGACACGTTTTAATAATTAAAATACTTTACATTTATTTCATACTTATTCCTTTTACAGCTCGACCTTTATGTAAAGATAGGTCCTATAAATAATAAAGTGAACCATTTAAAGTAAATTACCATATATTATCCAATTTTTCGTCATCATACGATTTATTAAACAAAACTAAACAAGGGCAAGCAACATTCGAATGCGATCAAGTTTTACATAATTTGTCCAAAATATCGAGAATCGTCGTTCCATTGTTGAATAAACAATTCTCGACTTTATTCTTCACGTGTAACGATCTGGTCGAATTGGTTGGGTTCATTTAAGACCGGTGATGGTATATCGATGCGTCGGTTAGGCGCGCGAGCTACAAATTGAGCTTGTATTTATTCATGCGAAGGGGACAAGGTTGATATGGGTCGGGGTCGTACGATAAAGGACGTTAGTCGGCCCATCAAAGAACTCGTACCACTGTCTAAAGTTCCGATGCGAATATCAATCAGCAAATATGTCACATTCGCTCTGATAATGTTGTTAGAACCTTTTAAGTAATTGTTTTGACACAGTCGTTACAGATTTGGGATGTGTTGATCATTAAGTCTGAAGAGGTTGATTCAGGTAATTTTCCTGATTTAAGTAATACAATTTTAGCGCGCTATGCTTTGTATTTATTTATTTAGAAACGAAGAAACTTCTCGATTAACTCTAGTTGTAACATAAAGTAAATTTTCAATAACAATCTTATCCATAATTTTATATGGATATCTTATAAATCTCGATCTGTTTTAATACATGTATGGCAGTTGAATTGGCCGAGTGCCAAAGTATTTTAGCCATTATATGCCTAGCCCATGGAACACAAAGGAAATGAGATCAATCACCGAGCACGTAGCTCTACATCTTTTTTATATGTCCATTACATGACAGCGGCAGGTCGAATGTTATTTGTTTTCTGGACAAATGTTATTAACTTATTTCGTAGGTAGCGATTCTAATGGTCATACTGTTTCGTTTGTCTTGTCTATTATTTGTGGGGTAATTCATACAAATTAATTCTAACTGAATTTGTATTTGTTTAATCTTATATTGTTAATGGTCCACAAACCCATTACGTAGCTTAGCGTGTTAATCAGAATAACATTCCTCGGAAATAGCGACATAGCTTTCAAAATTTGCAGATTCAAGTTGTAATCAGCTCGTCTCGTATGCCAAAGGATCAATGGCCGTTAGAGCGAGTGAGTCCTAGAGTAGAGATCGCGGATCGGCAAACGCAGCGTAGTATCCTTTAAGTAGATTAACCTGAAAAAGGTGATGGAACCCGAGAAACGAAAACGATATGGCGTGTTTAGGAAGCGTCCTAATTCCAGCAAGTGACTATGATTTACTAAGTGATGATGATGAATGGAATATCATCATTATATTTATTGTCTTATATATAGCGTTACCGTATACTCAATTTTCTATTTCAAGTTACTAGGAGTAAAGTTATTTTCTCAAAGACAGTTGAAAGTAAAAAAAAAATAATTAAGAAATTACCTACCGATCCAATCATTATCAAATCTCTTTTGAAAAGGTTAATAAGCTGATAGCAAATTACCTAGCGTGTTCAATCAAACTTGGCTTGACAAGCGTTGAAGAACGTTCCTCTAAACAATTGTCATGCCAGACGAAAAATCAAGGCAGGACAGAGAACAAGAAAGAATCGAGAGAGACAGTTATAATAACACTCCTATTCCATTAAAGCCAACAACACGTCGTTTAGCAGTTAAGTGCGCCTGTGTAATATGTTATTGTGTTAGAATTATTTACACTGAGAAGAGATACCATATACGCGTAGAACGGTGCCAAGAATGTTTGATGATAGGTATTTTATTAGCATATCTAGAATTTACACCCAATTAAATAATTTCACTTCGATCTGAATTGTGATTGGTCAATGGCAATGACGCGATAGACGACCAATCGTCATTCATTATTTAGTCGGATTAGTTAATCTAACTTTGACAATCGTTTTAGAATGTGGAGGTAAATTTAATTAAGACGAATTTGTACGAAGTCTTTGTTCTCATATACTTAATTATATTATCTAAAACCGTCTTATATGTCTATGAGACTTTGTAATTAGTGATTGGATTTACACTTAATGGATGTCAAATTAAAAACTACGATGTCGAAAATTTGTGCGCTTAAAAACTTCGACTATAAACATTAAAGAAATGATTTAAAAAAAAAAACGGTTTGACAAAAATTACGACTTTGATGATACTATAATATAGTATTGCGGCGTAAGTGAATATGTCATTATTTGGGTCTTTATTTTTTGTACATTTGCATACCAAGCTATCGTAATCATTAAATAATTTGTAAGTAGGTTATAAAATTATATTTATATTCCGTTATCAATAATTAAAGTTATTTATATTTTTAATTGAAACATTGTTGCAATCTTGGCTTGTTACCGACTTAAGAAAGTTTTGTATATTATTATTAAAAACACAATTAAACTATTTACATTTTTTAAATTTTTATACTAGTTGTTGCTCGTGAATTCTCTCGCATTTTAGGAATGGGTCGTCAGATTTGTGAATAACATTAGCCTATGTCCTCGAGATTCATGTTCGCTTTACATCAGATTTTTTTATATTTGATTCTGAAGTTTGTCTGTGAATAATATTTGTATAGATATTCGCCTTTTTTAATGACGTATAATGTATTCTGGTATTTGAGAAGTATTTCTATGTTAGGTTGAATATAAATATGAATTTAATTTGACTCGTAATAACACAATAAAACCTTAAATAAATTTTCATTATATTCGATTAAGGAGTATCTCCAGCCACAAAACTATGAGATATATAGATCGATATCATAGATGTGGATCAAATTACATCGACGACGGAATTAAGCAAATATAAATTTATTATATTTGCTTAATTCCGTCGGATCTGTTAAGATTATAAGATATAATTGTAATTACACTTGCGACGTTAATGGTTTCACGATAACGCTAACTTATTGTTACTTAAATGGGTAAATAGTTATTCTACCTGAGTAATAAATAATACCCGATGAGTTAGACGAGCGTAAAGAAAACGCGTTTTAAAAAAATCGCGTGCTTCAATCCGGGCACGCATCAAATGTTTATGTTCTTTCTGTTTATAATTGATCTTAATCTTGATGTTGAAAAAAAAAAAATTCAGGAAACATGTATGTGTGTCAGATTAGAATCTGCCGCATGCATTTATTTGGTAGGGATTTGTGCAAGCCCGCCTGGGTACGTGCTACCCATACATCAGATATTCAGTAGCAATGCTTACTAGGAGACTTTCACACGTGTGGGTCGAGTATTTCATTGATTTTTTGTGGTTTGGTAAAACAACCTAAGAAATTGTATTAGAGTTAATTGGGCCCTATGAACTTAATATATTAGCCTGTAGCCTAGTAGCGTGTTAGCGGAATCTATGGTCTCGTGTTCGCGACCCGACATATTTTATTTATTTATTTTTAATATATTTGTATCAATATTGCGTAAAATTATTACTTGGTATTGTTGTGTTCCGGTTTCAAGGATTGTCGGAGCATTGGCGATGTATGGAATGGTTAATATTTCTCACAACGCTGTGTCTTTGGGCGGATGTGACCACTTACCATCAGATAGCCCAATTGCCCGTCTGCGTACCTATTAAAAAAAAAACATATGTATCAATTTTAAATATCGAATTCTATACGTCTTGTGCTCTCAACGAACGAATACGTTTCGCCGAGGCCCGCTAGAACGGTTTCGACATGCATTGCATCATATTCACAATTTGTGAAGATACTCGCGGCCTCTTTAACAGGTGGTCTGTCGTATCTTTGCTATTATTAGATGTAATAACAGCTTGCAACTTAATCTTATGTTAATGTTAGTAAATATGTGTTGAACCAGTAATTTTCCATTCGATTGATGTAATTTATTCACGCTAATTGTACGCATGGAATAAGATCAACACGAGAGTGTTTAATAAATATGCTATTTTATTGACTCCACTTACCTCCGCCGGCTAGTTCTTGTAATGGTATGAAAATGTAGCCCGTTCGTGTTATGTGTGTATGTGTATCGTGTAACTAATTCGCTTTAATCCGCTATGATAACATTCGCCACCTACTAATTATTCGCTACGTATAATACGTATCTTGTCGGTAATTGATGTTTTGTTACATAATTGTTAAAGTATCAAATTCATGTTACTATTGAATATAAAAGCATTATACGATTATTGAATGTCATATTAAAAACTAGCAAATATTTAGGTATTTATATAGAGAAATAAAAAAAAAATTGATATGTGGAAAACTAACTATAAACAATAAATAAATAACAAAAAAAAACAAGATGTCCAAAAATCACGGTTTTTTTAATTATAGTGTTGCAAGTTGCGACGCATGTTATAGGTATAGACTTTGGTAACTTGCCTGAATAAATATACCTACAAAAAAGTAAGAAATATAAACCAAATGCCTCTTCTTTTAAGACGGTTTGGAGTTCACTGTGCACTTGCTGTTTTCCACGCTGTTCTAATGTGGGTGGTTACACTTTTTTGATTATCATACGCTACGTGAAGGTTTCACGAGGAACAAAAGATAAATAAACATAGATTCATTCAGTATTGCTTTGCACTCAGTATCATGGGATAAGATTCGTGTCTTGTACTCACAGGACCATTACTGCTTAGTATACATATTATCGTTAAAAAAAATACAATCTACGTGACTCGTAATGAAACAAACCAAACGAGCCCAAAGTCAGAGTGGTTTATAATTAATTATTATGATAGTAATCTAATAGTTTTATCCTATATTTACCTCTAGGGTCTCGTCAGATCAGCTCAATGATGAAATGATTGTTAGTCATAATGTAATTAAAAAAATTATATGAGAATTGTGACAATTTTAAACCATAGAAAAGTGCAAGTCAAAAGTCTTGTTAGATATGATATTGAATTTTTCTTACAATCAAGTCAATTTGTGAAGCTGATGGAGAGCGTGTTTAATGTATAATCTGATGACCTAAGGATCGCTACGCTGAGTTTCATTGAAATGGGTTTAGTGGCTTACGTACCACGCGTACCTAACCTAATACGATAATAAAGTTACATACATAAGTACTCTATACAATGTATATTTCGAACCGGTGGTATCTTCGCATTTAATCTCGTAATGAAGATTGAAAAGTTCTCGTAAGAGCCAACTTGAATTATTTATATTTTCTTATCATCTTATATACAACATAATGATACCAAAATATATTTTAAATATTACTGTTAGTTGTTCAAATTATACAAACAAATTTTTAAAAATAATATTACATTATACTAGTATTTAATTGTGTACTTGCAATGAATCTCGAACAATAATCACCACCAGAACTATTGATAAATTTCTATAAATAAGTGATTTCTCGTACGTTACGCATAATAACCATGAATGTGCAAATATAAAAGTCGATCGCTATTAAGTAACGTAGGTAACGTTTGGAAATATTGAAAAAAAAAATACATATGTATGCATCACTATTGGGCAAAAGCTCTCCTCTCCGTTCAAGGAGAACTTTTTGGAACATGTTTTGCATCGACATCATTTCATCCGACACATGCAGGTTTCCTACCTGACCTGGATGTAAGACTTCACCGCCAAGCTGATTTACAAACAAATAAAGCCAAGTTGTGTTTGGGCGAATTTATATTCATTATCTTCGGTTAAGATTCACGTGTACACAAGCCACATAAAAAATTTATATATAATGTTGTCTTAGATTTTCGCGATTATTACACATCGAAATAAAACTTTTAAAATGTTCGTTCGTTCGCAGACTCAGTGTGCCCGTGACCACGAACACTGCAAAGTGCTCGAAACGTCGGGATGTTAAAATAATTAATATACGCGATTAAATCCGTTAAAAACTAGTTTTATTTCAAAGTTATATATATATATATATATATATACATATTTAAAGTATGAATAGTTAATGACGTGAAAGTCTATCCGCCATCCATAAAGAGTCAAATGAGTATTAATATTAATATACAGACAGTCTAGGTATCGTTCTAAACATCAAGGACATCAGTCGACAGATGTTCGTAATTGCTTAAGCATTTCTTGTCGGCGCCGTTTTCTTGGAAACGTCTCTTTGAATCATCGTTTTCAATAGTTCATTATTCCTATTTTGGACGGACGATTCCTGCGAATCACCAGGAAAAACTAGCGATTATTTCTATTCCATTAGATTCGATACGGGAAATATAGCGTATCTTTTAAATGACTTCGTTTAACTTCCACGAGCTGATATTATTATAACTTAATATTAAAAACCTAAAAGGGTCGAATTGCGTGACTTAACGGGTAAATTGATTTAAGTAATATGAATTAATTTATCCAAAAACGATACCGTAATAACATGCTTATTTAGTCAGCGGTATTTCGTTTCATACAACTCATACACGTTATTTATGTTAAAAAGTTATAAATTACCCGTGTTTGGCGGAAACTAAGCGATACAACGCGTGCAAGGTGTAAAAGGGTTCGTGTGCTAAGTAATTATTATCGGCAGCTGTCTATGTACACGCTCCCCCAAACGTTTCATGCGATGCAAAAAGCAAATTTCGCCGCGCACTGGCTGACCGACCGCGAACACGCATATATAGTGGTCAAAGCCGCATAGGCCTCGAAAGAAAAAAAAAAAAACAAACAGAATCAAAAAAAGCAAACAAATCCCTTTTTTGTGGTCGCGGCTCACGTTTACCGCGTGTTCCAGACCGTGAACAATCACCGTGAATTATCATGTGAGGCGTTTATGAAAGAGGCTGTTGTAAAGCGAAGCGAGTACTTACGCTGACAAGGTATGTTCTGTCATCGTAAAGGGATTGTGTTGTTTGCAAATTAGAGTTAATAGCTCCGCGAGGTGTGGCACATCTAGATAAAGATTGTTCACGGAATAATTCCTTTGCGATTACTCATACTGTAATCAGAACAGTATCCAATTTTTTATTAATCCTTACAGACAGAAAGAACGTTAATTAAAAATCTGTAAATATTCCACTTCTGGGCAAAACATCACTATTCTTGAGAAGAAGCCTTGAAGCTATTAATGGAGATATTTCATCACGCTGCTCAAAAGCGGGTTAGTGGACCCATGTGGCAGGTCCATCTGTTTTAGCTATTGGGCAATCTCGGCTCAGGAGTAATAAAAGTAAAAAAGGAAATACTTTTGTATGTGTTAAAAACGTAGAAGATAAAGTCAAATAGGGTTCGGAAATCAATTAACTGTTGTAGAGTCACTTGGCAGCAGTCAGTTGATCACAGGACGCAGCGAACATGGATGACTAGAAGCCTGCATCGTTCCCTTTTAGCAAATACCCTTTCAATCGCTTACACGAGTCACTGCACCTCACCCTCCCCAGTTCACTATATTAATTAGAATCTACATCTACTATGTCCAATATAATGAAATGTTTATTATAGATGTATTACTAGCTTGTAAGTGGAGCAGAGCTTATTGAATGCACTATTTAAATGTTAGTTAATTTAGCTCGAACAATGTACAGTACAAGTATAAGTATGACTATCGTCAGTGTACATCCAATACTGGATAAGTATTTTTAGAAACGTCAACAAGACGAATTGTTAATTGTCTCGTCTTTCACATCAACGTGAACGGTTAAAAATAATACGATTCTCGTTTGTTTTGTTTTGTTTTTTTATCCGTATCGCTGTAGACGTTTAAAAAATATACTGTCTCAAAAGTAAATGCTATAAAATCATACCGGATAAATGTCAAGTTACATTATGATAAAATAAGTCGTCCTTTTTAAATCAGCAAGGAGAAGCTTGCTTGGCTTAATGTCAGTTATTATCATTCTTTTTATAAATGGTATGCTTTATAATAATAACTTGATAATTTACACTTTATTATACTTGTAACCGCAATGACAAGTTTTTGTTGCATAATTATAATAACACAGGCAACGGGTATTATCGTCTTTGTATTTTTTTTTCGTTTTTTAAATTTGTATAATGTTTTTATTTGTCTTCGTTACTTATTGAATCCAATTCTGTTGTATCTTGATGTGCTTCATCTGTTGGTGTGACTGTGAGAGTAAGCCATAACGTATCGAGACGGCCATCAGGATGCTCTGCCGACGCTCCTTTCCCTGCTGCTGCTTCGTTTACTTCGTTGCTGTATATTATTATAATTATATGACAAATCTATGTATTATATGAATGAAATTCCTATGCTTTATTTAAAGGTCTAATTGCCACATTTTTTTTTGAATAAAAATGTCTCCAAATTATGTAAGGAAAGTAATATTGATATTATTAACTCGTAAGCGCAATGTCATGCGAAGAAAATTTTTCCAGACGTCCCGAAAAGTATTTTTTCTTTTCGACTTTAAAGTGGGATACGTTCTGGCCGATAAAATTCCTTTTGAAATATTTATCGTGACTTGGGTATGTAATGGTACACGATTTTCACTAAGTCTGCAAAAAAGGCGGCCGCGTCGGAATTCGCAATCACGTAATCTCGATTCTCTTATTTGATCGACTCACTTAAAACACGTTTCAAATTAAAAAATAACTGTGATGTAAGACAATTTGCCTTTACGTTTATTATTATCACTTTTTTCTTGTGTTTGAACTAATTTATGTATGTTTTATTTAATTGATTTAAATGATGTATAAATTTGAATCGATTTTGTTTCGGTTTTATTTCAGTTAACTATAGGTTCCACTTTCGTAATTCATCTTCTAAATAATTTATGTCTGTGTTATTTCTAATTATTACTACTCTATTAAAGTTTGATTGTGATTTCTATAAATACGACGTAATGATAGTCCATCTTGTATTGTGATGTCTAGTAAGACATGTGGCGCTAATCCTTTATCCCCGCCTTTTAATTAACTCTGTCTAGTTCTATTAGGTCTTTGTTCTCATTTGATAAAGTCATTTACGATTGAAATATATTCATTCAATATCAGATTCGTCTTTTAATTGAATGTCTGTACAAATATATTATGAACATTTAATATTACTTTCTCTTAACGTTTAGCTTAGAAGTTAATTATTGAGTTTCATTATAAGTTACTGATATTATCTTTATTAATTGATAAAATAATAAGTAATTTTGCCGTTGGTGATCTATCAAGTGTATGTATATGTGTTGTATGAACTCTTTTCAGGGTTCGTATAACTTTCAATAGGTTTATTATTAATTCAAGCGCAACTAAGTAAACGGAATGTTTTTCTTCCAGTCCCAGTGGAACAGCGTTGAGTAACCTAGCCCAGCTCCGGGAGTACTTGCAAACGACGGGTACATGTAAGTGCGGCCTGCCCTGCCCTCTGAGACCGGAGACAGCCTTTAGTTTCGATTCTAAGGTAATATTTATTTATTTTCAACGTTTGACAAACGCCTTTATATTTAAGATAGCGATTGTGTTTTATTTTATATCGATTCCATTCGTAATTTAATCGATATCAAAAGTGATTAAGTAAGTCACTCGCTAATACTAAAAATGAAAAGTTTATGATGTATCAACTATTCGGTGATTTTTTTTATATTTAATTTATTGTGCACATCTACATAACCCGATAGTTGAAGTTCATAATAATTCATTCGCGTAAAACCGTTAGAAAATTTTACATTACGAAAAAAATGGTATGTTACTTTGAAAAAGGAGTAAAAATGGCAACTTAAGATTAGTGGACTCTACCTTAGATTTGTCTATGTTTTTTTTATGTCAAAAACTGTAGTTAAAGCCATTGAGCGATGTCGTATACAATTTGAGGCCGTGGCACAATACATATACAATCGATGGAACGGGAAAACGACAAGTGGAGACGTAGCCTTTAATACTAGTTAGCTCGTTGAGTCAGTCAACTTTTTTCGCTATGGGAATGATTTGGCAGAAGCCGGTTGCAGATAATAATACTTTTTGTAGCCGCATTGACGATCTCTCTGAACGCAAATGTGTCGTTTATAACCATTTGTGAATGTTTATGGTACGGTTTAAACAAAAAGTGGTACATTATGGTAATAATGTTATCGATATTAAATCCATCTTTAGTGTTTTTTTTTATCGTCCAATGTTATGATTAATGGATGACAATGTTAATAAAATCATTCTCAATGTAAACCTGTTTATCATGAATTAATAGATTGTTCTGATATCTCTTGAACATGGCATTTTAATATTTACGTAATGATCAATTGCGTCGCTTATGTGTCATTTCATAGAGTGTTTATAAGACTTTTTTAAATCTCGATGCGTGAGTACCAGTAATTAGTAGAAGCGAGACAGATAAATGGGCCATCTGAGTATAAGTGGTCACTACCGCCACTTGACATTGACGCCTACAAACTTGGGAACGAAGATGTTATGTCCCTTGTGCCTGTAGTTATCCTGGCTTACTCACCCTAGAAACGGGAATACAACCACTATGTATTACTGTTTGTGTGGAAGTTAGCGTATTTAAATGTATGCGTGATATCTTCGTGCCCATATCTGTATCATAGTTTTATGTTTAATTTATCTATTCGATAATTTGAATCTCCATAGATGTGGTGCCCGTGCCATTTGTGTATCTATATTATCATTATGTACTATTTGAATTTATTAGTTGGTCTGTCTGTAATCTGCATATTGTATAATTCATCATCGACAATCGATGTTTCTAGATTCAATTTGATTACGATATACTCATCATATATTTGATCTTTTTTTTTTAATTTATTTTTAGGCACAATAACCATAACACATATTAAAAATTTACAACTATGTTACATTTGAATAATTTCTTCACAAAATTTGCTTAAATACTTATTGTACATATTTTTGATTAACTAAACAGTTTAATAACTAATACGATATTTTAGAATCTAAATAATACTTTAAATGAAAAATTTAAATTCGAATCGAAATAGTTGCCAAATCATAGGTATATGGCTCCTGCAGCATGTCTATACGTTACGAGTAATATATAATCTTAACAGCCAATATCCGCAATATCCGTTATGTTTCGTAAAAGTTGATCTGTCGACAGCAAAGTTTCGACCTTAATACAATAATCTATTCGTAATAAATGGCATGTAATTAGAGTTGATTCGTCAGAACGGCCGTGATTACTCTCGTTCTCAATGGATAAACAAATATTTTTCCTTCTCGTTTCTAGCTCTCGTTAATTTACCTTTTTTCGACGTAAACCTTACAATTATCGTGTCTTGTATTCGTTCCAATTAACGCGGACAAGTAAATGAAGATTTGATTAAAAAAATACGTTATTGAGTCGTGCGAGTGGCGGGTTTAATTGTACAAACGAATGCGACAATAAACTACGTCTTATCTTTAATGTTTAATTTGTTATAAAATTAATTGGAAAGTTATTTCAATTTATTATTTTTTTCTAGTATTTTTGTGTCGGCCACATCGTTATGACGCTAAATTAAATAAAAACGGCTCTAAGTCTAAGATTAATTCAGTCTGAGAGACTCATTAACAAATTCGTATAATTTAATTGCCGAAATACTCGAAGGTTTACTAAGAATAGATTGAAAAGCACCAATATTTATTGATATATTTATATTGAAATATTGATTTTCTTTTTTTGGATGTTGTGTAAACCATCAATTAATATGTATATTGTTAGTGTACTTATTAAATAAAATAAAAATAAAATAAAATATTCATAAAAATAAATTAACTTCTTATTTTAGCGTTTTTCTCAAACTGTGGTTACGAACACATGCCAGTAACAAGTGTGAACATCTTCTAATCTTCACAAAATTTCAAAATAGTTGGTAAACGATTAAAAATTATTGGAACCGTTCAATGAATGATTTTGTATTGGTTTGAATCATTTATAAAATTATCAGACTGTAACTGTCCGGCTGCAAGGCAAGTATTTCTTTTGAAGGAAAATATTTGGAGTTTATTCCACCAACCTGCTCAGGTGAATATTCAATTAACTGCCTAGCCATTCAATTAAAGGCAAATTTATATTAGAAACGGAAGATATATTGGATTAATGTATTGCCTGCGACAGAAATACCATGGGGCAAAATTTCTTAACCGAATTTCTAAATGTGACTAACAAACGAATCAAGCGCCTGAAAATGTAATGGGGCATGCCTGAATTTGAACCCTTGGTTTTCAGTTAAGATACAAGCGTTCCTCACTGGCCCATCTTGGTTCTTAAACAATTATACAATGCAACGAATTCTCCGTTCCACGAAACGACGATGTAGAAAAAAGGAAAGAAAACAAGTGTCGGTTTATTTTTCGATACATTTATAGGCGACATCAGCGAACCAGTGGACAAAAGATCGTAATTAATGCCCATAAATGTTTTTGGTGCTATCGGTATTTAGTCGGATCGGTTTCGAACTGGTTCCCCATCTGTGACGTACGACGTCACCGTCGGATATGAGTAATGTTAACAATGTGGTTCGATGTGAAAGCAAACATGTTTCGAATTATTTAGCTCAGACGTTCGGTATTGTTTCGTGTCGTCTCTGTATGCTGACTGGTGTAGATTAGTATGATTTTATTTGTCTGCTTTTATTGAAATTTCTACTGTTTGTGTGTGTGTGTGTGTATGTGTGCATGTGTCGTGTGTCAAGATAATCAATGGAGATGAGATTTTTCAAGTATTCTTGCACTAGTTATAGTATTACAGGACATTTATTGCTACCGAAATATTTATTATTTTTGTATTCAGTTTTTTTTTTTATTCCCAACTAGTCGTCCGAGTCTCCATTCCCGTTATAGGGGTTGGTTAACAGGTGTTGGACAAAAATTTATCTTGTATCCTTCCTTGGAGTTTAATCTCGCTTAATAGCAAATTCAACTATGACACTATTCAATTCAAATACCAGTTACTTTCGCATATATAATATTATGTTCAATACTAGCCGTATTTTACATCTTAAGAACATGAATAGAACCAATTCTATGCCTATTCATCCCAAGAAGAATTTCGAAAAATCCTAAAAAATTTACCGTTTCCATAACATTTATCGTTGTCGTTCTTTGCTCTTTTCAATATTACCCCAACAAACAAACAAAAATAGGAAAATTATCATTGGTACCTGGCAAGAGCAGTATTGACTTAATAGAAATAGTTACTAATTTTATTCATTTATTTAGATTTAAATGATTATACGAAAATATTTAACGTGTATCAATTACGTAGGTGTCGTTGATTGGTTATATGTAAAAAATATTCTCATATCGATTGCAATAATTAAATATTTAGTAACATAATATGACCTTCGCACTTGAATCAGAAATATTAGCTAATATTCACCTTCACAGACGTCTGTTGACTTAATAATATTGCTCTATAGTTTTCGTGTACTTTTGCAATTTTTTAATGGCACAACTCCGCTTTGAATCCAGGTCTAGTTAGCCACTAGTCTATAAAGACAGTAAATGTTATATATAAAAGTATGTTAAAATCGGTGTTTAAAATCTCGCTTCGCTAGTTTCGTACAAGTAAAGCTAATACAAGTATGTTATTTTTTTATCTCAAGTTATTCATCGAAGGTCATTTTTTCGCAACGAAAGTATTATTAAGTAACCGTATACTTAGGTTAATGAAATGTGCATCTAAAGTGCGTAAAAATATATTTTAAAACAAGCAGGTTTTTGTAAACATGATTCGTGTCTCTGTCGTCTGTTGACAAGTTTACCCTTATCATAAAAATGCATCGCCATCTGAAACAAACGTGTAAATTCTAACCACGTGTTAGAATTTAAACACAGTGATTCTAATACATTAACTAAATAAAATAAGAAAAAATTGTAAGTCATGTGTTTACAAGTAGTACATAGGCGGCCAGCTATTGTGGCATATAATAACTATTCTCAATGATATTTATCTTAGTGATTTATTTACCAATAACTTATTTCTATAATTCATTAATATTAATAATTTCGTTAATCTTTATAGTAATAAATTACGCTATGAAGAATAATTTAACCTTACTAGTTCGTATACTGACTTCCTATTATTATTGTATAAAGAAGGTAGGACGCGCTAAAAGAAAACATTCGACTGTTTTAATAATTCCTGGCACAACGTTACGCTCTCCGAATATTATAAATTGATGTGTACCAATTATTGGACTGTGTATTATTTTCATAAAACTCAGAAAACCCTTACAATTATTAACACATATAAAAACTCATCAATTCATATTAATGGGACCGAAGTCTAGGGTAAAGATTATATAAAATTAATTAATACATTTTATTTATATTATTATAATGTCCGGCCTACTCAAAGTACGGTTCGGGTTGAGTTCGTCAACGTTTCGTCGCGTGATGTGCGTCATTCAATATTGAAACGAATAAAATCGATAATCTGTTATATCACCAATAAATACATTTCGTTATGCAAACGAATAACATAAACTGGTTTGAATATTTCATCATTCATTATTTAATAAACGAATGAATGATTTGATTTCTTTTATATATAACATCTTTATGATAATAGGAGTAGCGATGACGAGGCGATTGTTCCAGATCGTATGTGACGTCACAATGTCAAATGTGCCCCTATATGACGAAATGATATGATTCCTGATTTATTCATTTATACTACGTATCTGTTCTTGTTGTCTGAAATTAAGGGGTTTAGTACTCCGTCATATTTTTTTAAATAATTAAATATATGTATATAAATATCATGATTTAAATCAGTACCGAGCGAAGCGATCTATATTGAATGGTATCGCACTTCCCACGTCTTTACAAAATCTATTATTTAAACATGCAATGTTTGCTACTTGGTTTAGTTTAAATCTTGCGAACTTAATTAGGCCCATTTTCTCTTATACTGTAATGGATATAAAACGTTTTATACAAGAGTCAGGTCTTGTTTAACATAAAAAATCTAATGATTTTTTATGTTAAGAGTCAGGTCTTGTTTAACATAAAAATCTAATGATTTTTTATGTTAAACAAGACCTGACTCTTCTGCCCTGATTGGCTCCAGACGAAGGAACACCGAAAACTTCAACAGTCGTAGGTTGGTCGCCATAGATACAATATTGTACAAAATAACTAACTAAAATGTACTTGCTCGTAAATATGTTTTTCACATTGCAATTTTTTATCGTAACTAATATTATCGATGTGAGTAAGACGAGTTTGTTTATTTATTTATTTGTAACGTTACGTCTTAACTACCCAATTGATCATCATTTAATTTGATAACACGTTGACATTAACGAAGAACGAATAGAAAAGATCATACTACCATACATACATACCATCTGTGCCCCCATAAGAATTAAACCCGTAACAAAATTACCGGAATGATGGTGAAAACCGCATCAAAATCCAACGTGTACCTTAGAAGAATTCATAGGTTGGGGTCGTACTGTTTAAAGGTTTATTATCGTCACTATCATCATTATAAGCACTTTACCATTATGACGTCAAACATGTGACGACCTTTCGTACGGTCTCTAGGTATTATAATTAATTTATAACTAATTGTAACGTGAAAGTTAAGCTCTGAAGTCACGGAACGTCATTAAATTTTTTTAAAGTTTTTCTCTTAAATAAATTAATAAAATAAATTGGTGTAATTAATTTTTAAAAATTTATAATAAAATTAAATAAACTATTTGTTTTGTTACAAAGATATATATTTAATGGATACAGAAAAAAAATATCATGGTGCGTGATATAAGTTATTAAATTGCGATATCAGATGCTAGATATAGTAGCGTTATTAGTTGTGACTAATTAAGAAATTAATTAGTTATCTAATTGACTATCATCGTCAAGGTAATTGATCGAGTTATGACGTTATAGGTTCAAATGGATAGGTAATTAGGAAATATGACCGTGAATTAGATATATGCAATGTTATTGAATTTAATTAAACTATTAATATATCTATATTAATAAATGAGGAGAGTAATAAAACCACCGAGCTGCTCCACTGCGAGACGTAATAGGTTTCCTCGCGATGTTTTCTTTTATCGCCGAGAAAGAGATGCATTATTAACTCAAACCGTGTTATGTAGAATCATTTTCGCTTGCTAGTATTTGACCCGTGAATTTAATTCACGTGTTCTCTCATTGATTTGTCTGGTACCACCCGCTCACCACATATAGTACCGCAAAATAGCAATACTCAGTGTTGCCGTATTCCGGTTGAGTGAGTGAGTGAGCCAGTGTAATACACAATACCTTAGTTGCCAAGTTTGGTGGCCCATTGGCGATGTAAGGAATGGTTAATATTTCTTACAGGGCCAATGTCTATGGGCGGTGTTTACTACTAACCGTGAGGTCGCCTATTTGCAATCATCCGCCTATTCATATTATTACAAAAAAAATACTTCTATGTCAATCAATATTCGTAATAAATAAACCAAATAAAATCTATTAAATATTTCGTTTGATTCACGACGTACGATTTCAACGACAGGGCATCGTCGAAATTATTCTATGTAGTTATTCAGAGCACACCCATTGCCTAACAAGTGAGTCGTTATAGCTTGCCCCACTTTGTGTTTACAGTGGGTTCTCTCTTTGCAACGCGTACGAGTTTTATTTGCTTTGATAATCTCGTGAAAAACATGTTTAGAACCCTTCAATTTTTAATGTTGTTTAATTTTATTAAGTCTCAGCTCTTCGAGTGGTCTGCTAGAAAGTTTTATAATTATATTTCATATATAAATGATTGCAGATTTTATTTTGTTCATGAATTGTTTAAATATTGGATATATGTGTATGTGTTCTTTAGTTATACACTTCCTTATATTATTTAGTGGTAACGTACATACATAACGTCTAAATGTATTTATTGTAATTGAATCCATACAAGTTAAAGTCACTGTTATCTATAAACATTTCGGTTCATTGAAATAATGACTTAACATTAAAATGTGCGCCCGAAACTGAAGTTTACATTCGACTGACTTTATAGACAGTCGGTAAGTTCCCGACTGTAAAGGCTATGTCGCATGCAGTAGAAATTTGCATGCAACTAAAATTCTCTCTCGTTCGTTCGTGCGATTCAATAAAGGTGACGCTGACGCTTACCTAGTCGCTTGCTTCGGACAAGTTAATTCTGTCAAAGCTCTGCGACCTCCTCGCCTTGCCTTTGTGTGCACTTGAAATGTACAAATTGCACCGCGTCCCGGAGGGGGAGGTCGGTGCACTCCACGACGCCCCGCACGCCCCCTCTCATCGATTCCTCTTTGTTTAGAGCATTCGTCTTGAGATGCACTCGTCGAGATCTCGATTTCACATTCAGCAACATCGATTCGATTCACTGGTATCTCTTCCGATCTTGTCGTTGATGGATTGAATTCCGTGGATGCGACTCGGTGCTTTGCAGTTAAGATTCAAATCAAAACCTGAAGCGTATGCGAGTATTATTATTCAATCTTTAATGTTATTAATTATTTATTGTACTAAAATCAGAGAAATCTTAATCTAAAATATGGTTTTAATACTATAAAAACTATTACCAAAGGAAAAACATTAATAAAAAAATTAGTTGTATTACAAAATTATAAAGATCTCTTAATTATGTAATTTCATCAGTCACTACAACTTATATTGTATTCTAACGAGTCATTTATTTATCTCATGTCAGTGAACCTTGTTTGTTTAAGAAATAAACTCTTAAACCGTAAACATATCATGCGTAATTTATTCACTTGGTGTGGTTCAAACTATAATTTCATTTTTAAACCAGTTCTACTCATAAAATTGTGCAATTTTTGGTGCGCGTGACGATACGATCTAGTACGCTAATGTACTTAGTGATTTGTTCAAAATCGAAGCAAAAAGTTCGAGAATGGTTTTAATTTTTTTTTAAATTGTATTGATGATGTCATGTTATCATAAAATATATACTTGCAAACTAATTTATTCATTGAACACAATTTTGATACCATAAAGATGTAAAATGTGTTAGTTTTGTATGTAGGGTAGCAAATGATTGAATTCTAAAGAATTTACGCTGGTAGAAAGCTAAATAATTTCTAAATGCTGGATATAAATTATATTTATATCATATTATTGACATAATATAGATAGAAATAATTTCATAACTCTTCAAAAGATCGTAATTAAACTGAAATTAAAAAAAAAGTGGACTAATAATATTTAAGGTTATGAAGTACATGAAGTTTTACTTATGCATAGAATAATAACAAATATTCATTTACATATGCTCAATAAATTGATACAATTTTGACGATCTATGTCTCGTTAAGTATTCAAGTATGTTTTAATGTTATTTTGTTATATATTTGCCATACACAAAAAATCGAGAAATATTCTTTGAAAAAAACACAAGTTCATCGCAAATTAGTCGTCGCATCCGCGTTCAAATTTGAAAGCAAATAAAATGATCGGTTGTAAAATATCGAGATTCTCATTTCATTATTAAAAAAGTATTTAAATGTTATGGAATTTACTTAATATGATTATTATTCCATAATTTATTCTTTAACCATAAACTGATGAAGTAATGGAATAATAAAAGATTTTTTTCTTAAAAAAAAATAAAAATACTTTTCTTCTATAAATTATTTATATTTTATTATGAATTACAACTGCGAAGGTAGTATTAAACTCATATATATAGTACGTTATAATTTTACTTAAAACATACTAGAAAGATTGTCTTGCTAGATAAAATGCTTATAATGCAATATTGTACAAGGAATTAGTCAAAATACTAAACTTTAACAATTCAGATCTTGGTGATCTAAATATAATTTGTCATTTAAGTTTTTGATGCGACATCAATCATCAACAATAACTTAACTTTTGAAGAATATCTTTTATGTAATTAAATAATTATCCTATTACAATCTCCACTTAGTATAAAACCAAGCTGCTTCCCGCCGTCTGTACGTTTAGATCTTTAAAACTACGCAACGGATTTTAATGCACTTTTCATTAATAAACCGAGTTATTACATGTATTAAACACACAACATAAATTATATATATATTTTTTTATTGAAAACAATATTCATGAACGTCCAACTAACGTTAGTTGTCGGCGGATATGATCAACATAGTACATATAAAAATATATTATTAAATATAATATGAACATAAAAGTACTGTATCATATACTTACTGAGTGTTTATATTCAAGAATTTATTCCATCGATTTTGTCGTGGTGGGATGGTCGTGAGGCAGTCGTTGATCCAACTGTCGGCGATATCATCTCAGCAACACGTTCAAATGCTTGGACGTTTATGGACCATTACATTATTGTTTACGACGAACGATTCTATGCCTTATGCAATACTTATACAATAAACACATCGTAAATAGTGTCAGATCTTTTGTATATTTTTTTGCAAAGTCTCCGAGTCGTGATTCGCCTACAACTCAAGTCTATTCCAATGGCAGGAGGACTAAAGATAAGTAAACAATTTAGACCTTGAATTGATATGATGTAATCGTTCGACATCGAGAATAATGTATGGTGTTCATCCTGGATTCGTTAAAGACATTTGAATATCGACGAAGTGTTAACGAGATGGCCCAAACCCAGGCACCGCTGAATTTGTGTTTATAATTCATCTCGTGCTCGACGGTGAAGGAAACCTGCATGTGTCTAATTTCACCGAAATTCTGCCACATGTGAGTCCACCGTCCCGCATTAGGGCAGCGTGGAGGAATATGCTCCTCACCTTCTCCTTAAAAAAGGAGAGGAGGCTTTAGCCCAACATTGAGAAATTTACAGGCATTGGCAGATACTACATGTTGAAATGGTAATCGGAATTTTGGGTTTAAATTAAAGCGGATGCAAGTAGTTAAGTGAAACAGTGTTTTATTATAAGTAAAGATATATTAACCTAGAAATATTTATATCCATGTAAAATGTAAATCTAGGTTTTGTTTTTCTCTACTGCTGCTGCAATTGGAACACACTGTTCTGTACACTTGTAATTTCAATGATTGCTATCGACGATTGTTCCGTATTGTTGCCGTGGCATTTCTTCGTTGCAGATTAAAGGTCTCGTGTTTCCGCGTGGCGACGTGTTTTCGAGTGACATTTAACAAATTGTTCGAGGTCAATCGTTTTTGATTGTTGTTGAATTTTAAACAAATATATAATATCTAGGTCTATGAAATTTTCTTTGTTTTCGTAGTGTTGTCTTCCGGGTCGTTTTCTTGATGATGCTATTAAAGTAATATGTACCTAAATCCGAGTATATTGTTAATCTGTTAATGTTCTACCGAACAATAATTAGTTAAATTTTATTGAATTACAAATTCAACGAATTACGGAAAAAGGTTTTATATAAATTTAAAAATAAACTCAATATGATTCTGAATTTGATAAGAATCTGTACACGTATTTTTCTTCTAGTAGTAGATATTACCATCGATATACAATGTTAGTAGAAGTATGGCATATTTTACTCCGACGTGCGGTAAGAATGCGCAGAATATTTGCCATTATTTAATACAAATATTCCCCAAAAACCTAACTTTAACCGACTGATATCTTTTTGGTTTGAACTTAGTAATTTTTTGTTCGAATATGCCATTCACAGTGACTCTTAAATTTTGCGTTATTGTATATAAATAATTAACTTGCAGAATAGCGCAACTCGTTCGTTTAAATAAGTAAGTGTATTGCTTAGAACGAGTATTTAAGACGTTTAAATTGGTTTCTAAACTGTCGATGGCAACTTTCACGTGTAAGGTGAAAGTGCCGACCGAGCAGAATACGATGGACCACAAAGACATATATTTGTTTTATTACAGTCCCTAAGTTGCAAGGAATAGAGACCACGCATGGGTCCACGTAAAGTGGTGTGTCCTTAACGTTACGATCAGATATCAAGTCTTGTTTGAAATAATAACGTTGAAGATCGTGTACATTTCCGTTTTTAACTATACAAGTATCGTCTGTTACCTTTACCTGAGGGGGGTTTTCACTAAAATAATTGGCTGTTTAGGTGTTTGCAACGTTTGAAATTCGAAAGGAAATCTAGAATATTTGTACAATATTGTTTTAATATTTCTGGACAATTTAAGTTAGTTACACATAGACGGTCACGACTCAAAGACTACGATGTTTTTTGTTATATAGACATGAGATTTATTACGAAAATATGATTTTAATACTTTTTGTTAAATTCAAGTCAAGTGATTAATTGATGTAGGTAGTTTATTTTATTTAGCTTATCTTTGGGTTTTACCTTACTCAGTATATTGTTATCGTAGTGGATTATGAATTTATTAATTCGACACATATTACAATTGAAACGATTTTATGGAGTATTACTTAAAATGTTTCCGTAAATATAAACAATATATAAAGAATTAATCTTATGTTTAATTTATGTGTAAATGTTTTATGATTATACACTAGCATAGAAATTCAAGTTCGTCGCGTCAAAAGGTGAAACCGTGAATCTCAACTAATAATTAAATAGTACGATATATACTTTTTTTATTGTTATATTTGTATTTCATGAGTTTCCTGTTCCTTATCTTTAATTTGTATTTGTTATTTTAGCTTGACTGTATATTTTTGTTACCAGACAGCATCACAGTTTAAGTTTTAGGATTTTTTATAGACATCTGGTATTCATATGCAATATAAATATGAGTTAGTGGATTCCAGGCAACATCTTCATAAATTCGAGTGTTATTCGTATTTTTAAGATACTGGATTTTATATACTAAAATCTCTGAAACGTCTATCTTTTGGTATAAGAATTATTTATACCAATTTGGTATTCTAAATTTTTCAGTCTAGCGTTCCAAAAAACGTCTCTTTAATAAGTATAGAAGATAATAATCAATAAGTATTCTTTCAAATAAATCATACTTTCTCCGTAGAGCGTGAAGCTAGCGAATGGTCGAATGCGGAACAAGCCGGTCGTTAATTCCAATATTGCTCATCCGCTTACATAAATTGATACTTTCATCTTTTGTTTCATGATTTTTATCATCTTCGTATTCCTTTTAAGAATTAAATATTTAAATTGGTCTCTTTTTGAGATTTCGCCATTTCGAAATGTTGAATAAATAAAATATAATATTGCAAATGACGCGATTTACCCCCCTATGATACTTGAACGAAATTTTATTAAATTAAATAAATAAATTGTAGTAATTAGATATAACAATAATAGTTATAAAAGAAATGGTATTCTTGAAGTGTAGCTTCGAAATAATAATCAAAATTCTAGCTAGATGATATTATCTAACCATAAAAGTCTAACGTATATTTGCTACTAGTTATTATATCCACACGAAGTTAATATATGCACTAATTTAAATAATTGCTATTATTTGAAGTGTTACGAATTGTATCAACATGAATGATAATTTTCAATGTTTAAATTTAAACAACGTTAGAATAAATATACTTTCTAAATTTCGTCGGGTGTGAATACAATCGAAGTAAAGGTGTTTTCATACAATTTAGAAGGCGTTTGTTACACAAGTTAACACGCCACACATGCCGCAATAAACAGCGCTCGGAGACAGTTGGCGCGACATGCTTCGGCAAGCCGATGGCGCGATAGGGGCCGAGGCGGCTTAGGCTACACCTTTGTTTATTGACCATTGTGAGATCTACCGATGGCCGAATAGAATGGAGTCATACACAACAATGAGCCATATCGCATGCGAAACTGTGAACGGCTCCTTGAGATACTATACAATGGAATCATGTCTCGGGGAACGATATTCTAATTCCGTTATTTATTCTGAATCATGATGGAATAGGTCCGGAAAGTTTTCACTGTTATTCGTTTGTTGATTTGACTCGAGGAAAACGACAGACTTTAACAGCTTTTCGGTTTATTAATTTAAATTTAATGTTAATTATAATACGAAGAACCAAGAGTATTATGAATAAGATAATTTTCTATGTCATCGATAGGCGGACAGGAAATTGAATCAAGTGTGGGTAGGTGATAGCCACTACCCATATGAAAAAAAGTTTGGGAGCTATTACCAGTTGATTATCATATATATATATATGGTACATTCAGTCATTTCCTCCTTCCTTAGCTTGCGTCTACACCGTGAAAGTAGTAACTGTTAAATTTCAAGTCAATCGGACCTTTTTTCTCGAAATTCTTGTGATGAGTGGCATATTGATTAAAAGGATAATAACTAATATATTTTGTTGTCGCTTCTTCCCGATGAAATCTATATTCCGGCCCGGTTATATGATTCGATCCTGTAAAATGACTACTCAAATTCCTAATGTTATCTACTTAAACAAAGTAGGTAAGGTAATTTGCCATTTTTTTTATGATTACACGAAGTTTTAATTAATTAAATTAAAGACAATATTTTGTATTTTTTTCCTTATCAAAAACCGACTGCAAATACAGATGTATAACTGATTTGATATCGATATAATATATTAAAATGAAGCTATAAATAGTCGCTTATGTTGTTGAGTGTAAGTCAATGTTATTTCAATGTTAGCTTACATTCGTTTTGTTGATGTTCCGAAAATTTCGCTCAGAAACGATCGCTATTTCCTCTTTTTTTTCGAAGAACATTTAGTGGGCGAATGTGTTTGTCGAGACTCGACCTGAATAAAGATTACCGGAGGGGAAAGTCGAAGCTCTGCGGCCACTTATCTTTCGACAACAAGATAATTACTCATGCAGTTTGTGGTAACATATATAAACCTCGTATTAGCGCCCCTTCACACTTAAACATTTACACACGAGTGTATAATTAAATGGACACATTGGAGTTGTGTACCCTCTTCGTGCTGAGTAATAACATACGTACATATAAATTCTCTTATTGTTAACGCGACGTAATATTTTGAAATTATTTTAAATTGAAGTTTTTTTTTTTTTCAAAAGGTACTTTATCGCATATTCTCATTTCGTGAGCACACCATACGTTATTACAGTATAAGCCAAGTATGAATCGCTTAACGAACTTTGGGCGGCCGGTCTGCCTCGCCTCCCTCCGCGAGCGTGGGGGCCGCACACGCATACAGCACGGACAAGTTTGGCACCAATAAATGTCACCATTAATTAGTGAAGAGCGCTTGACGACGAGTCAGACAAATTGCACAACATTCATCATCGCATAAAGTCGATATGAGTGAATTCCTGAATTCATTGAAAAAATTCTTAACGAAATTGTCACTTGCTTTTTTATTTTTTTATTTTATGCGGACGCTGCCTACTGTCGGCCAGACATATTAAATTTTCAATGAAAGATTATTAATTTTGATAACAATGTTGTTATGAAGTATAACATGGGCTAGTTTTTACTAATACTAAATTCCCACTTTCAATTGTCATGTTGATAGAAAGGACTATTTTTAGTTGGATATTTACTGTAGTATTATTTTTGCATAACATATCAGAAATAAGGCACAGAGTAGAGAAAGACTTACATCGCAGAGTAGCAAAGTACACAAATTATACCAATAAGCTGACAATTTTATAATACCTGTTACAATTAAATATGAATGTAATAAAATGTATTTTTTTTTTATTTGAAAGTTACCTAGTAATTACGGTAATCGGTAACCTTCGCTCATCGACACTGGATCTGTAAGAAGTATAAATGACTTCCTTACGTCCTCGCTTTACTATTTATCTTATGTCGGTGATTGCACTGGCTCAATCGCTCTAATTTCATCAGTAACAAGCTAGCTATATTTTTCGTTACCGACGTTAATAATTATTCGTCTGTTACGTTCGTTTTTAGCAGGCGCTCAACAAAATATATGCCAGTTGATTTATGATACGATAAATATTTATAGTTATATTATACGGGATTATTATTATTAATGAACGAACGACGGACACTGCAAACAATGACGTGGATTTGTGACGTTAATTTGACCGGTGAATCAATTTGTAGATGAAACTACGAAACAGAAAACAATGAATTATTCAGGGACGAAACGTACCTATTAATTAGTGGATGGTCATTAGATTGTCATGCTCGGAGCGGGGAGTGCCGCCGCTGTCCTGCAACGTCCATCAACCTGATTGTTTCTATATAATGACCGGGATTACATAACGTCGAACGCAAATACTTTACGAATCTCATTCTTATTACCTTAAATTTAAGAGCTATAATGTTCATTAACAAAAATTTAATTCCTATATCATTATGGTCTATGTTTTAAGAAACGACTATTCGAGTATGCTATCAATAAACAACTTTAATTAATTTCTACTTAATTAATATTAGTAGCTTCGAAGTTACCATTAATGTTAAAGGTGTTTGTCTTTACATCTCATTAATTTTATTGATGACTCAAAAGAGTTTTTATAGCTAGAGATGAGATTCAATGCATAAATTCGATTGTCTAATCAGCAAATGTAATTATTTATTTGGTCAATGTAATTTATGAACGTAAATTCGACGCTTGTTGAGACAGACATTGTCTTTTAAGTATTACGAGGACGTTGTCGGCGTTTACGTAATAGGAATTAGGAAGGCATATCGTTAGTGCTAATGCAAAAGGTCGTATGTAAATATTTTGTTCCAATTAACTTTGAACTTAAAAGACGTAAAAATAGTAGAGTAAATCCTGACCTCGTTTTTAATTTTATTTGTTTGTAATTCATTTCTCGTGAAAATTATTTTGCAATAACAATGAACCAATAAATAAATACTTCAGAAATGCTACAAATTGAAACTTGGCAGGGACGTATATTATACAAAGACTCGCGTCTGTCTAACCCAGATAACGAATATGACCGTATTTATTAATTTGTCTCGGCGTTCTAGAAAACAGTAACACATCGAACGAATCGATCAGACGAAGTTCGCGATATATTTTGTATGTAAATGTAACCGTTCAGCGTGACCCATTTGTTTAATTCAATAAACGTTTACGACTTTATTCATTTGGCTGAATGTGTTGAAGTTAAAGGTTAAATGTGTGAGGACCTCTTGATCAATATTTAGGCAAATACTTTCTCAGCGCATAAATTACTTTACATAGCAACTATTCTGAATATCTATGTAGTAGAGTTTCTGGCTGTTGCGATGTCTATCAAGAAATAATTTCAGTTTTGGTTTTTAAAAAAAAATCAAATCAATACCAGTAAGCTTTCTATGTTTAGTGTTTCGATCAGCTGAGTATCTGTAAGCACTCACTTTATCTCTTTCTCGTTTATTGTTGATATGAACTATATTGATATGTCTGACTTGCCTTGCCGCGTTGGTCTAATGGGTAACTATAGGGCCACAAGCCTTAGACGGGGGACAAACCCTTCCCAGTTGTCCTCCCAACATGGAGCCCGGATGTTAGTGGAGTATTCACTCCCGTACCTCGGAAAGCATGTAAATCCGTTGGTCCTGTGCCTGAACTCTTCCCCGTTGCCGTTCCATTGGATTATGAGAGTTATGGAATTGTGAGTGCGCCTGTGATTGGGTACACACTTGTGCACTATAACATGTCCTGCGGCGATGGCCGGTCTCCCTTCAGATTGACCGGTGTGACCGAAATGGGTAGGATGACCTAATCCTCACAATGATACGCCATTTTGATTTGATGTTAGAGGCATTATCACTAATCACTTTCTGATATTTGCGAACTTGTTTTGAGTTGAGTTTCGGGTTTGTTCTTACACAATAGTTCTACTTATTCTATAAGTAATTGTGTGATACTATTATTTATATATTCATAAGGACTGACAGCTATTTTGTTGTCTAACATTTTCATTTAATTTAATTTCATTTCATTCATTTGTTATCATATTTAGGTTTAAAATGCGACAGGATATAAATATAAATGTGTCTAATAAATGATTAAAGTACCTGATTGAGAGTAACATTCGTTTGTTTATAGTATTCAATTTAGTAACTACTAATATATTTAAAATGTCAAAGAATACTATACGGATAAATATATCGAGGTCTTTGATCATTTGCGTTGTCTGAGTTTTTTTAAGTATTTTTTTCTACGTGCCTCGCGGTTTCATTTATGTAAAATTTTAGATTAACGCCGTGTCGATGTATGAATTATCTTTCCTTAATAATCTAACTGATATCAAATCGATAGCTATTGATACAAGCGTGTTAAAACAATTCAATTATTGTATTGTTGCAAATTAAGAATGTGAGTAAAGAAATATATATTGTTACCAACACGATCGCTCATGGAGCCTTAAATGAACATAATATATAGACATATATATTTTAAACCGGTATGCGATAAAATGATAGCGTACTTATTCTTCGATAAAAATAGCTTAGCATGAGGCAAACAAACGCCGAAGTAGCGTCGTCCCTCTCCAACCTCTCCCGTATTTAAACCATTTTTGGTACGAATGAAAAAAATACCATAAATATATGTTCACTCTAACTTGTCACCTCGTTGACATTTAAATAGAGACGTATTAAATTCCCTTATTCTACATGATTACTTTGCAACGGTTAAATATAATAACTACAATGTTACGGTAACGTTGCTAAAAAAACAAACATTAAAATAAAATTCCAGCTCATTAAATGCTTACAAGAAAGTGAAGTCCAATAAACCTCAACATCAGCTTCCTGTCAGTTGATTTTAAAAGAATAAGTGGTAAGTAGTTTTTTATATTACGATTATGTAATTGTCGACTTTATAATATCGATGTAAGGGCTATATTCGAATGCGTTACATTTTCATAATGCGACTGAATCTCACTGCAGTGTTGTGTTTTTAATTCTTGTACTTTTTGAACTTTGCAAATAAAAAAAACGTTTCCTCGTCTTTGATTATCGCGCTGCGGTCAACGAACCCTCGTTTCATAAGGTTTCGTAGATGCTTGAACCCTTATAAGTACATCATATTTTTATCGTCGTGTGCTACATTTTCTGAGAAGTTTTTAACCTTTAGGGGAAAGGAGTTTCATTTTGTTTTCATGTAAAGTCAGCTTATGACCCTTGTGTTTGTTTACCTTTTTCCGTCCACCGGAGCTCTTTATAATAATTATTGTCGTGTGGTATAAATAACGTTTGAGTATTAAACATAACTCGGATTAAATCTGAGCGTGGTTATATGTAAATTTATTACTGATTAAATGTTCCTTTTTTAAATTCGATTCAAATCTTAAATAATAAAAGGAATTTGACAGACTTAGGTACCGTCTGTTAGAGATGAACTCTTTTTGAGAATGCTGGTGGGTTTCTTCCGAAACAATTCGTTTCCAAAATAATTCGTTTGTCCGTTTGGCCGCTGACGACTACGGTTGGTGTTGGAGTGGTTCTATTCTGTTATATTTTACCAGGCACTCACATCGTGACCAATTTACTTTACAGTGCACTTTATTATATAAGAGTTGACTATTATCCGCTTCCGTAAAAGGCTGCCCTGCACCAATAACTATTCAAAATTAACTAATTTCACAGTGATCAGAATTTCAGAATCTGAAGTTAAGTGTCATAAATTATGTAATTACTAAAAACATATAAATTACATAGTCGACGATACGATTGTTGTTATAATACTTATAACATTATTTTATTGATACTATGCTCTGACGCTATTCTCTGTGATGTTAAGCCGTTTCGTAATTAACCAATATATTATTTTAATGTTTAAATAAGTTATATTTAAGTATTAAAAATGTGTCCAGTGCGACTGTCGCTCCAAACCCACTATGACGTTTATTTTCAACACCGAGTCGATTGATAGATCAATTTGTTTTCACTACGATTTTTAAAGTTAAAATGTTGATACATATTTTGTTGTTAGTAATGTGTTATTGTTTATGTAGGTATTTTATCGTTATGTATTCATTGCCATTGTTATAACAAATACAAGCCTTTTGTGTATAAACTAAAATAGCGTTAAATTGAGCCTCGCAATCGTTTTCGTTTCTATACTTACGTCAAAGAATATCTCCTTTGAGTGATGTCTAGTAAAACACGTATTATTTAGTTAGTTTGGAATTTATACTAATGTGCAGCAATATTTAATACATTAACGATTAATGAAAATATATTACTAAGTATGCGATTGTAAATAAGTATCGTTACTATCCGGCCGAATTAAAAATGTACATCATCTTTATCCATAAACTAGCGAAACGCCCCGCCTTCGCACGGGTGCAAATAATTATTAAAGAAAATGATATGATATAAATATAATTTATACCCCACAGCACATTTATCGGCACAAATATCGGTTACCTTTTAATAAAGTTATTTGTATAGATATATACATTTGCAAATACAAAAAGCATCGCGTCGTTTCAACATACGAGTGTTGGGATAAGTAAGTAATAATGAAGTAGGGAGGCGTAAACATGCGGTGTGTTAACCGCAATAGCGTTAAAGTGAGCCTCGCAATCGAAAAGTGCAGTCAGCGTTTATGTCGGCATTGTCTAAACGTAACTCAAAAACACATGTCATCTGACCTCAAATTAACAAATTAGGGACTCGACATTTAAACAGTTACCTAAACATTTTTAGATAGCTATTATATGCTTTTGAATTTAACTTCTTACAAAGATTTCGCTGTCTTTATTATGGTCATTGTATTGTATGGTTAATACATTATGATGATCTTATTTGAATGCAACGATTTTGTATTTAACTTTTTGGGCGACGCGTTTCCATCCCTAATATTGCTTTAATTATTATTTATTTTCACTGATATTCTTTTGACTTTTGAAAGTCATAAAGTTTTGTAATCCTTAAATAAGTGACTTAAGTATGTTAACTCGTTGAAATATTACATGGATTAAAGTGTAAAGGTCGGTTTTATGAAACAAAATTGACTGTACAAAGTCACAATGGCCGTGTAAACGTTTGAGTGTATGCCCAGTGGAATTCGGGTCCGGTGCAGAATGTTTGATGTCATATAATACAGCGAGTACGTTGTTGTTTAGCTGTGTCAGTAAATGCCGTGGCAATTTGTGTGTGCAGCCATGCAAGAGGGGCGGCCATCCGTAATGAATGTCGAACGCAATCACACTTCCACCGGTGCATCTGCGTATCGACTTTATTGAATGGATTTTATTAATCTTATGTAATGAATTTGATGACGAGGCTATTACGTTTTTATATATATTGTGTGTCGATTATTTTATCTTTATAATTAACTTTCGTTAGTATGTTAAGTCGCAACTGCCGGAGAACACGACCGTGAAATGTCTGTAAGTGATAAGCGACATTGACTATAATAAAATTAATAGCTGTCCGTCCAGCCACCGTACTGGTTAAGCTTAAGGTTTTAAGAAGTTTCCAAAAATTCTTTCTTAGCAAGTGTCTAATTCGCCATAGAAAATTTAAATTCGCTAAATTTTAAGACAATCGGACCTTCGGAGTTTCGGAAATCTCTTGATGTCTGGTATTTCGTTTATGAACGTATATATTTACATATATATTCGAGGATAACACTATTATATAGCGTATCGTTTGATACGCTGTCGCTTTGTTTGTCTTTGACGCTGTGGTTGTCAAAATTTCACGAGTGCGGTTCTTAATACGATAAAAAAAGTTTTTATAAGTTGATGTTAATAATAAATACAATTGACAGTCACACTCAGAGAGATTTAATGGTTAATCTCCTTAGTATAAACTTTACTAGTATAATTGGAGGAAAGTAGGTCTTTATGCAGGCCTGGCCTGTTTGGATTCCCCACTCGCTTACCAGTTATTCAACAGCCAAACAGAAATATGTTGTGTTCTGATTTGAACGATGAATAATTCAGTTTTTAATAGGTCCATGGGACATAACACTTTAGAATTTTAGATCCCTAAGCTGGAGGCGCGTTGACAATGTAAAAATATTTACTTTCCAGTTCCTAAGTGGCCATACTATCGGGTTGTCCAGTTGCCCCGTTTCTTTATCTAAAATAAATTATAATAAAAAAAAAAGATTTATACAGAATTTTCAGCGTACGATAAGTTTTCATCGTCGTTAAGTCGTTTATAGTACGAAATAAGCTAAGCTTAGAATTGCTCTGCCGAGACCAATTATTAAGAAATTTGCGTTATTAATGTTAATTTAAACGTAGATTACATCATGTTTTATTACTTTAAAAGCAATTTGTACGCAATTAATCTTGAAAATAAGACGTAAATAACGGTTACTAAAGTAATCTAAGGAATTAGAAAATTATTATTTACAGTTGTATTTGTAATACAAGTACGTACTTAATCTTGTTCGAGATATATACCTATTGTTTGTTTGATAAATGATCGTTCTTGTATCGAAGCAACGACTGAACCTTAAATGCCAGCTATAACTAGTTTTAATATTTACAAGGCAACTAATGTTTAATAAAGCCGAGATGGCCCAGTGGTTACGACAAATAAATCTTAACTGATTTTCAGCTAAAGTTCAAATCCGGAAAAAAGCACTGAAATTAATTTGTGTTAATAATAATATGTACCTATGCAAATTTAATAAAAATACGAAAATTTAAAAATTTAGTACACCTACGTATAAAAATGTGAAAGATGTAAAACTTGATTTAGGTACTTATCAAATAGGGAAATCGATAGTTCCAGTTGAGTAAGGTGAATTTCTTAGCCAAACTGTTGACGCTGAAAAGGGCTATTCGCGCCATCAATGACCTAGGAGCTAAATAATCATTGAAACATTAATTTAAAGAGCTTAATATATTAAATATTGCATATATATTCTGTAATGTTATGTTAAAAAATATTAATGATTTTCTGAGAAAATGTGATACTTATAACATTTATACAAGTAACAAGCATAAACCTATTAAACTTTCTCGACTGCATATAGTCAATAACTTGTATATGGTTTTACAACAGAATCCCAGAAAACGATCAAATGCCTCTGTTGCCAAATTAAAAAAAAATTATTAAACATTACTATATGTGTGAATATGCATCGATCGCCTCTAAATATGTCAATCATTTGTTCTCAGGTTGTGAGCAAGCCGTATCAAGTGGCTGCGGGCGCCGAGTTGACCAAGTTGTGTAACCACAAACGGAAACTTCTGGCGTCGCTGCAGTCGCGCGTCCAGTCGCCCGTCACGCCGCCCCCACAGGCAATCGACCAGAAGAAAGGTAAACATAGATTTAACGCCATGTTAACTACATAACATTTAACGAAGCTACCGTGGATATTGAGGTTAAAATAATATTTAAAATATTACCAAGAGACATGCGATAAAATGATCCTATATGATATTACAATTTCTCACTCGCATCACAAATAAAAAATATACAAAAGGCATGTATGTTATAAATGCGAAAGGAAATGTGTCTGTCTCTTTGATATCTCATCACGACTAAACCACTGAATCGATCGTAATGTCATATGACGTTGTGGTAACCAGTGGGACCTGCATAAAGCCATACAATAAAACACGAAAAAAAAAATGGACACGCCGTAATCTGCACGAAACAGTTAATGCATGTGTAAAGATAATAAATATATCCGTTTGAAAGATTAACTACTGATTTCGTTGTCGGTTCTTCTCTGTACATTCACCGTTGGTTTTAGTTTTACATTGTATTTGTCATTTTGTAAAAATTTTCAAGTATCTTCTGTTACAAAGCCTCTTTAAATAAAGTTGTAATTTGAATTTATTTGACGTCTGCGAAATTTATATACTTTTTATGTTTATAAATGCATTACAATCAGTATTAATTGATATCCAATATTTGTGCCTGTATAGAAGACGCTATAACAAAATAATTTTAATTATATCGTGAAGAAAGCAATGGCCAGTTGGTCGTTGAACGTTGGTCGTTGGTCGTTTGTGGCCTGATTTAATCCTTTGTAAATATTTCTAACAGCCTATCCTTTGTTGTATAATCCATAATAATTCAATATAATATGATACGGTCAATTATAATTTTGACTGTTCTGCATGAACATTTTACTGTTTCGAGCTAAAAGTCTACTGATTTTTTTTCTTTTGATTTCATCCACGTCAGACTGTCTAGTCTTTTCTACAGGTGCAATCTCTATTACGTCATATTCGTAGTTCGATGTGAAGACGATCAGAAACGTCCGGAGAGATATCGGTCGCAGAATAAACAGTATGTGTGAACCATGTAACTGACAACTACCCAACTCCGAGTTGCCTCTAAGAAAAATCGAATAACTTTTCTTTGACCCATTAAAAGCAAGCTACTACCAAACAATTTCAAAACTATGCTACTGATCTACCTTATGTATTATTTCAACTCGTAACATCAAAGAAAATAATGAAAAGTTACCAGAATACTTTGAGGAAAGTATTTTACGGAATATTTTACTAACAAAGAATTTCCAAGAAAGAATTTCGAGAGATAAAATAAATTTATGAGTTATTTCTTTATATTTTCATTTACTTGATTAAATAGGGATTATATAGGATAATATACTAAATTCCTATCGAAATAACTATAAAGCTAATATTTATATTGATTCACTGCTAGTAAAATTGCGTCTAAATTGGTAACACTTACTCGTTCTGACAATTTCGTGGGTCTAAAAGCCTACCTTAAATGGCCGTATATACCGAGGTTCTAGGCGGGATGGAAAAAAAGGTAATCGGGTTTATCTGTCGAGTAATTATTTTTTCATAGCCATCGGGTGACTCGTATTATTAGACATTATTTACAAAAATCACCTTTTCTTTTCTGATAAGAAAGCCAGAGAATATCAAGGGATAAAATGCAAGCTGGTTGATACATTCGCAGCATTTTATTATCTAACACATGTATGTTTCCTCACGTTCATAGCAGAGCACGAAATAAATGGTCAACGTGACCAATGGAAACATTTGAGTAAGGAATCTTTTGATCTTTCCATCCACCTTATAGCCTCTGGGGAGATCTTGGCTCAATAATTATAACGAACGTTAAAATATAATAGTGTATTAAGAGCATTTAAGTAACCGTTCTGGACTTGACAGACTAATTAAATAGATGATGTGACGGAGTTTGTCTTCGGTCTCGATAGAGTATTTATGTTAATTGGATTTCAGAAACGATTAATATAAGGCTTTGAAGACTAATCTATTCCTGGGTAAAATGCTAGGTAAATCTATAATGATACTTGCGGTTTTTTATTTGGAGGAGGTTTAATTATAAATTATTACTAAATAAGTAGCTTATTCTTAAAGCTTTCGATATCGACGTTACAAGCGTGAATTTCGTTACGCGGGAGATTTTACATTCTTGACGTTTGTCATAAATAGTGACATAGTACAAAAATATGCATTTGAAATAGCTTAATAACAGCGCGGTAGGGATGATAAAACAAAAAGATAGTTTTCATGTAAATTTAAAAATTAAATTTAGATCGTTATAAATTAATTAGAATATAGTTATTGTGCAAAGACAGTAATGCAACTTATATGATTTAATATATAGACGAAGAAAACAGTTCAGTACAATTTTCTCCTCTTGCTGCAAACCGATTTTTATTTTCTAGCTGACGAGACTTAATATCAATATCAAAATCGAAAAATGAGTTGGAAAAGGCAACACTAGTAATTTAGAAGCTACTGCTAGAAATGTACGAATACAAATTACGTCCGAAATAAAAACGAATCATACGCTAGATTCTAGTATCTGTAATAATTGCCGTTCCATAGAATTAGGCGAGTGAGGAAACAGAGAGCTATGTTTGCGCACACGCTTGGGCATTTTAATATGTCATGCGATGTTGGCCGGTCTCCCTTGAGATTAGCCACCGTGACCACAATCGTCACCATCTATAATAATTATATTAATTTGTAAGCGACAAAAGTGTCTCGCCCGCCCTAATGTTCGAATTAAAAGCCTTTATCGTACCATCGAACGCTCGGGCCGGGAACTTGAGACTGACGGTTAGCGAAATGTATGCGTTTCGTATGAAAAAGTTATTAATATCAACTAACAGTAGTATGTATTCGAAAGTCTGTTAGTTTGTTTGACATTTCACGCAGCAACGGTGCAGAGGATTGACGTGGATTTTTGCATGTATATTGTTTATCAGTAAGAGTGACTGCGAGTTTGATTTTGGAAAGTACGCTGCATATTTAATATTTTTATTTAACGTTGTCTATTAGGATGGCAAAGTAGATGAAATAAGTGAATTTTATTAGAAGTTCGTTGGTTCGAATCCGAATAAGCAGCTATTATGTAATTTGTGTTCATAATTTGTTTCGTCTGTATTTGGCGGTTAGTAATTAATCGTAACATCGTATAAGGGCAATCAAAACCTCGTAACGTAACCCTGCGTTTATCGGATTAAATCCGAATATTGTGTGTTTGAACGTGTATGTACATCCATCAACTCGCCAAACGTGGAGGAATAAACTCTGAGGTTTTCTTTTTGTTTATGGTTACGAGACCGTTTGAAAAAAGTGTTACTGAAACGATCTCGTTTACTATTAAGAATGGTGATAGTGCGATTAACAGCTTCGATACAGTTAAAAATAGCGTACAAAAATGTTGCTCGCTTAGTTGTTTAAGTACATCATAATGCTAACTTAAAAAAAAAAATACATCCAATAGATCTACTTTGTAATGTTGTTAAACTCTTTATATAGTCATGTGTATCGCATAAATAAACTCTTACGAGTCCCATACGTGAAGACATTTAATGATACCGTAACGCGAATAATGTATGTCTATATAAATGTGGAATCGGTTACGTAATGCGCTAGAAAGCGCTCTTCAATCTTATTACGTAACAGAGTCGAACAATGCCTTTCGAAGTATAGAACGATGCGTTGTTTGACTTTAGTTCGTACGTTATTATCCTCTTAGCGGACGGGCTGGCGTTCCGGTGCAATCTCCGTACTCATCCCTCTTTCATCCAATTACATGAGTGTGAACCCAATGGGATTAGTACGGGATACGAGCGGTGCCTTCGATAGCACACCGTGTTATGCCTGTTACCGTTCCGTTTACAATATCATTGATTTGTTGTCTATTACTTGTTCGTTATTAGTTCGACGTTCTTATTTTAAATTCTAATTTAACGTAAAAATATATAAATAAAATGACATTTGTATTTAATGATCCTAGATAATCGTGTATGAAAAACAAAGACAGCCCATTTAGTGACACAGATAAAAAAAAAAAAACCTCCAAAAGTAACCTGGGAAACGTTCAAAGTTAAATTGCCATCTATTTTTAAGAGAGGCAACACTGAAAAGTGGTAGCCGGGAAGAGTTGTTCCTTGTAACAAAGAGGGTAGAGCGATCTCTTTGTTGTTAAGTGGCGGAGGGTGGGCGGCAGTGGCTTGAATAGGTGGGCAAGTACTACGTCATCCGTCCGGGTGTAACAACCTGCAACGCCCGACACCCCGCACCCGTAACTATACCACCCGTGTTTTTATTCACTTATGCTAATTTCACTATATTGTCGCATCCACTATAAAGATTAACTTGACCCTTTACGGTAATCTACTATATATATGACCTTACAGATCTTTTATATACCAACCTTAGCTGAGTCAATTAGTAAATTATTTTTTGTTTTTATGTCAAAAATACATTAAATATATAAAGCATATTTTAATCAAGAATTTGTTGATTTGATAATATTTGTTGATTTTCGTTGGACGTTAATTAATTTAATTCTATATAATTAATAAATGTGTTTTCATTGATGTAGGTATAACGGCTGAATTTCTTGTCGGTTCTTCGGGGTAGATTCTATCGGTAGTCAATTTAAATACAAACTAATATCTTAAAATGTCAATATATTATTTAATACATAATATTTTTTTCTATGCATTTTGATAATGGTACATCGATAATTGATTTTTTCAATTATATCTACAGAATTCAAATTTGTGTCATTTTTCGATATTTACTTTTATTTTGTACCTATCGCATATTTTATTGTGAATGTATTTTTTTGTAGATAACAAGTATTTATTGACATCTAAACTCTAGATAATGTGTTACTACATATAATATACATTGAACATGATTATTATTGTGATTTTGTTTTTCCAATTTACGTTCCGTCTATGATACAAACCTTCCCGCGTCGAGTTTTACGCGGACTAAGATTAAACTTAACACCGCACCCTCTTTTTCTTATGACAATTTAACTGCCTACATAACAAGTCTTAGATAATATTTTTTTAAGATTTTATGAATCACGTGATTAAGCAAGTTTCGGATAATAATTTATTTACACACCATAAAAATACGAACTTGCTTCAAAGAAAAATCTTCTGCTTATATTTTGTTAATAGTGTATATGGTATACAATATCAACAAAATAACTATTTATGTTTGATGTATGAAAAAAAACTGAGTAAGCCTTATTAAAATATTTATGTCGTAAGGAAATAACGATAAGATTTTGATTGTATTTCAGAAAATACGTAACGACATAATTCGGTTTGCGTAAAGCGAATGACACCTCTATGTTAGAAACATCAAGGTACATTTTTATATTAACATACAAAAATAGACGAGTAAAATTTTCGAGAAACAAGAGCGAGTTGACATTATTTGTAAAGCTTATAACCAATTCAGACCGAAGAAGACGAAGACTGACAACTTCAAGTAACTCCGCCGTACTTTCATGTATAAGTGCTTTTTGACTTTACAGACCGTAGTCATGTCATTTTTAAATAAAATATATCGTATGAATAAACCTCTTTGAAAGAAACATGACAGTAATAGTATAGACACGAGGAGAAAAGGTAAACTTAGAACACCTAGTTTCCGACTTAGCCGTGTCAATACATCCTTCCTGGCGCACGGTATTCTTTTCTATAATAAGATGTCGCAGTTATATTTAACTTGGTCTATTAATAAATATTATTTGTTATTGTGTCGATAAACATTTTGCGTGTCAAATAAATAAATAAAAACATATAAAATCTCTTTTGTCTTGCTTTTAGTTGACCAGTCTTTATGATTTGGATTTGGTTGTCGAAACTTAGGTTTTTCCGTAACCTTTTTTGTGCATAGTTTTTGAGTCGTCTCAGTATGATACTAGGGAATAATAAATGCAGTCTCAATTGTATGATGTCGACGAGTTTGTAAAACGACCCGAACATTACCTCCGCTTTACTGAAACGCCGTGCTGTTTAAATAGAGAGCGAGACGTGGAAGCTAACTCGCAGAACCATTCATGAAGCTTTAAAGAAAATATAAAACTAAAGAAAGTCAAAGACCTCGAAACGTAACGTAGTTTTATTCTTTTAATGTTCCTGGACCGATTTAATTAATAACTTTGAAGGTTTTTTATTGATATCGTTATACCCAACGCCACACGTATGTTTTAACCTAATAGATCGATTAGAAATTTCTAATAAGTGTTTGGGGGTGAGTGAGCCGGTGTAACTACAGACACGAGGGATACAAAATGTCAGTCTCCAAGGTTGGAGGTGCATTGCTGATATAAATAATTATAATATATAATATAAAATACTTCGGTACCAATCTATGAACGCTAATGACTACATACTAGGTGACCTATTTGCCAGTAGGCCTTGATACCTATGCAAAAAAAGATAGTAATGCGTACAAATTAACTGTAACGTATCTTTTTGTATTATAATAAACATCTCTCTCTCTCTCTCTCTAAAGCATACAAATAAACGTTCACAACAGAACATAAACCCATATTATGCCGTGTGAAATAAAGACGGATAACCAGTAAGATGTATATTTGTACTTATATACAATATAGATATATCTATATATTATATATATCCTTATAAAAAAACAATTCGTATCGGCATGTATAGACAAAATCTTTTAGAGAAATAGTTTTCAAACTCGTCAGTGCTAGGTGTACAATAATGATCTTCGTCTTGTTATATCAAGATCATAAGGTCATAACAAGATCGGATTTCGACGCGTTCAATTTGCTTAGAAAATTATTAACATTGCATTTTTTGATTTATTTATTATTAATTTACTGCCTATATTGTTAAATGGATGATATGAGAACTCTTAAATATTTTTTCCAAATCATAATAATTGTTTCATGTAATGTTACGCAATTGAATGTCGATGCGACAAAATTAGCGTTCAATACTTACATAGTGCGCCTGCTTAGTGCCCGTTAAACGGTAATATGTGTATGTAGATACTATGCAACATTGTAATAACCGATACCAACGGCAGGCGAAGGTGATACGGGAGATAAAAATCCTTGTCATTTGTTTTATTCAAACTTATCTATGTTTTCTTAGTTTGCATATTTAATTCCATATGTTAATATACTAGTTCCTAATGTAGTTATTTCGATTCGTGCTCAGCGCGTTGCAGTCTCAACTGAATTGTTTATTCAGAAAGCAAGGCAGTAAGGCAATTATGTATCCGTTTATTTCAGTTCGCTCTTGTGTCGTTATTTAATTAATGTCGACGATGAAAACTGAAAATAAATTGGCTAAAGAACGTGTGTCTTTCTATTGGTCAGTTTTATTTATTATTATATTATATTTTTCAACTGAAAGTAAATTGATTGCCAATCATAGACACTGGTGCTGTAAGCAATATATACTACTTCCTGTATCATTAGAGTGCTAAAAGAGGGATCTCTCGAATGTTTAGTCCTTTGTGTTTGTGTGCAATAAAAAAATTACACACTAAGACACTGAAACACAACGTAATGCCGTTTGTCAGCAGGAATGCAACATCCACCCACATAATTCAGTGCCATGTCTAAATCAGTAATATTTTTTTTTAATAGATTGAATTTAATAGTTAATTTGTGGATAGATAGAAAACTAAAAATATAATATTAAAGTATCGTATACTACGGCAAGAATGCTAACTTAATTAGTTTCATTATGGTGCAGTAAAAATTAATTTTCGATGTCTCTCAAAACTTATACGTTTAGAAAAACTTATGATATATCGATGATCGAATAATTGCCCCGTTCTAGTGGCTGGCCTGCACGGGTGTAGACTGTAGTCCCCGGACCATTGCTCGACCAGGAATTCGTTACGAGAATATTAGGAAAAATATTAGGTTTTTTATCATGGATCACTCAATAACAGGACGTAGTTAGAAAGTATACACCCGTGGCTCGGAAAGCATGTAAAGTCGGTCGTGTCGGTGCCGTCCCCTCTGGCTCCGAGAGTGAGGGATTAGAGAGTGCAACTGTGCTTGCGCGCGCGACTGTAGTATCCTATCTCCTGCGTGGTTGGCTCCGTCGTGTCTCCGTCGAGTATGCCCGCCGTGACCGACAGTGGTTAGGAGGATATTTTAAATTAATAGTATCTATTGACAATAAAATCAAGTTGAAATAACCTTTTTTTATATATATACTTATACATATATATTTTTTTCAACATTTAAATTATTTATATTCCTGTTTGAAACGGCAATATTTCGAGGCGATCGTTTCATTTCCAAGGTTTTTCACCCCGTATGAAATTTTTAGTTCTATAAACTATTTATTAAAGTTAAATTAAAATTAAAGCTACCCCCGATTTGAAATAAAGATTGTACCGAGAAGAATCGACAAGGTAATTAAACATAATTTAATTATTGTAAACCCTGTATGCAAATCAACGAATGCTAACTCCACTGAACTTGATACCTTTTCGCATTATGATAATGGTATAAAGAAAGATGTTTAATGTGGCGCAAGGACGATATTTTCTTAATGGATGCTATATGAATTATTGGAAGCTATGACGAAAATACGTGCAAGGTTCAATGTTTACATTTTTGTCAACTTTTAGATCATTTTTATTTAATGTATTAGCGCCAGTTATGATCGGAATATTTCGCTAATGTCACGAATAACAGACAGGCAAGTCAGTTCGACTACTTACTTACTAGCAGTACTTTGTTATATATAGTCCACTTTTTAATTAATGATGTCCAGATTTTATGGCAGCCCAGTTAATTTTTCTTTTATTATGAATTGTTTTTTTTTTTTTAAATAAATGCAATTGGATTTAGGGCTTTTGCATGCCCGTCTCAGTACTACCTATTCATAACCTTCTACCACCAAACAGCAATACGAGCCAGTGTAACTACAGGTACAAGGGACGGCATCTTAAAGATTGGTTAATATTGGTAGTGATCAATAAGCTATCGGATGGCCTAATAGCCGTAGTCTAAAGTATTTTAGACTATAAAATGGTAACGCAACTAAAATAATTTTTTTTACATTCTTAGTAGCTTAACTTAATATTTGTTTATATATTTAGTATAAATTAGATACGATACGAGGTCGGTTATAATAAACACGTTAAAAGAGAAAGCTTTCCCGCGCGTGACATAAATAGACTATTATGTGTTTATAAAACTTGTAGACTAACTATTTATTCAGCTCAAGTGAGCAAGTTTTTATTGCTTTTTTTATACACGGGAATATTACTTCAAGTAGCCTACCCGGTTCCTTTCTCTGAGTTTTTTTCCTTTTATGTTATACGATATTATGTCAATGGCTCTAAAAGGCACTAAGAGTCACTCTATTACGTTAACCCGTTCTGAATAAATGCGTATGATGTACGGAGGGAATCCCTTTGTTATCTATTATTACTATATTACTTTATTATACAGGTGATCTTTGAAATAATATTATTTTATAGGAATAAACCTTGTTATCGTGCTATATCATAAAGTATGCCAGGGAAGATAAAAACGGTACGATGACGTAATACCATCTCCAAGTCTTAAAATCGCTTATCATAAAAGGATCTTACGGCCCATAAAAATATGCTAAAGAATGTTACGTAAAGTATCGCTAAATTGCTACTAACGTACATTAAAAAGCATAGCCGAAGCCGAAAGGAGATTACCGGTCGGAGTGGACAAATCGGGAAGTATACACGGCGAGCCGCAGGATTGCGTAATTACCGTAAAGGAAGTGGGCCGTTTAGGCAAACAAAAACGTCGGCGACTCGATCAGCGGCAGAACAAAGGCGGGCGTAATTTGAAACAATCGGCGGTGGTGCAGGGCGGCGTGGGCGCGCACCCCGTCGACTATTGATCTGACTCGCGCCACCCAACTCCCTGCACCCTGGCGCCTCGGCGACCACCCCCCGCCCCCGGGCTCCGCATACAACTCGTATTTTAATTGCAAATCTGCCAGATAATGCGCAAATAGATAACGCCATTATACCCGGCTCGCTTATTATTTAGCGCTATCGAATTACGATTCTTTTTAACTTTTCTTATTGATTGTATCGTCTCGACGTTTATGGGGAACTGGATTGTTTTAAATGTAAGATCAGTTTACATTTTTAATACGTTTTAACTTCTTGCTAATAACAATAAACTATTTAAAGTTGCTTTTATTACTCTATTAGGCATTGGAAAAGTTAACATACTTTTTTTTTATTTTTATAAATACATATATTATAATGACTTTTTAATACGTTTCATTTTATTTAGACAAAGTTTTAAATATTTCTCTTATATTTTTTCTAAATAAATACAAATGAGTAGAGAGTGGGAGTTAATCATAAAACAATTGTTTTGTAATGTATTTACTTGCCTCAAAAGCTTTTGTCGATTAGAGCCACAGCGCTATTTTATTGAAAGGGTTACGTCATAATGGCGAATTTTCACTGCGGCTGCGGTATTACACGCCCTCTGAGGTCTTTATGAAGCTGTTAATTAGTCAATGTTGTTGTTTTAGAGTATTTACCTTCGGTATAACTGGATTATGAAAATCTACTTAACACTAATAAATGTTTTGAACTAATTTAAAGTTTATTATATACTTTGACCTTTTGTACGAATGAGTTCACGTTTATTAACAAACGATTAGTGTAATTACCGACTGGAACTTCATCCGAGCTGACAATCAACATCGTAACGCCGAAAATACATTAACATAACGATTTAAAATGTCATTAAGTCGAACCGAAACTGTTATTATATTCCGTGCAATTTACTCGAGTACAATGTTAAAGATGTTATCTTCATTATGTATATTAAGGCGATGTTTACTGAAATGCGTCATTTAATGAGAAGGACAAAGTTGTCATCAAAAGTCTTGCATTGTCTGAATCTGTTGGGACGTCTAGAGAACGGTTTAAAGTCATACGGTCGCTCGCCTCTCGACCTTTCTCTGTGTTCAATAGTTTATGTGAAGAGATTGGACATTACGAGAGCATTTCTTTTACGATATTAGATTTTTTTTATTGTAAATTATATTTATTAGTAAATGTTAATATATTTTGGATCGAATGAGATATTTTGAATTGTTTCAAATTATAGCAGTTACAATAACCACTATTTTGTTTCTTTTTTCAGGGGCTGTACCAGAAACTAAGAAGAAAATGAAGAAACGTCCCGGATACGTGCCGACTATGAGCGTGTCACAAATGATGGTGCAAAGGGATAGACCCCTCAACGAGTTCAAGGTACATGTTCGTTACGTATTCATAGCCGCGATAAGACTTGAACTCTTGCCAAGAACTTACCGCGCAGACATTTTTTATTACCTATATCGGTTGCGAATACGAATTTCCATAATTTTGTGATTTTTATTATTTATACCGTATGATGTAGAACTTTATTCTGGATTTGCTTTTTATAGTTTTTTTAAGAGGATTATTAAAATATCTATTTATCAAGTTACTCATTTGTTTTTTAATTATTTTTTCAGCCTGACGTCGATCAAAAGAGGACGGCGTCTCCGGGCGCTATGACACAACGATCCAGCAATATGCAGCATTGTTTGCCGTATTCGCAACAGAACATGTCAAACGTAGTACAAGAAGATATAAAACAAGAAACTCTTGTGCAAAGAAGCTCTCACTATCTCACTGTTAGTAGTGGTTGGATAACTCAACACCCAGAGAACATTGAATCTGGGCAGAAACATAACCCACAAATGCCAGGTCCTTTGAGTAACCCTCTCAATATGGGACTCCCAGTCCTTGGAACGAATGGACAAGTCATAGGTGTCAATACTGGTTACAATAAGCATTCTAATAATGCGAAAAATACATTAAACCTAACGCCGCATGTAATAGAACAAGAGCATAAGGAAGAAGAAAATGATCTGCAGACCAATAAACAAACTCCTAAGGAAGAAGAATCACAAATATTTTGTGGCTTAAACCAACCCCTTACACCTGAAGTTATGCAAAAGATAAACGAACAGCAGCAAATATTCATTCAAAGAAACCAGAAACAGATTGAAGTTATGAAGGGGTACAAGACACAGATATCAGATAATTTAAATCAGAGCAAGCCGCCGATGCAAAGCCAATATGTTCCTCAAGGTCAATTGGTAATACAAAACGGAACTGTCGTCAAAACGAATTCTGCAAAAACTCCCCCATGGCAAGTCAAAAGAAACGACTCAAATACTCCAAACTCTATGCCATGTCCGAGCCCAAAGTTACAAAAAGTCGAAAACTTCGATTATGATGACACCAATATGAATACAATGGACGAATCTTCATCCTCTGCAGGTTCTTACTCCGGTAACGAACAAATTTTAAATCCAGTTATGTGCTCGCGGGTACCGCCCCTACCGCAACACTACAATATGATGGGCCAACAATGGCCTAGTGTTGAACTCAAGAAAAGAACTAAAAGTAACAACAAAACACCCAAGAAAAAGTCAATTCCAAGTGATAAACCAATTATGTTTGGAAACAATGGTATGAGACAAATGCCAGAACCAAAGGGAAAATCCTGTGATGACGGCTCGAGGAATACGGTTCCGTCGTTTATGGATGATCCCAATGGCTATTTAGCACAACAAACAGTTTTGCTAAATAACACCATATCTAGACAAGTAGGAATTAATACGCGATATAATGTTAGTCAATTTGAAAATACTGGCAGTACGTTTAACTCAACGAATCAATCTGATAAACTTTGTAAGCCCATGAACAGGCCCGGTGAGCCTATGAATGTTTTTCGAAATAATATTGTACCAAATTCTTCACCATCGCCAAACAACATTCCCGATAGTAGTCTCGTCCCTGAAAAGAGTGCCGAAAACACAATTCCACCTTGCTGTAAAGGGTGCAACGTTTCATATAAAGGAAACTGTTCCGATACATCAGATACAAGAACGAAATATTTAAAACAACACGCCAATGTTTATGGATTAGAATTGGAAAGTGGTGTGGCCACATCTAGTCCGAAACATGGATTCGACGATAATCCTGTAACATCTTCAACATACATTGAGCGAAATCTCATGTTGAACGACAACTGTGGGCCGATCCAAGCTGGCATTGTAAGCACCAGTAACGTGTCTCCTAACGACACGTTACAACCGCCCGAGCCTTCGCCGACTTTATCTAGTAGCTCTCGGAACACGGACACTCCTCACAGTAGTGGCAGTATTCCTCAACTACAGAATAATTGTACATTCCCCGTACCGAGCCCGGCCTATTCTAATCCAAGTTCGAGTAGGGATAACTTTAACAGTAACCCCTCCACACCCGGCAGTAGTCACACATATCCATACAGCTCGCCCGGGCCGCCCATCAGCCAGGCTATCTCTGGCAATCAAGTGATGCATTTCATATCAAATCATAATGTTAACAAAAATCTCATGGAAGTGGATAACATATCAATGGTAGGAGTCAAACCGGGCCTGAGAAATCAGCAAGAGTTGTTTAGGTTAGAATCTAAGAAGAGAATAGAAAACACAATGCCAGGATACTGTCCACCGCCACATCTGGGAGGGGGTCCGGCGCATTCGCTGATACAGGCTTGTTATATACAGACATTTGTAACTACAATGGCGAGCGGATTTTCCGTTACTCGAGATACTGTAACGTCGGTTCTCGCAGGAAAAGCTAATACTGCAACTACCTCTATTAACGCATCACAAGCTAACTTTGTTAGGCCTCCTCCGCCGCCTAGTGTGAACATGGCCACGACTTACGCTATACCGAATAACCAACCTGATCCATTCTTGAATTCTGTCAATTTACCGACTAGTTATCCCTTACACATCGCCGGTACGACCGCTCAGAACATGATAACGAAGTCTCCACTTGAAATGGTTCAGAATGTTATCAGTAGTTTGCCATCGAAACCTGAAACGAGCAATGCACAACCGACGTCGATCATTCAGAGAAGATCCTGCTCGAATACTCCGGGACAAATTCTAATTTCTTCAACCGGACAAATAATCGTGTCCAACAATCAAATGCCGCCGCCTCCTCCAAAAAATACAACTGCCCTGTCGCCGATAGGGTCAAATGCGGTGACCAACGTAACCACATCTGTGACTCAAGTCGTTCCCGCCGTTGGAGGAGTGCAACCAATGGTAAATCAACCGACGGTAGTGGTCAATACATTGCAGACGCCATTCGTCATTCAGCCCCCGATGATGACTGTCGAGGGGCAAGTTGTACAACAAAACACCGTGCTGCCGCAAATAGTAACCGGCGGAATAGTTTCTGGGCAGCAAACAACCGATAGTTCGAGACAGATCGAAGTTAAGAACGGCCAGGGCTTCGTTCAAGGCGTTGCTATGCTCTCACCAGAAAGCCTAAAGAAAAGAAGTAAGAAAAAGAAGAATCAAACACCTAACATAACCAACGTATTGCAAATTGCAGCACCGCAACAGAACCCCAACAGCCTCATGGTGCACCACTCCTCACCGCAGCATAATTCTAGTCCGCAGTTTTCACCTCGTGGATTCCAGCTGTCTCCCACTAACAACATATCCCCGACGCCGATGCTGCAGGCGCTGACCATCGTCCCCGGCAAGTCGGGCGCGCCGGCGCACATCGTGATGAACGGCCAAGGGAACACTAATAACTTCGGGTCGCAACAAATCATAGCTAATACTTCGCCCTCACAACAGATTAATTTACTACAGCCCGTGAATCTAATTAACAATGCGAGCAATGTCATGTCGAACTTCCCAGCCTTTCAGCAGTTCATCTTGCCGAATCTCGGCGGAATGGTCATGACTGCAGACGGAACGGCCATCATTCAAGATAATTCTACAGGAATGCCAATGCAGCTACAATTGCAGACCGTCAACGGCCAAAACGTATTGACGCCGGTGCAGAACCCCGGCCTGTTCACCGCGGGTACCAACAGCGGAGTAGTAATCAGAGCTCAAAATCAACAGGGCAAGATTATACAATCGCAGCACAGTCCAGGCGCCCAATTTCTCTCTCCGAACAGTCAAGTCATGGTCAACAGCCCTAACTTCAACGGTCAACTGAGTCCACTGCTCGCCAATCTGAGCCCCACGAACGTCACGTTCAATACGAGCCCACAGATGAGGTCGGGAAACGTCCAAACTCAGGAGTTCATACAGACAAATCAGCTCGGCCAGACGCTGATGGTCCCGCTGTCCCCCAAGCAAGTTCCCATATCCGCGACGAGCAACAGGGCCAACTCCACGTTCGTCCAGAACACGACCATCGTGCAGCAGCAGACGACGCTCGTGTCCAACTCCCACAACGCGCAGATGTCGTCGATGAACCTCCAGGGGGGAAACTCCAGACTGAGCATAGACCCCAACGTCCTGCTCGGCCAGAAGTCGACGACGAACCCGAAGAGGTTCGGCCGGCCGCCCGGGGAGGGCGGCGCCGCCGAGTTCAAGGACGACGGGGGCCTCGGCCCCTTCGAGCGGCCGGCCGAGGACGACGGGGGCGAGGCCCCCGACGGCTACGGCGTGCGGCACTCCGTGTCCACGCAGACGCTGGGCCAGCGCGGCGGGAAGTCCCCCAGCACGGCGGCCGGCTCGCCGCCCGACACCACGACGCTCAGCCCGCTGGGCGCGCTGGACGCGGGCAGCCCGCGCCGCCGCGCCGCGCCCGCGCCCCCCGCGCCGCCCGCGCCCCCCGCCGCCGACACCACCACGCGCTCGCCCGAGCCCGACGCGCTCGCCTCGGTACGCGCTCTTCTCTTCGCTACTCGCTACTCGCTACTCGCTACTCGCTAATGTCGTATCGATCGGAAGAATTGCTTACTCTCTTAAATTACACATTTTGGAATTTTACAATCGAACGCCATACTCGGGTGCGCCACACGAGACGTAGACATTTGACACGAGAATGGACCGATTATATCTTCTTTCGGAACCGGACGTCCTGATGCCGGAAGTGGTCACCCTCCCCGCGTAGATAGAGCGCTAGGCGTCGTGTGGTGGCGGCACCCCGTTGACGAGTCGTGTGTTGGCAGGCCATGGTGCAGTGCGTGTCGAGCAGCGAGCAGGACATGGCGGAGGCGCGCGAGCGCTGGGCGGAGCGCCCCGACGCCGACTCGCACCGTGAGTACCCCTCGCGCCGGCAGCCTCGACTCTCTGTCCGTGTTCGGCTCGTATATAATGCCCGCTCGGTTCGATGGCATCGAATCGTTTGTTATCGATTAAACGCTGCTCTATTCACTATATGACGATTAGAAGTACGTTCTATGTCTTTTATTTTATTTTATGAATAGGAATGTGAAATTAGGCTATCCGATGTAAATGATCACCTTCTCCCTGAATATTTCTTACATTATCATTTGCAGACAATAACGGGTCTAAAAAGTTCTGTATGTTGTTCTTCTAAATATTCGGACTCACCATTCAGGTGTTGTTGTGGGCCGGTAGAATAACTGCCAAATGGGTTATACTTGGGTACACGGACCGGACGGATCTGTACAAATAACAAAAATTGAATTCCATAAATTACCAATATAATTAAAAAAAATATAATTAATATAATTTTATCCCTTGATGTTTTCAGATATGATATCAAACATACAATTGATGCGTCTTAATCGAGCTCACAATCCTGTGGAGTCCAGTGAAATGCAATACCACCAAAACATGAACTCGTCCAGTAACAGCCAACACGTTTTGCCGATGACGTCGAGTCTCTACGATCGACCTCAGAGCTATAAGAGGAAAAATGACTTCGGCGACGGTTCCACGTACAGGAATGACAAAATTATGCGGACTAATTACGGGATGGTGCACGGCTTGCCGAAAGACTACGACGCTATGGCCGGCAACCCAGATAAACAGCAAGTGAGACGTTTCTCTCCTTCAGGGAGTAACTCTGAAAGTTCCAACGTTCAGAAAGTCTTTGACAGACATTTAGGTTCCGGGGACGGTGAGTATATTTCTCTTGTCTAACTTGTCTACGACGCTTTAACTCTTTGCTGCTTATCCAACTGCATATAAATGTGGGACCGCTACTCATCGGCTTTCCTGATACTTTACACACCTTCACGATTTTACTAAAAAAATATTCCGAATATTTAAGTTTGGTGGCCGATTCGTTCGGCCAGTACAGATGTTCGTTTTAATTAAACTGAGCACACTATTCTTGTTCCCTTACTCCATTCTAAATTTTGCTTAATTCTACTAATATGTACAGAAACCATCTCACGCTTTAGTCACAGCTAACAAAATTCTAAATTGATGTAATGTTGTGTCTTGTATTGGTTTTCGATTGTCGTACGCCAGCGATCACACAAAATTGAATTCGATGCGTTAAGCTGCGTTTTCACCAAAGGAAAATTGGCAACTTTTGTGTTGTCAACGAGCAAGTAGCACTTGTATAATTTCTGTGGAGAATCGCAAAAGTTGTTAACAGAGAAATTGTCAATTATTTTAGTGGAAACGCAACCATTAGATGATTCTATCACCGGAGACGGTTCTATTGATGTGTATTATGGTATATTTCAGCTTCTACGTAATGCGATATATTGGTCATTGGTTTTCTTTTGGTTGGGTTAATACAAGATACAGCTGTTTATAAAGGGTGTACTGGAAACTAATCAGAACGCGATGTGCGGCGTTCGACCGCTCTCACGATGGCTTTCTGTCGCTTTCCATTGCACCATTCCCGAAGTAACAAAATTGGCTCACACATTGGGACTCCATTACTAACGCATCATTGTAAAGCCATCATTCTATCTGTTCATCGTTGTAAGTAAAGCACATTTTCATATTACTGTAACCTTCTTTTGGCCGAGGGAATGAATACTTTGTAACGTCTCAGATATTTGTCACTACTTTGTTCGGTCGAAAATTGCAATATTTTTGGACAAAATCTAACCTATTCGCTGTGCCCGGTCTATGAATATAGATATTTCAGATATATTCTATCGATAGTTTTTACTGGGAATATTTATGTATTTTTTTCCTCGGTCACACCTCTAATGTCTAAGATTGCATACAGATGATTTGTAAAAACATTGTTTTTGTAAATTACTGTTTCTAATCACACCTCCGGCAATCGTCGAGCTTATATTAAAATGTAATCGCTCCTAGCTTGTGCAATATTTTTAAATAAAATAAAACAACCCGACTACCTTCAAATACTACGACCTAATCATCCCCGTATGCCTAAGATCTTTGAACGTAACCTAACGTCCCACCGACGCGTCTCCCCACCTCGGGCGGCGCTCGCGAGAGTGCCTCGAGGCGGCGGTCGGCGGGAGCGCCGCTAAGCTGTCGGTTCGGTCGTAGATTCCAAGAGCTCGGAGGAGGCGGACGGGGCCGAGGCGGAGGGGGCGGCCGAGGGGGCGGAGCGCGTGCGGCGGTTCGCCGTGGGGGACCTGGTGTGGGGGCCCGTGCGCGGCCACGCGTCGTGGCCCGGCAAGCTGCAGGCGCGCCTGTCGGGCGGCGCGTGGCGCGTGCGCTGGTTCGGGCGCGGCGCGGGCGCGGCCGAGCACCGCGCGCTGCTCACGCTCAGCGAGGGGCTCGAGGCGCACCACGCCGCGCGCACGCGCCACCGCAAGTGAGCGCCCGCACACGCACACACACACGCACACACGCACACCTCGACTTAACCCAACCCAAAGACAACCCACGCTCGATGACCTGTGAGACCTCGTTGGCTTCTCCCCGTGCGACCGGTGCTTGCCGCCTGCCTTCCGAGACTCGAACTCACGGCGTGTCTTTCTTTCCGAGCAGGAGCAGAAAACTGAACACCCTCCTCGAGAACGCGATCCAGGAGGCGATGGCGGAGTTGGATAAGAAGTCCGACCAGAGGCGGGCTTCGAGCGAGGATCGGGACGAGGTCCCCCTGGAGGAGATCACCGAGACGCCCCGGCGCAGCAGGGCTCACGGTAAAGTGAGGAGCAAGCACAGGAGGAACCCGGCGAAGCTCGACTCTGCGCGCTTGAGGAGCTCTCGATGACGGACTCCACCCGACTGGAAGAGTTCCAGAGGAAACCATTGCTATCTGTAGAGATTTTGAACGATTAGTGTCGGACATTAAAGTTTTCTTACGTCAATGAAATAGTATATAATAAATATGATATCTTTCAGCATATATGATACAATAAGAAGTTTTAAAATACATAAATCTTAATAAAATTTCGTACAATTAAATAAGGTTATCGTTTTTGAATATCGTACTAGAGGGTTTCCCTTGCTACATAATCGATAACGATTATTAAACAATAGATTTTTCTTATTACTAAATAGGAACATATTTATCTAGCTTATACAACTAAATATAAACGTCAGTAGCAGAATTTTTATTCCCGGGAATTTTCTCCGCTGGTCACACTCGGAGCAACAGTCCAGAGTAACGAGTCTATGTAAATATTTAAGATTTCGGTGTTTTAAAAAAATAATAATTGATAGAAATTTTAGCAGCTAGTTATAGACGTGATTTAATCACTAATATACTTATTAGGTTAAGACGATAAACTTTACGAGTTGAACATCAGTCATCGGTTACAGGTGAAGAGATTGTCTATACGTTATGCATATAATATGAAATTTAAATTCACTTAGTGTCAAACGTCCCCTCACATAGTGACGGATGTTTCTCAGTATGTAAAAATATTCGGCGATTTAAGGTTTGTTCACCGTGTCTCTGGGTACTAGATATCAATTCGTAAGGTGTGCCGTTTTCCTCTCGGTGTGTAGGAAAGAAACGGCGGTTAGGACGTTTGTCGAATTGGTGTCAGTCTCGAGAGGCGGGTTCCACTAGCCCCATCCCTGCGTCAATGAGGGTACTTTAGGGTATTTTATCACAATTTTCATCGACATTTTGTACAATGTTAGTAACGTGTAAATTAAATAAGAGTGTGCTATATATATTGTGTACATTTTTACGTTTTGTTAGAAAATAAAAACATGATTTCTAGTCAAAATATTGAGCATATTAAATTGTAGATAACGCGGATGAGATAATTGACAATAAACGGGCCTCAAGACCTACTTTTTACATTAATAAATGCAGTATTTATTTACTTTCGGACAGTATAATTGTTTGCTATAATGTTTAAAGTACTTTTGTTAATATAAAAGACTCAATAGTTTTAAGGTTGATGTTGCTGGAACTGTCGAAACGATGGCAACATTGCGGTTCGAGTTCGTATAAAACGGTGCGCATATCATTCGTACTTGTTGAGAATGTTTATAAGTGTTGCTATATCAAAGTCAATGCAATGTCCGGTCGGCCGGTGGTGATGACTGCATTTTAACCGACTTACAAAGGAGATGATATATGATGAACTATAAGTCTTAAATGAAATATTTTTATTTTTGATATTTAATACTTTGAATAAAGAAATTTCATTTGAGATATAATTAAATCTCAATTTAATATATTTTGAAGTAGATTATAGTTTTTTTTTTTTTTGTTAAAAAAGTTATTATTTTAACACATTTTATACATACGATACTAAATATAATATTTATACCAATAATTAAGGCCTATACGCGTTGTTAGTAGATATAGATTCCATGACATTTTAAAATGTATCAAACATTAGGCCATAAATGTCATCGAATGAGAACAAAATTTTTATTGATTGTGATAAATATATTTGAATATCGATTTTAAACGTACATTCGAGATTTAGATATATACCGTAAGCTGATATTAAACGTTCATCACACGACTGTACCTCGGGAAATTTAACTATTCCTCACTCTAAGTGTCGCTATGACTTAAGCTTCGGTTTTCGGTACAAGGGAGTTTTTAATTTTAAACATTTCTAAAATGCTTTTTAATCACAATAAATAATATTATATAGATAATAAAATTGAATGTTTCTTTCTAAAAAATCGTAGCTAGATTGATTAGATCATGTCACGCATGGATAATTTTTTATAGATAATTTGTTGTCGATGGTCGTTGTTAGAGGATATTTACTTGTAAAATTAATTTATAACGTATCGAGCTCGACGACGGCTTACTGTTTTTATTTACATGTAACTTAGATTCCACTTACGACATGATTAGTTGTTATATTGTTTATTGAAATCGTAATAACGCTCCGATGAGGTATTATGTAAATATTATTGTAACTGTAGTTATGTATAGTATTGTATTTCAATGAAATTAATGTTTTATAGACTAATAACTGTACAACATAAGATTATTTATTTGTTTTGATGTGTACATATTTTTTTTTTCAATAAAATGTACCTGTTTTTAATTTATGATTTGATTTTTTATTCCACTATTTTTAATCTGTGCAGTGAAGGAGTGCCGCAGACAAAGCTTGGTTGACATTGAGCCGTCCCTGATTGAATAGTAGAAGTGTATGATTGTTTGTGCCTTGCTGGTCTTGTGGCTAATTTGTATGATTGCAGTTTCTAAGTTATGAGGTTTGAATACCGGGTCGGGCCAATAAAAGTTATTACATATTTTGTCAAGAAATTCAGTTGCAGCCTGCTTAGTTAAAATGTGCATCTCATGTGCATCGTATCACATTGCACTGTGAAATGGGCAACTAATATATTATAGTAGTACTTGACATGGCATGTTTATCCTAACACCAACCACCATTCCAAAGAACATCTGGAGGGGTGTGTTTTCGTAGTTGACCTGGCTCGACTGGGCGTTAGTCGTTACCGATAAATATTCCGCGCGCAGCTCGCACCCGTGAACCCTCAAACTCAAACGTCTAGTTAATTTGTAGTGAAAATAGGTTGAATGAATTTCCAGTAATAATAAAAATTTGGGGCCTGGCAGAGCGAATTTTCGAGAGAAATTATCTATATATATCACCCAATCATCAAATATTCTATTGCCATATAGCAAGTAACCCAGTGTACAAAGGACACATCTTATTTCCCAAGGTTGGTGGCGCTTTGGCGATATAAAGAATGGTTAATATCTTTTAGAGTCATTGTCTTTGGGCGGTGGTGACAACTTACCATCAGAGCTACTTTATGCTGATAATTTGTTCGTCCGACAACCTATAATACAAAAAAATAGGGTGATGCTGAAAATTATCCAGGGCATCCCTGGACACGACAAAAACTATGACATATCTTGGAAGAACAGGACGGTTTTTGTTATTACATTAGCGTTATGAGTAACGACAGTAATTGGATTATTTCATCCAAAGAAATATGAATATAAGGCCACACGCCACACTTATGTATAATATTAGTTTGACATAAAAATAATAATACTTATTATACTAATAAAATAAGGTGCCTCTTCGCCTGGGTATTTTTGTTTGAATTAAGTAGGGTCAAGGAGAGGATGTGAGTATATTTTATATGGGCTTATGTATAAGCGATATATTTTTGTTTCCTGTAATATATTCAAAATGTTTTACGTTATTCATAAAGGCTCTTAGACAAGAATTTTAGAGTCGTAATTTCACCTGTTCGCAATGTAACTAATTTCTACCGAAAAGAATCGGAAATAAACTTATTAGAACATATGTGGAATATAGTAAAGTATAATGAATAATTTATTCATTAATATATCTTGTTTAACATTTATCTTTAGTCTTTAGATTACCAATAGCCCGAACAAATCGTCTTTAAGAATGAATTAATACCATTCATTCAAAGAAAATAATTAACTTTTTTTATGTCGGAAGTAATATTATGTATTATAGTAGCAATTTCGGTTTCTAGGAGCCTACATACATTCAATACAAAATAGTTTAATATTAAGATATAATTTCCTTATATATTTCCTTCCTATAACTTATGACGTCACAAATCTAAGTGGATTTAGAAGAATTTAGCTGTATAATAAATTATTCTTATTAGAAGAAGGGTGTAAGGTGCAAAACGAGATTCGATTCCCAAAATAAAGAACATTGGAGAAAGAACAATCAGCGTATTCTAGATATTTATATTACTATACCTCGTTGATCTAGTAGCTAGCTTGGACTGTTGATGATGGTTTTTCCAATATCGTCGGTTGTGTAGGAAGAGAAGAGAAGACAAAGACAAACATTATAGTGGGGCAAAAATAAAAAAACTAAATCAAGAGTGATTACAAATTCCCGGCAGTGCGAATCGAGACGTCTTTTTTTTAATACATAAAAAAAACTGTCACATTAATTATTGGCTATTAAATAATTAAGGTAGCAACGTTTTTGACAAATCAACAAAAAGTCACGTCGTTTCGCACTACCATACCGGGAATTTGTTGCTTCACTGTAATATTCCGAGCGCTCCATCTGTCTTTTATTTTATAATGAGACTTAGGTACTTATTGAATCATTACGATATTTTGCTCTTACGAGGATTTTAAAAAGATGTTTTTATTTATTTAAAATCGAATACTTGTACTCAAAGTTAATAAATAATTAGCATTATTATAATGAAGTTTGCTCCATTATTCAATAAAGCTTAGCAGCGTATTACCTACATACAATTAACCTGTCTAATCATGCAGAGACGGGCAAATTATGACAACGCTATAGTAAGGTATAACTCAGTAATCTAGTATAAATTAGCATGACATAACTTCGATCAGATATTGTCTCGATAATAATTTGGCTAGTCGCCAAAATATATATCATGCTTAATTACCCAGCACTTGTTATCGAAATGGTTCATTATCATTATTAAACTGTTCAATTTTCATAATATTATAGCTACTTACTAAATGAATGCTGACAAATATTTTACAAATAAATATGTATATTGAAATGCGTGGCAGTAAATACGAGGTGACACGCGTGTGAATAAACGAATGAGAAAACATTCTCCTGAAGGTCGTTTATTCTGATTTCACGCATTTCACATTATCAGGAATTGTGTGTAAAATTCGAGACTACAAACAACAATCGGAAGATCCCACGCCGAATGTTTCTTATTTCTGCCAGAGTAGGGTTGCTAGACACTACAATATAAATTCTGGATTCAATATTATATTAAGCCTTATACTTTAATATTGAAGCACACACATTACATAAATCGGTTATAAAAAAATATATTTATAGGCTAAGATTTCTTTTAATTGTACGATTCTACAATGACTCGCTCTCATTACGAGGGCTGCGTGCAAGTAAATGCATTACACTGACCAAAAACCAACGAGGCCAGTCCCAAAACAGATCCAGCTCAATGTGGGCTCCTGGCAACCCTACGCCGAGTCACTTAGCTACGTAAATAGAAACAGACGTCATTCTTCTTCTTTACGCGCGTCGAGGCTGAAAAGAATGACAAACGAGTTAAAAGAATAATGGAAAGTAAATGAAAACAGCAAAATCGCTTTTGTCAACCATTGCTCCTTTTATAGTCGACATTCGAAGACGCTCTCACACGCCGCCCAAGTTATAATGACTTCTGCGACAACCGGACTATTATGGAAGCGTAAATATTGAATATTCTATATAAATACTTGTTTGGAAAAGCTTTTGATTTGTATTGAATTATATCGATATGTCGTTTATTGTTAAAAACTTTTTCAAGAGTCTTTGTAAATGTTGATTCGAGTTTGATTACTTTGTAAGATGTTTGCTGAAAAAACATTAAGTAGATTTAACTGTTAGCACATTATAACAGCGTAACAATAGCTATATTTTATATACTAACTTTAACCCGTAGATTCACCTGCTTGTGAGGGGGTTGTTTGAGCAAGTGTTAGGTAGCCAGTAGGTAGATAGTTAAGACGACCTGTGAAAAAATTAATTGCGAGCTTATGTAACAAACTTTAAACTATAACAATAAGATTATTCAAGTACTATTATTAAAGTATATATATTCATGGAGAAAAAAAATTGCAGCTACTTAAGTATGCTAGTCTAGGTCGCAATTCAGTCATATTTTTTATTATTAGTACCGTGTTTTAACTAAAGCCACCTGTTTTTAAATTTCGTATTTGTAGGTATTTTATTTTGGTAGGTAATTTTACTTACTAAGGTTTATCCTTTCACACCTACAAATCGAAATAAAATAGAAAGTACCGTAATAGAACCAGATAGATGTTCAAAATGACATTATGCATATTAAGTACTAGGTGTCGCCCGCGGCAGGTGTTAAGCATAAAAAGTAGCTTATCAAAATTCATCAATTTCGGTTCAGAAGTTCGGCGTTAAAAAGCAACAGACATTCAGAGTTACTTTCATATTCACAATATTAGTAAAGATTTCGTAAAATCACAGTTTAAGTTAGTTAAATCATTATAATCACAGTATAATCTCGCCTAGCAATCTTCGCTTTTACGGCGGTACGCGGGCAGCCTACTTACTTACCGTACTTTCGAGAGCCGAGATGGGCCAGTGGTTAGAACGCGTGCATCTTAACCTATGATTTCGTGTTTAAACCCAGGCAAGCACCACTGGATTTTCATACTAGATCTCTTGCAGTCAACGGTATGATTGGGATTAATTTATATTTAAAAATTAATAAATAAAAGTGGTCATAAAAGGTTACCGACAGCTGTAAGAAATATTAACCATTCTTTACATTGCCATGCTCCACCAACCTTGGGGACTAACATATTCCTTATGCCTATAGTTACTGGCTCACTCACAAGAATATCTGATGAGTGGGTGGTATCTACCCCAGACGGGCTTGCGCAAAAATAAAGTCGCGAACAACGCACTTGCTGTTGGTTGCATCATTTCGCAGATGCGCTCTCGCGCCTGATTTAAATTGGAAATTGTGTCGATTCCGGATAACAGTAAATTATTTCAACGTCTCACCGAGTCTGCGTGTTATAGAAAAATAAAGGGGAGGAACACATTAGCAAACAAAGTTATAAGATTTGTTTTTAAATTAAAATATTACAAAATTACCATTTTAAATGTAATATAATCTCATTTAATCGTAATTATTGTAAATGTAATCTTTGATTATCTATATGGCTAGATAGGATGTCAAAGATGAGAACGCGTACAATTAAAAAGTGCCCAACACTAAGTACTCGCACACAAGTAAATTTAACGTTTGACAAGCGTAGGTGTCACGCACACCAAGAAAATAAGGTTGACTCGTTTGTTTTATTTATTGTATGTTGCAGTGCGACACACATCCATGCGTATAATCTAAGATTATAATATACACCAACGAGTTATTATAAAATTTAATACCCTAATATAACATTAATAAATCATTCGACTTCAGAAGAGATTTGTCATTCAACTTCACTTCATAAAAGCATTGAGGTTCTATCATCAACATCAAAGCAGTAATCAATGAAACCTTACAAATTAATGCTTACAGCTATAGTTTATGCAGACTTTGATTCGCTTCTCGTTATCTGTTTTCGGATTTGTGATGGTTAACAAATAAAAACGAGATTTTGGATATACAAATTAGCGGCTTACCCGCCGCCGGCGATTTATTTAAACGACCAATAAATATTCAAGAGTAATTTACTGCTTCCAATAAAGGGCTAAATATTTTATACGCCCAATATCTCAATAACATTTTATCTACACGCGCGTAAACATGAATGCGTAGACAATTTTCAATTGAATAATATAATTTAGGAGTTTAACTAAATCAAAATATACTTTATTCAAGTAGGCATTTACAAGCACTTTGGAATCGTCATTTAATAAACTATAAGTGAAGCTATCAACGGTTTAGAATGCAGATTCTAACGAGAAAAACCGACATGAAACACAGTAAGTATTTACTCTTTTCAACATTTAAAAAAACAAAGTCATGTTAGTTAAATACAATTATATACCTATGTATATAATACATCCAGCCTGAGAGTCAACAAGGATTAGCCTAATCTTTTATTGAATAATATGGCCTCTTTATCAATGTATTTTTTAATTAAACTAACTGCAACTTGGCGTTATAAGCTTATTCTTGTTGTTACTGTTTATGAAGATATACATACATTATTTTACAAGAATTACTGTAATAAATCTTTTCTTAAATAACTTGTTTTAATATTCATTTAATTGGTCATTAATTTGATTGATTCCTTTTTGCCATCTATTTAAGTCGGCGTTTTTTGTTTTTAATCGTACAAGACACGGATCACAGCTGACGTCACTTTGGTAGCATTAACAATTTGTCGTTGGACACTGAAATTCTGCTCCGCCCGTACCAAATAAATTTGCAAAAAAGTTGTAATTACAAATATAGGTTTTCACGGAAAAATATTTTATTTACATTAAGAAATCAATGATTTTATCTTTCAAGATTAAATTATTATTGTTCTTTAGTTCCATTGGAATTAAATAAATCAAATATAAGTAAGTATTTTAGCATCATATGTATATGGCATAGAAAAATTGATTTGCATTCTAAACGACATGTATTAAAATACACTCATTTCTTTACCCACTACATTGTCTAATTGTGATTCTAACAAATTTTAAAGTTTTAGGATTAACCTGTATTTCGCCTATTAAGTGAACTGTATTATTTTATTTAAAAAAGACTTTAACCGTAGAATTCTAAGTTTATCTCTATTTGTTCTAAAATAGTCGTAAAATATGGCAAGCCGGGGTTAAGGAAATCTTGCCCAGATTTATGTTAAGATTATAGAAAATGCGACATTTATACTTCGAACGAAGGAAAATCAAATTGAATGTGCCCTTACAGTAAAAACAATCTTTGATATAAATCTCTGGATTCATCTCGGGTATAAACGTAAAAACGACGCCAATTGAAACGTATATAGAAAAAGTGTGAATATACGAACTTAGTCCGATATACACATTTTACAAAGCTCACGTATCAACTATAGATACGAATTTTACACTTCACTGCTACTCAGCGTCGTCAGTCGGAGCTAACTTCAGGGTCGGTAATCTATTGTGATGCACCCTGGTCATTGGCAGAAGCTACTCTTGTTATGCTTATTTTTTATAAGTCTACGTTGTGATATTGGAAAAATAAACATATGATCATGTGATCGGCATGGGCGATTTCACAGGCATATGTACTGTACGATGTTATCCTGATGCCTTTAAATATTCACTATTTTATATATTTTACATTTATTTATATTATACGTATTAATATATTTATAAATAATGAAAACGACAATTCCAAGTATAGGAACAACATTATATTACATTTTTTTGATAATTTTCGTGCATTCATTTCGCGCGATACATTATCGTGCGGTAAAATTGTCGTAGACGTAAAGGACTCGATACTGATTTCGTTATATATTAATTAAAATATAACTTAGTTATCTACACCATCATTATGTATATTGTATATACACAATTAAGGATCAACGACGCTGTACACCTGAAGTAAATATAAACTCATACCACCTAAGTCTCCGACTTCGCAATGTCAATAAATCCTTCCTTGATATATTTTTTCAGGTGTTGTTAATTTAGCCAAATCATAAATTAATACAAATCTTATAATAAAAGTAATTATTAATAAATACAAGACTATATGAGTGTAAAACAAAGTAAAGTTAGTATTAGCAAATATCCGGGCAGGATATATAAAAGTCGAATTATATTTTATTAACATTTCCGTTATTGAGGAAAAGAGTATCCAGTGGGAATATATAATCTTGCCGGTCTTATATCAATACGGAACTGTGTGTAACAACCAAGAAATATATTAACAAACAGATTTTACGAGGTCACGGTAAGTGTCGTTGATGGTGGAGAGCAATTATCTACACAAGGGCACGTTTAATCAACAGCGAACTGAGTATCTTGGAGTAGGTTAATGTATCTGTTTAAATCTTACACTCACGATTTATGAGGAATATTATTTATTTACATTTACGAAGTACTAACTAACGTTGTATTGTTTTGGAAATTATACTTGGTGGTATGGCTTTGTACCCCTTCTGGGTAAGTACCACCCACTAAACACAATCTCTACCGCAATATTAATTATTGTTGTAGTCCGGTTTCATGCTGATTTTAAGTAGTCTTACTTGTCATTGCAGGGTTGGTTTTAAGGTTAAAAGTAGATTAAATATATTTCTAGTTTAACAAATAATTCTTACTAATGCAAATTGATAAAAATAATAAAACTGAAAGATTTAAGCAATTCTTTACTTGGAGGTAGGGGGTGCAAGTCCGTCTGGGTAGGTACCACCCACTCATTAGATATTCTACCTCTAAATAGTACTCTGTATTGTTGTGTTCCGGCTAGAATGGTTAGTGAGCCACTGTAATCATAGGCACAAGGGACATAACATCTTAGTCCCCAAGGTCCAATGGTTAATATTTCTTACAGCGCCGTTGTCTATGGGCGGTGGTGATATAAAAACAAATCTTTATCGATGTAATAGATTTTTGTTGTTTCAATTTTAGTGACACTAGCAAATATCGAAAGGAAAATCGATAAAAACTAAATAAAAATATATTAAGCAATCGTCTGCGATCAGTCTACGAAGAGCCTAAATAAAAATTGATGCTTTCAGAAAAATGTTTGAGTTCCAAGTTAAGGGTTTATCCGCTGCGAGCGATTTATTCAAACGAGCAATAAATATTCAGGAGTAATTAACCGCTGGCGTCGATACCACGCTGAATATTTTCGCCAGTCGACGCGCTACGGCCGCTTTAAGCCCTACAAAGGTGGATTAACAGTTATTGAGTCGCACAAATTTTTTTGTCAATTCAAAGCGATACAAATGCAGGAATCGAAGATATGTCCAAGTAATAATTAAGAATCAAAATTAAGTTTTCGACATTTTTTAAATTTCTCGAACATAACTACCGAATTTTAAGAAATATTTTTGTGAAAATTATTAAAGAAAACGATGTTAGTTTTGTGACATAAAATTGTATATTAAAACAAATATTTTAAATTTGACAGAAGAAGAATATTTTTTTAAAATATAAATTCAAAAATAAATATAAATCAATGCAATGAACCTCCTTTTTTTGACAATTTAAATTTTTTTTTTGAAAATTTGACAATTTAAATAAAAATAAAAATAGTTTTAACTAAACACCGAATTATTTACGAACGAAACGTAATCTTGTAATGCATTGCAATATAGAGAATGATATTAAAAAACATCGAGTCGATACAAGATTGTATTCACACTTACGACTTTGTTTGTTACGCTTTTACGCGTGAACCAATCATCATGGATTTTTGCGTACCAATTCAAACGGGAAATCATGAACGAAAACCAGTAGTAGATAAAAGAGAATGGAAAAACTAAGTATTCATTCATTTCTATACATAAATAATATAATATTGCATTATACTAAATATATATATGTATATCCTATATATTTATTTAATCTATGTTATAATAATATATATCTTTGAAAACTTTATATTTTGATATTAAAATAGATTGTTTTGAGTATCAAGTTTTAATTGAACGCACTTTAAATTCTTATATTTACCATTACATATCGTATGACTTCGTTCCGGGCTGTTTTTACGGCTACAATGGAGTTTATGTGGTTTTAAGTCGTCAATCCCTCGGCCACGGAATTACGACTCTATTTAAAGTCAATCGCTGTGAATATTTATGTTGTAATATAATTTTATTATTTGACACTTTATGGCGTGACATTCGCTTTTTGTTACTTATTTTTGCATTTTCTCTCTTTACTGATCATGTATCTCACGGTTCATGCGTCAATAAATGAATACTTTATACAAACAATCTTCTATACTAAAATTACAAATACAAAATACATAATTCTGCCTGTTTGTTTCGCTTTTACAGCTGAGTTTCTAAGTTGATTTTGATGAAAGTTAAGAAGCCTTTTCTGCCTCGCACAACCACTCTGTGGAACCAGCTTTCGCCGGCGGTTTTTCCGAACCGATACGACTTGGGAACCTTCAAGAAAAGAGCGTACTCTTTCCTGAAAGGCCGGCAACGCACCTGCAAGCCCCCCGGTGTTGCAGATGTCCATGGGCGGTGGTAGTCACTTTCCATCAGGTGAGCCTCCTGCTCGTTCGCCACCTTATGACATAAAAAAAAAAAAAAAGAAGCAAGATTAACTCCAAATGACAGACAAAGGTTACTTTTTTACAGATAAAGAGTTTCTAACCGGTTCTTCAAGCATTTTTTCATAAGCTGATTACCGATTTCCCGTGCGAAGTTGCGGGTACTGTTAGTAATTCATATTTGCACTATAATGCATTTTTGCTAAATATTTTTCGATTTGATTTTTTTTTAGTTTGATAGGTGACTTGGTGTAGTGTGTTAGCCGTGATTAAGAGAATTGTTCATCTCCTAGAAGATCATCAACAATCAATCATATTTTCTATTTCTGATATGAATTTCTCCTGGTCTGATTGATTCCAAATTTAGCATCCTTTGACGTCATTGATATTACAATAACATCACCCTGACCTAACGCAGCATCATCTGGATATAGCAGGATACGTAATTTGTCACCCTACAGAAGAAAATATTATTATTTGCAAGTGTGAGATAATTATTATTTTACAAGATATTATTTAAAGTAAGTCTATGTACTGATTGACTTACTAGTCAAAACTTGCAATAGAAATTTAAACCAAATACATCAAACGATTTAGCTGAAACTCGTTCCCAAGGTTGGTGGCGCATTGGCGATGTAAGGAAGGATTAAAATTTCTTACGGCGCTAATGTCTATGGTTAGTGGAGACTAGTACGGTTAGTGGACATTAGTGGAGAGCTGTATAGTATAATTTAAATTGTATATACTTATTATTATTTAAATAATGTGTAATAATATTTAACATATATTAAAAAGGAAACGATGTCTATACTATTAAACATAGTGATATAGTGAATGTTAGGGACCTATTTGTTTATGCAAAATAACATTTGACATTACACGTCCTAATTAGTTAACCACACTTGTGACTGTAATAAATCCATTAAATGAATTCCCCCACAAAACCACAAACCTTTTTTCTATATTCTAGTTGCGGCAATACCAGTATAGATAATATAATTATTGACGAAATATTTGGTTAGAATATTAAAGCCCTTTTAAATATAGGTGAATGATATTTTATGAATTTTCCTATTTAATGACAAAATTGCTTGCTCATATACGAGCATTTTTAACGTTTTATTTTATTTTCTTTCTTTAATTTGGAAGGGACGCATAGTATATGGAGATGTAATTCACGAAAATTGTCCACGTCAAATTATCGTTTGGTTATTACAAATATAATTCAATTCGTATTCGCTTTTGTTAATCATCTCACGCACACTAGTACTGGGTCGTTCTGTTATACAGCCTTAGGACATCTTGTGGGCCCGAGCGTCATCTTTAGTTCCTATATCTACAATAATTTCGTAATAGTAATTATAAATTAAAAAATGTTATCTTATCAACGTGTGTTTATACAATATGAGCACAATAAGATATATTTTTCACGATTTTAATACGGTATTCGATCAAATGTGAAATTCACAAGTGTCTGCATTTAAGTAGACTAATATTTTAAGTAATTGTAAGTTAAGTGGAAAGTAATAACATTTATGTTATGTTATAGTTTTAAGTTTTAACGTAAGATCTTCATAATATTGTACTTCACTAACTTTACCACGATTTTTTCTTATGGTTTGAGGACTTATTACATTTGATATGAAAACAATATAGCCGTCCATATAATTCCATCGAAATAATTTTCCTCGTAATTTTACCAAAATTGTAGCAATCTTTGTTATGATAATCGGAAACAATTGTTATTCTGGAACACGTGATCAATCAAGTTAATTCAAACAATAGCGTTATTATTTATTCAGATAACAATATTGGCAGGATACCTTAATTAAAATTGATCGATGAATTTGATATGTAACTTTTCGTATTTTTAATTTGTAAGGTTAAAATGTTATTTTTATAATAACTTTAGATATATACAACTGTGTATGAATTATCTTTTAAACCCATCAATCACAACAAGCCCGACCGTAGGTAGTGTACTTACAATCTGAGAAAATTGTAAGTACTTATCCTCCTAGATTATAAGAGACTTTTTGGGGTGTCTCATCGATTGTCCAAGATTCCTGATTTTAGCAGCCTTTGCGGCCTGTATTAAAACGAGCATGATTTTGAGTTCACTTTTTATATATCTTCTTGATATATTCTCCTCACAGTATCTTAAAGGTGGGCTGGAAGAGACTTCTTTATGAAATACATTTGAACATTTTTATTTTCTTATATACCTAGTTAAGTTTATTACATAAAAATAAATTTGCATGAAATTAAGAGGTTTCAAACAAAAGAACTTCAAAAGTATCGACGTATCCGTTATCGGTGAATGATCTCTGTTAATCGTGCAATTTTCTGTCCTAAACAGAACCAGTATGAAACCCGATGGCATCGTAAGTGACGATTGAGAGACTTTGGAATACCCGTTGGTATCAGTTCAGCTCTAAAAAGATTTGAATCAGTTGGCCCTAAAATATGTCAAGTCCTTCGGGATGGGGGCGAGCGAATGATGATGGTGCCTACATATTTTTTTATCCATTCGTTATATATTTAACATTTTAAAAGCTATTGTTGTATATTTAGTATAAATTAGACGCTTAACACATAAGTGATTTAATTATGTTTTTTTTTTCGTTGTGTTTTAAGGCGAGGTCCTTTGACACGTCCCGGCTAACTGACATATACGATTAAATAACTGATGAGTGTATTTTAATGTCGCCTCTAAATCTAATAGTACCTAATAATTCTTGGAGCAATATTAAATAATATTCGATTAGAATTTATCTTATTTAACAGTGTTGGTCCGTGATTTAGTTACAGGCGTAACTCAGGCAAACCATTTGGGTTTTATTAACATACATATTAGTCTATATCTTATATATTATTATCTCATATAAAGATTATATATTTTTTAGTGTAAGAGGACATATAGACTGCTATAGAATAGCTCTACGAGAGGGGATTTTCTCGCGGCTCACATTATCTTGAATATCACTCGCTAAGGATATTGCGATCAAATCTGTAGATCTAAATTGTCTCTATTATAAAACTGGTACGTGAATATATTTCTTGTTAAAAATGGTACATTGAAGTGTCATATTCTGTCAACCGAAAATCAGCTTTAAGGTGCATTCGAAAATTTATTTTGAGTGCCTTCATTTAATTGGCCGCATATATATACCAGTGTATTCAACTCATTGGTGTAAACTTACAATATATTGCGACTTCGGACTCGGCCACTATTTCATCTCATACAGAATAAAGAAGGATAACAATGTCGAGGCAACCTGTGGGTATCGGACTTTAGCCCAACAGTGAAATACAGCATTAGCAGCCTGTAAATTTTCCCACTGCTGGGCTAAAGGCCTCCTCTCCCTTTGAGGAGAAGGTTTGGAGCATATTCCACCACGCTGCTCCAATGCACCTGAAAATTCAGTGGTGCCTGCCTGGGTTTGAACCCGAAATCATCGGTTAAGACGAGCCAAGATAGCCCAGTGGTTAGAACGAGTGAAATACAGGCTGTTACTGTAAATTTACAATTTTACAATTTATTGTGATATTAATTGAAAAATCTGACATTGCACAATTATAATGTTGTTTCTGGGTTTTTGTATCAGTCAGTAGCGAATTCCTCATTTATAGAGTGAAGGATCGAGATTTAGTTTGTTTACAATCACTTCCGCTTGTCGGCTCGAAGTTTGTTGTGTCACTTGCGCGAAGTGTGTTGTTGACTGCCTTATGAACCAAATTTTCCTGGTATTTGTTTTACAATAAACATTGTTTTAACGCATTAATTGGCAAAAACTGGCAAACATACTTAGTAGTTAGTTTCGTATTTAGCATCTGATATTGTATTAAATAAAACGACTGTACATTCGTACCAATTGTTCAAGTGTTTTGTGAATTGACGCTTTAGGTATAATCGGTTTGTATCTCCTAAGTTAAAGGAAAATGAGAATAGGTTTTCGAAAAGCAAAGACCGTATGTTTGAAAATCGCTCGGGTTATGAATCGCCGCAGGCAAATTGTAAAATACCTCGTCATTTTGTAATAGTTTACGTAACACAAATTATGATGCACGCGCCGTCTACAAAGCGCCATGGCAAATTGTACGAACCAGTTCTGTTTTGTACCACCTGTGGCTTCGAATATTGCAATAGTTTCTGAAAATGTTATTGAAAACGATGGATTTAAAGACATCAAATAGATAATATTTAATTTAAATCCGAAATAGTGAAATAGACGAAGGCAAAAAAAGGTTCCGCACTTTTTTCTTTTTTTGATATTCTAAATATTGTTGGAAATATATTGTAAATGTTTATTATGCGGATTCATTTATTTCCAGGTAAACTTAAGGATGAACAGTAGTTTATGTGGTGATACAGTCTTAAGCAGTCCGGTTAGGCCACCCATTCATCAAATATTCTACCGCCAAACAACTATGCTTAGTATTTTTTGTGTTTAAAGGGTAAATGATCCAAGGGACATAACCCATTAGTACCCAAGATTGGTAAGCGATGGTTTATATTTCTTAGAGCACTAATGTCGATAATACGATTAAAAGAATCGTCAGTTCGCCTTCGGCATTTTAAAAACCGACACATTCACTATTTAAAATCTCTCTAAAATAAAATAAGAACAGACAATTGAACTTGAAAAGTATAAATAATATCAAACACACGTGTGCGCAAAAAACTTAAAGAGACTTTCTCAAATGTGGAAAAATTACTGGACAAATTAAACAAAACCAGCTAACAGCCAGTTTCTCAAAGTATGAAGCTAAATTCTCTTCAAACGATTTTTAATTGCTCTCCCATCAAACGTATATAAATAACAGAAATGGCTTAGTTAGTAATAGTAAATTAATGTTCATGTATGTTTTTTGTGAATTCATCTCGTGCTCGGCACTGAAGGCAAATATCGTGAGGTTATGTTTATCTAAACCGTATAATATACCGGAATAAGCCCCTAGTGTTATTATTTTACTTAAAACGTTGAAGCTAATAGAATAAACTAATTAACCATAACAATATACATATCATACAATAAGCGCGTTATAAAGAGAATTTATTATAAAGAAATAATGTTATCCCGTAAAATAAACTAGAAAATATTATAATACAATATTTCCTACAAAGGAGTCCGGTGCTGTTCGTATTTTTCATTGCTTCAGAGTATGATTTCTCTCCAGCATTATCATATATATTATTTCTTTAAAATACCAAAGATCTAAAGTAAGTAAATGAAATAAAACCAATTCACAAATTGCTTTTCTCTGTAGTTCAGTAAAAACGGCCATTAGATAAATTGCATCCGTATTCAAACACAGTTGTAGTGTTGAACGACTGCCGGAGATCGCCTCAAGATCCATCGCTTACGTGACCCGACTGTCTGCAATTTAGTGATGGGTTTCGCTTCTTTGAAACATGAAAAGACTATTAAAAATTATAAAATAATACATTTGTCTATTAATTTTTATAAAATATACATAATTGTTTTTTTTACTGGTAATATTTGTAAATAAGTATTCTTATTAACTATTCCATAACTTACGCAAATTTACCCATTTTAATTTACGACCACCTATTTTAATGTGATTGGACTTTGTCTCTTGATGCAAATTAATGCAATTTTAGGTATCATTATGATTTAGCATTAGGTTAGGAGTTAGAGAGTATAGTTCCTGTTCGAGAACTTCAAATATTCTTACTGGTTTTATCAATTGAAAACATGGGCAAATACGAGTAGGACCCCATCCACACTTTATAAAACAACAAATGTTATGATCAAAATTATAACTTATTTTACTTCAATAATTTTTTAAATAATTGAATCTCCACCGTACAGCACTAGGTTTCTTGTAGTATATATTTATATTCAGTTTCGTTTCGTAAGCCAATTACGTCAATAAGAGCGCATTGTGAATGTGTACTTTCGTCCTTTTAATTTTTTAAAATTGTTATTTAATTTGTGGATGACACCTAAAGTATATCATGGCATACTGAAAGAAAAAGATTGGAACAGAAAAAGCTGAAGTTGGCAAAGATGCAAGTTGATTTATTTAATTATTAGGTTTGCTAGCAGTTGTTACATTTTGATGATACAATTTATTAATTTACGTACTAATTACTTTCTAAATGTACAACTATATTAAAGCAAACACGACATGTACGATTAATATATACAATCTGTTTAAGTGGTTCTAATTTGACAAAAATGTAAAAAATGATCACATGGTAGGAAAAATTAATAATATTACAATTATAACAATTAAAATAAAGTTAAAACGATTTCTTACAATTTAAAATACATTGGTTATTTAGATTACAATATCATCAATTTAATAATAGGTTAACAGTATTCGACAATCAATCTAGTCAACACTTAGTCTAATCATAAAATACAACAATAAAAATTTATAATATCTTAAAATTAAATTATATTATGGCATGCATTGATAACGAAAACAATTAAGTTGATTTTTTGTGCGAAATTTCGTGTCACTATCGATGGGGACAGAAGAGGAAAACCACGAGTTGAGCTGATAAAGATCTAAATTAGAGGAATTAATATCTTAACACGCTTTACCACGGGTGCCTTCAAAAATTCCAAAATTTCCGCTTTCTGTTTTATAAATAGAACCTAATGTAGCTGAATCAATAGAGAGTCGAATTCAGTTAGTTTGTTACCGAGTGTATCAGCATTAACAACGGCCTTACAATCGATTTTTATTGCATCTCCAAGAAGACATTCTAAGCTACTTAATTTGTGCTGCAGTAGTACCATTGATTTTAATTATAGTAACCTAACTTTGTAGGATAGACATATGAGGTGTATCACATGTAAGGGATTGCTACATGCATCTGAACTTGATTTGATGTTATTTTCTTTTATAACCGTCCTTTGGCTGGAAAATGCTTTGTGCCTTTTCAATTAAATTAAAAATAATATGACACATTCATGATTCAAATTGTAAGCTCTTGTTACGTATGGTACAAAGATACATAGATCTTTTCACTTTCAAAGGCTCGCCCGTCCACGTTCGAATATTATTGGCGTGCATTTGTATGAGTGACGCTCATCTTAGTGTGCGTGAAACGACTTAGAGTAAAGACAGAAAAACAAATTCAAATAAGATTATTTTTGACAAATTAATATTTTGTTAATAAAATAATTATTAAAAAAATACTAATTTTAACGAATAGATCTACGCCAAATAACATTTTATAACTAAGATTAAACATTATAAAAAAGTATGGATATTTTTTTTTTTGTAGTAAAAGTAAAGCTAATTCCACACAGAGGCACGAGGAACAGTTAGTATTATTAATATAAGTAATCAGCATTAAGCTACTTAGGATGTTAACTTGCTACGGCGGTGGACTAAGTTCTTAGAACAGTCTATTCTGTGTAATCTAATCCTCATGTAATTACCTTGTCACCTCTCGGGAGGTTCCTCCGCAATATAATCTTCGAAGCTGCCTTTGGATTATAATAAATTGTTATTATAATATTCATGTATTTAATAATACATTCAAGTCGATTACTGTAAAATATTACAATTTATTTTATATCGTGATACCAGAGATTTTATAATCATAAATAAATAATTAGACCGCATTTTCTAACAACAGTTAAGAAAGTTTTAACAGAACTTCTTCAAAGTAAAACGGTTATTCTCTCTCAAAGTATTGCCTTTTTAATATAATTAAATAAAATTGAAGATTCCCCTGTGAGATTGTACAGCATCGACAGAAGCCAGTGGGTTGGTGTAACAAATGTGCGAGATAAATGCGGGTGCAACATTACCGGTCTGGTGCGGTGGTGATTACGGAGGATTGCAATTTCTCAGCGCCACCCCTGCCATGATTTATGACATTACGATTTTTCAACATCTATAACTAAGATTTATAATAACTGCCTAAAACTTGTCGTGTCTCCCTTTTTATAAATCTGCAAGGCATGGGCGAGGAATATTGCTTATGGAAGGCTGAGGAAGATTGATATGGCTCACCAGGGTAAGTTGAATAACCCCATTACTGGAAGAAATTTTGATTTTATAAATCAAACGTGTTTTGAGCGATATTATTTTAAAGTGGAAACAATATTTATTTAAAAAATAGATTTTTCAATATTTCAATTTTTTTATTCATTATTATTCATGAATTCTTATATTACCAGTCTTATTCTTACATAGTATATTAAAATACTCGGTACTTGCTGGTTGGAACTATGTCCAAGCTTGTCTAGGTAAACAGCAATATATAGTTCTGTTTTGTTTCGGTTTGTAGGATGAGTAAGCTTGTGTAACTACAGGCCATAATGTCTTAGTTCCCAAGACATTATGGCTTTGGTGTCTTGGTGGCGCATTGGTGGTGCTTACTAAAACCCCATCAGGTAGCCTGTTTTCACGGTTCACTTACCTAAGTGACATTTGAGGTTTATAACTAAGTAACATTGCTTCTATATTATATATTTATAGTTTAATACATATCAAAAGAACAAACATAAAAAACTATCTGATACGTGTCCCAGTAGAAGTTTCTAACATTCCTTAGAACTTAGAACATAAATTGAAATTGTTTTCGCGCTTTGAAGTTTCGTTACAAAATCCAATTAATTAAAACCGATGTTAATGAATACGTGGAACTATTTTAGTTACAATTAAAAGTAAACTTATGAGTGGTTTAAATTTTTCGACATTATATCGGAATAGAAAACTTGAAAGAATATAAAAAATAACAGAATATTTAAAAGAAATAATCGACTATTACGACTAAAGCTTGGTTAATGTGTATAGAGGTTTATACCAAGATATGAATTTAGTATGCCTGGTTCTTTGTACCGACTAGAATATACAACATAGGTATATTGCAATAAGGACATAGCATTCCAATATTTATTCGATTTGATTTCAGGTGTTGTTCTGTACGATACGCAGTCTAGAAGCGAAGGCTTTTCTGACTAAGTATCTCGCTAGAATAAAATTTAAATCATACAAAAAAAGGTACAGCTGATAGACAGAAGATAGACAAATCAAACACCAAATACACAATTTTAAAACCTAAAATACAGAATATTTAGATTAGACTGAATATAAATTTCAGATAATGTAGTCTTAGATTTTCGCGATTATTACACATTGAAATAAAACTAGTTTTTAACGAATTTACGTGGGCACGGGCACGTGGTCTGCCCGTGACCACGAACACTGCAAAGTGCTCGAAACGTCGGGATGTTAAAATAATTAATATACGCGATTAAATCCGTTAAAAGCTAGTTTTATTTCAATGTATAAATTTCAGGTTGAGAGGGGATCAATTCTAGTGCCCTAACTACGCGATATTATATAATACGATAAATACACTAAATTCAATATTATCTCTCAATTGATCAATAAGGGCTTTTATATTTGAATGTGAAACGCTTAATACCTCAATGTATAATTTTGGATCATAACAATACAATTTCGCATCGAGTGTATTTATTGAGGTCTCTCCGTGGAAGGCCATCGCTTACGGAATCGATTCCGCCGATAATTCGACGCGACGTTAACCGCTTTTAAAACATCCTTATTCGTAACAGCACATTGTTTTACTGACGGATAAAAATGAACATTTCATATAATAGTGAAAACATATACTTTAATAAAAGCAGAAAGTTGATGCCATCTATTACAACAAAAGATTACATAGCGGTGGAGTTGGGCTGATGACTTTGTCAAAAATAGTATAAGTTTTAGAAACCGGATCAATCTTTAAAATTAAAGTAGCGAATGATCTAATAGTCCAATAGGAGCGGCTCCACGTAGTTGCGATATTCTGGAAGATAAGTTCCTGCAAACGGCAGAGATAGGCGAAGCCGATGAACGACGAATTTGGGCACCTCCCAAACTCGGTTGTGTCAACACGAGTCCGCCATAGCTATGGTGAATACTGGTGCTACAGCGAAAATTATATCATTATAACTGCCATCAAAAAGGTAGCAGCTGACGATAGAGGAAGGCTATCTAGACGATTACAACACATCCAACGTCAGTTACAATGTGCGAACGATGGTATTGGTATTTGTAAATGACCGGAAAACGTGACACGCGAAAGACTCACAGTGTTCTTCACGTACCACTTGAACTCCAATTTAATAACCATAGGGAGTACCTTTATGACCAAGGCTCCCATAAAGGTGTAGAACCAGTTGCCATTCATTCAACCGCGAATTGTTTCTATTGGAATATATGTAGATGTCAATCAATTGTGTTTTTTTTATCCTATTCATAAAGTTGAAAAGTGTAACTAGTAGTTTACTCTTCTATAAAATACAGATTATTTGATTACAAACACTAGACGTACAACGAGATTTAGAAGGAATGGCTTAGTAAGCCGGATATGCACTGGTATATAGTTGCACACACAAAGTTTTTATTATTGCGCATGCGTGATATCGTCTAAAGCGGGTGACGTGAGAAGCAGCTACTTCTATTGTAATATAATATTACAAATTTATAAAGTTAGAAGATTGAGTACAAATATAATTTGTATGTACGGAAAAATATTAATGTTTTTATGAGAAAATGTGATTCTCATAACGTTGGTACAAGGAACAAACACAATCTTGTTACTCCTGTTACTCGACTGCATAGAGTCAGTAACTCTTTTGTGGGGCAATGTATACGCTTCTACAACAGGATCCCAGAAAGCGTTCAAAATGTTTCTGTTGCGAAATTTAAAAAAATTGTTAAGGAACGCTTGTGTGCGAAAGGTTACTATACAATTAGTGAGTTTATGTTTGATAGCACACCTTGGGAATGAAACGATCGCCTCCTGGCTGTTTCTACTCATATATAATTATGTATATAATTAATTTGACGTAAAAAAAAAAAAAGTCCCGCTGAGTTTCTTTCGCCGGTTCTTCTCAGGTCAGGGTGTTTTCTTTTCCGAACCGGTGGTAGTGTTTAGTGTTTAACTTGACAATCAATAAGAAAGTGTAATACTTCTATATTGAATAAAGGAATTTGAGTTTGAGTTGAGTTTGATATAAATCAATCCAATGAGTTCATAATATCGTTTTTTGATCAGTTTATTATTTTCGTTTCTTTTTGCACCTTATGACGAATACAGAAGACACGTGAAACGTCAATAGTTTTGTAAGTCACTGTATTGAATAAATAAATGAATACACGTTCGTGTTCGCAGTTTAACGGATATTAATCCGCGTCGTATGCCAATACCGTAGCCAGCGTTACGTGGGCCGGTAGAGGTGACGTGTGACGGTCATACATCTTCGTGTCCATGGCGATCCATTCCCCGTCGACGGCGCAACCGAACCATCCCTAACAGATTGATGATGCTATCGCTCGTCGAACTTCGATCTAAATTAGGTTTATGTGATTGCAACAACTTTTACCCAACCACCGACTTCGGCAAAGGATTATATTTCTACTGTTTTAATCAATTTTGTATCATAGGGACGAAGGGACGTGAATATCTGTTAACATCAATGAAGTTTAACAAATCTAGCAATATTTTAAGCAATCGAAAAACTGTGAACGGATCATTCAATCTGAACTAATATTATTGTTGTTTATTTTATATGTAATTATTTGTGATAGGTTTAATCCTAAATTTTCACTAGAGTGCTATAGAGTACAGATTATATTTATATCGTATAATTATCTTTATTAATTGCATCCGTGCGAAGCCGGGTCGCATCACTATTCTATATTAAAACGCATTAGATTGCTTATAATTGATTAGCTGTTGTTGTTGTATTCCGGTTTGAAAGGTAAGTGTGCCAGAACTACCGGCACAGGGGGCCTAAAATCTTCGTTCCCAATGTTGGTGGCGCGTTGACGATGTAGGTTAAAATTTATTATAGCGCTTATGTCTATGAGTGTTTGTGACCTCTTGCCAACAGTTGGCTTATTTTCCCATCAGCTTACCTTATTTTTCTCTGGAAAACGTATTTCCCCTACGTGAAGCAGGGGGGAATATAAGCCCAAGAATACCCACTATACAATAGAGGCACACCTCTAGTTTTTTAGTTTTTCGGTGTCTTCGGCGGGCGCCAGGGGATCGCTTTCGCATGCTACCGTGAGGATAACCCCTCAAATCCACTATAAAAAAAACACATATTAGAATCGTTTTTCCAGATTTGTATTCGCGTTCTCCAGTTAACATTCACGTTATCTAGTCACTGGGTCATATCGGCTTTCAATATTAAAGAAATGTGAAATATTAAATATTTTGAAAATAATAAAAATATGTTCTTCATGTTTGGTAATTTTCTTACGTAGGGCAAGACTTTTAACGCAATCATAAACAGATTCTGTCCGTGACGTTTTATACGGAAGATATTTTTATTTTCGGAACGAAGTTAGACATGTCAGGGAAAATTCTCTCCCTCAGGTATGGAGGCGACGAGTTTTATTTCAATCTAAATAATATTTATTTTATATATCCAGTTCTCTGATAACAATTTACTAATGTATGTAAAACCAAAATACAAGTAAATTATTTTGTTTTTCTTTATAATATTTCTTACTTTGCTAAATTGAATATTAAGTAATAAATTGCTTATTATTTAACTTGGTTAGGCTTTATGCAAACCCTTCTGGGTAGGTTCCACCCAATAATCACATATATTTACTGCTAAACAGCAATACTCAGTTTTATTGTTTTCTGAGTAAAGGGCGGCTGAGCCAGTAATACTCTGTAGTCTAACTTCGCATTAATTTTGTTGTATTCATAAAATATTTATACTTAAAGGCTTGAATACTTTATATATCAGCTTATTCATCTACCAATAAATGGTCAAATTTGCGAACCCCTAAATAAACCGTAACATTAGATCGCGGCTCGATCGCTAACGAATGGTCATTGGAGCGGAGACTTATAGCGCTAACACATCACGTTGAAGGTTTATTTGATCCTAGAGCAGAACGGCTGAATTAGCTCATTATTATTTGTTAGCGAACTCTGTGAGCGAGGTTAAACGCTTGCTTTATTACAATGGACATGTAACGTTAATACTTTATAAAGAAGTTTAGTTTAATTTCACATCTTATACAAAATAAACTTACGGAAACTTACGGAATAATTGTAATGCAAATATTTAATATTGAAGATGGTCTAGTGGTTAGAACACGTGCATCTTAACCGATGATTTCGGGTTCAAACCCAGGCAGGCACCATTGAATTTTCATGTGCTTAATTTAATTCATCTCGTGCTCGGCGGTGAAGGAATACATCGTGAGGAAACCTGCATGTGTCTAATTTCAACGAAATTCTGCCACATGTGTATTCCGCCAACCCGCATTGGAGCAGCGTGGTGGAATATGCTCCAAACCTTCTCCTCAAAGGGAGAGGAGGCCTTTAGCCCAGCAGTGGGAAAATTTACAGGCTGCTAATGCTAAAAAAAAAAATATTGAATAAAAAAATATTGAAATATTGTAGTCTTAATGTAGTATGATTATTGAGTCGGCTTAGCTAGGATAGGTTGATTTAAAAACGATTGATTTAAAAGAAAATCTCAGGTTCAAACGGGCGAGCACCACGATGTTTTCATGGGTTTATAAGTAATCCTATTTTTGGTGGTGAAGGAAACCCGTGTGTTGGGTAATACCACACTTGTAAGCTCCAACTTGAATTTGAGTTGTGTTGTTTAGGTACATTCACACACAGCCATATACACTCCAAACCTTTGATCTTGACTTGCTATCTGCTATGTAATGCTTATGTAAAAGCTTACTGTTGATGACGAGGCTGGCCGAGGCCGTCTGTTGTAAGTAATAAATTGGAAGGCAATCCGAAGTCTGTTTGATACTTAATCAAAGGTAAACCTTGCAAAATATTTCAAATTGTATACAGTTTTAAAAAGAAGCATTCCGCGATTCGTTCGCACCGAGAAACACGTGTCAACATTTCACGAGTGAGATATGAAGTGAATTCTCATAGAACTCGAATTGCTGATGAAAATTGACGTGCAATTTTCTGAGAAGAAGTATTTACGCTTTTTGACATACTTATTATTATATGGAGAGTTTATTTGACAATTTCTTTATTATTTTCGGACGTTAATATATAAATAGTACGATACAGAATATAAAAAAAAGAATATTATTTCTAATATAGATAATGCAAATGTCTACCGTACAAGTAACGCTTTCAATAAGCTTTAATGTATATTTGTCGAATTGTTCCGGCTCGAAAACGGCTAGGCTGATTTTGACGGGACATTCTCTAGCAAATAGTTGATGTTATGAGGAGTAATTTAGGTAACATTTATTTTAGATAAATTATTAGGCTTATTGCTTAGGCTTTATATTGTGAAACTTCATGAAAATGTTAACAAAATCCGATCCAACTTTTCATCAGACAAAGTCGAATAAAAATATATAATATTATTTTGCTATATTTTGTATGTTAGTATAAATATAGTACATCAGAAATTTATCAGAATAAAGTAAAATTCTTTATCATTGTTGACTTTTTGTTATGACTTAAAAATGTGTGTGTTTGTGTTCCATTTAAATCACATGAATGTTAAGCCCATCCATTTTCATGTACAATTAAAATCAGTTTCAACATTAAATGATATAACATTATATAGTTAGACTACGGGTTCGTTTTGTGGCAGTTTCGTCGATGTCGATGTTCAAAAGCCGATACACGTCGAATCGCATTAAACAAAATCTAGCGTCCATAAATGATAGTACGCATCGCGTTCTCGATAAACGGTTGTATCGAAGTTTCTAGGTCAACTGACTATTCGTTTTATCTAGTACATATATAAAAGCGATTTGTTATATTTTTAGTTTTTTTTTACAACTACTCTTAATATAAATATAATTTCTGTGAAATTGCAGAACAGTTTGTTTGTAGTTATCGTGTATTTTAATTCAGCTAATCAGTGATAAGAAAGGTTCAAAGTAAAGTTATAAAAAAAAACTAATACAACGTTATAATGGAAATCTTGATATGTGACATAACAATGTTTTTAAAATATATCACCGGTTCGGAAATGAATACCTTAGCTCTCTAAAGAACCAACGAAAGAAACTCAGTGGGTTTGTTTTAATTAACAGTAAATATCTATTTCTTAAAGAAATCCGTTGTTGAAAGGCGTCGCGACGACTGATAACGGCATATGAGACTTCTGGAATAGCTGAATTTGAGCTCATATTATAAGATTGTATTTTTTTGTTTGTTGTTTTTTAATAAGACAATGAATCTAATTCCTAAAAGATTTAGTGCAATGAATATTGAGCACCATGATATATTTTCAATGAATTATTCTTAATCTCTAGCAAGAGCGTTATAAAGGGCACAAAGTCAGATGATTTACATAAAAATTTGCTACTTTATTTATGGTATCGTGAATTCCTAAAAAAGCTTGCATAAAACATAAAGATTTTTTGTGTGTATCAATTTTTTTTTTAGTATTTAAAATGCAATTCAAAGTAAGTCTGGGCGGACAGGATCGCGAGTTTCTGAGACCATTTCACCTTAAATTACGTAGATCGTAAAATTCCAAAGGTTATCTTATAAATTGTAAGTTTTGTAATATCCCTTGGAACAAAAACGTCTTGTGTTTGTACCTTTAATCTTTTTTTACTGTTAGGGATCCTGTTGCATAAGCAAAAAATAATTACTAACACCATGTTATCGAGTAACAGAGGTTTTAAACATAGACTGTTTCTTTGTGCTAATCGTATGATCGTCACGTCTACTGAATAATAAATCATGTTACGAACGTATACGTCATCAAATATATATTTTAAGCTATTGATTGATGACCTCCTGACCGACTTCACACACGGCGACCATTCACAACGGAGACGAGTCAACAGTGTAGGACGTATTGTAGTGCTCAAATAATTTCTCTATTAACTACTAAACTTTACTTGGTGGGAGCAGATTGTGTAAGCTCGTTTAGGAGGTACCATCGACTCATAACATATTTTACCCTCAAACACCAACACTCATTATTGTTGTATTCCGGTTTGAGTGAGTGTAACTACAGGCGAAAGGGCGTAAACACCTTAGTTTCCAAGGTTGACAGCGCATAGGTGATGTAACGAATAGTTAATAGGCATACCTTAAAATGCCAATGTCTATGTCCTGGTGACTATGAAATTGCCAGTCTGCTTACCTATAATATGAAAATATGATATCCTTTCAATATTTCGTTTCTCGTACCAGCTTAGTCTTATTCTCAGGCTCTTAGGCTTTGTCTCATTATGTTCTTCGATTCATCAGTCCACTTTGTCGGAAGACGCCCTGAGCTGCGTTTGCTACCAATACGCGCCAATAACTGAAAATCATTTAATAAAACTTCGCATAACGGTAGCTGAACGAAGTCGACAAAAAATTTAATAACATAATACAAGCAAATAAACTGTTTGGAAATATCTCGTCCAGTAAAGAAACGAAGAACTTTGAAACTCGCTTTTTTAATTAGTAAACTGTGAGAGCCTTTGTTTCATAAATAGCAAACATTGTAGGCGTTACAGTGAGTTAAGACTAAAGTAGCCACGCCGAGTTACTCTCATACTTGTATTTATATTAACTTTTACTTTACGTTCACGTGGAATAACTGCTCCATATTTATTTGTTCCGAGTGCCAAGATATCTCAATCCAATTTTATTTATGGTTATCATCATCATCGATTCCATGTTCCTTGCTGTGCTTATAATGCATCTCGTTTTTTAACGGAACATCATGAATAAACCCGTGTGTTATAAACACTGTAATGTTCGTCCAGCAACTCGCATTGGAACCATGTGAGAGTATAAGCTACAAATATTGGCGTAAAAAGAAGAGTAGGATTTTATGTAGCAGGATTTACAAGATGATGATTTCATCAAAATAGCCAATTTTATATGACAAGGATTTCAATAATATTAGTAAGGTCACTATGTCCATATGTTAAAAATGTGTGTTCTTAAGTTGTTTTAATAATTACAGCTAAGGTTGTTGCTGCTCCCCTCCATTCTGTTTCTTTCCTGTTCGAGCAAATGAAGTTATTGTTGAATTTGTTCGTCCTACTTTCACGAATCAACTACTGAATCGATCGCGTGTCATTTGATACACGGTTAGCTGGAGACAATTAGTGAAACGTACGTATACATTTGATCCCACTTGTAACAGCTACGTTAGATACATCTGTATAATGTATATGTGTGCTTCGGTCAGAGTAGACTGGAGCTAGGACGCTGCGCGTTGGGAGTTTTTTTGGAGAGAGGAGATACCCAGAACACTGATTGCAATTTTCAATTTTGTTATTAGTTCCTGTTACATCTGGGCTGTATAAGAAAAGACCAGAATACAATATCCCAAGGTTCTTAATTTGATTATTATTACAGATATTATATCAATTGTTTTTGTATTAAGGTCAAAGAAAAAATCTATATTCAATATAAAACATTACTTACTTCATGACGAGAAAACTAATTATTACTTCGAGTAAGTATTCCAGAAAATGTCTATCGTACTTTCATTATTATTAATATAACGTCGAATCTACGAGGTGATTATAGCACTAATAGAATAGCATCGGATGACCACCGCAAGCTACGATCAATAGATCAAGGCGTCTATATTAGCGGTCACTCGACATTGTCGAACTCCCCAACGCCTTGTGGGACCGATGTCTCTTAGACGGCCGATATACATAATTAAACAGCCGCACAATTAAACACTGTAATAATTGATTCTGAAATTTATTGCTTTGAATAATTATAACATTGTTTTACAGAAGCAGAAGCGAATATTATTTGTGATAACGCATACTGCAGACTTTAATTGTATTTGATTGACGTAACTAAGTATTTCAAATGTTGGAAAAGCGTAATTACTGTGATTCTTACTGGGTCGGTAGCTTTACATTTAGTACGATTATGTAAGATAAAGGTTCAAAACTGTTTGTTAAAGCCCACTTGATTAAAGTCTATTCTGATACTAATAATAATAATACATTTATACTGCAAGAGTTGAGTTAAAGTAATAAAGAAATAAAACACTACATGCTCTAACAAAAGACGGTCTCTCGCAGACCTTGGGGCAAAATAAATGTACAAGAAGTGTAAAAGAATATAAAATAAACATATTAAATACATGACTTAAAGTTTAGGAGTTGTGTACACGAATGCGTAAAGCTGGAGGTCCTAAGTTTAATCTCTCTCCGGTCGCGTCGGATTTGTCGTCCCATCGGATTATAATGGTGGTATTGGAGTGCGCCAGCGGAGTTAGCTGGTCTCCCTCGAGATTGAATGACGTGGCCGAAATCGGCAATTTATTCATCAATAATTAAAATATAATTATGAAAATATTACAATACATATTAACTTATTTTAAATATCAAATACTGTGTTACTAATGACAAGTATGGCATGCGATTCGCTTTCATTCCATTTTTATATCTAAATTAAATTCAAACTCCTTAAATTATCGTTAAATTATTAAAAATATAATATATTTTGTATTTTTTGCTGTCTTTACTCTAATGGTAATCGTTCAAGCAAACTTAGACATATTGTTAACATAAGCGTCACCCAATACTAATGATACATTACATTGCAAACTTTAATTCAATCACCTATTTTAATTCTATTTCAGAATACAATCATGAAACAGGTTAATAAGTCGATGCTCTCGAAGGCGAGAATTAGCTAAAAATGTTTTTGATAAATGTTCGTTCTAAGCAGATTGTTATAATGAAGCGAAATATTCGGTATAGATTCCTTAAGATTTATTTTCCTTTCAAAAATGCTGTCGTTAATAAAAATACACGTTATGGATGAAATATCATTCCACGCATCATAAATTGTGTCGAAGCAGACGGCGCGAATGCTGCGAAGTTCCATATTTCATTCCGAACTTGGTTGTAAAAAAATTTAGGAAAAGGAATATTTTTGGAGATAGTTCCATAGCTTTGGTAATTAACTTTCAACGTTTTAAAGTGCTTAGAGAATATTATAAAATTATAGGTGATCACGAATTATAAAAGTGTAGTAGTTGGAGTCTGTAAAGATCCCACAGCTGGCCAAATACCTTTTCTTTTTAAAGAGAACGTTAAGATCTTATTCCAGCACGCGGGTTGGTTACACATGTTGCTACAAGCATATCTATAGAATCAATAGAATCCAAAAACTAGAACTCATTCTAAAATTTTGTTCGGAATGTAGATTCAAATAATAATAATATATTCATAAAATAATAGACAATATGCTCAATTCACAGCAACGATAAATATACTGGCATACAATTCGCCGAGGTTGTAAGACGAATGCAAGTTCAAGCTTCAACCGAGCGACAGTTGGTCGAGTCAGCGAAAGCTGCTAATGGTTGAGCGAGTAAGCACAAAGATTTCGATGCAGTCTAATTGCAGTTCAACACAGGACGATTGTGATGTACTAGTGACAGCAAACTGGTGTACTATTACTTCATTCAAACTGATTATACTAATATTGTAAAGCGGGCGACGGTCTAGTAGGTCTAGTGGATTGTTTACGAGACTTCGGTGGGAAAATATTGGGTTTGTTGTACGTCAACATATTCGGATTTTGTAATTTCTCCTGCCTTATACTCCTGTGAAATTCTCTTTTAGTTTGTAACAAACACTCACTCACTACATACATATACATAAACACAAACACATACGCACGTACCAACATGTAACAACACATCACACACATATATTTACCGTACCGAACGCACCGGTGTGTTTAATTTGTTAGTCTATTAATAAAACGTATTTGTCAACTTGGTGGTAGGGCTTTGTGCAAATCCGTCTAGCTAGGTACCACTCACTCATCATATATAAAACCCCATAAGAAGTAGAATTTGGAATTGTTCTGTTCCGGCTTGAAGTGAGTGAGTTCCCGAAGTTGGTGTCGAATTGGCGTCAATGTCTATGACCAGTGGTGACCTCTTACCATATGCCAGACCATCAACCGATATGGAGGAAGGCGTAATTTTCGTGTATTTTTTGAGGTAGATTTATTTTTTTTATTTCGTGTATTTTTATCGTCACAGTCGGAGAGAAAATCGGTCCAAGCGTTTTTGAAGCGTTCTGACATACAAAGACCCTACATGAGGGATTTTTTCAGAAAAGTCTTCAACAGCAAATACCTATCTGATTACGAATAGTAACCATTTCTATGTTTAAAAAAAACGCGCGACGTGTACGTATGTACGACGTATTGCACAGTACGGGCGAACGGATTGGTTGGCGAATGTTTATTTTTTGTTGGTTAAAAAATATCTCGGGTTATCCTATTTTACGTGTTGTTGTTTTCAAATTTGGTCTGTTTGTCTATACTAATATTATAAAGATGTACAATTTATTTTTTTCGTTTGTAGGGGGTAATATTCAAATCTATGGACCCAACTTTAAAAATGTTTCAATAGCTAACTCCTGCATTCTTACCTCCACCTAAGTACTATATGGTATAAATTATATTTTCTTTATTAATAAATTGCAAACGTGCGAAGTGTTATTGCTATGACATCAATATTTATATAAATATTATACAAGCTTGAGTTTTTTTTATGTAAAAGGTAGGCGGACTGGCAAATGGGGCACCTGGTGGCCATTTGCGCCATGCCTATGGTCACCACCGCCCATAGGCATGGCGCTGTTAGAAATATTAACCATCCCTTACTTCGCCAATGCGCCACCAACCTTGGGAACTAATATGTTACATCTCTTGTGCCTGTAGTTACATTGGCTCACTCACTCTTCAAACCGGAACACAACAATACCAAGTATTGCTGCTTGGCGGCAGAATATCTGATGAGTGGGTGGTACCTACCCAGACGGGCTTGCACAAAGCCCTACCACCAAGTTAATGTGCTATTATATGTTGAAGTTAATAACATGAGTGCCTTACTGTTCATTCGAAGTATGCTCAATAACAATGAACAGCGCTTCAATGAATGCCTTAGTTGTTCCAACTACATAATGCACTCAGCGCCGTCAACAGAACGCCTTGATCTATCGATCGAATACACCCAATTGTTTTGACGTTGACCCAATGTCGCTATTGTTCAGGTACAAAGCAGAGTATTTATGTATTTATTTCCTTCCGATATCATTATTAACAAATAAACAATTACAAAATAAAAATAAATAACGAATCATAAGGCACTCTCTGAAATAGATAAATAAATATTTTTACTAAGGTCATCAGCACTCTCCTTTCATATTTATGGTTCACAAGATTTTTTTTATAAATAGAACGTTAAATTAACGATTAAAAATCTTCAACTAAATAGAAAATCGAAACCTCCTTGTGAGTGCAATTTAAGTGTTCGTGTGAGTGTGCGAATGTGTCTACGGCAACATACTGCTGAAAACATGGTAGTATTCTATTAAAAGAAATGTCAAAAAATCAAGTACCTGTATGCCCCAAATAGTTATTACTTTATACCAACTTTAATATATACATTTGGTGATTACCACCACTATTGGTGCCGTAAGAAATGTTAACCATTCCTTACAAAGACAATAGGCATCTTGTCAAGCTCCATAAATGTTATGTCTGTACTAGTACTGTACTGTACTAATTATTGCTGTTTGGTATCTTATCTGATGAGTGGGTGGTTCCTACCCAGACGGACTTGCACCAAATGAAGATCCAAGTGTTCGACGCTGGACTATCGTGATTCTTTCTAAGATTTTATTTAAGTATTTAATATTATATCGTATTTTTTTTAGTTCAGAAGATAGAATATTAAGCTTTATATTATTTTCATGAAAAGAAATGAAATCCTCTGTCCGGCCGTGACATGTTTATAGTCTGCAACTGCCTCGCTCTGTTATTGTTGCACGTATTCATTAAGGAACAATTTATTTCATTAGTTATGCAGAAAATGCTTCAACTTAAGAGTTTAAGTTAAATGAAATGTTATTAATAAATAAACACAATCTACAAAAACAACGGCCAAGGACAACTAAGACTAAAACAACGGATGTGTTATTATATAAATAACGCTTATTATTTATTTATTATAAGTATAAAATATATGTATAAGTAAATAAAAAAAATATATGTTAAAAATGTATTTATGTATAATTTAAATAGACGTGTCCTCCTCAATTAACAAAGTTATCTAACTTTGATAGTGAAGTACTTCTACATTGCACCCAAAAATGTTCACCGAGGCCCTTTCATTACTGTTTAAACCTAAACACATCGGTCCGTTGCCTTCTAATAGCTTAATAGTCTATCAAAGCGGCAACTTATCCCTCGAGAGTCAAATGTTCAGTCGCCATAAAATGTAGACTGTGTCCTTTCGAATTCTCGAATTAAATCCTTTCGAATCCAGCTTTACCGATGACGACTACGATATATTCCTCCTTTGAGTGAAAGAAACAGCTGTGATACAACATGCTAAGTTGAACGGACCTATTGGACTAGTGATCGAGCCAAATGTGTATCCAAAAGAACTCATCTGAACTATTTGGTTCAAGTATATTGTGATTTATCAATTTAATAAAGCCACAATATATATTTGTTGTTAAGATTTTTAGTGATGTTATGAGGAATAGTTGTGCAAAATGTAATTGACTATACACTGGAGTAGCTTGCGATTGCAAGCAGTGATCTGCCAATATCTTCCTGGAATTTTAGTGACCTTTTCAGGCGCCTCACCGGTATTTGAGGACTAGAATATCAGCGAGTTTCTAACACCCCCTGCGCTCTTCAAGACGCAGGTTAAGACCTTCTTTATAACCTTCGTCCTTTTTTATTACATTTTTTATGATATAGGTTGGCGGACGATCAAATGGGCCACCTGATGTTAAGTGGTCACCATCACCCATAGACAATGGCGCTATAGGAAATATAAAACATTTATCACGCCAACTTTGGGAACTAAGATGTTATGTCCCTTGTGTCAATAGTTACACTGGCTTAGTCACCCTTCTAACCGGAACACAACAATACTGAGTACCTACCGCTGTTTAGCGGTACCTACCTCGTTGGTCTAGGGGCTGGCTTATATAAGCTGAAATATGTCTTATTATATGTAGCTTAATGTCCAGCTTGCTGAAAAATAAATAGTAAATCATTATTTACTATTTCATTGCTGAGATTTGAGAAGAAACAAAATCAAAAAGAGTCCCCTGACACAGTTCACTAAATAATAGATCTGAATCTCACGGCGTGAGTATTTTTACGATACTCTTTCCAAACAAAGAAGGAACCGCAAACATCTCACATTTTAGCGCGAATAAGAGTTCTTCTGCTTTGAATACGATCAGGTCATATCGTCTACATATGACTCACACCGGTAATATGTAGCGTATTTACAGTATTATGTGTACCACATCGATGTGTTTAAAAAACAATAGCCGAGCACAAACACCAATTATACACAGCACAGTTTGAACGCACATTATGGTTCTAAAAAGAAGCTGCATAGTTAATTATTTAATAAATTTAAGTATTATATTTACAAAGAACCTAAGAATGTTTACAAATAATTCTTAAAATGTACATCAAATAGTGAGTACCAAATATATTCTGAATTACAACTTTAGAATGGCGATCCGTAGCAGAGATGACCGATTATAAACAGACTTGCCGAATACCATCCAGAGCTTCTAAGGAATCCAGAATCCAACAAAGACAAATAACAAACCTTCAAGGTTAAATTCCGAGACAATGTCGTCTGGAATCTACGACTACCAATTCGAATTCACATTTATATTACGAATGAGTACCGTATGTAGAAAAAAACAGTCCTTATATTTTACAACAAACTAATTTTATGACAACATGAGGCACAGATCCAATAAAAAACGGTCTTAACTATGCTAAAGTAGTAGTTATCAAAGAGGGTACCATTGAAAACCAGCATTAGGTGTCCACGCCTATTAATTGCTAAAAGGTACACCTATTTGGGACACGTCATATATGTTTATTGTAATAGAGTTTTTTTTTTTGTTTCTTTTAACCCTTTTTTGTATCAATTCATTTTTTATTGTAATTTTTTTGTTTTTAATGTTCTTTTGTGTAAATGTTAAGTTGTTTTTTTTTTCTTTGGTTAACTTTTTTTTATTTTCTTTCTAATTTTGAAATAACTTCTTTCTTTTCTTTCTTTAAAGTAATAACTATTTATTGCCTTTTAAAATAATAGCATTCTTAATTCAAACTGTGTAGTTTGAATTTGAAACTTTGATTATCACGCCGTAAATCCATTCTTCTTCCAAACTTTAGTACATAGTATTGTACTATGATAACTGTTAATACATTTAATCCTATGTTGTCTGGTATTGTCTATCGGGTTTCTATGTGCGAATATTCGTATCGGATTTAAGGCGCTTTGTGACTGAATAATTCTGAATTAACAGAGGACAACTAATATCAATCGAGTAAAATTTTTAAACATTTTATTAGATAAAGTATTGTTTCGTAATGGAAACAGGAGTTAGAGTAAGCGTTTCTTAAATCAGGCTCAGTAGCTTTTTCTGCTGATATTATACGCAGTCTGGTGTATCTGTTTGGTTTGTTTCGTAGTTTCATACTTTTATTTATGTTACATTGAAGGTGAGACGTTTATTCAATTTAATTTTATTAATGTTAAAAAGTATCGAATAAATGCAAAACAATTTCACTTCTACAAAACGTAGCAAAACAAAGATATAAATATAACAGGAAATGTCTACTGAAATGAAAGCTACTCTATTTTATGGAGTCGATAAATTCTCAAAAATAAAGAAATCAGAAAATCGGTACGTTATCCGAAACCGCCGGCAGCGACGCTTGACCACTCAGCTGCGCCGGCTGCCAACGGAGCTCCTTTTATTTTGTCCCTCGCTGACCGACAGTCGGGTCTAAAAATCTTTAATATTGTGACACTTTATATATCGATTTAGTTTAATAAACGTGTAAATATCCTGACATATTACGGCACTCAAAGACTCTTAGGTGTTCCTTGTTAATAATAGTCTTAGTAACATTGATATTGACGGAATAACTACGGATTGAAAGCGTGTAAACATAAACAAGAAAAGCATTACATTGCTGGTTGGTACATTCAGACAAATGTCGTGTGTTCATTGATATCCTTAAATACTTTACGGGATAAAAGAATAAAATAGAATATCGTAAAACGTTGTACGTGTTCCCTGAATTACGAGACCGCTCAAGTGGGATATTTCACTCGTACAAGAAACATTTACGAGTTTTTCATGACGTCACGCTACAATGCTTGTATGGATTCATAAAATTTTCCGCCGTCTCAGCTCCTGCGTCCTGCGAACAGAAACAAAACCATTCGAGAAACGTAAATGCTCGAATACGTTTGAGTGATGCTATCGCTTTATATTTATTTTCTTCTTGTCCATTTCAGACGGTGCCATGTTTCTTTGTATATTAAATGCAGTTTTATTTAAAAATGTCGAGAATATTTTATGTTATGTAAGACATTATTGGGTCCAATACGCTGTTTGTAAATTAAACGTTGGTTAGTTGCATTTATTTATCAAATACATTCTACCAACCAACTTTGATACGATTTTCCAGTATGAAGAAGGTAAAAGGTGACGATTATTCAATACATGGTAAATTTCCTGGTCTGCATTCCTTAAATAAATGAATATAATCCAACATACGATTTTTATTTTATATCAAACTCAAACTCAAATTCCTTTATTCAACATAAAAGCATTACACTTATTTATTGATAGTCAAGTTAAACACTACCACCTGTTCGCAAAAAGGAACACCATGACCTGAGAAGAACCGGCGAAAGAAACTCAACGGGTCTTTTTTTTTTGTCAAATTAATTACATACATAATTGTATATGAGAAGCAGCCAGGAGGCAATCGTTTCATTCCCAAGATTCTGGGATCCTGTTGTAGAAGCGTATACATTGCCCCACAAAAGAGTTACTGACTCTATGCAGTCGAGTAACAGGAGTAACAAGATTGTGTTTGTTCCTTGTACCAATGTTATGAGAATCACATTTTCTCAAAAAACATTAATATTTTTCCGTACATACAAAACATGCCGGACCTTAAAAATGATAAAACTGCAGATTTTTTTTATATATATACACCTCCCTTTCTTTACAAATAATGTTTATAAAGAACGCGTACGTATTATAAGTTAGGAATATGTAATATAATTTCCAACACAAATGTCTGTGAGACTTGTAACGTAGGTTGTAGTCTGGGAGGAATTGTATGTCAATTTTCATTTTACCACCAAAGAAGTCGGCTATAGCTAGCGTAAGTAAATCCTGTAGGAAAACGGCAAATTTTATTACTTGCCCGGTGTCCCCGCGGTCATTGAGGGCCTGGCTCAGGTACGATATTAACAATTTAAGAGGGCTTCCTCCCCGCGGGCGAGTTCGCGAAGTCAACTCGGTTTTTTGTAATAAAATTTCGAAATGTTCCGCAGTTGAAAAGTTAATCTTTTATTAATCATCGGAATATTACGCAACTTAGGAAACGCTTTATTATTGATAAAAGTTAAAGAGTTGATATTTTATTTCCAGTAAAACAAAGGATGAAATATGCTCTTTACTATTAAAGTACTTTTTAACCTTTAGCTATATTAGCTTACCTACTATATATTGAATGCAATGATTTGGTACGTAGAATTCAATCGAAATATTCGCTTCAAACTGTCAAATGTTTTTATTTTCACGTGTATACGAAGTAAGAAGATGACAAGCAAGAAGATGAACTTGCATTTCCCGTCAACGAAAGAAAATACACAATGATTAAGAAACATTTTATTACTTTATTTTTATTATCAAATTTCCAGTCTAAACAAAAAAAAAATAATGTCAAGGTGTAGATACACCTTGAAAACTGCTAGCACTCACGTATGCTTAACTTGTGTTGCTCGGCGATATAACTCCATGAGTTGTATCACGCATATGTGGTTCGACGGATGTGAAGCCGTTGCCGAGCAGTGGGACCTGTACGAGCTGTCCATTTTGTCTTACTTCTGCACTAAATTCGACATTAGAAGATAATTTTTCAAAACATAGGCGTTATCTATTTTAGAGGCTGCTCCAACAGAACCTTGAATGCATTTTTGTAATTAATACGCACGACATTGTTCTGTTTTTCTTTAACACACAGATGTTTTGCGTAGAATGAATAGTAATTTTTATAGGAATAGTACAACGAATAAATCTTGGCGCGATCATATTCGCCCTCAAGTACAAACGTCCTACTATTGAGATAGTACTCTCAATATCTAATACAAAACAAATCAACTTAAATTGTGAATATCAAGCGAGTGACGTAGCGTGTTTCTTTTCTCGCAATCCCTTCGCTCCTAGAAAACGACGGCCGCCAGAACGATTTATTCCTCGTCGAACCAAATCTGTTGAGCCGCCGCGCCGGACCAGAGTCGATTTTATTTTGGATTCGATTCGTTGTATCGAGCTACTTCGTTTCTTTTTAAAAGGACCGTTCGGTTCGTTATACTAAACAATTCCGGTCGGTAAGTTTAAATTCCCTCGCCCGTTATGGAGAGCTGCGTGCCCTATGGCCCGTGAAGTTATTGCTTCTTGAACTATAGACGAGACGTTTCAGTTTCGCTTAGTAGGGGAGAAGTGATACATCGGGGAACGTTTTTATAGGGGTCTTATATACGCTTTCACAGTTCACTTGAAATGAGTCATTTTTGTTATATACTCAGTTTTCCTTTTAAAATTAAATTAAAAGCGCTGGCTTAGCCATTTGATCATCTTGGCGCTATTTTTTCACTGATTAATTATTGCAGATATTTCTTGCGCATAATTTGCGTATTAGGGCTACGTTGTGCAGAAATGTTCCAACTCAGAGAATCATATGCATGCAAATTATATTGAAGACATTTCATAACATTATGAAACAGATTTGTTGTATGTATAAAGAGATCGTCCATTTTAAATCTTTATTAGTGTTTCTGTAGGTTTTAACATTTCCGCACAACGCGGTCCCATTCGTCTCGCTTGGCGGTCGAGGAAAACATCATGAGTAAACTTGAATGTGTCAGTGTTGTTAATAGGAGAGGAGCCCTTTGTTAAACAGAACATCGAACAGTTTACAGGCGTTGACTTCAAACAAATTCAAAGATAATATTTTAATAAATATTAATCGGTTGTTATTGTTTGCACAGAGTTGGATTCCAGGAAGGTTTTTCATTTCGATGTACCGATATCAGTGACACAGTTTACACAATAAACAGGCAAAAAAAGCGAACTAGCGGCGGATAGAGAAGTTGTCGTCTGCAATATGTTCGGATTAAAAAATAATATCACAATGTTTGCTCGAACGTCGCTCCGCATTGGGACTGTTTACCTTTGTATTCACATCGTATTCGACCGAATCCATCGGAGCTCGAACAGCAGCTATTCTGTAAGAACCCGCTTCGTATCTCACTCGTAAAATGTTGACGGCCTAATTTATTTATTTATTTATTTAGAGCATCCAACAGAAGTAGCAATGGCTATATGGTCTATAAAATTTTACAAGCGGTTCTAATAACTATAGGATATCACGATTTGATTTAAATAGTTTGCTACTGTTGTAGTTAGAAAAATATAAAATATTTCTAAATCAAGATAATAAATATAATTAAGTTTTCTTTAAAAAGAAAATTGAAGTTATTATTAATATTTATTTTTTATTAAGTAAGTTTGGCTGCCTCACGGGCAATGAGTTTGCTGAGATTACCCGGGAGCTCAACTCGATATGACCCGCACACGGAATATACCGCGTGTTTTTCAAAAGCGCGTAATAGATTCGACGAATGTCTGTGATCCAGGGTGAAATAGCCCGAAAATAGCCGAGTTCCAGACGATTTATATTTAAATATTTATCCATACAAATTACATGTATTATCGTTGACTTTTATTATATTATCAACGATAAAAGATCCAAATTAATTCCCTTCACGTAGAACCAATTGACCTGATCTCCTCATGTTTATGTAAAGACGGTCACTGAGGTTTTCCTTGTAATTACCCTCATGTTTGTAAATCGTCGAATGAGACAATGTCTCGCGTTGGGACGTACAAGATGTGCTTAAATAACAAGAAAATATATATGTAGATACCGCCTATTGCCTACTGAATTTATTTGTTTTTCTTCTTGCTCCAATATCCTTATTGTTAATAGTATGAGTTCATACACGCTATGTTATTTGTAAGTTAAAAAATAAATTAAGAAAATATCACTATATTTTGATGAGCAAACATTTCACACCATTTCATCCTTCAAAAATAGTACGTGAATCTTTTTAAAGATGGCGGATTTAAAACCGGGCGAGTATCGCTAAATTTTCATGTGTTTAGTGTTAAGTTAATCTGGTGTGTTAAAAATTTTGTCTAATATGTATGTTATATATGTAATATATAGTCAAATGTTACGTTGGACTCGGATATGAATTAAAGACTAGTTTTAAATTTAGTGTAAGTCTAGTGCATTTTCTTTTATTTTAAAATATATTCGTTTATAAAATAGGACACATGATGGCATAAAAGCTACGTCATGAATCTCATGCCGTATTTCATCACGGCATAGGAGTCGGTTCTAACCCCAAGGCGCGCAAATAAATGTTTCACATGAAAATAATACAGATTTATTCGTCTAATAACGACATGATAATGTGTAATAAAAAACATGTGACTTAGTCAAAACTTGAACGATATAAATGTTTCATTATGTCGCGTAAAACATACTATGAACTATTAAATACAGGCGGGAGTCATAAAGTTCCGTATGTTTCGACTTTCGTGAAACACTCGCAGCGGGAATGAATAATTTTACTCAAGCGTGTATATTTCATGACGTCACTACGCCGCTTGTATAGGCTCTTGTAAAATTATCCAAAGCGGCTTAACATTTTATTATGAAAGCTCATCCAAAAACCTTAATACCGAGTAAGGGTTACATAACAAGCTCGTAATAAAAAATAAACGTATGAATGTGATGACGACGAGCGCGTGCATTTTCATTTAACTTGATTATACACGAGTTATCACACGCTTTGTTAAACTTCAATTAAAATATAACATTAATGTTTTTTATTAAAATTACTAAAGCCTAAAGTCCGCCATGCGTTACGATGCCTGTTTAAATTTTGTTGTTAACAATAATCTGATATGACTCGCCTTTTTAACTTTGCATACTACGGGTCTGATACATCAACAAAAGCCTTCACGCACCTGACACCCACAGCCTATATAGAAATACAAAAGAAAGACGAACGAGTCGTTAGTAAAATATATATCTATATTAATATTATAAACGCGAAAGTAACTGTCTGTCCGTCCGTCTGTTACTCTTTCAGGGTCAACCACTGAACCGATATTAGGTGCAATTTGGTACGAAGCAAGTTTAAACTCTAAGAAAACATATAGACTACATTTTAATATCTAACAATTGATAACCAACCCCTGAAATGTGAAGTGAAGCCTCCGGCGACAAATCCGGCGACAACAGCATAGATGGCGCTCAACATATTCCTAGACCGCGCTATGATGTGTACGCAGGCGGTAATTTGTAATGGTTTATAACTTTATGCTGTGTCAACCGTCTTTGCCCTGAATCATAGGAGACACCCTCGAGTTGGCCTTAATTCGGAGCCCGATATGACTAATATTACGACGCGGAATCTAGAACTCGCTACGTCCGTCGAAGCATAATGGCATGTAGATACATCAATATTAAGACCAGCTGTTACGCACACAAATATTTTTATAAACGAACTATATTATTACACTATAATATTTATTTACGCTTAATCTAGTGTGTGTTTTATGTACAAACAAAATAAATAAATATTACTATATATAAATAAATATTACACCTGTGAATACAAATTAAATTAATTTAAAGATGTAACTCGACAGTTACATCTTTAAAATGGCTGCAATTTTTTTCTATCATTCTCCATCAATAAAAATACTCATTTAATATTTGTGTAATACAAGATATATAAATACTGTAGTCATTATTTACGATGTAATTGACGTTATTATACATTACAATCGATTAGAATCAGTTCAATCATTTTTGTGTGATAAACATACAAAATAAACATCCGAATAATTTCAGTAAGAAATAAAACAAAATTTAATAAATATACCGCCCTTTAATGGATACTCCGGGGACCAGCTTATTCAAATAAAAGTATACCGTTATACAATAAATTCATTCCGCAGAGACGAATGTCACCACTCGAAGGCGTAGCCATGACAATAAATCTTGAACCTGGTTGATACTACGTACGTGAGTGGCTGCCGACGCACAAGACTATGGAATGTAAAATACCTCTCTATATGCATTATCGAGTAGACACGGTCGACGTACCGTAATCGATAAAGACGTTGAATTAAAAAGACGACCTAACGATATACATTATACTCTGGAAGCGACCTATTTATTTTTAAAACAATAATTTCTGTACGCATGAAGTGAGCGAAACGACCAGGAACCACTGAACCGAAGTTGATGAAATTTGGTGTGAAGCAAGTTTGGCATTCAGACTTTCAAGGAAGGACACAGGCTTATATTCTTTGATGCCTAGTAAGTAACCTGTCCACAAAACGCGAGCCAAGCCGCGGACGACAACTAGTAAGTAATAAACGAATAAGACTTTGACCGACTGTACATGTATAATGGAAGTTTAATTATAAGTATTACAGATAAGACTTTGATTAAATCAAAAGTTGTATAAGAATCTATTGTTATAATTTTGTAAGCACAAACTTAGCACGAGTGCGAAATTTAATTAAATTAATTAAACGTATTCACTAAATGTCACATCGCATAGAATTTTAAAGGTCAGGCGCAATATTCGACGTGTGTACTCGGACCTATCTATTAATCTTTAGTAGGGAGGCCAATCAGTATACTACAGTTTGCAGCTATTAATAATTATGCTTATAATAGTACCTGTAGCTTATAATATATTGATTGATCTTAATGGTATGCTGTCCTCTTGACCGTTTTCAACCATGATGGCTGTTCTCAAGGGAGACCAGCCGTGAGCGGACATTAATATATATTATAATTAATGCGCAATTGTGTGACCTAATACAAGTGCACTGGATTTTCCAGTTTCATGACTAGTTTCTTGACATATCCAGTCTCATGACTAAATCAATGACTTGATCAACGGTATAAAGACTACAGCTATATAAAAGCCGCATGACGAGCCTAATCCACCCCAACTCTTTTTTTTTTTCACGCAGTGGAAACCTTTGTGGAAACCAGGTTATGTGGGATGACTATCCAATAAAACCACTGCGATGGTCTTCGGCAAGGATTGGAGAGGTTGCGGGATTGTGTTAATATAACGCCTCCTTGGCTTTTCCCTTGCAGTGCTCCGCTCGTGCAGGGGACGAAGGTGGTCTCGCCCCCTGCACTCCTCGCTTGTGCGTACGGCAGCACGAGGCCATCCCAGCTGCCGTCCACTCTCTCTATTTGACAGTTATTTAGTTATTTTAAACTATTATGTATAAGCTGTATTCTTCATACATGTAGATGAAATATTTATTTACATAAGAATTAAGGCCTAAGACCCACTCGAACGTACACAAACAGTAATTAAAAACAGTGCAGCTATTAAGGAATTCAGAGAGAGAGAGATTCACACGTGCAGAATAATTTTATACATGCCACGGGCATCTATCTTAATTAGCCTTGCATTTTACTAAAAGGCGCCGTTCAATCTGTGGCCTGTATGACACCCAGCCAATACATCTTCCGTTCATAAAAAGCACTTCAATAAAAAAGTTAAAGTGTATTTTTAATTCAATATAGATGTAAAGACTTATAATATATATCAATGTAATAGAGCGACTTAATGATGTCTGGAAAATCTCTTTAGTAAAGGAAAAACAAATCTAAAAGTATCGGATTATTAAAAAGACCTCAATTTACGATCTTACACATGTTTTTAATTACAACACACGTATCCCTGTGCTTTGTTTTTTAAAAACTGCTTCTATAACAGAATGTTCTCGATAAAATTGTCGGTGTCCCGGCGACGGCGCGCGGCGGCTGGTCGGCACGGGAGCGCAACCGGCTCTTTTGATTAACTGAATGTATCTTTGATTTTCATTTTCTTCCTTTTCATGTTATATTTTTATGTAAAAATTCTAGTAGGTTAGATCAATATATAACAAGGCTTATATTTGTTACATGTATTTTCTATTACTTGTATATTATTTTAATAGGTACCCGCCGATTACGAGCCAAGATAGCACAGTGGTTAGAACGGCTACATCTTAACCGATGGTTGCGTATTCAAATCAAGTGCTTAGTTTGTGTTTATAATTCATATCGTGTTCAGCGGTGAAGGAAAACATCGTGAAGAAGCTTGCATGTATCTAATTTCAAAGAAATTTTGCCACATGTGTTTCTACTAACCCACATTAGAGAAGCGTGGCGGAATAAACTCTAAACCTTCTCCGTATAAGGAGAGCCCAGCAGTGGCACCCTTATAGGCTTATATTTAGTTTGCTTTACTATACCTAACGACCCGTCCCGGTTCAATATGAATATCTTATACAATAAAACTCTGTACGAAAATCAACTTATAATTACTCCATTGATATTTTTTGATACAATACATAATAGAGGCGTACATAATAAACTATACTTATAAAATTACATGTCCTCTAACTGACACTGACTGATTCATCATCGCCGAGCGTAAATCATAAAAGTTAGGGCCATGAAATTTGGTGAGTTTTATTGAGTACACCATGGGTGAAATAAGGGTTGCATGTTTGTATGTAAGTTTGTCATTTTTTAAGTTAGAAACACGAAACTTTGTTTTTGGGAAACTGATTAAAACTGAGTAGATACGTATTGAAGCGTTTCTGGATATTCTACCCTAAGGGGTGAACTACACACCAATGTGATATACAAAGAGGCTTAATCTGTGAATATATTCAACTTCCACGTGAGCAAAGCCACTGGCAACTATTAGTTATGACTTATGAATAATTATATCATATAAATAAAGGCATTAGAAATATAAGGTCAATAATAATTCTTAGTAACAATCTGATTTGGCGTTGACTAAGCAGGGAGCATTATAAGCAGACTGTTATGTTTATAAACGCAACTCCACATTTCAAAATGAACGTAAATCAGAAGTTACATAAGCGTTATTATTAAATTTAATTAACATATTTTAATTAATGAGTATCAAGAATCGCGGAGAGCGACTCATTCATCCCGCTCATTCTCGCTCTCTCACACGTTTATATGTATATACGCGTGAGAGAGCGGGAGGCAAAATTAATAGTAAAACTATATTAGTAAACAAAGTATATTTAAAACAATAACAAGTAATAGCCGAGCCGAGATGGCCCAGTGGTTAGAACGCGTGCATCTTCACCGATGATGTCGGGTTCTAATTCAGGCAGGCACCACTGAATTTTAATGTGCTTAATTTGTGTTTATATTTCGTGCTCGGCGGTGAAGGAAAACATCGTAAGGAAACATCGTGTGTGTCTAATTTCAACGAAATTCTGCCACATGTGTATTCTACCAACTGGAGCACTGCACTGCACTGCACTGGAGCAGCGTGGTGGAATATGTCGAAACCTTCTCTTCAAAGGGAGAGGAGGCCTTAACCCAGCAGTGGGAAATTTACAGGCTGCTAATGTAATGTAAGTAATTATCCTTATTTCTAAACACTTATTGCGAATGAATAATGAAAGCGATTCGTAAAACAATTAAAGTAAATTACAGTTCAGAGCACCGATAGTGCCGTGTTTAATATTGAATCACTTTTGATCTGTTGACATCCGTCGAGCCCCATAAAGGCTTGTCATTTGAATCAATTGCACAACCGTTTTACAAGACCGGAACTTGCTTAAAAAATATTGTCTCCCACAAACGAAACTAAAATCTTTTCGAAAATACATCTTGAATTATTTCTTTTTACAAAATTAAGTTTGTTGTATCGCTGAAATATTAAATTAAATTTTTACCATCACTGCCGCGAACGAACGTAATAATTTTCAATAAGACGCAAAGGTTTGATCAATGGCCGGAACACAAGGGCCATAAATCGTATGATCAGGTTAGCATTAGGATTAGTTGAATAGCGCAAATAGCCGCCCGTGGACATCGCATAGACCGATCCCGATCAATAACTAAGGCATTAGCCGTGAGCGTGTGTCAGTGTGCACACGGCCGCTGAGCCCGAGAGCACTCACGTGTGTACTTAGCTCATGGCTGGATTATTTAGATAATGAATCGCATTAAGCAACAGTTGGTTAAGTCGAGTTTCTTGAACTGTGAATAGCGGATGTCCTTACTTCAACTTAGGGACGCTTCTTAGTAGACTAGATGTCAAAAATGTTCTTATAAATGTAGGTACTTACAGAATAGTTGTATTAAGGAAAAAACTTAAATGTAAAAAATTCTTATCTGATGTACTTACGTGTTATAATCCATGTAAATACTGAGTTTCTTACCAATTTTAGGGCAGAGCACACATTTCGAACCGGTGGTGGTATTTGTTCGTGTAATTGTACTCATACGATCGTTCAAACCTCTGCCGGTTACAATTTATGACACTTGTTACCAATACGTTGTAATTGAAATGAATCGAAACGTTTCAAAAATGCGAGTTCTATATTCAAAATGCCGATACTCTATGTTCATTACGGAGAACAAAACATAAGCGCGATTCAGTAAATTAATTTTTCATACAAAATTTTAGTACAAAATTTAATTACATTTTTGTATGGTTTGTAATCATGAATCAGTAAAATATATACAGTCGACACGACGGATTACAACGTCATTAAAGGGAAACCTCCCTGATGATATGTTTAATTTATAAATGTTATTCATACATAAGTTAAACCTTTTTATAAAATTCATTTTATATTTTATTAAAAGGTAAAGCACTTAAATGTTCTACTGCTGGGCCTAAGCCTCCTCTCGCGAGAAAAACGTTTTGAAGTTTACTCCACCACCCACAATTGGGATACACAGGTAGATTGTTATCCGACCACATGCGGGTTACCTTACCATGTTTTCTTCACAGCCGAATGTAAGATTAATTCTAAACACAACTTGAGCACATAAAAGCTCGCTAGTACTTGCTCTGGCTCAAACTCGCAATCTTACTTACCGTATAACATCACACTATGAAGCACCGATGAAACAAGTAAGCAGTAATGCTGAGCTAAAAAACAAAAAATTTAAGCGGTCATTTTAAAAAAAAAAAAAAAAAGTTTTATAATATAGTTAGTCTGACGGTAAAATGATCCATCTGATGAACATTGGTTATCACAGCCCATATTATACATATAGCGCTGTAAGAAATATTAACTATTCCTTATATCATCATTGCGCCACCAAACATGGTAGCTAAGATGAAGAAGAAGAACGACGAAAAAGCCTGTAGTTACACTGGCTCACTTACCCTTAAACCGAAAACAAAACAATACTAAGTATTGCTGTTTGGCGGTAGAATAACTGGTGAGTTGTCAAACCCAGACGGGCTTGCACAATGTGAAGCTAAAAGTACTATAAAAATAGCTTATCTGTTTGATGTAGGTTTACTATATAAAGCGTGGACGTAGTTCGGTTTAATTGGACACAGGTTCCTAGAGAGCACTCGAAAAGTTGTTATAATTAATTGGAATTTTAAACAGAAGCTTCAAAGCGACGAAACAAATTTAATTTATGTTTTAAGTTATAAGCAGTGTAAGCAATTTTTCGACAGGTCTCTCAGGAGGTTTTAAACGATACTTGTGTTTCGAGGAAATGTATTTTGTATTATAAAAGCTCTAAACACGAAATAAACTTTTTTTTTAAATAACACAAATACAACTACGCTCAATTATGGTTTTGATAACGACAGAAACAATTTAATTATATATATTTTTATTTATTATCATATTAGAAGTTTGAACTCACGCCCAGCCAGTCAACGATCTTTGAATTGATTAACGATTCATTTAAACTAAACTTAATTAATTTAACTAATTTATACCGCAATGAATAATTGTTGGACACCTCCCCATTATTAAAGAAATATTCGTTGCATTTCGTTTCACAAATAAGCTAATTTTAAATCCAGGATGACCAGTTTCGAAGTGATAGCGTAACAAACGAATAAACAAACTCACTTACGAAAGTATGTCAAGGAGTACATATGTATACATCACCGTAAAATTCCAAATACTATAATAATGCGTATAATAAGATTATAATCTTTCTCGCGTATTTGTAAACGGTCGAAATATTGTAAACGGTTATTCAACTAACAATAAAACATATACAATTTCGATAGTTCATAATATTTCGGTTATGTTAGGTTAGAGTTTATATAATTTAACTGAAATTTACTTCGATTTATTATAAACTACTGTAAAATAATGTGCTTAATAGTAAGCCGTGAGGTACTGAGGTATTGTTATTCACAATATTTATACACAATATTTCGATAGTTAACAATCTCGCGAGATAGATTATAGTCTAACGGTATTTACATTTACACAGGGGCATATATAATAAGTAATTATAACTAAAATATAAAAGAAACATAAATGTATTTTCGAAGTACGAAAACTAGATTTCGCCTTGAAATGAAAAATGTTGACGTCGTATTATTACTAAAGCGATCTTCCGACTCTCACCTTTACCTTTTCTCGGCTTTAATTATAATTCTCATTTCCTCTTCGCATATCTCTCACAATCTCGATCTTAATGACGATTATTTTAATATTAACGTTTAAATGTGTCGGCGGTTGCTTAAGCGGTTTCGGTATTAGTAATTCAGGAGCGAGTTACGTTGAACAAGACTTCATCGCGCCATACGTCATCATAAATCACACTGACGCTCGCCGGCACAGATATTTGATGGTCGCGTGTTGCTGGCCCCCAATTTACTCACACACGCTGACACAGTTGTTACGTCGAATACATTTTCGTATAACATTATAGGCCAATAAAACTAAATTCATATTAAAAGCATAAGATATCGGCGATGCTCAAACTTTTATTCACCTACAGTATGATTGTAACGATATCATTTATGATCTTAGAACTTTTATATACTTAAATAACTTAGCAGCCTAATGATATATTCAATTGATTTAGGTGTAGAAGTTTTTGTACAGAGGTATGGTTTAATCGCTAGATTTTACGGACGTCGATTTTGAGGGTTCGAATCTGATGTGAATCGACCAGTTTTCATACGCTTGATTTGCGTTTAATAATTCATCTCGTGGATGAATAAAAATAAAAACTCCGAGGTGGGCATTAGGTGTAGACAATAAATCGTGTGTTTCGTCCGAAGGTCTAGTGTACCTATTAATGATAAAGGTCCACAGTTACCTAACGTTACGTGGCCTGTAAGTGTCCCACTACTGGGCCATCTCCATTCTAAGACCCTGCTCCTGCGTGTTTGTGTCCCTAGTTTAAAATTCCTTCACTTCCGAGACTTTCCATTTTACATTTTATAGAAAATTACACATCGATACAATTATTTTATTAATCATTAAAAAATCGGAAAAACATTCATATTCAAATCTTAATTGCCTTCGTTGGGTATCGTGTACTTTATGTTTGACAGTTCGCCAGAAGGATGTATGAGTTGGGTCTATGCCGAAGGACTCTTGTAATAATTACTATGTGTAATTAGTACCTTTAGTAAGGCAGTAACATAATAGAGGCGACTATTCTGATGGAAAAATCCTTTGAATTAATATGTTTGCAAAAATAACATGTACAAACACTATTTATAATTTTAAAAAATACAAAGATTGTTAAAGATAAATCGTATCGCAAAAGCTATTTATTGGCAATTATTATAATTCGTTATTATGGCTGTTAGGAAATTGGTATGGCAATAAATCTTCAGCGGCGTATGCGAGGGCGGGGCTGAGAAATTGCAGCCGCGACCAAACTGGGAGTTAATCTTGCACTCGCATTTACCTCCAACATTTATTACCTCGATACTTTACTGGTTGCCAATGGCCTCGCGGATTGCGATAGCAATTTTTAAAAGTAAAGACCAGTTTCCCCTTTTTTAGTTTATGTTTATTATTAGGATGGTCACCTCCGTCCGTAGCAAATTTTAACCACTCCTTACATGCAGATAATAATAATAAAAACTTGAAAACTGTAATGTTATGTCCCTTGTACATATAGTTACAAGTCACCGCTGATACCACTTTATGAAGTATTAAAAGTCGAGATGGCCCAGCGGCCAGAACACGTAAATTTTAATCGCAGATTTCAAGCATCTCTGATGTTTCATGTAATTTATGGTTATAATTCAGCTCGCGCTCGCCGTCGACAATATAACTTTTTACAAAAGAAAACATATTACTTTTTAGTTATTTTTTAGCTAAATGCTTTGTATATCACTTTTTTTTTATATTATAATCGAACAATTATAAAAATATAGCTATATATACTCTTTGACCGCAATTATTCCAATAAGTATAATTTAAATGCTTATACACCCATCGACTTAATATGTCAAATATTCTTGTTGACGTGAACATTCCAGTGGGATGCCGCCCTTCCTTCGCCCTTGCGGATATACTTGCCGGGAATTACGCGTTACGAACCCTGAATACTAAGCGGGGAATAGAAGTTGAAGCCTCAGGTAGCTGCCGCTAAGCTGACAGATTGAGGGTTCGAGCAAATGTTGGTCCTCACTGAACATTCGGGTATTATAGAGAGCGAAATAAACTGCGTGTTCAAAGAATAATTTATAGACAATGTATTGTAGTTGAAATTTTGAGTACTATTTTTCTAACCTTGGGAATGAAACGGTCGCCTCCAGGCCGATTGAAATGACAATATGAATAATTACATTGAAAATACGATTGTAATAAAAATATCTTTTTACAATCATGTGAGTTTAATGCTTTTATATTGAATTCATATTTTTAAATTCGACTGATGGTGCTTTTTTTTTATTTGTTCTACATCTGCCTGTTTCATATAGTTTGCCACTTCGGTTAAGAATTATGGTTACTGTTCCGCTCTTTAAGGGTGGGCCTTCAGATATATGGCTTTACAGCTTTTAGCAATAAATACACTATCTGAAACAAGGGGTTTAAGATAAAACAATATGTGTGACTTTTCAGTGCTTCGACCACGTTTCTTTCATCCCAGAAATGAATATTTATTTCTCTCGGTGTCTTAAAATAATTACACTTTATTTGGTCTTGTAAAATTAAAATTTCTAATTGTCTAAATATTACAACAGTTTAGGTGTAAGTCAATCAAAAAATTCATATTATATTATATAGATTTCAGCTTCTATCTAGATCACGTAGTTCATTTGTGCCACGAGAACGTGAAACAAATAGCGAAATACATTATTCATAATACGTATTTAATATAACTAGTTTATTTCTATAATGTATGTTAAATTATGATGTGCGGCTTACAATTTATGATGTGTATAAATACAAAAAAAAAAATACATAAAAAAAATGTTTTTTTATGTAACAAGCCACCCTGATGATAATTGCAGTATTTCAGTAATGCCAATGATGATGCCTACATGTTTATATTTTTTTATATTCCGGGTGGGTAAATGAATTCACTCTAACTGATGGTAAATAATTGAGAAGTCCAAAGGCGAAGACGACCAGTATAGTCATGAAGAATGAACTCCACTAGCCACCCTCGCGATACCAGCCCGCAAGATTTACTTCACACCTCGTTTAAAGGAGTCCAGGTTATATAAGTAGGGAAACACCAGTGCTGGTAGATAAATCTATTTTTAAACAAAGAAAAGAGTAGCCAAATTTCTTCAAGCGCGATGGATTTGATGACACAGTTTGGTGGTGATATAGAGCCAACACGCGTAGGCTTGTGATGGAAAGGGAAAGCAGGAATTACAGAGAATAATTAAATTAAGGACATGTGAAGTTCCCGTGTAAACGGAAATAATTTGAGGCAGTTATTTCCAAATATAGCCGATAGATTAGCATATGAATAGAAGAAGCCGGACTATGCCACATTCCAGATTCTAACAGGACATGGATGCTACAACGGGTGCTTGCGAGCCATGACGCTATGTAAGAAGATGGCGTGCATCTGCGGCGCCGTGGAAGACACTTGAGACCACGTCCTATGATAATGTGAGCTTTACAAGGACGAACGTTGTGAAATGCTAAACGACGGGAAGAAAACGGTACAGGGACCAGCATATTTTCAGGAAATGGTGAACAGCGAAGACAGATTTAAAAGACTGAAAGTGTTTGCGCACAAATCCACGATAAAAGGAAGACACTGGAGAGTGAATGAAATAGACTGCTCAAACGCGAAGTACTTTGGTTTGTAATGTTCTGCCCCAATAGGGGAAAGTGGTCAGAGATCAGGGACAGGACAAAGATATTTGTACAGAGCAAAAAGCGCACTTAGGAAAGAGCCATCGTAAGTAGCGAGTGCGTCTCCCAAGATTCGGTCTTTCTATATTTGATCCGTATACCGTAACGTGAGTAGGACCATGGGTTGGTGGTAGGATGTGCATTAACACATATCGCATCAAAGCTCGCTCTGCCACTGGCTATGCGCTGGCTTTTTACAATGCGTAAGAAGCCAGGTGGATGAATAACACCTTACCACCACAAGAATAGCTCATTGATCAGATATCCTTTAGTAGATCAGATATGCCTCTTACGACACCTATGCGAGGGAGAGGGGCAGTGAATTTGATTCTTTCTGCGTCACTTTTGATTCCCTGCTCTTAGACTGCTTAATGAATCATAGTGCTGAAAGTTTTACACATAATAGTGTGCTTGACACTTGTTGGGAGGGTTATATTCATGCTCATGACAATTAATCACAACGAAAACAACAAAACAAAAAAAAAACCGAGAAAAACAAACTTAACCCTGTAAGATACCAAAAATGTAGACCAGCGATTCCATCTCTTATTTATATAATCTCAGAGTGTCGCAAACTCGAACAGAACTTGGCAGGGCTATGATAACATTGTGATTTTCAAAGATCCTATCACAATAACTTTCTGTGAGTGACTGCATTCCAAATCCTCAACCCGCATAATTGCGTCGAGCGTCAAATGTCTCTGTCTAAAGCCAAATAGGTTGTACGAGAGATCAGGACTGATTGTACCCAAGTGCTTAGTAAAGCGTGCGGAAATTAAACGTTTGAATCGTTTTTCAACCTCGTCAAGTACTCAGACAAGTGACCTGCATGCGGATCGTCTAACGACTCATAGAACCTTAAACCTATTCTTACGAGTTGTGATTTGGAGCCTTTGACCCCAAAACTGTTCAATGTTTGGTCAGTGACTCTGTCATGTTTACACATAAACCTTTACTTAATATGATCATTTTATATATAATCATTTTCATTTTTATGTAAAAATTGTTACTGTATAAATCTTGACCACGTGGAATGGGTGGCAAGAATGTTCGCATTTTCGCAATCGCAATTTCTATCCTCTGGGCAACAAAACGAAACAGCCCTCTTGTCACCAATGGAGGCAAAGAGGCGAGGTTTTATATTTTTTGCACTAATACCTCTAGGGCCAAATGTTTCGACAGCAAATAGGACAAAAAAGTAATTTGACATAAGACACGAATATTTGGATCGGTTTTTTTTCAGCTTTTTCCACAGCGGTACCAGCTCTAAGCATTGTTTCTCGGATATGAGATAGGGCCAGCGTGCGTATGTAGCGTCAGACCCAAGGGCCCATCCTCGTTCCCACGGAACCAATGTCAGTCCATCAGGACTCTTACCATCATCACGACTGATTCCACAAGGCTCTGTAAGAGCAGGAACGTCGATGATGGTAAGAGCTTTTTTTATTGTGTCATTAAGAGAACCGTGGCGGAAAAGCCTACCTGAATTCCTTGGATAAGAAAGACCATGTAAACCAAAAGAGTCCACCTCCTTTCCACACGGGTGACTCCACTTCCACTCAAAGCACAGCGGTGTTCCCAGTCGGAGACCAATTGATATGCGGAAACATTCACTATTTAAAAGTGTCCCAATATATTTAGAGAACCAGTGACTCGACTGTGTAGTTGGTAATGCTAGGAGCACGGTTCTGGGCACTTCTTAAATTTTGTGTCAATCATATGTAGTGTAACGTGTACCAATGGTGAATCCCAAAGTATTTGTTTTTTTTAGTAATAAGGAATATTTAAGGACTTCATTTTAATAATTCTTATCTAAATAAACTTGTATTATAGTTTTTGAAGCGAGATCCTTATTTTGCTTGTATTATAGGTATAAAAATTGTAAATTAATAAAAATGAACTCTTGTTACTAAGTATATTTTTTAAGAAATTAATGAAGAACATAACCTTTATATTAAGAACTTCTCGTGAAAATTATAATATGATAAAAATAGTTCAGCCGCTTCTAACTTTGTATTTTTTTTACATCCTTACAGTTTTCACTAAGGATGTTAAAAAAAATGTTATCTGTTATATAAGAAAATTATTAACCACTTTTGTATTTTTATGTTTACTTTTAGTAACATGTTTTCTAGAGTAAAATATTTCAAAGCGATTTCTTATCCCGTATTTTTTTCTTAAACAAATTATCAGATAAGGCAAGTTAATTTATTCAGCCTGTAGCAAAAATCTAAAATAAATTTCTTGAACGCTTCTCAAGTATTACGTAGTTCTTATAACAAAAGTAGCCTTCATATGTTTCTCGCTTATGCCGCAGATTTCAAATTACTGATTTCTGTGGACATTGTCATGTCTCACCTAAAGACGTTATTCCTGCGCCTTAACTCTTCAGGGTCGTGTCTGATTTGCATTCCCGATCATATTATGAGAGTGAGGGAGTTGAAGTGTACTAATGCACTACAATGTGGAATTATTCGATATCGTCCGAGAATCACCGTTTTGGCTGAAATCGGTCAAAGGACCTGATCATCAAGTAAAATGAGAGCAATTTTAATGTAAAATCTGTAAAAGTAAGGCCATCAACAATCTAGAATAGATTGAAATTCTGCCTTTCGAAAATATATATTATCGAAACAGTGCAGAAAACAGTGGCAGAGCTTTGTAACTGTTTTGTGAGACCTTGTGCTTTAGCTTTTATAACAGGATTTTACTGGATGTCACAGGATTAAAGTATGATAGGGATAATTGTTACTGTTATTGAATGAGTTGAAATAAGCAGATATAAATAAATGATAGTGACAGGTGATTAAGTCAATAAAAATGATCTATCAAATGAAGCATAGTCGTGACTCGTGAGTAGAGCTCGTGAAAGCAATGAAATAGCTACATTTTCTTTGCTCTTATTTGGGGTTAGCGTGTGTTTTAATAACTTCGCAAGACAACGGATTATGCAGACTTCACGGCTGTCTGCCTGACGCTGACCCTCGTTGGAAATTGCTGTTGATTGGCTTTAGCCATTGAGTTTGATCCTCCGTGTGGGTTGTTGAGTTACTAAGCACAATAAATAGTTTTCATGGATGTTTTAAAATCAATCATAATATTAATGAACCACTTTAAAAGTCTAAGTCTAAATTTGTCAATTAAAAGTTGTCGCATAATTCAACTTTTTTCTTTTTGGTTTGAGATTGTTAAAATTCTCAAAATATTTTATCTTGTTTTGCTAATAACTAAACAAGCTGTAATAACATTTCCTTTTCTATATTCAAGCCCAAGATTGTATGTAAGCGTATGATTAACAAGCAAAATGTTTTAAATCATCCTTACTAAAGGTTCTTCCACCTTTATATTTAACATTTTTTTTTAAATCGTAACGAGTTGTTACTTTACCGTAAAAATATTCGAAGGCATATTTTTTCTTCAAGATGTAATGTGTGTAGGTAGTTCCGTCCCATTGTTAAGCCTTTTGCGTTACACGAGTTCCCCACTGACACAATTTCTTTGTAAGCCTACACTTTGAAGAAGTGGCGAGCCACAAATGTGAGATCCACTATTCATAGACGCATACAAAGAGAAACGCCATTATACTGATGCATCGGCTTCGTTATAGTAATGTGATTAATATACTCTATTATATTAAGCCATTGATTTAGCCCTGGGTCTGTTACTTGTGTGAGAACAAAAAAAAAGTATATAAATGTTTCAAATGGAATGTCCTCTTCGACTAAGAGTAAACTTGTAATAAAACAAGGTGGGCTAATAGCCCAAGGGATATGTAATTTTTCAAGTTTGTTACGAGAGGAGCGTCCATCAGTTGGTAACATGATTTTCACCAAAAATAAATGCCTAGAACTTCTGTTATCATTACAAAGTATAAAACAAAGTCGCTTACCGCTGTCTGTCCCTATGTATGCTTAGATCTTTAAAATTACACAACGGATTTTAATGGGGTTTTTTTAAATAAATAAATTGATTCCAGAGGAAGGTTTATATGTATAATACATGTTCAATATAGTAGAGAAACATTAATAATTTTAGAGGTTTCCAAAGTGATGTCGTAAATAAACCCATTTTTTTGCGCATACATTGCAAATGCTGGCAACCCTACGAGATAGATGAAAATAATGTACTACATTATTGTACACCTTAAAAAGGTCTTCAAAAAAGTCCGCGATTGTATATGTCTCTCTTAGGGATAACCCACAATAACTATTTTTTATCCTTTACTTTTTACGAGAAATAATGGCTTATTTACGAAGTGATTTTAAGCAATACAGCATTAATCCTTATCCAATTAAGTACCTTAAAAACATTGTGCATTTAATATAGATCAATATGGCTACAGTATGTAATTTATATAAATAATTTCGAAGATATTACAGATTTAAAACGCAGGGACATAGTATTTTTATCGGTTTGTATTTTCTAACGTTTGAAAAACTGTGAACGCTAATCGCTAGTTTTTAATAAATTAAATCTATATATTATAATCAAAATACCATTCATAATGAGATACTTCAAAACTATCTCTTCGATTGACATGAAATTTAGCATAGTTACTCATAGACGTAGTCACACTTAGAAAGTATGTGTTTGGAAATTTCAACTTTGTATGGATTTTACCCAAACGAAGACGGGTCAGATATGAACTCCGCATGCAATTTGACTAACACGCGATGCATTCTTATCATATTCTCATTGGTTTCATCAAAAGTTCTATTCAAACTTTTACCAAAGACCTCGGCTGGTATTTTATTTTCATTGTTAGGTAGCAAATTAAAATCTTTGAGAAGTCACGTTCTCTCGTTGAGGTGAAAACACACTAAACATATAGACAAAGCCTCAGGGATTTATAGCACAGGTAACAAAGCCAAGAAACAGCTATTTCACGTTCGGTTTCGATGAATATTTATTTTGTTATAAATTGGTTTATTTCCTTTTCGCTCAATAAATACTGAAAACAAGATTAAATTATGATAAGTACAATTTGATATATTATATACGAACTAGCTACCCCCGATACACCAGAGCAAACCTGGTAGGATAATGGCTTACATTATATAATATTGACTTGGTGGTAGGGCTTTGTATTAGTCTGTCTTGGTAGTTTGGTATCACCCACTCATCAGATATTCTACCGCTAAACAGCAGTTCCCAGTATTGTTGTGTTCAGGTTTGAAAGGTGAGTGAGCCAGTGTAACTACAGGCACAAGGTACATAACATCTTAGTTCCCAAGGTTGGTGGTACATTGGCGATGTAAGGAATGGTTAATATTTAATTACAGCGCCATTGATTATGGGCGTTGGTGACCACTTACCATCAGGTGACTCATTTGCTCGTCCGCCAACCTCCTAGAATAACCGCCTAGAAATCGAATCCTCGGAAGGTTTAGATAAAGGGCAAAGATAGAAATTAATTAATTCAGATTTAGTTATTAAGATACACTTGTCTAAGAACGTCCTAACCTTCGAGAAATCCCAACATTCCTTCGTAAATACACAACGCACACTTGCTAGTGTTTTTTTTTAATATAACTTAGCTGGGCGGACGGACACCTGATGATAACGACGGTCGGTCACCAACGCCATGAGTATTCTTAGAAAGCTAAGACGTTATGTCCCATGTGCCTGCAGTTATGACGGCCGGTAGAATATATATCAAGTAATTGTGAATGTGTGTGTGTTGTTGTAAGTAAGAACCTCATGAGTGTTGAAAACATATATAAAGTGACGTAGCTAGTTGATTGCTATCAGTTGTGCTAATAAGGTAGTCGTGTCACGTAAACCTTTGAGGAGATCTCTGGCAGTTGTTCAGTACCGTTGTTTGTATTTTGATGCAGTTTATTTAATATAATTATTAACACGAACTCGCTCTGCTGCAATGGGAACAGTATTTTATTCAAGTAAATTTTGTATTATAATATTACGTTTGCTAGCCAAATCGTTTTTGTGTCGTGTGAAATAAATATCCATTGAAACGTGTAAGGGATCTTCTGTTCCCGGATTCTCTCGAAGTATCAGGACTACAAAATATTCCTTATATCGCCAATGCGCTACTTTGGGAACTAAGATGTTACGTTCTATACGCGTGGAGTTATACTAGCTCACTCACAGTTCCAAACAGAACATAATTGTTCTCAGTATTGTTGATGGCAGTAGAAATTGTGATCGGTGAACTTCACCCAGGCGAGCTTACACGAAGCCCTACCATAAAAAATCTGTGTCATTTGAACTTTATTAACTTTCCCTAAAAATATATTGTTATCGCTTGATTTAAGACAGTCCTTTAGTGCTACGAATTTCGTAATGTTTTTTTTTTATTTAACTTCGAAGGTTCTTAAGAGCCCGTGATGAAGCAATTAATCTTTGTATCTTTGAAAGACATTCTAAGCTTCATTTATACGCTGTCCTCTCGGTTTATTTTGTGTAATGTGTCTCCGTGGAACTTTCTAGCGAAATTTATGACTTGTACTACATACAGCTTACTCTTGAGAACTCCTTAAGTACAAATATTAATATATTAAACATTCCCGAGCAATTATTTCTAGAAGAAAATGTTTATAAAGATATTGTATGAAATAAATTCTAATTTTAGAAATGATTTTATTAAAATTATTCACATCTTAACAATTAATTCGCTTTATTCTCTCAACTCTTTAAACAACGCCAATTATAGAGCTTTTTCTACTGGAACGGCATTGCGAACCAAACGGCCAAAACGTGCAAAATCAATACGGGGACGACTCGAATTTTACCTCATTCTACATTTACTACAGCTGCGTGGTTCAAAAACGTCATGCATCTGGTCCGGATCACGCATTTGTATGCAGTAATTATGTATGCCTTTCTAGGCATGGTTTTAAATTGTGAACATCGAATGTTTCTGGGTGTGACGCAATATTAAAAGATGTGACATAACTAAAGTCTGTGAATTATATGTTTAAAATTATAATAGTTAAAATTATATGTTCGAAGGTGGGCGCGGAAGTATCTACTGATTTTTTGCTGTTATGCAATGTTATTATTCGTTCTGCAATTTTTTTTTACCTTTATTAATATACTTTAGCAGGTAAATTAGTGTGGACTTTTCTCAGGGTAAGAAAGCCGTTTGCACAGAGCATATGGATTATGCACACTCTGTGCAATCCTAAACCGATGGGTCTGCAAATCTGACGCGACCGGAAAGAGTTCAGGTGCAGGACTAACGGCGTTAAGTGCTTTCCGCAGCATGTGAATGTAAACACTGCCTTCCAAACTCCGAGCTGCTGCCACTGAAAGATAAAAGCTCGGAGATTGAATTCTAGACCTAAAATAGGGAATCTTTTGTTGCAATATAATGCTCCCCATGTATCAAATAAATACAATGAAGAAGTTGAAAATAACATAAAACTAAGTCGAGCAGTAAAATGTATTTTAATAAAAATATATTGCGCGACAGAGTAGAATAGAATATATATACTCCGCGGTCGAGGGATATTGACGACTTGAAAACTCATAAATTATACTGGCCATTTTGTATACAACGAATCATATTACGGCCACAGTTAAGTCTCACGAATTTGGCCATAAATATGCAACGGACGTCCGTTCGTATTAACGGCGACCACGTATAAGGTGGACAGCTTAAAAATACGTTAATACGTCATCATTTACTTTTCCCGCTTACGTTTGTTTTTTTTTTGTTTTGTGTCGCTTTTAGAATAATAAACAATATGTATTGTTTGTGTGAAATCAAAAGAATGTTACAAATTGTAATAAAATATTTGGTAAGATATATACTTTTTGAGGAATACCTGTTCAATAATTTGCCAAATAGTTTGAAAGAAATGGAAAACATCATTATATTTAAAAATAAACCAAAACTATATATCAACGATCAAATGTGATACCCGTGATTGTGCTGACATTGACATTGGAGCTGTAAGAAGAAATAATCATTTCTTATACAGCCAATGCATCCCCAACCTTAGGAGCTAAGATGTTATGTCCCTTGAGCCTTTAGTTACACCGGTTCACCCTTCTAACCGGAACACGACAATACTATGCACTACTATGGACTTGCACAAAGCCCTGTCACCAAATACTAGGTGAGGTGATTAATTGTTCTCTTTAAAAAAAAATTGGCATTATATTTATACTCTTATAACATTTTTAATATCTTTTCGAGATTAACTTATACTTAGATGTTGATTTTTTGACCGTCTACCATGGCATTTATAAATGTTTCATGAAGAAAGTTTTAATACTATTCACTTTATTGTATCCTCGTATAAATGTTTACACCGATCACCACGAGAAATAGTATCATTTGAGCACAGAGAATATATATAGTAGTAGTAATATCAGCCTGGTGTTTCATTTTATACTTATACGACTAGTTCCGACCGTTAAAATAAAGTTGTTTTAATTTCAGTGAATTAATTAAAATGCGAACATTTGACTGCTTTCAATTGGCATGGCCTGCGCGTGAAAGATAAGCCAAGGCGCGGAGCCGCGAGCGGCGGGTGTCGGTGGATGGCGGCGAGTCGGCGTTGTCGGCCAATACTAATGAATCAAGTTAGCTCGCCTGGCGCGCGGCCGACAACTTCAACTTTTAATTGATCTGCCATTATTCGTTTGCGGTGTTGCCCGATTGCGAAGCCCTTCCAATTTCAATTCATCTTTGAAATAAGTGATCAAATTAAAATTGCTTAAGTTTAATTATCTAAGTTCCGCGTCCCGCGCTTCCCGCTAACAACGTTTTATTGTATTAATCTATTGCTTAATGAAATATTTTTCACAGCGCCGTACTTAACGCGTGCACATTTAACGATGTTCTGTATGTTTATATTCATTCCGTTTCAAGTCTCTTTTTTTATTGTTAAGTTTAAAGGAGAATAAGACTGTCTAGCTTACGAGCTGCGAGAGCGAGAGATCCAGAGGTTCTTTTTTGGACAATAAAATGCCTCTAGTTTAGTGCCGAGTACGTCTTAGGGCTCATTCCGGTGCCATAGGGAATACAAGAATATAGGACAATAAGAATAAAAAAAGCAATAAAACTGCATAAGCGAATACTACGACTAATGGGGTGCTGGGTCTGGGCCCCGAGTAAATGTAGAAAGACGGTACGGACTTAGTTATCGTAACGATAAATTCTCAGTGCCAGTCCGGCATTGTACGTTATGTAGTGTTAACATACTCATGTCTCCTAGAGAACATAAGGCCGTTAGTCCAGATCATGTCTGTCTTCAATCTTGTTGTACCGTCCCAACGCTTTTCGGTGCTGAGATAAAAGAGCAACCTTTTATGCTTGCGCTCACATTATTCTGTGCACTAAAATAGTTGGATTGGATTCGCAGCCATAGCCTAAATCTACCAAGTAGACTTAATCATCAAAAAATTTTAGTTTTACTAATAGATTTACTAATAGTAGAATTCTAGGTAACATTGCGCGATAAACGATAATTCTTTAAATTTATAAAGTGTTTGCTAAAGTAAGAAAACGTTAAGATCGACAGTTCCCTTTCTTACCGTTCGACTTAAATATGCAACCTCAGCGACACATGAAAGAGGGCGGAAATGGTAAAGTTACTGGGAGCGCTTTTCTCAAAACTTGCGAATGAAAACTTAGCTCTTAACTTTAAAAGCGGTCCTCTTAGCCTCAGTCGTATGATAAAGATAACTTACGTTAACCTATTAATTATAGCTAACATACTATATATCAAACTTATTGGGTATTCAATTAATTTATTAATATTAAGTATTTTTCTAGGAAAAAATATATTTTATTATTTACAGCTGTAATTATATTCAATTTTATTTTTAAATATTTTATTTTATTCGTGATAATTTTAGTTGTATAGAAATTTACCAAATAATAATAATTATTAGATATGAATTTATTTGATTACGGAAATATTTTTCTCGGGTTTATTAAAAAGTGTTACATTGTTTAATAAAATCCGGATAACGTACATGGTACACACATGAGAAACAAATTAAACGCGAGCTACAGACCTCACAAAATGACATTAAATTGGTAACCCTCGCTGCGGCCTGAACAGTCGATTAAAGAGATCCCTTATGAAGATAATTATCCTTTAAAATACAATCGCTGATCTAAACGCAAAAGATCGTATGTAAAAATTGTAGCACAAGCAAAAATTGCCCTAATTTGTATGAGAATATTTTTTATAATAAAATTTGAAAAATCTGATAAAAAGATAAGGAAATCATATATATTTATTATTAATAATCTTCATAACTTTACTTATTTACGGTTACATCAAAGTACCTAATATTTATAAATCTGCATCAGCTACTCGTAATTATTTCCGTGACAGTCGTTGATATAAGCATTGTCATCTTACAAAAATATCACCTATGAAAGTGAATTGCACGATTTTCACTTATGACTTTTTGCACCCGCATGATTTTACTTTTGTATCCTCGTCACTCTCTGTACGATCGTATCACCAATACGATGTAACTGTGTAATACTTTTTTTTATTATTTAATAAAAAGTATTTTAACATATACAAATAGTCTAAGCATGTAATGAAATGTACTAAGCATAATGAAATGGCTAATTGTCCTGGAAGAAATTGCGAGTTTAAACCCGGTCAACCATGTTGTGTTTATATTGCATCTTGTATTCGGCGGTGAAAGAAAACGTGTCGAAACGTGCCGAAACGTATGTGTCGGATATAGTTCTGTCCTATGTTTATACACCACATACCATATACCATAACGGTGCTCCAATTCAGGTTGGATTGGAGCTGCGTTGTAGTATAAGTTCCAAGCGCCATCGTCGTGAGGTGACAAAGCCTTTGTACATTAGGGTGGCATTCACAGGCTAAGCTAGGTATACGGCTATTTTCCATTTTTCTTTACAAATAAAAAAATATTTTATATTTTGCGATTCCATAAATTAATTAAGCCAAGCTGATTTCCCTTTCTTCTATCCCGTTGTCTGTTTTTAATTTAAATAACCACATTTAATTAAAAATATATTTCTAAAGAATTTGTTTGAAAAATTAAAGGATACAAAATATCTAAAAATCTAAATATTTAACTTGGTAACGACGGATTGCTTTTTATTTACGGAAGTGTTACAAATGAATTTTAATTTCAATGTTTATTCTTTAAATATTTCAAGACATGAAGTGTAACAAGAATTACTTAAATATTTTATTCTTCGCTAGTATAATGGATCACTGTGGTACCCACCCAGAATGCAAAACCCTGACATCGGTAAGAGGGGTAATCTTTTAACAATAATTATATTAGACCCAAATTTCGAATTTTCATACTACATTCGAAAACTAATTACAAACCAATTAAGACATCCAAGCTATTATTTGCAGAGACTAATACATAACTTGACGGTTCTATATTAGTAAAATACAACATAATAATTGGAATTGATTCTTTTATCCTAAATAATAATTCGGCAACAAATTAAAATATCACGGCTCCATCTCTTTGCGATTTATTAAGTGTAATGTGTCGCCGGGGAGCTGTTGTGTCGAGTTTTATGGCTTCTATTATAGCAAAAGGTATTTTAGAACGCTAATCAGGATATATTCCATCAATCTCTTTCCAATTCATTGATAACATACGGTTACAAATATGGATTTATTTATGAACAAAATCTACATATACTAAATAATCTTCCGCTTATAGAATAGGGACTCTCATGTTGATAAAAATATTTATAATTATATTATATTTATAGGAACATAATTGTTCGGGTAAATGCTAAATATTTAAGATATACAGATTTTTAACAATTTTAAAAAGAGGAGATGGGTCTAGAACATGTTACCCTATTCTATGAACGGAAGACGTTTTTGCTGAGTGTCATTCAGGCTGCTGATTGAACGGCACCGTTTATTAAATGGCTAGCCAATTAATTGGATGGCTAATTTAACCAATTGGCTGCGACATATTCATCAGCTGATATTGTAGCAGTAGAATAAGCTTGAAGCATTCTGACCGAGAGTTGATGACGGCTTACCCAGCAGTGGGACTTTACAGGTCCTTTGTTTACTACTTGTAACTATATCCCATTAGTACTGAATCATCTAAATCAAATATAACAGGTATATTTTAACTGTACCAAAAATATTTTTTCAAATATCAAAGCTATAACAATGCCCGAAGTAAGTAATCTTACTCACACAATTGATTATAACGAAGTCAAAGCGCTAAAGAGGCGGTTTTCGAGAGTGATAGCTAAGCACTATTGTTATGAAAGGGTATTTCAGTGTTTTAGGTACAGGGACAGGGAGGTTCGATATCGAGGGAGCAATTTCGAAGTTCCCAATTTACCACTACATTGGATCGCAGCAGGTTCTCATAAATACGAGATGAGGTCTCCGACAGAGTACATTGGCGTTTTGCCTAATATTATTCACATAAGAAAACAAATTTTTGACTACAAATGGAATATTAGCTAAATTTTTCGTGTACTTTCTTGCCATTGATATTTGTGCGACATATCAGCAAATGGTCGCGTGTAAAACGAGAGAAGTAAAGTTCACAGAACATATTTCTTCAGTTCCTTATTTAGGTATAAATAATGTACTTTAAGTGCCTAATAAATACTGTTAACGCAGCTCTCTACCAATAGATGATATTGAATGATTAATACGTGTATTCTTTTTTTAAAGATGGTAAGTGGTCATTGCCAGTCATAGATTAAATAGATATAAATGTTAAGTGGCCCTCACACCGACAAAGTGCCAACATTGGAAACGAATGTGTCATGTACATTGTGGCTGTAATTAAATGGGTTCTCTTTGGGAGAATAAGTGAGTGGTACCTATTGCACAAAGGCCTTTCTGAACCGCGATAGTAAAATATTTGCTGGGTGGGTTGAGATAATTTTGTATTGTTTGATTAAATTTACAGTAGTGTTAAATGACTTCCTTTGTTTCAATTATTTAATGATTCACCTTAGGTTACTTTAACACATATTTTTATACACTTTTATTGAACTTCACTTGTCAGTATAAAGGTATATCAGAGCCCTAGAACCCTGATTTTGATTGAACTGAAATAATTTATTTTCTTCAAAATTGCTACCGATTAAAAGCTTATTTATGAAAAGTTTTTTTTGAAACTCAAATTAAAACATGAAATATTTCACAGCCAGATGTTTCTTGCATTTTTAAATCAATACCATATGTTTACACTTACGATCTTTTACACGGTATATATAATTTTGACGTCATTTTTACAACAATATGAATTAATATAAATCAAACATGACATTCAACATACTAGGTTTATTCCATTAATCAATAATTCCGCTTGAAATTTCAACGAATTACATTATCAGAGCGACACATGACTGGGTTTCATAATTTGAATCTATTGCGCTGGAAAATATAAATGATAGAGAATTCTAGGTTCGTAGTTCAAATGAAGGTTTCATGTGTACTCTGTAACTTATTATCATATTAAAACAGCGTTTTTGTTGGTTACGTTGTGCAGGTACTTTTCAACGTATAATGACATAATTACACGACAAGCAACACAGAAGTTTAAGTTTAAGTAGAAGATATTTGATATACTTTAGTTTATATGAAAAATGAGTGCAGAAAATCAAAATCTATAATTACTCATAGTTTGTACCTGGAACTAGGGCTCCCGGACACCCAAGTATGGTGGCTAAGATGGCTGGCTGTCGTGAAGCAGGTCATGAGAGCCAATGGACTAAGACAGGACGACGCTAAAGACAAAAGTGGATTAGGCTTATATAAAATTTACAACAATAGTATGTATGTTCACAGTAACATTGATCTCTTTGATAAAATCAGTGACAATCATGGTATGAAGAAGTATGGTATATAGAAGTAACGATAAGCTTATAACGCCAAGTTTCCGACTTCGCAAAGTCAATAAAACCTTCTTGGGACAAGGTATCCGTTTCTATAAAAAAAATCCGCAGATATTTTTAACTTTGCCGTTTCATAAATTCAAATAATTTGTAAAAAATATATTGGTATAGAAGGCTTATTATTTGATACAAAATTATATAGATGATAAAAAAGCGCGGAGTTAATACTTGTTGATTTCCAGGAAAAATATATTAAATACATATATAATTGTTTTTAACTAACATGACTGTATTTTTAATTTTTAGAGGTTGAAAAAGAGTAACTATTGAGTTTCTTGCCGATCTTCTCGGTAGAATCGGTGAACCGGTGGTAGCTTCATAATCATATAGTTTGTTAAATGACGATTCAAAAGTGCTTGTAAAAGCCTACTTGAATAAAGTATATTTTAATTTTTTGTTTAGCCGGACGGCAGACCTTTGCAATTATAGTCGGAATTAGTAAACACCAGGCAGAAGAAGAAGTTACTCAAAGTTTATGTTCATAATGCCAGGTTAGCAGATAGTTAATCTTATAAGTTAGTATATATTTACTCTACGATTTGTATCTTTGAAACGTTGTATTGACTTATTGAGTAATACTACATGAAAGACAACATATTATTGATAGATACGATCAAATAGAATATCTCAACCCGACCGATCCTACGACAGCTAAAAACTATTCAAGGTCAAAGGTATCGGTTTTTTCTATTTTTCTCGTATAGTCAATCATCCGCAAATTCAACATTTACCTACCTACAGATATATTTGACATAGCAAACTCATAATATAATCATATTTTATTATATTATCTACTTAATACGTAATACGAATTATGAGTTAGAAAATACATTTTTTTTTGAAAATTATATTAAATACTCCTATCAAAAAACTATCTCCATTCCAAATTTTATTTAAATCTGGTTCAGCATTTAAAGCGTGAAGGTTATAATATAGTCTAGATTGATTAAATAACACTGAATATAAAAATTAAATAAAATTAAAAAAAAAAGTGGTCTTCCCGTTAAGCCACATAATCTTAAATTGACATTTGAAATTGGTAAACCATTCCCTCCGCTTTGAGTTGAGAAAGTTGCCACAAAACTGGTTTCCAGTGGCAGCGAGAGACGTCACAGGCGACTGTAAGATCAATCTATTATTCATGAATAAATCTATTTGAATGAATCTCTCGCGAGTAGTGTCACCACCCGGCCAGATCTTTTCAGACTCTGTCCGACTTTATCATTTAATTATTACAAATATTTTTGAAGAAAAGTATTATTATTGTATTTAATTACTGAAAGTATTCTATTAAATATTTAAGTTTTCGCAAACTGCATAACTAGGCGAAATAGTTGAAGTAGTCTTATATCAACATGACACTAATATTTTTTTTTTATTAACTAAATAAATACAAAATGAACTAATGTAAACTAATTTGTTGATTAGATTATTAATGTTATATTTTGCACTTGCCACTTCGCTCTCGGTAGTAATATAAATCACTTAAAAAAATTGTTGCTAAAATATCCGTCTTTTTTCGGGACTCTCCTATTTCGATATGGTAACTCTACTCACGAGGAATAAGCTAACCAATTTATAGTCTTAGTAATTTCCATATTACTTTTCCGTATATTGACAAATAAACAACTATTACATAGTATCAGGAATTTATATATATTAATATACATACCGGCAAGTAAGCACATTACACACGGAAAATATTTTATTTGTATTTATTTTCGAGAGGTGAATTTGGAAAATCGATACCTTTGCGTATGAAACAAGATGAAAGGGAATTTAGTGAAATATTTTCTGGAAGTAATTTATTTTGTATTTAGTAATTCTATATGTTGCACGATAAACTAACTACGCAAATAAATCTCCTCTTAAGACGAGGATGTGGGGTCTTTTACACTACGATATTTTAGATTAGATTATTGAATGTGAATTTCCTCACAATATTGCACCTTTCCTGCTGATGGTTATCTTGGCATACATATAACCATATATATATATATTGCACATATATACATACGCTTTTATTTGTTTATGGCGGTATACAATTTTCTTATTGACTAAATATTAGCAGATCTTCACTGGGGTTGGAGCTCGCTGTTCTTTTAGAATGACGTGGCCCACACTGACATCGTTTTTTTTCTAATTTTCAGTATGTTTTACTATGACGTCACTGTAATCCAGCGGACCCTGTTCCACGTTGGATTATAGACAGCACAGCTTCGGCTACCTTCATACATTTGTAAGCTGTGCACTAAGATATTCGTCGCTGTAACACCCTCCGCCAAGCTGATTAATTTGCGTTTTCGTCATCACCATCGCCGTGCAGTAGTTTTAATTGGTAGCAAAAGCTACCAATTAAAACCACAACTGTGACTGAAAATGTCTCCTTTTACTAAGTCTTTTCTTCTCCCTTTACGTGTCTCTTTCTTGTGTTTTTTGTGGTTTGAATTTTTGAGTAGGTCATATTTTAGGTGAATTATTATTAGTTGGTATAACACAACAATATAGCAGTGTATTTTGAATTAATTCTGAAACGACCTCGTTTAAATTTCTCAAAGCCAGTTGTCTGAATAAATGGACAAGTTGGAAATTAATTTGTAGTTCTAACTGGCCGATCAAAGGAAGTAACCGCTTTGTTCAGAGCCTATAACAAAGATATTTCACTGTGTTGGTTTGTTGACGTTTATTGTTGTTCCGCGCCAATGGTTCACGGCGCGACGACGTCCAATCGGTTAATACATTGTTAATATTGAGTTGGACGGTGTTTCATTATGTGAAGAAAATAAATGCCAGTTGTACCTATATTAAAATGTAATTTTATCTACTAAAGTCGTAATGCTTGTAAATGTTGGAATATTGCCTCCTAAACTTTTAAGAGAAGGAGCTAAGTATATAAGCGTGCTGATTCAATGCCAGTGGATACACATGTGAGATGTTGATACGTTCATTCGACGCTAAGAAAACGAACATTACAATCATTGAATTTAGTAAATTAGTAGTATTCTGTGCATTATGTGCCATTTATATCCATTTTTCTAATACGTTAAAATTGCTGAAAACTGAATATATATTTTTTTATATTTTGGTTTTTATTTATATGAATACTACCAAATAATACAGTATTCCGAACAATGAATACAAATGTTTATCTAATATTATTTATATCTGGAATATATAACAAAATGCGAGCCTTATGAAACTTTTGCGACCATCGAAGGATATGTGATCTTCCTCGCGTTATATTAAGTCGATGATAGTTGACGCGGCCTATGTAAATGTTATGACGGCCTATAAGTAAACTTTGCCCGGAATTACGTTCCACGATAGATATTCCATTTTGAGCGAACGGGTTGGATTATTCCTTAATGTATAATGTATTAAGTGCGAGTTTTATCAAATCACCACTTCAAGTTAATAAAGACTGATCCGACACGTTTTAGTTTTGATTTGTCTTGAGGCAGTTCATTTGGCTATAAGTGTAACGATATCGCTTTGTTTGCTCAAAAACTAGACTTCAAATACGTCATCTACACTTGGAGTGAAATCGCAAATAAGCAAACATTGTGTCAATGACACGTATGCAATAGCCCAATGCTACTAATGGTCTCTCTCTCTCTCTCTCTCTCTCTCCTGTGCATTTATTATTCCCCTCTGATGGTGAGGTCTGCTTTCCTAGTCTATTGCTTCCACTTCGGTCTATTTGACGTATCGTTTTCAGTAACATTGCAGGAACTAAGATATTTTCTGACCACGTCTGTCCATCTGGTTTTAGGGTGCCCTCTGGGTCCTGACCCTGTAACGTTAAGATTGGTCACAAATTTCCTATGTCCTCTGGAGATCTTCTTCTGATCTGCCCAAACCAGCGCAGCCTTCTTTCTTGGAGATTGTCGGCAATGTCACGTACTCCCAGACTTCCGCGAACGTACTCGTTGCGAATTTTACCATGTGTGTGTACCATGTCCAGTGCGGAGTGACTGGTCACTCCGCACTGGACATGGCGATGAGGCAAGGCCCACGTTTCGCTACCATAGGTGAAGACTGGTCTGATAATGGTTTTATATAAAAGTCCTTTAGGTTTAACTGGCAGTCTTTGGTCGCAGGTTACACCGGTTACTTCTCGCCACTTTAGCCAAGCTGCCGCAATTCGATGTTGAATATTTGAGTCCAATTTTCCGGTATTATGCAACATAATACCCCGATATTTATATTCGATGACAATAGAGCTATTTAGTGAATCTGGGTCGTTGCACACCATGTATTGGTTTTCGAGACACTCAACATTATACCGCCTCTTTGTAACTAATGGTCTTTATTTTTTGATATGTAATTAAAAACCGACAATAACTTATTACACAATTACTATAACCGACCGTTCACTTACCAGTTTTACAAAATAGCGAACAGTACAACAAAAAAAGGGAATACGCCTCCATATATTAATATTATTTCATTCATTATTATCATTCAGTAGTTCCATATATTGTCCACACGAAATTCAGTAGAATTAGCATTTAATATATGTACATATGCCGCAATTGAAAAATACCTGACGACATCTACTCGTCATGAATCGATAATATTTTACCTTGCGTTCCTTTCTACCGACTCACATATTATTTACCGACTAAAATCGTGATTTTCAGTATTTAGTTTTTATGTACGTATTATTTTAAACTTTCTTTCTTTTCATTTATTTTGATCTTCATGTTTTGCTAATATTGTTTTATGTTTATTCGATCGTTTAAAATTATTATTTTTATTCGTTGTTTATTTATCTTACATTATCGCAGCCCGATACAGCTACAAAGTGTAGGTACCATTAAAATCAGCGTTGGGTTTTGGAACCCAATTTAGAAGCTGATCATAATAGCAGTTATTGTTTATATTTTTTATTTTCATTTCAACCTTTTTTTATTCTTATAAAGTGACAAGATCAAGAGATTACTCCGAAGAATTACGACACATAAATTTTTAAGGTATGATTTATTTCAGACAACCTATTGTATCCGGTAACCAACACGCACTGTAGCAGCGTGGTGCACGCCATGTGTTAATCCTCAAACATTTTTCATTAAGAGGAGAGGAAACCTGTAACATGTTACATTTGGTTCTAATTTTACGTTGCGGAATTCGTAGTAGATTACAGATGAGTTTTATTGCATCGTTTGCGTGGGAGAGATAGTTCAATATCAGCGACCGCGGATCGGTTATGTCGAGTTATATCGGCACTAATGAATCAAGTTCGCTCGCCTGGCGTGCCGACAACTTCAACTTTTAATTGGTCTGCTATTATTACGTTTGCGGTGTTGATAGTAGCCCTTTTAATTAAATCTCATTCCAATGTTGTTTTGAATAAAAAAAATATTATTTTGAATATTTGTTTCCTTTTCACAGCGTTACTGAAAAAAAAAAATGCTAACTGAGGATAGCCGATACGTTTTAAATTCTATCTTTTCTATATTTTAGTGAAGTTGCAGTTCAGTTAACATTAAACTATTTTTGTGTCCTTTACTCTCTTAGGATTCCGTTCTCTTTATGTGGTTTCTGTCTGTCCTTAATGAACGACAGCAGCGTATTATTCTGAGCAGACTAACCTCTTTGCTGGTGTGCCACAAGAGAGTTTAGGAGAAGAGTGGTATCAAAACTTTTTTGTAGTAATCTTGAGTGTAGCGAGTGCAATATTTAATAGAAAACGAGTATATATACAAAATATGAAATACGAATCAACCAATAAGAATACAATAAAATAAACATCCAGTTAAATCATGTACATTACAAAAGCTCAGTTGATAGGCGCCTGAAATGAGGTAGGTTGTCTCGGTCTCGCGCCTTTCTCCCTCGCTCGATTATCCGCTACATTTTGTAATTAGAGTAATTATAGCTCGCCGTCTCGTTCATTACGTCCAAGCGCCGCGCGGAGACAAGAAGTGTGTAATAGTATGTCCTAAGTGTTGTGATTCTTTGGAAGTGAAGATATATTGTGAAGAACAGAATCCCTCGAAGATAAACAGTTCTTTTCACAGCTTTAATCATGTTTCAAATGACAGCGGTTGCTGCTTCTTGTTTCAAATAACACATTTTTTATTAGAACTATTCTATTTTGTGTTTTATGTTTCAAATTACGTCATATATTGCGGCATGTGCTTATTGTTGCTAACGGAGTTACGACTTAGTGCTACAGGAACAATGCTTTACTTCTTCTCCTAAGTATCTTCACCAAAGGAAGGTGAAGTTAACAAAAACCGTTAGTTTTTGTTAACCTCACCAGGTTACAATAATGCAAGTCTGCAGTAAAAAATACCGAACATCAAGAGGTTTCTGCGATATAGAGAATTGATTCCTGGAGAACAATCTACGGAAACTAAGAATGATCTTTCAGCAAAACAAGATGGGGCAGGAAATTTGATAAGAAGGCTTTCATGCCAGGAAATTTGATAAGGTGGTTTAATGCGTGTTATCATCAAGCAAATATTCGTTATAAAATCATGTCACTTATTCAAGCACAAGCAGTGTGTTTGAAAAAATAAATGCCTTAGTTAATGAAGCGTTGTCTTTTTTTAGTATTTAGAATAATCTAAATGTTCATAAAAACCGTTGTCAAATTCATATCCCCTTTCTCCTTACTTGATATTTATTGCATGCTTGATAAAATAATGTTTTTAATTAATAATGTAATTCATAATGCAGTAATTCGCTATTTCGTTTGCCTAAAAGTACTTCGACTGATTGAGATGGCAAGAACTTTTAACTAAGTAATAATATTTCATACTTTATCATAAATGCAGTAACTCTGACGTTTTACAGCCAAACTACTGAAGCGATTTTGCTAAAATTTGGTATAAAGCAAGCTAGATATCCAAGGAAGGATATTTTGCCTTCCTATCTTTACCCGACGATCGCCCCTAAAACGCGAGGGAAGCCGCAGGTAACACCTAGTATTTTATTTATTACAGAATTGAATAATGAAACTACTTTCGATTGATTTAATTGATTGATATTTGAACTTTAAATCTATTTCCCTAAAGTACAATTTGGCGTTTTTATTTCCACACTTAATATATTACCGTTTTAAATAAGACTCGGTATACTTTTAATTTGACAAACGAATGTACCGTTCGTAATGTGAAGATTGCAAAGTTGTCAGAGAGTTCGTAAATTACACTTCAAACTTGCAAATGAAAAGTTAAGCCCTGACACACGTTGAACTTCTGATCCTTTTCAAATAAATTGTTACTCAAATATCAATATTAATATGCGAAATTAGGAATTTATATTTCTTTCGCATGAAACCTGGTTTGAAATGGTCTTATGTAAGAGAAAGATGAAGACAAATTCCGTTCAGAGTATAATTTAGATCATATTTTCAAACGTCCCAGAGTGCAGGAGATGGATTTTTCTCTTAATCACCATTTAAAAATTGAATTAAAAGCTAATTTTTAAGTACGTAAAATGCCAGTGGTGCCTCATGCCTTTTGAATCGGTATTTTTGAAATTTAACTTACTTGTTCTGTCCACAGAGTAATCACAGTAAAAATATTTTTTGTAAAAAGCATATTGAGCTAGACTGTATTTAGCAACATTCGGTAATCCACCTTTGTGGGGCTTAAAGCGGCCGTAGCGCGACTGGCAAAAATATTCAGCGTAGCATCGACGCCGGTGGTTAATTACTCCTGAATATTTATTACTCTTTTGAATAAATCGCTTACGGCGGATAAGCCCCTAATTTGTATTTCATACTTTTCTCTATTTTCAGCATATCGATGGATACGCCGTAGATATTTCTATAATAAATTTCGTTTGGTATTTTGTTATAAATTCAGGGATTGAAAAGGATAGTCCAATTAAAACAGACATTTTCTTTTTCCATTTTCTGTAATTAAAAATTCTCATCGTTCCCGTACGATAGACGTTTTATATTCAGGACAATAGTGTAGAATGATAAATGAAATAGCGTTTAAATACCGAGAAATTTCAGCAGTGAATGCGTCTGAATTAGCTCTGCCTGCGCGTGGGAGATAAGATATGTCTCGTCACATTGTCGAAAAACAATGTCCTTCTGCAATTGCTATGAACTGCCGACTTCCTGTTTTAATTTGCCAAGTAAATTTGTCTTGTATTTATTTATTTATTTAAAATCGAACATACCATTCTTACTAATGTCATTGTCGGCTTGTTCTTCTGTCACGCTGTAATTGAGAAAAGAAGTGACGTAATTAAGATCTAATTACTCGGAAATATACGCGGTTCCTTCGAAAATGTATAGTTCCAGAAGAATTTATAATCCTGAATGTATTTTAATCACACTTTGAAGCATCAATAGTGCAATAGTCCGTGTAGAGAGGTTAAAGTAGCAGGATCGATCCTGAATTCGTGGTATATTATCGTCCCCACTCCTTACACAACGCTTTAAACTTAAATGGAGGAACAAATATCAGTAATTGCTACTATTCTCTATAAAAAAACTCCTTGTTGGATTTTTGCGTAGTAATATTAAGAAGGTAATAATAATAAGCTCTATTAGGCTCTTCAGGCTTATACAGTAACCGGATTTTGATGAAACAAAGTGTAGTAGGTACAGAAATAATTACAGTGTACAAAGATTTATATGATAACATTCAAAACTTCTGTAAAAAGGCAGAGGAATTTTTGGACATTAATTTCCCATTTTGAGGCGAGGCCTATAAACAGCATTAAAATATATAATGGCACACGCTGTTCCATTACAGATTGGCGGTTATAGATACGGCGTTTTCCGACACATGTTTTCTGACGAAGTGTTCCTTTACGAGTATGCTTTTTTATTGTTGGAGCCGTATCTACTAATTTTATAATGTTACATATAATTTGCCCCGCTAACTACTTATTATAAGGAACTAGTCAATCTAATATCACTAAGAGATAAAACAAAAATCAGAATTACCTATCACGATTTAGGCTGCAAAGCCAGCGATATTCGCTATCAAAACAATTAAAACTTTGACATTCAGTTTTTTAACTTTCACTTTTTCTATTTACATTTCTATTAAACTTTGTTTTCCGTTTGGAGGGGATGGACCAGTCTAAAGATTTATATCAACGCGATACCGTTTTATTTGTGTGAGGGAAAATTCAATTTCGTTTATACCTGTAAGTGCCTTACGCCATCCCTCGCGATTTCCTTTTAAACCATTTGAGGATTTTATTACTTTTAACGAATATATAACATGATAGTTATCTAGTCCCAAAAATAATTCGTTTTACTTACATTCATTCAAAGTACTAAGTAAGGTAGTAAGCCTGTAAATCTCCAACTGATGGACCGAGGTCTTCTTTCCTTTTAAGGTAAAGGTTTGGAGATTATTCCACCACACTGATTAAGTGCGGTTGGATACACATGTGGGAAAATTTCATCTAACACATTCCGGTTTTTTCACTACGTTTTCCTTCACGAACATGACATGAATTAAGAACACTGATTAAGCCCATGAAAAATTAGCAATGTTTGCTCGGTATAACAATCTGTAGTTAGTAAAATATTTAATAAGAATTTTAAAAATAGCAAGCTTTAAAATATGATCTTAGAAGCACTTATACATCTTCATATTACAATAACGTAAAGCCCTCATCGGTTCAGAACATCGATTTTACCGAGAAGAACCAACAACAAAGTTAGTTACTCCCGTTGTGTACTGAATACTGAAGATACTGTATTTATTATTAACAACATTATTGACCTCAAGAAGGTGACCCAACTAGATTTTGGCGTACTTTAGGACATACTACGTCCAGCTGTGCACTGGGAATGGCTGACGATGTTGAATTTTTTTATTTCCTTCTTTAAAATCAATGAATAATATATATCGAGTAATAATGATAAAATAAATACTAATAAAAAAAGTTTTGTACTTTGTGTATTATGTACATTTCGTATAAGTATAAAAACAAGAGAACAGCCATACAGTTTATGGGCTTGGGCAAACGGTGTGGTGGAATGCGCTCAGCAGTGGGACGGTCAAAATTTTAAAAACAAAAGAAGATTGTTATTTTACGCAGTCTGTACTAACATAACGACATACATTTGTTTAAGTATTTTGCTCAGTAAGTGTAATTAAACGTCTCTGCATTAGGTATTCACTTTAATGTAATGTTCATAGTCATAATTTAAGCCGTCCGGTGTTGAACACGACAGATGTTTTAATTAAAATACGGTCGTATGTATATTAAAACATTTTCTCGGAGAATAATTATACAGCTAGACATCGCTATCACGGCCAGAAAATTGAGCAAAAACGAGTAAAAAGAATTTTCACAAATCCAGTTAGCGCGAGATTTTTCAAACTTTTAAAGCGAAATTCCTTGAAAGTTCGATATTTACGGTTGCATAATAATCGTAGACCGGTTGTCGCAAGAAGTCATTATAACTTTAACGTCATGAGAACCTCCTCGGATATAACGGATGAAGTAGGAAACGAATTAAAAAGAAACAAGCAATTTTTCATTTTTACTCTAAGATATATTTTATACATAGTTACTTAATTTTTAAACATAAAATATAAGCGAAATACAACTGACTATCTCAACACGAGATCTACGAAACTAACGGTTTGATTGACTTGAAATTAAGGATAGTTAATCTTATTCCTGTCGCAACTTAAATGCTCACTAAGAAAGGTTTTTGGGAAATTTGTGGGAGGGGTAACTTTATATGTAATTTACCCGTACAAAGTCGTGGTGGACAACTAAAAGTACACTATATAGAATTAGTGGGGATATTAATATATGATTTTTAAATTTATAAATTCGTTATCCATTTTATCCGGATGTTTAAATGGTAGGTACGCTACAAATAAAAACTTTACAATTTCCAATGAAATTGAAACGGGATCACCTTGAAGCGATACTGAATCCGACCAAAATGAACCAACAAAATACGTTCAAAAGCAAAAAAATATATTCTAGAACATAAAAATAAACAAGAATTGAAAATATATTCTTTCAAAAAACGCTATTAACGCTTTAACATAACAGTATTTGTATAAAAATAAATATTTTTTAGAAGCTTCATTTTTTTTAACTTTTAGGGAATTACAATTTTACCCGTACCTACGAAATAAAAAAAAACCGTATACAACAATGTCACTAAGCACAAACCCGTTTCAGCCGAATATACAGATCTATAAATGTATTTAAAGGCCGGCAACGAAACTGTAACTTCCCCGGTGTTTCAGATGTCCATGGGCGGTGGTAATCACTTTCCATCAGGTGAGCCTCCTGCTCGTTTGCCACCTATAACATAAAAAAAAAATATATTGCCGTTATCATTATAATAAATGTAGGTGGATGATAAATTTAGGTACTATATTTGTTTTTTTTTTTTTGTTTTAATTTAAATTGAAATATATGTATACCAATTTATATAAATGTACGAATGTGTGTTTCGGTCAATAATATAACATAAAATGAATGTTTAATGAAGGATTAAAACGGAATTGGCGATGGAAATTAGGTACTTAATATAATCATTACCATTCGAAGAGCCGAAGTTACCCAGTGGTTAGAATCTTGAATCTTCACCGAAGATTGCTGGTGCACATCCAAGTTAATTTCATATGCTTCATATTATTTATTAAAAGTTATATCTTACTACCTCCTAGCGAAACAAGACTGGAGTCAAATAAGTCTACTAAGCTGCATTGAAGCCGTGTTGGCCTTAGCCCAGCAGTGGGACATTTACAAGATACTTTTTTAATTGTCATTAAAGTCCTTCCGAAAAAGCTATAATCATTGAATTTCTTGTTACTCAGTAAGCTATAAGAGACTCTTTGTGCAATCCGAAGACGGCTAACGATGAGTTTTCGAGCGCTTATATTAATCACTTAGTCGGACAAGTTAACGTCCCACTGAGATATCGTTAATTTAACACTTAAAACGTTTTTATTCGAGTGGATAATTGCGAGAGGGCGGCTGTAATGGGCCACGTTCGAGCTCAGTAGAGATTGATGACGCGCTGTGTTGAAACATTAAAATAGCTGACTGAACATTTGAATAAGAGAATCTTCGTTGCGGGATTACGAGATAAAAACCATCGTTTGTATATTTCGGCCGCGACTTGTGAATACATTAGGGGGTCTGTTTATATTCTACTTTGAATAGTCGTCAGATTATTCCAATTTTATAATAATAGCACGTTTATTTCATGCTAAGCCCATTCATCAGTGTTACCATCAATAAAATAAGTTTAATCACTAATGTTACATTTTCATTATTAGTGTATCCAATGTCGCAGCTCTGGAGTCCCGCCTAACCAGAAATACTCGGAATACGGAATACAAACAATAATATTTAAGTTATTTTATACTCAATGTGTATTTTACGGCTCAACTTTGTTTAGTCTATGCTAGTGGTAGTGATATGGCGGGGGCGTCCTGAAAATTATTTTAAGCAACTTGTTGATAATTATTCAAAGACAATATTTCATATTTTATCATTTTCCAGCAACACAAAGTACGTTTGTTGCCTTAGGGACCAATAGAAGATAGAAATAATAAAAGCATCGCTTTAAACTTTGGTTTTCAAAATCAACCCCTAAAGGAAACAAAAAATTAAAATATGAAAATATTATTGTTCTTTCCGCTGTTATGAAAAAGGGTTAGACGGTAAAAACTACGGTTAGGTACTTAAGAAAATAATTAAATATTGCTATTACAATACAAGGTTTATTTTATGTTTTTATTGCCAAAAGTATATTCAGAGCAACACTGGTTGTTGTTGCGACCCCTCGCGTTTGTTTATAAAGCCAGGAAACAAAAAAAAACCTTAAGTGTTTAGAAGGGGAAGGTTAGGAGGGCGCTAATCTGATTCCGAGTGAAAGATTTAGTGCACCCCTCAAATTAATCTTAGCGATGAGGATGAGCTTTTATGCATTCGTTTCTTACATTAGGGATGAAGAGCTGACATACACTTCACTTTAAACATACATTTGCATATAGCATTGTCAGCATCTTGTTAATATTGCATATAATCGCCACATAAGGTGTAATGTATATACTATAAGAAAATCTGAGGTTTAATACAAATTTAACGCGTCGTTCGGGTTTTAATTCTGTTTTCCATTTGCGTTCCGTCCACACGTTAATTTCTGTGGTGTTAATGTACGCCGGAAAGGCGGCAAACAAGAGTTCGATGTTGAATTTATACGCCTTTTGAAGATTGGACAAACGTCACGTTGACGGCGCTTATTTTTATATTCTGCAAGCGAATTCTTAATTTGCAATTTATTAATTGGCAAATATAAAAAATTATTCGTGGATTTTTATTAGAAACTTTGTTTCAGTTAAAAAATATATGTATACGAAAATTTATAAATTAATCAAACTATATTGACAAGTAATAAAACTTTAGTAATTTGAATCGTGTTGCGAATGAATTATCTTTTCGTAAAACGTACTTTCATTAGAATATTAGAAGAAAAAGTTCGGATACTTTTTTTATTATTTCAAAAATATCTTAACAAACGATTCGCAAACAATTCGTGGCAGATAACATATCTCAGGACGCACAATAATAATAAACCGTACAAACATCGGTACACTCAAACAATACGCGCACTGAATTGAGAACTTCTTTTTAGTCGGTTAAAAAAGGTATTTGTATTCTGTCTCCAGTCGCGTCGGGGATAGTGCACAATATTTGCAATATCGGATGCACGAACATACGCCCCTCGCAATGAAAGGAAAATACCGGGAAATGCACCATAAGAGTATATTGCCAGCGCCTGGATGAATATTGAAATTCCTACTTACAGGCGTAATATGCAACGGCTCGTGTATATTGTTTGAATAATCTATAATAATGTTTGGGTCACTGCGCGACGGCAGGCGAGTGTAGCGAGTGTAGCGAGTGTAGCGAGTGTAGTACCTAAGTGTGCTGGTGCCTTTTTGAGCAGTCTTCGAAAGCTTTGGGTTTATAAATACGCACTGGTCTGATAAAGTGTTTAACTTACCTCGTAAGCAGATTCGGCTTAAAATAAGTTTTGGTAATGTCTAGTGGTTGGGATTGTTTTATGATTAAAATACATGACTATAATTTTCTGGTCATCTTCATTTATACTTCATAGATATTACGATATTAGGTTGACGTGAGAATTAAGATAAAAGTAATAACAGTTTTAATACTTATTCCTCATGTTTTATCGTAATCCCTTTTTTTTAAAGTCACAAGGTAAAAATGTTCTGATATGTCGCACATAACTTGTAAGCCCCGAGGCCGAGGCGCGCCTAGACTGGAAAATGATTAAAAACTCACGGTACTCTCGCTTTGTTGGCGATATTTCACTGCAATCGAGTGTAAGAGTAAACAAAAACCGTACATTTTAAACGTATGGGCTCGAATAGAAGGCATAATAAATATTTTATCAGAACAATTTCTTTATACAATTATAATTCACACAAACACACACACACACACACACACACACACAGACAGAGTAATGACGGGAGGGGAACAAATAACGGGCTCGTGCCAACCTACCACCAAGGCACCTGTACTCTGAAAAGGAAATAGGTCGCGCCGTGTGACTGCCGCCGTGAAGTGAGCTGGGGGGGGGACTTCTTGTGGTAATACAGACTAGAGACAGCTCCCTTTCGGAAATGTCAATAGTAATAGTAAGTATTCATTTTTTTATTTCATTTTTATTTATTCCTTTCTTCTAGAGACTTAGGGAGTACTAGTAAAAGTTTTATGAGAGGATCTTCATTGTCCAATTTTTATATTAATTTTAATAATTATGTAATTGACTTTGGTATGAGTATTAGTTTTTAATTTCATTAGTCGAATTAAATATATAAGAATAATTTCGTGCTCAATCAATTTTTTGTACAGAGTTAATTCATCAAAAATATTTTCGATATCGTTAACTGTGTACTCGGAGGCTACCACTAGGATAAGTATTAAATTATAGCGACACTAGCACGAGTGACATTTAACATTTCGCGTGAACAATTGGACGTAGACTGCCAGTCCTCACTCGAACGTACCTCGCGACCTTCTCGCCCGAACCGCCGAATCGTCATAAAAAAACAACCTCATTTTTGAGATTTCGGAAATTCGGCGTAAATAGCCGACCCTGCCTCACCACCGCTGTCCACCAATATAATATAACAAGCAAATTTAATTTCTCTCTCGTCGGTCGTCTGTACCGACAGCAGTGGCGTAGCTAGGTGGGTAAGGGCCCCGGTGCATAGAAAAAGAATCGGGCCCTCGCCCCCTCTTTAACGTATATTGGCATTCAAAACTATAGATAGGAATAAGAATAGGATACAGGATACAGTGAGTTGAACATATCGTTAGTAAATTAAATCCATACTTCATCTCTATTCAAAGCTCTTTTCATAGCTTAGGTTAGAGGGCCCTCAGAGCTCAGGGGCCCTGGTGCACTGCACCACCTGGCCCCACGATAGCTACGCCACCGACCGACAGACGAATGAGTACCGGCGCCCGCGTCGCGTCCGCCTGGAAGCCGTCGGGCCGGGTGAGAAATGAAACGACCTCGGGCGCGTCGAGCATTTATTTCGAGTCAGTTCGTGAGATGATAACTCCGAGCGAGGCCGCGCCGCCCGGAATAAGTTTCACTCGGAGTCGTCGCTAAAGACGCGCCGCCCGCGCCGCCGCGCCGCGCCGCCCGCTGCGGGCGAGATGTTTCTTTTTAATTAAAACGAAACAAATTGGTTTTAAGTTTGAGCCAATTCTACTTGCTGAACAAATATGACTACAGATACCCGGCAGAGCTCCTCGGTCGATTTTGATAAAATTTCGGTGTGGCAGTGATTTTTAAATCAAAGTTAAAAGTGGCAACGCTTTGCATGAAACCATCGTGAGAAAACCTTAATGTTTAACGAAATTCGAGCACATCTGTGTGGTGGCTCGTCCCGCCGACCCGCATCGGGGCGACGTGGTGAAACGAGCTCCAAAGCTTCTTTCCGAAGGAGAAGTGAGCTGAGATGAGCGGTTAGTGTCCGATTTAAAGGCAGCTGACGTTACCGCCGTCCGATTCGCGTGCCGGCAGGTCGGCCGGCCGGTCGGCCAGCGGCTCCTCGGTGTCCGGCAAGTCGTCGCGCTGCAGCGTCTTCTTTGCGAACGATAGAATATCCTCTTCGCTGTCGTCTTCGTCGATTTTCTGCATTTTCCGATTATTTTCATCGTCGGAACTTAAGCTGCGATTACGTTTACGATTATTTGAAATATTGCTTTTCGGGTGGCTGCTTTTTTGAGAGCTCACATCACGCATCTTCCGGAGAGTATCGAATAAGTCATCATCGTCACTAGATTCATCTTTGGCATTATTCTCTTGTGTCGCTCTAGCGTTATTCTCAGTGCTGTTGGTATCGTTCGTACTATCTACAAGGAGTTCTTTGTTGACGGCCTTCATGACTATCTCTCGCCTTTTCCGTATAGTTTCATAGTGTATCCTGCTCGGGATCCTCCAATATGATTCCTGAAATACACATTGTGACTAAAGTTTGATTACCCGAAACGGATACCTTTACCTCTAATAGGTGGACTCGCGAGGTACAGGTGTTAAATCGATTTATATTAAAGTTCCTCTTAACATATTTATACAAACATGTATGACTTAAGGCCCTGTCAGTTTAAGTCCCGTGTAAGATATCTCTTAATACTTCTCTGCTTCAGAAAGCAGGTGTCAGATTGTCGTCCCACCGGAATATGTAAGGGAATAGAGAAACCACCCGTGTTTGCGGACACACACTGAGCAATCTTCTGTGCAGTTAGATCTGAGATATAAATGCGTTATTAATATATGTCAGGGGGATCACCATCATCGCCAGCTGAAAAATCAACTCCCTGAATACAAGCACGTTACCTGTTCGTCACTGGGCGGTGCAACCCCAATGCTCTTCAATACTTTCACGAACAGCGCATTGTCCATCGCTTCGACGGATTCGCTTGAAATAGGCACGAGCGGAGTTCCCTCTGACTCGGGGTCGAAGCCTTCCGCTTCCTGATCGAGAGCTACTTCTTCTAAATTCTCTGCTAGCCATTTGAGTGCTTCTGACAAACCTGACATGCGAGATTTTAAATATTACTTATTATAAAACTTGAAACGATGATCCATTTATATTTGTGGTACGACATTGTTTGTTACCGGTATTTCCTTGTAGGAAATTATTAATCAGATATTCTACAAATGTAATAATGTCTTCTGACCAGCGTTCATTTCTTTTATACGAAAGTGTTTTGTTATACATGTGGCTCAGTGCCCCTTTGGGCTCATAGTACTGACGAACATCAATGCTGTATATTGCTGTGTTCCTGTTGTGTATTGTGTGTTTAAAAGGGAATGTGAACTAGTGTAATTACATGTCCAAGAAACTGAATATTTTTACAAGTTGACGGTCAGTAAACATTTACGGTGTTAATAGCTCGCAGAGCTTGTCTATGGATGGTGATCGCTTACTTAGGTGACCTATTTGACCTCATTCTCATTTAAAAGTGATAACATTTATTAAATAAAAAAGCTTCGTAAACAAGTGACATCATTTTAAAAATATTAATATGAAGAAAATAACAGTCATTTCTAAGGACCGGTGTAACTGGGACGAGTTCAGTAGACTCAGCCATTTATAGAGTACAGCTGGATCTTTCCTCTATAGAAATTATTATTATAGCCAAGGAAGTAAATTCTGAAAGCTCGGACACCGGGGATTATGAGATGTTTTTAAACGAAGCTAATTTGATGGACTCTAAAAAATATCAAGATAATTGAATATTTGAATGAGAAATAAATAATTATTAATCATTTATATCTCGAGAAATGTTTGTGACGTCACATGCACTAGAGAACTATCGGCGTGCCATTGACTTGAATGGAATGAAGTTACAGATTTCCTATAAAACTTACAGGATATATCTTTCGACTAATAACTTTACTTGGTGGTAGGGCTTTGTGCAAGCCCGTCTGGGTAGGTACCACCCACTCATCAGATATTCTACCGCCAAATAACAGAACACTGTATTGTTGTGTTCCGGTTAGAAGGGCGTGTGAGCCAGTGTAATCACAGGCACAAGGGACATAACATCTTAGTTCCCAAGGTTGGTGGCGCATAGGTGATGTTAGGAATGGTTAATATTTCTTACAGCGCCTTTGTCTATGGGCGGTGGTGACCACTTACCATCAGGTGGCCCATATGCTCGTCCGCCAACCAATGCCATAAAAAAAAAACCTAATTCCAAATAATAAGTATATGAACTTTATCTGAAGCCAGTTTTCAATTAACAATAGTTTTCCCATTGTTAGTTACCATTTAGCATTTCAATACTCACCACTCTCGACAGCCTGGATCAACAGTTTTGCAATTTCACTTGCACTTAATTCGAGCCTCTCGGCCTTCTTGGCTTTGCTGTTTTCTTTCTTCTTCGAAGGTTTCTTACGCTTAACGTTAATAGTACGCAATGGTGGTCGCGCTTCATTTTCGTCATCAGAACTTGAATGTTCAGATTCGGATGAACTATCTAAAAATGTGTTAAGTCTGTTTTAATTTAATTGATATGAGGCTAACATTTGTCTAATTAGATATTTTATATTAGTTTATCTGTAGCTCGTTTGGGATCAGTTTTTCCCTCGTTGTATATCTTACTGGGCGTTGATATGGGTCATGTCTAAGAATCAGTCTGTAGTCCAGTCCAAGAAGCATTTAAATAGAATTTTGGTTAATTCCTCTAAAATACTAATGCTTAATTATATAATTAAATTTAAGCTGGGGTTGAATTGATGAATATAGTAAACAACAAAATGAAAGGTATAGTATCTAACCAACATGGAGACTGAAGTCGAAGCACCAATTTCATTTTTCGATTTTTTCTAATACGGGAATTAATAACTATTCACAAACATATATTGACACACATCTTAAAGGCGATGACAACACACACAAAGGAAAAATAAACAAGTAATTGGAAAGTTATACAAGATAATAAATAGACAAATTGAAAACAAGTCCTCGTAGCGCAAGTTTATAAATGAAAATATGTTGGACATAAAAGGAAAGTACAACAATACAAAAGTCGGACAGCGGATAAAGTTCAATTGCTTAGGAACTCACCGTTCGATTTATCGCCATCGTCTCCCGAACTCTTAGTTTTCCTTTGGCGCCTCTTACGGCACTGGTTCTTGTCTTGTATAATACCCAATTCTAGCATTCTCTCCACAAAGCTACGCTTCGATCGCTTGCGGGGCATTCGGGCGGTTATTAGCCCCATTGGATCTACGGAACCGAGACAACTGTCCATTATCTATATCAAAATTTATTCTAAATGGAAGTACATCAGACATTATAATTTTTAACCAAATCAGTTTCAGCACGAGCATATGTTTTGTTCCCCAGATAACGTATTTGTAAATTTCACGTTGACCGGTCGAGTTACGACCAACGAACTCTCTTTCGCAAAAATAATTAATTAAGGATCTATGATTATTAATGTAAGTAGGTACATATTTAAATTTTGAACTAGATTGTATCGTGTTTTAAGTTAAATTTAAGCAAAATTGAATATATAAATTATAAATTAATTTGAAGTCTGCCTCATCTTTGATTACGTAGAAACATTATAAAATATATTTCTAAAAGCCTTCAAAGCTCACTATTTAATATAAAGAAAGAATAAAATTCAACGTTAAGTGGAAATGAGAGAATTAAAGGCAGAAAAATAGATGAAAATAAAATATTAAATGAAAGTATTGTCCCAGAATCGTAGGTGGTCAGGGCTATCACATCCGTCATTACACTACAAATAATATTTATCTAATAAAATAGTATATTATGGATAACATATACTAATTACACACAAATATGTCATAAAGGAATTAAATCAATTCTTCAAATATATTTAGAGAAACAAAATTAATTAGTTTAGAGATAAATATTTAACATCAAACGAGATACTAATTTAAAATAAATTCTAAAATAAAAGTTGGACAAATTTACATATAATTAAATGTGGCATCCCTGTCAGAAAAATATTTTATCTCGTAGATTCATTTAAAGTTCTTTTAGACCTTTTTCTATATGAAAACGTTCAGCTTGTCCGAGGAATTTATGTAGGATTCGTTTTTTGATGAATGGTCTAATCCAATTCCTTCTAAAGTCGATTCGTTTTAGTGCTGTTATGACGATCGAGGTCACCCCGTCGTTTACTTAAACGTTTAATGTATACAAAGATGTAAGTCTGTTTTCGTTTGATGTGCTTCTTGTAATATTAAACTAACCAGTGGTAGAACTTTGTGGACGTCAGGGGTAAGGGGCAAGGGGTAAGTGTTCAACAGTCTTTCGCAAAACAGTTATACTTTGCGTTCTGCTCTAAATAACGAAATAAATACTACGAATGATTTTAAACTTGTGTGAAGACTAAGCTATTAATACTATTGAAGTAATTTAGGTTTTTTATCAACGTATTCTATCTAATACTTCTGTTGTTTTTAGTTGATGTACTTCTAAGCATTTGTAGACATTAAAAATATCTGCTTAGCGTAAAGGTTAATTGGCAGAGAGTGATGGCCTTAAGTTCACCCTTTTTACCATTCAATAATTTACACAATAAAGTTAAATAAATATAAACAATTTTTGAAAAAGTTTAAGATAATTCGATCCGGTTGTTACGTACCTGGTGAATCTTGGTATTGTTTCCAAAGCTCGGCCAGAAGGTTATCCTCTTCTTCACTGAACTCCTTGGAGACTTTCTCCTGTCTCTCTCTGTTACTCTTTTTAGTAGGTGCCTTGAATATGAGACCTAGTTCTTTTAGCTTCTTGATGACACTTCTTCTGGTACGAGTTTGGTCGATTAAATTGTCCAAAATCCAGTCGATTACATCTGTGTTATGAATATTATATTTGGAGATCACTAAGAATATAATTGGAAAACACATAATTAAATGAAGGTATTTTAGGGTTCCGTAAAACGGAATACAGTGTAATATGTTAAACGGAAAAGTGATCCCATACTCTGTCCCACCTGTAACAACCTGTTTTCTCAGTATGTACTAGATTCGGTTTACAGAGTGAGGTGACCTAATCTCGAGCCCTTTACATTTTACTTTAGTAATTGAGTGAAACAGATAATTGAAAAAACACACGTGTAAAGAAAAATACCACATGACGTACCTAATTAATGCTATATTTTATGAAGTTTTATAGTTAAAAGTATTAAAAAATACGACAATTGACATTTATTTTAATAAACGTTTGAAGCGTCAATAACGCAATAGTTTATGGGCCGCCTAGCGATGTAAAAAGTCACATGATCGATCCTGACCCCTTGGGCTATTGTCGTCCCCACTCCTAACACAAGTGATAAGCTTAAAGAGGAGGGGTAAATAGGAATATTAGTAATTCCTTAATTAACACGGGGATTAGCTAGCATTCTATTTAAAAAAAAAAACTTACTTAAATTTTGTTAGAAACACATAATATATCATTATGTGTATACATTTACAATTTAACACTTTAATAATTTAACGAAAGTCTAATAAAAGGAGCTTAAAGCCTACTTTAAGCTCCTACGGGAAACGGAATAGTTAGCGACCCTCTTCACGCGAGTCCGGCTCGCACTTGTTTAGACTGAACATGAGTGAAAATTGTTCACGTGGAAACATTTTCATATATTTCTATATAATATTTCTCTAACTTAGAAATAATATTTAACTTGGTGGTAGGGCTTTGTACGAGCTCGTCTGGCTAGATGCCACTCACTCATCAGATATTCTACTGCCAAACAATAAAAAAATGGTAAGTGGTCACCACCGCCCATAGACAAAGCCGCTGTAAGAAATATTAACCATTCCTAACATCACCTATGCGCCACCAACCTTGGGAACTAAGATGTTATGTCCCTTGTGCCTGTGATTAAACTGGCTCACTCACCCTTCTAACCGGAACACACTAATACAGTGTACTGTTATTTGGCGGTAGAATATCTGATGAGTGGGTGGTACCTACCCAGACGGGCTTGCACAAAGCCCTACCACCAAGTATGAATTATGAATCATTTATTGTAATATTTTAAATAACTTTTAAGTGAATGCACAGTGAGCCAGTTTAATTAGAAAAAGAAATAAAAATGCAGTCAACTTAATCAAAATAATACTTGGATCTCATTTAAACGAAATGTCTTAGGGCAAATAAAAGTTGATTAGTAATCTTATATTCAAATAATAATATCATAATTCTTATCTATCAGACGTCCGAGTCATTTGCTTATATTGAAGCTTGTATTTTCGTACGGACATTATTTTAAAATAAACGAGAGAGTCCCTTATTTTTAATAGTCTCATAGACATACGTTCAATAGTTTTCACGTTATTGACGAACTAAGTAAAAGAAAGGTTCTAGAAGCAACAAAATTGGGATATATTTGTTCTACAATTGATTATATGCCAGTTTAAGCAGGCAATTATAGGGCGAACATAACCGCACACCAGAATATCAATGTTATATATAAATTACACGCCTAAATAAATCGAAGTCAGCATATATTGAATACACACAGCAAACTATTAAGAGGAATGACCGATCAGAATAATTTGAACACCTAATAACATATGTATACCTGTACCATATTTAACTAAATGATTTTGACAAATATTTATTAGCTGTTGATATAAAGATATTTATATACTTTAACCATATAACAAAATAGCGACTGATTTTGATAATTTTGTCAGTTGTTAGTATGTTATCCACTGGGGGAGGTATTTTATCTCTAATTTTAAATGAGACTTAACGGAAAATATAAAAAAATCCAATTCGGTTCATACATGATGAATTTCGGATGTAACAAACGGAAAAAAATATATAACCGAATTGAGAACTATTCCTATTGCATGCATTTACAAAACATATCATTTTAATAAGATTTGAGTCTGCGATGAAAATATAAACTATAAAAATCTAGACTAAAAGATAAACTTTTTCTATAGTGATACGAAGATTATTTATAAAGTTAACAAATTGCTTACTGTAATTTAAACTTTATATCACTGATATAAGAGCCAATTCGTCTCAACAAAGACGCCATCATTCCGCGAAGAAGAAACTAAGTGCTACAATATTTTATAATTTTAATTAAAGATATTTACTAAGAGTTATTTCTGTATTTCTTTAGATTTTTCACAACAGCACTTCGAAAGATAAGGGGAACGTCGCCTTATAAACTTTAAGCGAAAACATCTCGAGACAGAAGCATTCAAATGAGTTACTTTTCAACGTTTTGTTCTATTTAAAAAAGTCTTACTTAAAGATACTGAAGGACGGCGAACTAGGTAAGTTTTTATTACGTTCTATAGAAACCCTACTATACGGCTGGATTGAGAGGAATATAGCTGTGTTTTTAGATGCTCCCAGTACTCGGACTTACGTATTCGACGCAGTGTAACCACTTCCATTTAGTTTTTATTTTGGTTCCCAGCCGATTGAGGAGTTAGGTGTTCGATTGGCATTGTGGTACTGCAAAATATCTTAGTCGACTGCGACTTAGTTCATTGGACAACCACGGGTGGAAATGGGGACGCCTTATTCTACCCCGACGGAACCACGGCAAATTATGAATAATAAGGACAATGAACGGCTAGTAGATGTTCTACTGCTGGGAAAGGGCTACTTTCCGTTTTGAAGAAAAGTTTGGAGCTTATTACACGCCGTTCCATTGTAGGTCGGTGACACAATTTCACATAACTTAATCTGCCCTGTGCAGGTTCCCTCGCAATGTTTTCCTTCACCGCACGAGACGAATTATATCCTATATAGGTCTGAAACTACTTCAATTAAGATCCATGTTTTAAATCCACATTTTGTGCAATACATTATATAGATACGTAAATACAGTAATCACAATTAATGAATCCGCACACTCACCCTGATCACTTTCCGGTCTCGTCACATTCTCCATGTACAGACTCCGAAGTTCCTCTTCCTGCTCCTCCGTCCAGACCGCCCGGCCCGGCTTATCTCTGTCGACGGACAATTAATCATGGTTCAACCTTTCGCCCGAGTTAAAACTTTGACGTTTCCACAGAGTTAGTACCTGCTTAGAGGATACGTTCCATTTATATTCATGGAAGTTGCGAATTCTCATTACACGAGCATCGTTTGTAAATATTTTAATTATTTTTCAGTTTACTGTTCGTATGACTCGTTGCTTAGTGGATATACTATAAGTCTGTAGATGTCAGGGTTCCGGGAACGAATTACGTGTTGCACTAATGAAAGAAAATAATGTTTGAAGAAACTCGTAAAATAAAGCCGTTGGTTCTGTGCTTAACCTCTAGGGGCCATGTCGGGTTGTCATCCCATCGTATTATAATCATCGTTTCGCAGAACTAGACGCTAAGAATTTCTCAACGGTAAACCTTAATGTTTTGCCCGACTCGGGATTTGAAGCCAGAACCGCAGGATCAACGACTTGATAAGCTAGCCCCTAGAACCACGAGGCCGATATATATCACGGTACTGTAGCAGGTGAATTACGTTCACAATCGAGGTTGACACTAATTGAGAATTTAGCCAGTAAAACTTCACAAATGAGGTTTTTATTTTCTTTGTCCTGTCCTGATTAAATTCGTTCCTGGTCCCGGGAGGCCGCGGGGAGTATTTGAATTCCACTGTTCGGTTTATGTTTAGTATTTAACTGTCAATCATTGGAAAATAATTCTGCCTCAAAACAATTGTTCGTTAACAAATAACTTCCTTTATATCAGTAATTGAGTTTGTTTTTCGAATTAGAAAATTGCTCATTTTATTTATTAGACATTTAAATCGGGTTTATTTTTGTTCTTACTTTGTTTAATATTGTGATGAAAAATTATAAAGTATCATTAGCGTCTTAAATAAATCTTTTTTTTATTGTTACTTTTTGTATCTCCACAGACACGTACTTGCCTTTTTCCGTGCCTGCATATTTTCATAACATCAGAAGCATTAGAATTTAAATTTTAAGGGGTTTTATTTGTCTTCTTCGGATTTTCGGATTTTGGATTCCTTATAAGTAACAGAAAGTAAATACGACATGACTTACAGTTAAGAATATTTGGAACCTCCACACTCCACACACAAAGTGTCGAATGATGGATTCATAATATGTAGAAGAATATCACCCGTCATTATCATCACCATTGATACGTTTTAAATTACAATCAATTCCCTAATTAAACATAATAAAATAAAATATCCATAAATCTTCTGTTAATATCTAAGTGTTCTTTCTGTCTCCAGATTTTTGCGTATGATTATTTTTATCATTATATTTTTAATGGCTCTGCTAAATTCTTATTAATGAAATTAATTATAGAAGCAACTAATTATATAGAATAATTCTTTGATTTTGATGGTAGGCTGGGTCCTATACTAAGATCACTAGAACCAAACTCTTCTTCTATGTATTCTACATGTTAAGGTCGAGAAACAGTTTTTCGATTCTCAATTTTGGTATTCAACTTACCTCTGGTCGTGGTAGAGATCGTAGCCGTGTTCGATTTCGACGGAGTCTTTAGAGTTCTTCCAAAATAACAGCTCGATAAAAACTTTATTGCTCTTCGATGCTATTTCGGTGAATTTTCTTAAAATAAATATGGCGAACTTCTCCAATTCCTGTTAAAGTTTTTTATTACAATTATTATGAGTAAAACTAAATATGACGTCACAAACAACCTCAAAAATACAGTAAGATCCTCCACAACACTAAAACAGCAATGATATAAAATATGAAGTAGCGTTTGAATCAAAACTATCAAGAGAAGAAGTTGTTTAAATAGAAGCTATTACTTTTAAACAACTTCAAAAAAGGAGGTGATCTATAAGATTGTATATTTTTAAGTGTATTACCTCAGGACGCCGTAATGTATGAAACAATTTGGATAATTAATTTCTTCGTTTGGAAGGGTGAGTATACTTTCCGTTCGGGTCTCACTTAAAATTGAAGATAATTATACTACTAGTAACGAATATAGTTAAATAAAAGCTTGTAAAAGAGAAATTAGCGTGTGGTCATATATATAAATCGAGTGTGTTTATGTTTTTGATTTATAAACAGATCACAAAATTTAAGAAAATATCTCAAAAACCTTGATTATTGTAGTAGAGGCTAATATTACATTGTAAAGAAAGTAAAAATGAATTTATTCTCCCACCGAAAAATTAAGCCTAAAAAACTGACGTAAGCTTTATCTAGAATTAGTTTAACAGAATTCCTGCAAGCGAAACAAGCGGCAGTAATAAGTGCAGCGTAAAAGTGCGTGTGTACGCAGTTCGCGCATTAAGTGTCTCCGCGCCGATGCAATAGTTCCAACGGAGACATCCCTGCGGCGGCACCGCGGCCGCGAGCAGTGCCTACCCACCTTAACAACCTTTCATCTGCAACTCGGATATTATTCCCCGAGCGTTTTATATCGAATAAATTTTCAAATACACGCCGCTGCGACCGCAGAGGACCTTATCTTGTGCAGAATAAGATTGCGAATCAATTTTGCCCGGCTCGAGCCGCTAATTCGTTTTCCACCGCAGACTCGGTTCAGATTTGTTCTATTTCCGTCAACATTTGGTAATTGGCTAGACTGTTGCCTGCAATTTCCTCCCCTCTGCATATTTTCTCTGCTTATTTAGATAAAGCGGTTAGGGGCGGGCTTTACGTAATAAATGTTGCAGTAAACGTAACCACATAAGTGAGCTGTAGGATATTGTATAAAACGAAGTGAACGATCTGGATTGAGTATGTTTTGGTAGTGAGGACTAATTAATTTACTTTTTATACCTTATATTTTCGAGGGACTTTTCAATTTTGGACAAACAATTAAGTTTATTAAAAATAAGTAATTAAAAAATATTAACGAAGTAAGCTTACGTAACATTTTTTTCATGGGAACTATTAAATTAGATGGTGGGATTAGTCTCGTATAGACCCCACGTTTTTTTTAATAAGACTAAATGTTTATTTGACCTTTGCATACATATATGAACTAGCAGCACTCGGAGCCCTTTGGTCTTACAAGCAGATAGGTCTATTTTCTAAAAACAATTTAAGTATTTTTTTTCGATTAATCGATTCAACTTAAGAAAAAATATAGCTATGTTTTGTTAAAAATGAACCCTAACTCGAAACGTACCTTGCGATGCGGGACGGGCTTGTCGAGTATCCTCTGGAACACGAGGAACAGCGAGGCCTGGAACAGCATGGCGGGCCGCGCGCAGTCCCACGCGACGCGGTGCAGCAGCTTGAGCGCGCAGTGCGCCGCGCGCGCGCCGCCCGCCTCGCGCGCCAGCACGCCCGCGCACGCGCTCACCACGCGCGGGTGGCAGAACCTGCGCCGCGCTACCGTTACGGGGTGCGTTGCGAGAGGAGACGGACGCTGCGCTCGCTTTTTATGTTATAGGGAGCAGACGGGCAGGAGGCTCACCTGATGGAAAGTGATTACCACCGCCCGTGGACATCTGCAACACCGGGGGGCTTTCAGGTGCGTTGCTGGCCTTTCAGGAAGGAGTACGCTCTTTTCTTGAAGATTCCCAAGTTGTATCGGTTCGGAAAGACTGCCGGCGAGAGCTGGTTCTACAGAGTGGTTGTGCGAGGCAGAAAATGTCTTAAGAATCTCGCTGTTGCGGATTTTCGGACATCTAGGTGGTGCGGGTGATATTTGGAATTTTGACGAGATGTCCGAAAGGTGAAAATCAGCAGCCGAACAATTCCTCGGAACATTCCCCTTAAAAATTCTTTAGAAGAGGCAGAGCGATCTAACATCTCCATCGAGCCAAAGGATCGAACACATCGGAAAAGGCTTGATCGTCGATAATTTGAACCGCTCTGCGTTGGATACGATCAAATAGAAGGAGCTGGTACCGGGGGTCACCCGCTCAGAGGTGAGAGCAGTACTCCATGTGAGGCCGAATTTGCGCCTAGTATAGGCATAGGCGATGGGCTGACGTGAAATACTGTCTGGCCTTGCTGAGCATACCAAGCTTTTTTTGATGCCAGTTTGGCTTTGCCTTCCGATTGATCGCGGAACTGAACGAGGCTCAAAACATCAACGCTAAGTATTCCGATACTAGCTGTGGCGGCTATTCGAATGTTTTCAAAACAAGGAGAAACTTCCGTCTTTTTGGGGTTAAAGTGGACTAGTTTAGCCTGCCCCAGTTCGAGACTTTGTATAATAAAGACTCGATTTCAGACACAAGTTTGTTAGGAACCGCAAGAGCTGGCAGTTTATAATGGACTCGATTACCTGGGAGAACATAGAGGTGATGGCTATAGGCCTATAGTTGGACGGGTCTGAGCGGTTGCTCTTTTTAGGGATCGGATGCACCAAAGCAGTCTTCCAGGAGTTTGGGACGACGCCGATTGCATAGGATTACCGGAAAAGACGCGTTAAGATCGGCGCCAACTTGGGAGCACAAGTCCGTAGCACGATTGGAGGGATGCCATCGGATCTACTCGACTTATGAATATATAAGGAAGGAGTGCTTTACAGTGCAGTTCGCACTTTGCCGGAATTTAACCTCCGGCATCGTGGTATCACACGCGGTATTGTTGGTGGTGACTTTCCTCGGTCACCCAGAGTCGAGTTCGCCGCGAAGAGAGAGCCTTAAAGATCAGCTTTCTCCTTCGCTGTATGGGCCAATGACTCACCGTCCTTGTGCAGAAATAGTAAGGAAGGCTGACAGAAATTCCCTAAGGCAGCCTTGGCGAGAGACCAGAACGCACGTGTTTCTGAAGGGAGGCGCACCAGTCTCTCGCCAATTCTGCCAATGTACTCTGTCTTCGCCTTAGCAATCACGTTTTTAAGGACCTAGAGGCAGAGTTATATTCCTTTCTGAATGCGCTGGTATTTACATCACGAGACGCTGATGCGCCAGCCCAGTCTTGGTAGCGTTCCCATCCTCTCTCCTCGGCGTGAAGCCATTTTGCAGAAACGACCAAACCAGGACTGGGACTTGCCACCGATGGGTACCGTAGAATACGGAATGAATAGTTCCATACCCTGCAGTTCCACATCGGCGCCAGAGTCAGCAACAACGCGCGGATCATCCGGCGAGAATCAAACCTGCCTTCATGGGTAGGATGCAAAGAAGGACCGCATCTCATCCCAATCTGCTGACTTGTAGTGCCACACTCGGCGGCAGCCCACGAAACGATGTCGTGAGTACCGTGAACTAGCACTGTACTCCGGACGAGACAGTGGTCTGACGAGCCCAGAGGGGGATCGACTACAACCTGGTAGCCATCCGGATGGGAAGTCAGCAAAAGGTCCAACAGGGAAGGTGTATGATCCTCCACGTCCGGTATTCGCGTTGGCGGGGTGACCAGTTGTGTCTAATCATATGCTAAGGCGAAGTCGAGAACAGATCTACCCAGCTCGTGGTACAAAGGAATGTTCTTATTTGTACCCTGGGTAGGAGAGAAAAGTGGTATGGGCAGGGGAGGATATCTGGGTCTCGGTAAGAAAGAGTAAGACCGGCTTCGTCGTCTTTAGGTGAAAGTGAAAGTTCAAGTTGGAGTTGAGTCTCCTTATGTTGCAGACGTCTACAGCGAGGGTGGTAGGGGTTGCCTTATGATGCCTCCCCGAACCCCGAAATTGCTCCCAGAATTCGAAGGACAGCCTGGGCATCCCTGCTCAGGTGGTTTTTGTCCTGAGCATGGATGCCCTGAGATGGATTCTCCACCGCAATCGCTGATGATACCCTCCTGGGTTAATATAACCGAATTCTGCACAGACATAATATTTTGGGGGAGGGCGATCGGCCCTCCGGGGCTCTCACATAACGGACGAAACGCAGTGGCATAGCTACCACTTTACGCCAATTTTAAGTGAGAGAGTGGTACTTCCCCAGGCGTGCCGGACTATTGGGCTGCAACCTGAAGGTATGCAGCGTGGCACTACCACTTACAAGACGGTCGGTCGACGGACCCGCCGCGCGCGCACGCCCGCACGCGCTCACCACGCGCGGGTGGCAGAACCTGCGCGTGGTGAGTGCGCTACCGTTACGGGGTGCGTCGCGAGTGGAGACGGACACTGCGCTCGCTTCCTATTGTACCGTACTACTATTCGGTTGACGGACACAAGATCATCCTATGAATACTTTGTCATTATTACATAATGTAACGTGTATTTCCAGGTAAGCTGTTTAAGGATTAAAAAACAATTTATTGGAAGGAGAGACTCTTCCACCACATAGTGTTATTTGTTATTTTAAACTTTGTATAAATGTAAATGAGATTACCTTAGAACGAAATCTTGGAAATCGAAATCTGTTTCCACGACGGACGTTGTTCGATCTTCTTCTTCTCCTTCTTCGTCTATTCATAACAAAAACGAAAACGTGAAGAATCGTTCGTAATTAAATGTTTATTAAAATTATTTATGTTGGGATTTAGAGTCACATGATACAGAACATGCATTTCCCAAATAATTATTTTCATAACATTAAATGTTTGATCTTTTTTTAAATAATGTGAGAAATTTCGTGCGAAAACCCGCACCTTGCGAATGAAATTCGGTAGTAGATCCACCAACTGCACTGATAGAATAATCTAGAATAATCTAGAACCGTTACTCTTTGCCCAATAGTTGGACATTCTATTTCCGAGACTACACACAAGGGATCTTTTCTCCCGTGCGTGAGCTACTTCTCTCCATCGTGCATTTATTCAAACATCTGGTGATATCTCCAAAAGTTCTGGTCCAAATCCCACCGTGTAAACGGTTATTTGTTTATAGAAAATTATTAAAACTAATAATTATGCAAAGCACAAGCTAAATTAAATTAAAGTCATGTTTTTTTTTCATTATATTCAATTTATCTATAAAAATGTATCCACGCTATCACAGATTCTCCTATAGACATTTTGGAGAACTACAAGTCTAATATAATATATATTATTATTGACAAAATTACCCATCCAATATATAAATATACTAGATAGCCAGTATTACTCCTAAAACCATGAAATTTAATTTTTAATCTCCATATTAATCCGATCATTGATTTCTGCACCAATACCAATGATGCTAAGGATTTACAGGCAACATATGTGTCATCATTTTTAGTTGAACAAATATTTGGGTATTCTTGACAGTAATGAAGAAATTGACGGCTAAGTGTCTTGTCATAAAATCTTATTAATGTCATAACAAATTCTGTTGTAAAATATTACTTACAAATATATCAAATCCGCTAAGACATTTGACGATTTCCTTTTATAATAAGATTCCGCAAATATTTAAACGCAGCCTATTTATCAATATAGCTCTCATGAAACTTTACAAGATGAAACTTATTACAAAATACAATACAAGAATAATATATATTTTTTTTATGGCATCGGTTGACGGACTAGCATATGGGCCACCTGATGGTAAGTGCACCGTCCACCGCCCATAGACATGGCGCTGTAAGAAATATTAACCATTCCTTACATCGCCAATGCACCACCAATTCTGGGAACTAAGATGTTTCGCCCTTATGCCTGTAGTTAGCTGATATTCTACAATTTCCATAAAAGATTTAATCAATACTAATATTATTAATGCAAAAGTAACTCTGGCTGTCTGTTGTTCTTTCATGGCCAAACCACAAAAGCAATTTTTTATTAAAGTTGGTATGAAACTAGCTTTAGTCTATGGAAGGTCATAGGCTACTTTTTATGCCTACCAGCTGATGACCAACACTTAAAACGAAGCGAGCGAAGCCGAAAGGGACGACTAGTACATGATAAAAAGTGTGGAGATAATTTTCGTTGAATTTTACCCACGATGACTATATACATAACTATATACATTATTTACATAACTATATACATGTACATTATTTAACGTTAATTAATTCAAAATAGTTACTTATGAGTTTATCATTAGTAATGCTTCTTATGATATATGAAGGTGGTCAAAAAGGATTTTATTTTCATTTAACCTTGTGTAAATTATTGACTACAAAAATATTGTTATTGGAGATGCCAGGGATCGAACCCGGGGCCTTTCACATGCAAAGCGAAAGCTCTACCACTGAGCTTCTACATCCCCGTTCAATGAATGAATGAAAATTTAATATCAACATCATAATAATAATTACATATCGTATACATAATAATATATAATGTAATCACTGAAAGGCATGGGGGACCGGCTGCTCGGGTTTTACTTAGCTTTTTTAAGCCGAAACACAAGAATACTAAATATGACGACATGTTACATTTTCGACGGTGGGTTTCTGTTCGAAAGAATGAGTACCAAATTAGCTTCTTGCCGATTCTAACCGAACCAGTTAGCTTTACATTCAATGTAAATTCTTAACGCGTATAAGATTTTTGTTATGGTCAAAGCTTTGGTGGTCAAATAGAGAGTCGTAATTAGCGTGTACATTTGTAAACGTCAAATCCGTATTTATATTTAAGTAATTTTATATAAGTAGTGAAATTTAATCTAGTGCGAGTCTCGTCTAACGAGCGCAGCGGGACTGCGATGCTTTAATGCGGAATTATCCGGATAGTATGAATTTCTAGGATTCCCGGCTTAATTTCTTTTTATTCTAATTATAAACTCATAATTTAATCGTTTTTTGAATTTCTGTATTGCCATTCGTACGAGTCTTTTCTTTTTAAGCACCAGTTCAAAGCTCGATGAAAAATTTATTTTATGGTCGATTTTCTGTGCAACGCATGTTTAATATTAAACGTAAATTGTTTTACTTTGAACGCTTTATTTTTTCAATATGTTGGAATTAATTGATCTTTAAGTTTCTATAGAGTGATGATCTACTAATAGAAGCAGTGGAGATTGGACAAAACTGGCACGAAATAGAGAAAAATGTAGCTAATGGATCTTGTAGATACTCTGAGGAGAAAAATCGGTGGTAGAGCTTTGTATGAGCCCGTTTGGGCAGATACCATCAACAAAATTGGTATTGGCACGAATAGTGAATCTCGTACGGCGCCAACGTCATAGACGCTGGTGTCTGGATCGGTTATTTCATTAAGACTTCGGACTAAATCTGGGATTTTTTTTTCTAAATCGGTGGTATATTTTTGACTAGACTTTGACTTTGCAAAATTAGCTATATGTACTCACCATCGTCATCGTACTCCGAATTTTCTTGCACCTCTTCCTCATTAATGGATGCATCTGAAATATTCACTATATGAAATAGTTACACGTAAATATTCAACTTAAAATAAAATATTGAATTGTTGGAACTATGTATGATTATTATTACATAATTTTAAAATTTTCGTTCGTTACAGTTTGGAAAGAGCCTTATGTATATGCAAAAGGAACTACGGTATATTCCAAGTTCGTTTCATATTCAACATCTTTTCATTTTATTGATTATTAATCAGACATATTTAATATTTCACTTAAGTTCTGAGCTGAACAATGCAACGAGTCTGATCACTATTGACTTATTAATAATGCCCCCAGTGTGCCGTGCCGCTTATAATTTTCTTATCCTCCAATTAGGTAAAATACGTTTCTTTGCATATATGTATCAAAATACATATACTTATATTTATTGATTCAATAATGAGGAATTCTCACAGAAATACCTATACATGTCCAAAATTATGGGTTGAGTGTATGGTGTATAAATGTACCCCCAATTACTGGACACCCAACAGGTTTAAGTCTGATATGGCGTTTTTATATATATTTTTAGTTTAATATTGAATTATCTAATAATAATATTTCGAACAGTAATGTAAGGTTGAAGGTATTTACGTGCAATAAAGAATAAATTATCGCGAAACATCAAAATAATAATACCAAGCACCGGGTACGATCTGATCGACATTGAGTCAGTGCCGCGGAGGTGCAGCCGAAACGACGTGAGCACGCTCGGAATTTCTAGCGCCGTTTAATGCTAGTGGGGAGAGCTCAAAATTATTATTAATAGGAAAATTCGGATTGCAATTCAACGCGAACAAGCTGCAATATATTTATACATACCAAACACGCCACCATCGCAATATTATGAATGCCTATGGGGTGGTGACTACTTACCATCAGTTTACCAAAATTATAAACTAAAAATAAGAAAAAAGTCAATTTCGTAGTAAATTTATTATAGTTACGTCAAAACAAGGTACAGTATAAAATTTAAAATATACTAACCTACTTCGACTCCTAAGTCGGTATTATAAATGGTCTCCAGCATGTCGAGCTCTTCGTCCGCCGTTACACCGGCAACGCCGAATATTCCTTCCTCGGGCCACACTTCCCTGAATAATTAGGTACTAGATTACGATAATAATAACCTTGAACCCAATTTACATTTATTTAAATCTAATATAGTAACAGTACCAGCCTTTGAATGTATCGCTGAAATTTCACGTTTTAGCCTACATTATACACATATCAGAATTGTATACAACGCATATCGGTTTCCTCGCGATGTTATCGTCGCGCTAGGAACGTGATAAAGTTTGAACATTTCCAGCCCATAAGTTGTAGTTTAGATGCCCATTGTAGATGACGATGACTTATTTTATGATGACACAGAGTTTTCTGGCACAATTCTCAAAACGAACGTAAATAAAATACACAGTGATTATAATTTATAATAACATACTTTATATGATATATTCATTTACCTGGCGGCTCGTAGCGTACCGACAGCACCTTCATACTTGTGTTCGCGCATCAATTTTTGGATCTTCTTCATGCAATCCTCCCTAAGAAAAAAAATTTTGAAAGTGTATCTTTTTTGTATTAGATTTTATTTAGCTTCAATGGTTAGTGTTTTGGGTTTTTGATTTTGAATTGAATTATGGATACGTTATTGATACTGGTGATAGCACAAATTATTAATATACTATTTAATTCGAACATTGAAATAGAATTTTAAAACCTCGAATTGAAAAGGGATGTTTGTTAATAATTGGATTATTTATTTGTTTCACATCACATAAATGTGTATTTGTTGTATAAAAGATTTCTAATACTAAAAGCATTTTTGCCAATCTTACGTAAAATAACATTAGCTTAAAAACCTATTTTTTTCGCAAGTGCACAAAATAATAACTTAAAATAGAATGCTACTCACAATACATAATACGTTCAATTCAAAATAAAATTAACTCAAGTAAGAGCCTGAGAACTTTGAAATCTTCATTTTACAAAACGATACTAAACGTTAAGCTGCCACTATTCGGAAAGTAGATTTTACTGAAAAAAAAAAACAGAAGAACCGACAAGAATAGGAAACATCGGTCAAGTTTTATAAATTTACAAAGCTTTTACGCTTCAATCCCATAGTCGAAATTCAACGTCTAGACTAGACAGGCAAAGAGCTAAGAGCCGCTTTTAAGCGTAATAAATTTAAGCACGTTTTATACAAAATCTCTTAAGCATCCAGGCTATTTACTTTGATGCCAGAACTTTGATGAATTCAAAAAGCCTCAATGATAAGACGGAAAGAGTTAAACGGTTCAAATATATGAAATTAATATTACAGATTCGTTTAAAATGCATTTCAAGCGGCTGTTAAAAATGTATGTTCGATGTATATTAATTCACATCCCGTTTTTTAATCGCTAACATATTTTTTTATTATTGTCCTCACGTCATGGTTGCGCGTGTACTCTTCATATTGCGAGCGACATTTCTAGACGTCCTGTGCATAGTTGAGCTATATATGGGTTTCGGTCTATTTGGTGATTGCCTAGATAATACGGCTGCGGATTACGAGATCCGTGGTTCAAATAGTAGGTGGGGCCAATGTTATGTTATTGTTATCAATGTTATTAGGTTTACTGTTTTATAGAGTTGGCACGTTAGCAATGTTATGAGACCCATTCATCGTATAGCCTGTAAAGTCGTGTCTCCTGCACCCGAGTTCCGGTTGGGTCGTGATTATGTTTGTGTTTGGGCGCCCCGTGTTGAAGATGTCCATGCGCAGTAGTCGCTTTCCATGAGACAGCGGTAGGTGGTAGGCAATATAATACTTCTAATGGTTACCATAGTCGATATTATTTTATTTATTATTAAATCTATATAACTTTAAAAACTAAAATTAAACGAAAAATTAAGTTGCTAACATAGCATCGCTAAAAGTAAAATTTATTGAACAAAACTCTTTCAACTAACTGAGGTTGGCAGGCTCGGAGCCAAGAGATATTAATATCTCAAACAGCGTCTTAGCCACTAAAGGATAAATCAAGAGATGAATATATTCTTTATAAATGTAAGAATTAATATTTCTCAGTATTTCTTATTTTTCGTTTATATGAATTTTTCCAACAGCGTCTTATGTTTGTCGTTATTAACCTGCGGCGGTTTTTGACTTATTAAAAGAGACGATGAAAGTCTCACTATTGGGCAAATCTATTCGTATATGCTATGGAACGTCGTCATGAAAATCGTGTTACATGAATTTGACACAAGCAAACTGTATATTGTGCAGGAAATTCTACCACATGTGTGTTCTGACGACGTTTCCCATTGCCGAGCATCAGATGATATTTAAAAGACAAATAAGGATATGGAACCTCAGCAATGATTGTTCGGGTTTCAAGACGTAATCTTCGATTAAGAGTTATGTGTTCTGACCACTCAGCTCTTAAATAATAAGAAATATCGTTTTAATACTAGAAATTGTTTCATTTTAAACTTGCTTTTCTGTGTTAGATACCCTGTGTGACGAATGTAATAAAGTTTAGATTGAATAAAAACACGGTTTGCAAACCGTACAGGGGAACTGTTTACATTTGTGCAATATGTTTATAATTTAGAATTTTTCCGGCCCGCGACTTTTAACTGAATACAATTTAAACTTCACAAAAATATTTAAATGGTGTAGGAATTTACTCCACGTCAAAATAAATTCAATCACCTAATGGTACATCCATTGCATTTTCTTAATGAAATTGAATGTAGATTCGTCTTTCGTATTTTAAACTTCGGAGGGAATTCAACATAATTTTTATTTGCATAAGCGATACGTTGAACGGTAAAACTTTTCTCGATTTATTAGATTTTTAGTCAAATGGAGATTTTAATGGACGTGAAATAATATTACGACTCACATTGTCCGTGCAGTCACGAACGACAACAATCGACTGAAAAATGCATATCTAAAATGATCTAGATAGAAATAAACGAAATACATTTTTATAGAGGGTGGTGGGGCTTTGTCAATGTATGTTGTCAAGCTTACGTGTCTGCCACTGGATCTCACACATACATCTATAATTCTAAACGTCAGTACTGTATATTGCAGATCTATAGAGTGTTGTATCTTACATCCTACGTATGCTTTATTATAAAATAAGTATGATATACTTATCAGGGCCAGTATCTATGAGCTATGATAACTTACCTGAAATGGGACATTTCAAAAGAAATCTCCCTTAGCTGTCGAGGAGATAATATAATGCACAAATGTGTTCGCAAAGATAAGTTTAATGTTCTCATAATCCAATAGGACGGCAAATGCGATACCACTAGAGAGTTCTGTCGTAGGATCAACGGCTTTATAAGGTTTACGATGCAAGGGAGTGTAAACACTATTAACTCCCGAGCTCCAGGTTGCGCGTGACATTACTTGATAAAGATACTCAATAACTTTTATTTCCCGATTTTATTTGTATAAAGTGGGAAGGCAGGCGGACAAATGCGATGCGATGCGATGCGATGCGATGGGAAGTCGTTACCACCGCCCATAGGAATTGGCGCTGTAAGAAATATACACCACTCCTTACATCACCAATGCTACAACTTTGGGATCTAAGATGTAATGTCCCTTCGGCCTGTAGTTACACTGATGAATCGTAACACAATAATGGAATAGGTGGAATAATTAAATGGGTGGTACTTATTCATTCGAACTTGCGCCAAGTCTACAACCAAGAAGATCCGGTATTTGAAAGGACATCGGGATCGGTTAAAAATAGCAAGGGATAAACGAGTTAAGTCGATACTTGGCTATTTTATATTTATGTATATTTGCAGACAGGCCAGCGGCACTGAGGTTGCTGTTAATTGCTGAAGTGCCTTCGACCGTGGGACAGGGGTCGTTATTTGTGCATGTTATTATACTGGTTCACTTATTCTTGTATCCGAAACGGAATAATGTCAGCTCTGTTGCTTCCCTATACAATAATATGATGAGTACGTACTTATGTTATGTTAGGTCAGTGTTAAGTCAGTGTGCCTTTAAATAATATATTATTGATAACATCTATTGTTATCCAAGTAGTGTTTACTGTCAGATGCTTAGATAGCGTTAAGTCCGCTTTTTGAACTATGTAATTGTTTAGGGACAATAAACTTTATATAAATTATGGAGTGACTATTGTAGAATTTGAACAAATAATTCACTATGAAGATCATTTTTTGCAGTTGCATTAAAAGCAAGAAACTTGAAAAAACTTCATTAAACATAGCCTATAAAGTTAAGTGTCCGTTTTTAGAAAAATACTAGCGAATTGTTTATTACATATTAGAATATAATATTTTATACAGGTGTGTGTTCAAATCAATGCCCAAAACATAGTTCGTTTAAATGGTTAACATAAAAATAATTAAATTAATTTCATGTGCTTGACATGAAATTAAAAATATCAAATTGAATATTTAACTAGTTTTATTGGACAGTATAATGCAGAATTGTTCCCACCCACAGAAATTCAAATAAGTTTTCTAAATATTTAAAAGTGAAAGCCATGATTCCAGTTAAATTTTAGTGTGATTTTTGCAGTCATCCTGTTACCTAATATATATTATATTATTTAAGAGACATTTCATAACATTTTTTTTATTACAGAACAATAGTTTTCTCTTTTAAGTTTTATTAACTTCAATTTGTGTTTCTGTGTTCATACAAATACAATAAGAGTAAAAGCTTACTTTTGTTGATCTATGGGTGTGTCGGAAGCTGCGTCGAATGGCGGTGGATACTCTTCCACCCCCGCCCTGAGAACTGCGGCGACTTGGGGGCGAACTTCCTCCCATTGCGCTGTCTCCACTCGTTTGGGTTTGGGAGCACGAGGTTTTTGTTCTGTAAACAATATCATGTTAACACTGTGTGGTTCCAGCAGAGTAGAATAGATCAATCCCGAACTCAACCCGTTGGAGTTGTAAGCATTCTCACTACAGGCACAAAAAATGGTTATTTAGACACCATGAGGATGGATGAGCCGTTAAAAATATATTGTCTTATGAAAACTTTGTGATTTACTTGATGGTAAGGCTTCCTGAAGTCCACCTGGGTAGGTACCAGCTACTCATCATATATTCTACCGCCAAGCAATATTTAGTATTGGGATTGGCGGTATATTACAAGGGTGCGTTAACCGCTCTAACTACAAGCACAGGTGACATAACATCTTAGTTCTCAACGTTGAGGCGTACTCGTGATTTTTTTATGAAAAATTTGGAGGACGAGTAAATGAGCCACCTGATAATGTAAGTTGATACCATAGCCCATAGACAATGGCGGTGTAAGAAATATTAACCATTTCTTTCTTCGCCAATGCGCCACCAACCCTGGGAACTAAGATATTATATCCCTTGTGCCCGTGGTTACACTGACCCACTTACCCTTCAAACCAGAACACAACAATACTGATTACTACTGTTTGGCGGTAAAATATCTGATGAGTGGGATACCTACCCAGCCCTACCACCAAGAGAAAAAAAAAGTAAAATCGTGATGTAAGGAATGGTTAATATTTCTTACAACTCCAACGTCTATGGACGGTGGTGACTAATCAGGAGCTGGCTCATTTGTCCGTGCGCCTTGTACCAATCTTATATATACATAAAATATGAGGTAGCTTTGTCCCGCAGTTTCATAGTTAAATCAATATTATATACCTGCTAAATAAAATTATGAAATACATTACCATCAAAATCAAAGTACTTTATCCAAGTTAGCTTTCACAGGCATGTTGATTCATAATTTTACAAGATTATCCTCGATTTTCTGAAACGCTGATCAAAGCTAGATTAACTAATTTGTGTTCAATATGAATGGACATGGGCAATGGCGGTTGATGACGCAATATGCGGCCAATGAGCGTTCAGTATTTAAGTAACTTTGATGAACGTTTCAGAACCTGATCATAGGTAAATATTAAAATTGTTAAGTTACCATAACTACTTAAATACTAATGGAATTTAATTTCGCTCCATTTGGAATAAATGATAATAAAATAATAAATGCATTGTCTTTTTTAAATTATACATCCAACCTCGTCTATAATTTGCTAGCATGCAAACTTAAGCTAAAAATTTAAAAAATATATTTTTTCGAATTGTTAAAAAAAAAGTAAATAAAGGCCTCCTCTCGTATTGAGATTTGTGGTGTACACTTATGGCCGATCTTATCAGGCATACGAGTGAACCTTTCTTTTTCGTCACCCGTTAGACGAGATACATTATTTTAAACACAAAATAAGCATATAAAAATCAGTTTAACCATTGACGTGTTTCGACTTTTAACGAATCAATACAAAAAATCTATCAAATTGCAAATATCCGTACTAAATATACTAAAGTAATAAAAATTATTTCTATTTCAGCTGAACATGTTTCTACTTAATTCGTAATTACATGAAGCGGAAAATGTTCAACTCATTAAGAAACTTAAGAGGTAAGAAAATTAGCAATTTAATATAAAAGTTCGTTAAGAGTAATGTAAAGTCGCACTCTTAACGAGTCCTCTTCAAGCATTCCGACTGCCGTGCCGCTTGCGTGTGTGGAAACTTCATATTTGAAGTGTTGAACTACACATGTTTGAAATTTCAAAAACGTAAATATTGTCAAATAAAGAACTATAAGCACGTTTCAGTATCGCGTTAAGCGTTTGCTGTTATAAGAATATTATTTACGAAAATTACCTCGATGGTCACACTAGACCATAGAGTCACTGTCTAGTAGGTAATAGAGTACTTTCAGCAGTAAAAAATAATAAATTATGAATATTGATAAAAATTAAAACGTATATAGAAATATACTTAAATATTCTGGTTTTGAATATTAAAAGCATAGTATTGTTTTATTGTATTAAAATTAAAAGTCGCAGTTTTTAATATGGATACCACGTGACCTAAAACACGAGCCACCACTACTTTATTTATACATAAGCAGGAAAAAGGGCAAAGTATTATTAGATTTTTATAAGGTGATTTTACTTATATCGAAGTGATCCTCACATATAGAATCGACTTTTAGTTGATATGGATCGCGTTTTCGTGTTCCAACCAAACATTCCTCATTCCAATATCATCTGGCAATTTGATAAACAACTTTTCTAGAGTTTTAATGCTTGTATTTGTACAACTAGATACTACAAACCAATGAAAGTGATTGAAATTCATTATTTTCCCAAAAACACCAAATATTTATAACTGTTAACGTTGAATGAGTACCGGTGGTAAATACAGGACTGTTGTTTTTAACAATCTGACGTCATGAAAATGACTGACAGCGTTTTTTCGGTAATAAAAAAGGTTTAAAATTTAGTTTAATTTTACGGCAAGAAAGAGTATTTTTTTTTTATTTTGCTGAAGTATATTTTTTGGTAGCTTTTTATTAGGAAAATCAACATTTTCAACCTAAAATTAAAGTGAATATAAGTAGATATACGTAGAATAGTGTTAATAAAGAATTGATTGGTTATAATAAATATAGCAGAGCTAATAAGGAACTCGCATGGAATATGTAAATCTAATCTCTATTTTAAATGGACTCGTTGTAAGTAAGCCGAGATGGCCCAGCGGTTAGAACGGGTACATCTTAACGGATAATTGCGGGTTCAAACCCAGGTAAGCACCACTGAATTTTCATGTGCTTAATTTGTGTTTATTATCAGCTCGTAAAACGTCGTAAGGAAACCTGCATGTGTCTGAATTTAACGAAATTCTGCCACATGTGAATCTAGCAACATTCACCGCATTGGAGCGGCGTGGTGAAATAGGATCCTAACCTTTTCCTCAAAGGGAGAGGAGGCTTTAGCCCAGCAGTGGGAAATTTACAGGCTGTACATGTTGTTCGATTATAATTGGCGACACACGGCACACACACACGCGCCGTAACAATAAATCCAAAGCACATGACTAGTAGGACTAGTAGGACATTGCTGAAAACCGAGAACTAAAATTCTTATTTTCCCGTGAAGTGGCCTAGTAATTTGTAATACCGGCGTTCTTGTGCTTAACTCAGATACCATCTCTTCACACACTCTAGACTTTGATATGAATATACAATCTCGTTAGATATATATATATATATTTGTGTAAGGTCTGATTATGTGAAGAGAAATAAATGTTTTTATTTAAGACTAGTTGACGCCATGTGTTAGGCAAAAAAGTAGCCTACGTCCTTTCTTGGAATTCAAGTTTGCTTTATACTATATTTCAGCCAATTCTGTTCTATGATTTGTTAGTGAAAAAGCGACAAACAGACAGCCAGGCAGAGTTGCTTTCACATTTATAATATTAGTATACATTATTTGACTACAAAAGTTTTATATAAACTAAGTTGAATATTTCTCTAAAATGTATTCCCTCGCTAACGCATAGCGTTTAAACAAATATCCAATAGTTCATATTTATAGCTGAATGTGGATTCGCTTTGATAATATCAATTAACAATTTACTCCGGTGCAGCAAACGTATTTATTGTCGCATGAGAATCGTTTGACGCTTTGAGCAACGTGCACGTTCGGCGCTTTGACGCGCGACATTTTATTAATTTTATATTTACACGAGACATGCCAAATTAAACCTTATAAACTGTGAATAAGGTCACTATTGCAAGAGCACGTGAGCGTTAGTTCCATGGAGTTTTTGATCTAGGCGCGAAAGTAACATGAACGTCAAGGGCGTATTGATGTGACTTGGAACATGTTTAATTACACATTCAATAGCTCGTTTCGGAGAGTTGGGTCTATATTTTTAACGTTATGTAATTATCGCTTCAATGATATCGTGTCTCGCTTAAACATGACCCACACATACTAACAGGTACAGTTTAATAACAGCTTGTAACAAGATATGTACTATATGTGGAATGGGACAAGTATAATTATCGATTCTATAAACAATGTATATCTTTTTACAAAGCGCCGCCGTTCAGTCAGGGGCCTAACAAAAAAACAATACCCAATTTATTTACATTGCAAAACTTGCTTAAATTTTTTTTATAAATTTAAACAACTAATTATTATTTATTTGGTTATATACATATTTTTACTCTCAGGTGAGTCTAAAGGAAATTATTGTATTCTATAAACGGCTAAGATATATTAGCTGACTATCATATAAGCCGCTGATTGAACGGCGCCGTTTAGTAATATGGCTAGGCTATTGACAGAAAGGCTAGCTAAACTTGCGATAACTAACTATTTGTTTAGATTTAATGTTTAATTGAATCTAAACACAAGGCCTTAACAGCAAGTAAACGTAAACTTAAATTAATAGATTTGGCAGAATACGTTGAAAATCGTTATTTTTTGTAATGAGAAAAAAAAAAATTTATCATTATTTACTTGAAAAGAGCGCGTCGTTAGTAAGAAGAAATTGATTGCATTATTTTAATTGCAGTTACCGGCAGCAGTTAAAACAATTTAAACTCTATATGTAACGTATGTAGGTCAATTTTATAATCTGTTAAATATAAAGATTATTTTATTGTCTACGTGTTTCAGTACCAACCTGCCCAAACCGTTTAATAGAGCCAAGACGTTAAGAATCGTGACGATCTCTGTATTATTATCACTATTAAGTCTTTATTCTTGTTTATTTGTATTAATTATTATAGAATAATCCTATTTATGCATAGTCTTCTAGACTTGTTTCAAATATTATAAACACTACTTAAACACATAAAGATTTTTCCACAGACAATTTTATACTTTTTACTGGTTTGACATATTCCTTATACCAATGATTGCTTTTGGAATCAGCAGCACTGTATCAAATGTTGGTACATCATTTTAGAGGCGCTTGAATATCTTTCTAATATTCGTGAGATTGTTGTTTTCACAATCCAACGGGCGGCAACAAAGGCTCGCAGACAATTCTGGCTAACTCGTTTTATTGGTCCAAATGAGGGTTTGAATTCCGGATCGTTAAATCTGAGGCCTTTTAAGCTAGCCACTCGTTTAACGAGGCTAACACGGCAGAAGTTTACCTTAATAATTTAATAAATTTTTTGAATCTGTCTTTACGCATTTTCGTAACATGTTATTTGAAATCTTAACGATTCTAAAGTAGTTTGCAATACAACCGAATTGATTGATTAATCTTTATCTCAAATCGGTGAAAAGTAGTCACACGAGAACATCCTCTAATCGTACACACTACACGAAGTCGACTCTCGGAGCGCGGTCGGCGCCGCGCCCGTCACGCTCGGAAGGGAAAAGTGCTCGAAGAATTATTAGGAAAACGAAATGAATCGGCTGGTTACACATATTTTTATGTAATACTGGGTATGCGGGCTGGTAACCGCGCCACCTGGTGAGTGGGCACCACCGCTCGTCCAGGGCTGCGAATTTAAATCAACGTTGAAATTTGTCGAATAATACTTACTTTTAGATTTTCCCTTCTTCCTCACTTTCTTCTGCACCACGAGTCCGGTATTCTTGCAAAACTCTTCCAGCAATTTCAGAAACAAATGTTCCGTCTCGACCAAATCTGCTAAATATGAGCTGTGGGAAAATATTACATTTAGGATGACGGCTCGGATCGGGTTTTGAGTCGGACCGATAGCATGATAGAGACTTTTATTTGGCCAGTAAAAGCAAACAAAACTATTCAAACGTTATTTTGACAAAATAATATATTTTCATAAGTTTTCATAAATTATTTATTTTTAGGTCGTATAAAAGAATCCCCATTAATTCCTGGTCCGAAACTAAATCAAGGATTACCAGGAAATGAGTAGATATTTGTTCAGCCCGATAATGTAAATGTTTGCAATATAATTAGTCCTAATATATATCGTACAGTTCTGCTGAACATTTGTTCAATACAATCGGTTCGCATCAAAATAATATTTATTAATAATCTTTAGGTTTGTTAGGTACGGTTTCCATTGATAATTAATAATTAGATAAATCGATTACCCGCTGTTTGCTTGATAAAATTAAATTTTCTTTGAATTCAATTTTACGGCTGCCCAATATTACATTAGTTGCTGATCAATTAAATTATTTTGCCACTTACTGGAAGCAGCTCATTGTACTTTGTTTACTTACATAGTACATTTTGGAGCTGACCAAAACCTTTTGTTTTAATACGAATTCATTTACAACATTATTATCTACTCGCTGTGCCTAGTCTATTGGACTTTAATATAAACTTTCAACCCCCGTTTCACAATCTTAGGGGTGGAGCTTCGTAAAATCCGTTCTTAGCTAATGTCTACACCATATAAGGAACCTACCTGCTAAATTCAAGTTTGTAGGTGTTTTACTTTTTGAGATTTCGTGATTAATCAGGGAGTGGTATTTCGCTTATATATATATATATATGTATATAGAAGATTATTTTACGCGTAAGATTATCGAAGCGAAACTAGTGCTTTTTTTAAACAATAATATGAATTTGATGTCCCTCAAATTCCCATCTGTAAAGAATCTGAATTAGCCGCTTTACCTTCAGATCCAGGGAGGCTAGATAGAGAAACATTGTAGATTAATATTATTTTTAAATCCAGTCCAAACAACTGAAATAACATAAATTAACAATTAAAACGGACAAACGGCGCAAGAGCGGACGCCAGAGGCGTGCTCGACCTCCGCCGATAGATAGACAGCCCCGAGGCCGGCGGTACCTCGGCATCTTGTTCTCGTCGTAGGCGAGGAACAGCGCGAGCACGAACTCGCGGTAGTCGGGCGCGTAGAAGAGGTTGGTCTGCAGCACGCGCGCCGCGTCGCGCACGGCGGGCTCGGCTCCGCGCGCGGCGCGCAGCGACTGCAGCAGCTCGCGGTACGCGCGCAGCGCCACGTGCAGGCGCCGCACCCACACCGGGAACTTCTTCCTCTCCACCTTGATCATGTCGCTGTACTTCTCCATCTGCTGCTGCACGAAGTGGAACGTCGGCAGCGACAGCGTCTCGCTGGGGATGGTCGTTTGTGCTGTAGCGAGTTCGTTTCGGACCGCTTTTAGAGTGGGCGGTGTGTCAAACTCCAACTCAAATTCCTTTATTCGATACCGAAGCATTACACTTATTGATAGTCAAATTGAACACTACCACCGGTTCGGAGAAGGAAACACCCTGACCTGAGAAGAACCGGCGAAAGAAACTCAGCGGGTCGTCTTTTTTTTGTCAATCAAATTAAATACTTATATTAAATATGAATAGAAGTAGCCAGGAGGCGATCGTTTCATTCCCAAGGTGTGCTATCAATCATAAACTCACTAATTGTATACCCTATTATAAACTTTTGCATACAAACGTTCCTTAACAGTTTTTTTTTAATTTGGCAACATAAGCATTTTGAATGCTTTCTGGGAACCTGTTGTAGAACCGTATACATTGCCTTCAAAAGAGTTACTGATTCTATGCAGTCGAGTAACAGGATTAACAAGTTTGTGTTTGTTCCTTGTACCAATGCCATTAGAATCACATTTTCTCATAAAATCATTAATATTTTTCCGTACATAAAAAACATTACAGAATATATATTGAGAAGCAACAGTTAATATCTTGATATCTTTAAATTTATACCTTAATGATTCTTTGGCTCCTAGGTTATAGATTGCGCGAATAGCCCTTTTCTGCAGCACAAAAATAGTATGGATAGCGACCATTACCCCAAAGCATAATACCGTAAGACATTATACTGTGAAAGTAACTGAATTATACTAAGCGAGCCGTATCAACATCGGTAAATAATCTAGTTTTTTTACCGCAAATGCCGCAGAACTTAGTCTACTCGCCAATCCGTCAATATAGTGGAAATCATTGCAACTTGGCATCAACAGTAAGGCCAAGAAAATCAATTGAGTCAACTGGATCCATCCCCATTGATAAGTACACCCGCTTTTATTTATATTTTTGTGTACGTCCTGAGCATGGATGCCAAGAGAGGGATTCTCCACCGCAGTCACTAATCGTACCGACCCTCCTGGGGTAATGTAACCGAATTCTGCACAACCATCATGTTTTGTCGGTTCTCCGGGACTTTACATACCAGACGGAACGCGGTAACATAGCTACTACTTTACGCCGATTTTAAGTGAGAGAATGGTACTTCCCCATGGAATGGAATTTTGCACATTTGGCACTAAATTATGACGATTTTTGTTTTTGTATTATTCAGCCTAAGATTATTAACGCTAAGCCAATGTACTATATCAGAGATAGCATTGTTTACTCTTACACTGTACCTGTTTTCTATAAATGTTAAAAACCAAAGAGGTATCATCAGCAAACAATACTATATCATATTACTATTCCAGAGAAAGCATTATTCACGTCGTCATGTATTGAAAGACGATTTTTTTATTTCAAAAATAAAAGAAGTATCATCAGCAAACACTACTACTATCTTGTGTTTATTACCTTAAATACGTGGCAGGTCATTTATATAAACGAGGAAGAGAAATGGACCAAGAATTGATTCTTGAAGGACCCCTACATTAACTGGAGCCCTGGGCGATCTCTTTCCATTTACGTCATCCTCTGAATCCGATTGCTCAGATACGAAATCAGAAGACTGAGTGCAGTGTTTCTAATGCCATAATGACGTAGCTTCCTGACCAAAGTTTGGTATTACATAAAATCAAAGGCCTTATCAAAGAATAAATTACTATTAGGTAAATTAATATTTGAACCAGAATATACCCTTTTTTCTTAAAATTTCATTTTAATTTAATTCTGTTGTTAATTTTATATTGCACTGCACAATAGAAACAATGGTCTATCAACCAAACAATTGGTTGGTTTTGTAAGAATATATTTTTTGTAGAAATTTGTTGGGTTTTATTTTACCTTTTATTTTTCAAAATATATTATGATTTGAAATTCAATCACTTACCTGACTAATCCAATTTGGAAGTCGTGTCCTCTGTTGAACTCCATGAAGAACTTCATGGCCCACAAGTAGTACGACTCATCATTCTGTTGAGCCTTCGCCCTCACCAACACATCCTTTACGTAATGCATCATAGGGTTGTACGAACTGTTTAAGAATTCTATACAAAACTCCTTGAGAAATAATCTGAAATGTTTCACTTTTTTACATCAAGTATAGATTTCTAGGTTTACTATAATAATTTAGTATCTTTTTATACAATATTTTTGGTACACACTCGTTTTTAACACGTCTGATCAATTTTAAACTTAATTTTATTACAAGAAATTGAATAACAAGGTATGTTTGCAACATTGTTATAGTACATACTAAGATTATAAATGCGAAAGTAACTCTGTTTGTTGCCCTTTCACGGCCAAACCAATGTACTGAATTTGATGGAATTTGGGTACTAAGCAAGCTTAAGGAAGCATATAGGCTACGTTATAATGCATAACACCTGACGGCCAACCCCTAAAACACGAGCGAAGCCGCGGACGACAACTAGTTATATTAAAATATGGAATTACCTGATAGCGAATGCAGATCTTCGTTCCAACATGCCGCTCTCGGTAGGCCTTCTGTTCTTGGGTTTGACTAGTTTAGATTTTTTGCTGCCGTTAAAATCTAAGTTTGATATTTTATTTAAGGGTTTAAGGGAAATGAGTTCGTTCTCTGATATAGACTTCATGTTTTGTATGACGTAAGTACCGCCGAAACGAGAATGCCTATAACAAACAGTATTTGCAATAAGTTTGAAGACAAACGGTCAAGGGATAGGGTGCGGTAAACAACGGGCAACTGCTACAACATTTAAAGGCACCTGTGATACCATATTTCCGAGAATTATACTTAGATACATAGTGATGGATTGGGAAGAATAAGAAGATAGGGCTGTTTTGAATTATTATTATTTGAACTTATTCTGAAAAGTGTATTTTATGTGTAGTGTAAGTGTATTTATGAACTTATTGTGGCTAATAAATTGTACTTACCATGATTTTATTAAATATATATAATTTTTAATTAAATTAATAAAAAAATGATATTTGAAAAAACCAATTTAATAATTTTTTATGTTATATAAATTATATAATAGTTGTTTTCATTGTTTAGTACTACACTCAATGTGTTTATAACACTCCATGCAACATCACTCGATTTAACGACAAACTCCCTAAAGCGTCGTAATCACTCGACTTTGGTTCGTTCAACTTGTCTTCCACACAAAACACTCTATATAGCGTTACTTAATCTACTACTCTCAATTACGACACATAATTGAGAAAGTATTAAAAAAAAAAATTTAAGTAATTAAAAGTTATTTTTTATTTGCCAAAATTAGTAAAAACCTAGATTATTATCCTAGCTAATTAACTGTCGGCATCATACATATTGTCTGTGAAATCCGTCCTTTAGTTTACAAATTGTGATTGCTTGCATGCATAAAGAATCCCTGGACGCAGCAAATTTATAAAAAAAAGTACTTTTTATCACCAATATGCCTCAATATCGCAACGTTATGTATATATAAAAAAATACCACAAAATTTCTGGTGCCGCTGAAACGACGTCAGTCAATAGCGTTCAAATAAGAATTGTTTTATTTAACTACTAACATTAGTCTGAATTAAACTTTTTCTTTTTCTAATACAGATTTTTCTTCTCTCCATTTAACGACAACTCTCTATAACGTCCAAACACACACAGTCCCTTGAGTATTGTTATATCGAGTTTACACTGAACTCTTCGTTTTGCAATAAAAAATATATAATAATCGAAGCAAAAATGTGTTCAATTCACACGGTAGAAGTTTAAGTATGCAATCATTAAATAAAATAAAGGATATTTTTTGTTTTATCGAATTTCAAATCATAATGATTGTATAGAAATTTAACTTCAATAACTAAATGTAGGCATCAAAAAAACATAAGATTTAAAAATAATCAAAATTTATGAAGTAATAATTACAAACATCTATATTTATGGTTCTCAAATACCTTTTTTAGGAGCCTAATAACTTTATATAATGGAATATGATATGATATTCATGCTCCTTACTAGCCTAATATTTTTTCAAATAATAATTATTATTTATTTCTCTCATTACTACATTGGGTATTTGTGTCGTTCAATGTAAATCTTACTATTACTTATCCAGATTGTAACTGATTTAATAATATTGAGAACACTAATCAATTTGATTCATATCTTCCCTTATAATCTGTGCTATTCCGCCACAAACAAAAGCCACAGATACATATAAAAAACATCTCATCTCTTAAATGACATTGGTGAAATAATATGGGCACTGTTATCACTATTTAAAGCAAAGAATAAAGTTGAACATATACTAATAAGGTAATCAATACTAAAAACAAACTAACCTCGTAGATGAATACATTTTTACTTTATTCATTCTCTCCTTCGTCTCCGCCATTCTCATAGTTAATAATTCCTGGTCATCTCGGAGTTTCTCATCAACACTTCGCTGTAAAGCTGCATCTGCTAAGCTAGTGGGGTTCTGTTCTCTCAATAAATGAGATATTATTTCTATGATATGCATAAAGTACTGTTTCTCATTCTCTGAAGACATGTACAGGATTATGTCCAAAATTCCTGCTTGATTTAATGCCCAAAGAACCTAAAAGAATGAATTCATATTAAAATAATGTTCACACTTATTATGAAGGAATCAAATCAAAGTAGAATAACAATATTATGTTGTGGCAAAATAAATTTAATCTAGTTAGTCATAAAATGTGGTATACATTAGTAAATACTTACTTATTTGTTTCATTTATTATACTTTATCATTATAAAATTAAGTAATTTGAATTTTTTTTATGTACATTATATAAATATGTTTAATACAAATTATATACTTGATTCATTAATTGAGACAAATAAGTAACTATAATTCTATAATTTTACAGTTTGTTTGGATTATTCCAAACAAACTGTAAAATTATAGAATTATAGAATAACATATATTTTGTTGCTACCCTAAACAAGTAGAATTTTAAGAAATAAATCTCACACTTATTATATATTGAAACAAGGTGAACTCGAAAACATTAAAAAATAAATCGAATAAAATAATATGCTATTTATCATTAAATAAATATCTATAAAGGTTATACTTAAAGTATAGATTGTGGACTCAATTCTGTGTGCTTACACATAATGATTATGTTTGTTTATAACTTATTTCCAAGTTATTGACAAAGTATCAAATTTATTACAAGAACAGAATTTAATCAAATATAATGTTAATAAGGGACCCATCTTGTTACTATAATTACAGAATACAATTAATTATACCTGATCATGAACACTAGCGTCATTCTCTGGTCTTCTCTCCTTGTCTAAGTCAGCAGGAACATGCAGAACATTCCTAATTAAGATCAATATTCTTTCTATTATTAATCCCGTGTCTTCGTCTCTTTCAGACCAATCCTATTTGTAATAAGGCATTACATTTATAAATAAAGTGAACTATTAATTACACCTACCCTTACAAAATAAGCTTTGCCTCTTTCTTTCAAATATAAACAATATTTTTCAAATATATAAAATGTTGTTTTAATATCATAGTAAGAAAATTATATGAACTTAGTGGTAAATAGAAATAATAAGCTATATTCAAATGTACTGAATTAAATTTTAATTTGTAATAAATAGTAAAAGTAATATAGACAATAAATCTATTTAATTGAGTTTAAGCAGTTAAATGAATTGTTATTAATTTTTTAATTTATTACTCACAATTTCAAGTATCTTTGCTAATTTCTTTGCAAAAACTTGCCAAGTTTCAACTTTTGTAAAAGCTTCCTCTTTATAAGACTGTAAATGTGTCAATATTTGTAAATAATTGTGTCGAGCAGTCCTCTCAACTGGTACCTCTTCTCTATACAATAGGAGAGCTGGGTTGGTCAAATTTACTAAAAGCCTGTGAAATATTATTGTGTTTATAATCTTACGGTCTATCGCGAATATATTTAATAAACTTATTTATGCTAACCGAAGAGTAACGTCAAAAAGTTCTTCTTTCTCCCAGTGATCGACAAGCATGGGTAGTAGGTCGGTTTGTAACACTTTAGTTTGTCCAAAATGTCTTCGTATCTCATGATCTTCTCCATCACGTCTCAGATATCTTATTAGATCTTTAACCGTATTCAAAGTAAAGTCATCTATCAAATACTTTCCTGTTTTCTTGTTCAATGTCCCCAATGCATTGCAAGTTGCTGAAAGTTCTGCAGATAGTAGAGAACTCATAATTAAACAGTTACACTCAATGTTTCATACACAAACTTCCGACATCAAATTATAGTTGTAATAAGAACTTTTCCATTTAAATTGTAACTTTTATATTCCGTTGTTATTAAAAGTGAACTGACAAGCAGAAGAAAGTATTTTGACATTGAATAACCCGCGCAAATGTGACGTTTGTAAATTCTAAGAAATAAAACGTTCCGTAACACGTTACTACTAATTTTTAAGTTTTGATTGTCCATAATTATTATCTCAAGTTTAATTACTAAAGTAACAAATTGTCCTTAATTATTTTTGTCATGGAGTAGTTTCTAGTTGAAAAAATAATTAGTAACATATAATTGACTTTGTTTTTAAATGTTCAAGATTAAATTAATAACGAAAAAATAATATTTTGTACAAACAAAAAAACCTAAAAGATAATAAAGTCACAAGATAGTCCGCTATAAGATGCATTTATCTTTTGTAGACAAATTACAGTAATCAGAAAGGAATATAACTCTGCATCTAGGTCCTTCAATTAGTCCTTATTGCGAAAGAAAAGACAAAGTTCATTGACACGATTGGCGAGATATTTGTGTGTTTTCCTTCAGGAACACGTGATGATGAATGTCCTATGTCCCCTAGATGGGGCAGAGGGCGTCCACAGATGTCCTCCATCGCGATCGGTCTTGGGCTTCAGCCTTCACCTCGCTCCACGTCATTCCGATGCTCGCCGCCTCTGCCAAAACGGAGCGTCGCCAGGTTTGACGGGGACGGCCACGCTTTCTTTTCCCTTGGGGATTCCAGTCCAAAGCTTGTTTGGGAATATGGTCGGGGTCCCTTCGGAGCGTGTGTCCAATCCATCTCCACTTACGACGCTTGATCTGACTGTTGATCGGGCTCTCATGGCATTTCTCCAACAGCTCTAAGTTTGAGATGGTCTCGGGCCAGTAAATACCGAGAATGCGACGAAGACAGCGGTTGACGAAAACTTGGATTTGGCGTGAGATGTTCTTTGTAACCTTCCACGTTTCGCACCCGTAAAGCAACACGGATTTCACGTTGGACCCGAATATCTTAAGTTTAATCCTTCGGGTCAGTTTCCGTGATTGCCAAACAGGTCTCAGCTGCGCGAAGGTAGTTTGGGCTTTGGCTATCCGTGAAGCGATGTCCTCTTCACTTCCACCAGTCTCTGACACGACGCTCCCGAGGTATGTAAATTTGTGGACGCATTCCACTGCCTCTGTGCCAATCAGCAACGGTGAGCGATTCTTCAGACCAGTTCTCATCTCCTTGGTCTTCCGGATGTTGATTTTAAGCCCTGCTTTTGCCGCTTCCTGACTTAGATCGTTTAGCTTAGCTTGCATATCGGCGTGGGTATGACTCAGCAGGCATATGTCATCAGCGTAATCAAAGTCTTCCAAGACGTTGGATAATCCCCACTCTATGCCGCGGCGCCTGTGTTCTAAGATGCGAAGCAAAATTCCGTCTAGAACGACTAAGAAGAGTAGCGGCGATAGGACGCAGCCTTGGCGAACACCCGCGTGCACTGCAACGTCATCCGATATGAGGCCGTCGTGAGTTACTTTGCAAGAATACTTGTTGTAGATGCTTTGTAGCAAACGGACTATTTTCGGCGGCACTCCAATTTCCAAGAGGCGGGACCAGATGCTAGACCACTTCAACGTATCAAAGGCTTTTTCGAAGTCGACAAAGGTTAGATAAACCTCCCTCTGCCATTCTGATGCCTGCTCCAGTATGATTCGTAGAGTGTTGATCTGGTCCGTACATGAGCGGTTCCTCCGGAAACCAGCCTGCTCCTTGCATAGAAAAGGCTCCACGGCCTTCGACAGTCTATCCAGGATGATCTTGCAGAAAACCTTAGAGGGAATCGATAGCAGAGTGATACCTCTCCAGTTATCGCATAGGCTTAGGTCCCCTTTATTAGGAACAGTTATAAGGAGACCTTTGTTCCAATCATCAGGGAGCTCTTCAGCGGTCCAGATCCTTTCCATAAGAGGCGTCAGAACGTCGACGGCGGAGGATAAGTCAGCTTGTAGCATTTCCGCAGTTATCAGGTCGAGTCCTGGTGCTTTGCCTGTTTTCAAAGAGCGGACTGCCTCCGCAACTTCAGAGGCTGTCGGTGGTTTCGTGTTGATGTCGAGAAGTCGGGATGGTAGGGAACTTACTTGCGGTGCGTCAGGTGTCGAAGTCGAAGCAGCTGACAAACGGAAGATCTCTTCAAAGTGTTGACGCCAGCGTAGTAGCTGCCCTTCTGACGTTACAACGAACTGACCATCTTTATCCTTCAGTGGCTTCTTCTTTGACTTGCCGTTGCCTGCCAAGATTTTAGTGGCTTTGTACATGTCCTTCAAGTTACCGGTGTTTGCAGCTTGTTGAGCACGATCAGCAATACCGTCAGCCCACTGCCTCCTATCTTTGCGGGTACTTCGATAAATTTCCTTGCGTTTCTGGCGGTATTGAGTGTTAAGGTCGGCTCGCATGGCGTACATTCTGGTTTCTCGCTAAGGTTACCTTAGAACTTAGTTAAAATTTCTGTCTGCCTTCTTTTTCATCACTGTACAGGAATGGTGAGCCATTGCTTGGCTCATACCGCGAAGAAGAAATCTGAACTTCTACGTTCTCTCTTTGCGTCAGGATAGTCATCACCACCAATTCCGCTGTGTTATACCACAATGTCGGAGGTTAAATTCCGGCAAAGTGTAGTTCGTAAAGTATTTCTTTTTTGGATATTTATAATTCGAGTGTTTCTGATTAGTCCCGATGGAGTTGGTACCAGTTTTAATGCGTCGTCAGACCCGTCCAATTATAAGCTTATAGCCAACACTTCCTTGTTCTCCAAGATAATGGAGTCCATTATAAACTGCCAGCTCCTGCGGTACTTAGAGGAGTACCAGCTGATTATTGACCGTCAGCACAGTTTCCTCAGTGGCTCAGCCGGTGATCTTCAAGTTTTCCTGACATAGATGGAAGCAGTTGATTCCAAGGGGGAGGCATTAGCAGCCAGAGCCTTCGATCACGTATGGCACAAAGTGCTTCTTTCGAAATTTCCTTACGATGGTTTTCCCGGCAAATTATGGATCTGGATCGCCAGCTTTTTGGCAGATCATCGGAGCATCAAAAGGCTGCGTACTATCACCTACTTTGTTTCTTCTGCATATTAATGACTTGTCGCACATCAGCAATATTTACTGCTTTGCAGACATCCATAGATAGTGCCGTTGACTCCATATTCATATGCACTTTAGCTGTGCTAATATTTCTCGGGAATACGTCGACGAAAACCGGAATAAACTTGTGTCTTTGTTAAATAGTTTCGGACTGGTGCGGCTAAACCTTTTTTAAATTTAATCCCAAAAAGATCCCGTTCAGATCCGTGGTCAATTGGAAGGTAAAACCAAATTAGAATATAAAAAACTTATTAGTAGGGCAAAACGGTACTTCAAGTCGGCCCATTGTTTCAAACTATACAAGGTGCAAATTCGGCCTCACTCTAGAGTAACTAATAGAGTACTGTTCTCATTCTGCTCTTCAATGGCCGGAAGTCGAATTATTATTGACGATCAAGCTAGATGTTTGATCACTCTGCACCTTTATTTTTACGGGAAACGTTTCGAGGAATTGTTTGGATTAATTCGACCGCAGAATTTCATCAACAACGCCTAAATGTTTGAAAATGAACAACAGCGCGACTTTTAAGGCATTTTCTGGCTTTGCGGTTTTTCCGAACCGATAAGACTTGGGAACTTTCAAGAATAGATCCAAACATACCTTAAAGGCCAACAACGCTCCTGCTAGCCCCTTGGTGTTGTAGATGTTCATGAGCGGTGTCAGTAACTGTCTGGTGGGCCACATCCTGGTTTGCCACCTATTCCACTGCTAATTGCAGTGTAATTTATTGAAAAATATTTTTTATTAAAATAAATGGGATACTTACTTACTTTTATTTGTTATTTTGTATACGGAACCATAATACATCGTTTATAGGTGATATTTTATATTTACAAACAACATTAATGAATATTATACTCAGTAATACTTACTTGTAATGTCTTTTAAGTATTTAAAAAACAAGGTCATGGTACGGTAAAAAATATTCGCTAGACTGAATTTTGAGATTTTATTTTATAAATCTGTTAATATTTCATTATTTAAGAACATCACGAGGCTAAATACAATTCTACCCGTGCGAAGTCGGAATCGGTTACTAGCTTCTTTTATATTTTACACCTACATATTTAAATTACCTATATTATTGGAAATAAAACCTTTACAACGTATTAAAATAAACTGCCACAACAAATTTTGGTGGCGTCGCTTTTCCAACGAATGAATGTGAATTCATTCGTAATAGTAACAGACTGCTAATGTCCCACTCAATCAATCAAAATAAAAATTCGTTAAAAAAATATTTTATTAAAAATAGGATTACAAGCACGTTTGAATCAACATTTTATGGGATTATATTGAATGTAAAGCTCTAGCTGGTTTGGAACGTCAGTTCTACCTATAAGATACGACTAGAAAGTCAGTAGGAACCTAATTAATCTTTATTCTAATGAAATCACGACGTAGGTATGAAGTCAAGTAAATACTATAATATTTATAAACTCTGAATGGAAATCAATGAATATTTACTTAATTGATAGAGTATTAAATATATATTTTAATTAATTTGCTTATCTATTAATATCAGAATGGTAAAATAAATAAAATATTTCTAACGGTATTTTATTTTACAAGCGCATACCTTCACTCAGGAAACATGCATGAAAAGTAGAAAACTACAAGTTTCAAGTTTAAATATCTTCTCTTCTTATGCTTATATATATGTGAAATATAAGTTTTAAAACATCTCGCAGGGAGTCTTCGGTCAAAATGTTATAAAAAAGCAGACAGAAAATTTTCATAATAAGAAAAGTTTCAATATCTATATCGTTATCCCAAAGTAGTATGCCGTAAGATGTGAAACATTGAGAATAACCAGAATGTACTAATGGAGTACTATCAACATCAGTTGGTTGTCTAACTTTGATAACCGCGTCTGCAGTGTCGCTGAATATTCCTGTTAGGGACAATAAATGAGGATTCCACTAAAGTATCGCATCTTAGATTATTTAAAAAAAAAACAGTATACCTGTCTCCTGTAGTATCAGTAACACCAAGATTACTATTATTTTTTTACATTAAGTAAAACAAACAGTACGCATTTTATATTTTTGATGATGATGAAAATGAACTTTGTGGTAATGCATTGTTTACATCGTCATAATTAGCTTATATGCTATCAACTCTTACAAGTCATTACTTGTTAAATAAAGGATCATAAGGTATCATCAGCAAACGATACATTATCACAAATACCTTTGACTATTCCTCTCGACAAAGATTCTCCAGGTAGGGTTGTCGATTTTATTTTATTCCAGCACGTTGCCAAATTGCGGGAATTATCTGATATATGTAAATTTATCCACGACGATGTTTTAAATCACACGAGGTTAATAATTATGAACGCAAATTGAACACATAAAAAATCACTATTGCTTCAATTTAACACGTGGCCTTTAAAAATCTACTTTCTTTATCTACCCTGAGCTCATACTAATTGATGACGCTCTTACAAATATTTTTATGACAAACGCAAAACTTATATACTAGTTTATTTCATTATTTTAACTCGACGAAAGTCTAATTATGTAAAAAAAATAACACAATATCATAATACAAATTTAATTTATATAGTTACAAGGACTTGGAATAATTTTGTTTGAAGAAGTTGGCATTACGGCTTTTGTTTCTCAAGTTTGTTTAGTATCTACTCGTTTCTTACTTCCTTTATTCTGTTAGAGAATATATTTCGTACGAATAATAATACTATAGACATTATAAATAAAGTATTATGTAAATATAAATATTCTTATTATTGTTTTGTAATACGCTACTATAGTTTTTTTGGGTTCCGTACCCATACAGTAAAGACTCCACTGTCGCTTCATCTACCTGTCCGTCTGTTATTAGGCTGTATCTCATAAACCGTGATAGACAGTTGAAATTTTTAAAGATTTTTTTCAGTTTTTCTGTAAGAAATAAAAAAATAATCAAAAAATATTATTTTCAGTCGAATGTTACAAGATTAGAATGAATGAATGGAATGAAATTTATTCAGATAATATGTGTCTTGGTATTATTATCAAGATTTTTTCTTTAGATTTGGATACTTTTGTAAGATTAGATAAAACGAAAAAAATCAAAACAGATTTATTTAAACGAAATCACTAATTATCATGTAGTACAGCAACGTTTTATTATAAAGTTTAAAGAAATTAAATACATTTGATGATAAAAGTGTCATGATTCGGTTCAAAATGGCTTTATTTTTTACATCTAAAATGTTGCACTTAATTTCGACCTTGTTTATATTCACTTTTTCACTCGTAAAACAGTCTCTCTACACACAACTCTTCTATTTAGTAAGCTTGTGTGTTCCAATAAGCGCACTTAGAAATACGCCTCTCGAACTATCCGCCGATTTTAATTGCTAGTGGATTATTACAGCACTTTTTGTGTTTTTTTCCTCTGCCTTTGCATACTTCTCTTTAGTGGACGTTTATATTGAGTTCCGAGCTCCGTAAAGTTAAGAGAAATGAAGTTAAATTAAATTCAACGTTAAATTTACAAAGTGCATTTTATTTTGTTATAACCAGTTACGTAGCGTAGAAGTATTCAAATTATTTTGTTTTAACTGTTTTAATGTAAACAATAATTAACAAAAATAGTTTATTTTTCAGTTTTACATACTTAGATAATGGTGTAAAATAAATGCTACAGGCAATGCTGACTTCCTCTGAAGGGCATGGTTTGGAGCTTTTTCTACCAAGCTGCTTCAATGCTTATCGATACATATACCATTACCTCGCCGTATTTTCCATCAAGTGAAATTGAGCAGTGAAAACTCAGTAGTGCTTGCTCGGGCTTCGAGCTCAGATTCACTCGCTTTCGGCATGGGCGATCTAGATTTTTTTCCTTTAATCAAAATAACGTTTGAGCATAAAACGTAACATTATGTTAGTGTAAAAGAAAAGTATTAAAAGTATTAATTAGCTACAATTTATAATACATAGAAAAATCATAAATTACTGTGTTTTTAAGGATAAATTGAAAACTGTATTAGTTAGGTTCTGCATAAGTTATCATTGGAATATATGTAAGACAATCAAGTTTAAATATTATGCTCTGCGATCTTTTTGACTAAGAGTAACGTAAATAATATTTGCTTTACTTATTTTTATCAGTAACATTGATCACTTTGATAAAATCACTGACAATCATTGTATGTGCACAAGAAGTAAGGATAAGAAGGCATATTATTCGATACAAGATTATGTAGATGATAAAAAAGCTTGGAGTTAATGCTTGTTGACTTGCAGGCAGGATATATTACATAAATATATAATTGTATTTAACTAACATGACTTTATTTTCAAATGTTAAAAAAGAGTAACTACTGAGTTTCTTGCCGGTTCTTCTCGGTAGAATCTACATTCCGAGCCGGTGGTAGCTTCACTTAATATAGTTTGTTAAATGACGATTCAAAAGTGCTTGTACTCGTAAAAGCCTACATGAGTAAAGTATATTTTGTTTTTAATTTTATCGACTAAAGCCTTCCAATCGACGACAATCATAGTTGATGGTAAGTACTAATGCAGTTTAATATAGAACACGTTTGTCTAGAATATGGTTTGTCATTCTTGGAGCTACACGAATTTGCCATTACAGCGTCAATGTGCCACAAACTTTGGGAAATAAGATGTTATGTCCCGTGTACCTGTTGGTACACTGGCTTACATATCCTTCGAAAACAGAAACATTAAAAAGTAATGCTACGGGCTAACATATATAAATTAAATATAACAAAACGGGCTTGCAGAAAGCCCTATCGTCAAGTATATAATGCATATGTACATATATAAATAGGTAAAATATACACCTTTATTCGATAAAGATAATAAAATAAGCGGAGAATATAAAACTTTGGCAACTTTTTGTTTGATAAAATCAATGGGTATCAACATCTAGCGAAACACAAGCTTAGAGCAACGTTTTCCCATTGATCTCTGTCGGCGAACGCAATCGTAGCCTATTTTCTGGCCTGTAGCCAGCTCGCAGTGCCCAGGATACGTTGGCAACATACCAATAACAGGATTATCGCGCTCTAATAGCGACTGTACGCGTACTGTCCACAAAAAAAGAAAACGATCAAGTTGACAAACTAATTATTATGTTGGATCTCACGATTGGTGGGTTCGTTTTGTGGAGACATGTTTTTATGTTTGGTAATATTACAAGTTGTGTATGAGACTAATAAGATACAAGTTGAAAATAAGGGTATTATTAATAGTAATATTTGTTGAAACATAAATTAATAATTAAGTGATACCATATGATTATTATGAAGATTAAATAAATAAAATCTACGAGGTCGGACGCGAAGCGAGAGATTTCGTGAGTAACGAATACATTTTTAAGCGCTATAATGCAAAAACTCAGCTACGTAGGACCTTAATTGACTGGACAAAATCGATCGAAAGGTTTCCACTCCATAAACAGATGAATTTAATTTTAATAGAACTCGCACATTCCGCATGTCTTAGGCTTAATTTATAGTCTATTTAGTTGTTATTTTAACAATATCATACTTTTCCAGACTGGTGGAACACTATAATTAATCATCTCAGATGTTTGTTCACTTAGACGATTAAAGTTATTATCCCTTGTTAAGCCTAAATAAATAGCAAGACCCTTTTAGGTCTAATCTAGACGTTGATATTTCAATTATCCTAAGTTAAGTATCTCATATAGGAATTCTAATCTAAAGTGTCGGTCCTGCTGAAAATGCCAGAGCCTTATTGTATTAGGCATTGATATTTAAAATATTTTGGACTTAAATATTACAAATACTTCCCTAGGACAAAGGACATAGGCTAGTCTTTCATTTTACCACTCCAGGAGGTACGGGTAAAGCCGCGTATTCAGCTAGTAAATTATAAGTGAATACAGCTAAAACTTACGTTTTTCTGGCACGCAGCTATAAAGCAACGGACGTGATTTTCTACAGGGGGATTGTTTGTAGACGGGCGAGTGCTATAGCGATATTTCTATACCAGAAAAATACACGGCTTTGTCGGACTTCAAAATATTTCTGTATACAGAATATTTTGTCACCATTTCGTACAGAGAAAAACCCTTTGTACGATATAAAAAGAACTTATGTAAACAAAATTCTATAATTCAAAACTATGTGGTATCGGCTATAATTTTTATCTGTTAATCAGTTTATCCTCTAAAATATCTATAGATGTTTGAATAATTTTCGAGGCACGGGGTTGTACAGTTCCATCAGATTCATTCATTCATTTCAGTTAGATTTCTTGTTGATATTGATTTTTTATTAATAGACTTACCCAATAATTTTTGTCGGTCTGTTCTTATCGGAGTTAAACACGGGACTTCTGATACTGCGGCTTTTTACCTAGTCATTAGACCAGAGAGGCAGTCAATAATATAAACGTGCTTATGAGAACCAGGATAAAGTATATTAAGATTTAGATATTCTGTTTTTTTTTAATGTCAAAAAGTGGTACTGTTATATCAGTACCTGTATATAATTTAAGATGGTTAACTTTATTTTATAATGGTGCGTGTCTATTGTAACGGTTGGAAATTCTTGTTGGAAACTTTGTATGGAATCTTGGAACAGAAGATTGTATTAATTTTGACTTTTCTATTGTTTAGATACCTTTTGTCAACAGGCCTTGATAACACAAAAGTTGCCAAATTTGCTTCAGTGGTCTTACCGAAGAAGTCCGAGGGACAAAAACATTTAATAAAATGTTCCTAAGATCAAACTGATACGAAAAACGTGTAATTGATTGTATCTATCTCGTCAATCAAAGCTACATTTAATAACAATGAGTTATTGCTACTTTTTCAATAATACCTTAACTTCAGTTCGATATTTTATAATATAATAAATTTTAGTATTAAAAAAAACCTATAAAAGGCACTCCCAGCTATCTTGGTACATTAGCACTGTCGCTACGCTTAGTAGAGATTATTATGAAGATGGTCTAGTTTTGTGAAGTCAAGCGTAGAATATATGTAATATGCTGAAATCCACATAATGACATAATCTTACTCAGCAGTAGTATATATAATAACTAGCTGAGATTGGTCAGTAAATGTTCAATGTAATATCCATACTAATATTATTGTTGCGAAAGTAACTCTTTTCGTATATTACGTTTTCATGTCGAAACTATTGAACCGATATTTATGGAATTTGGTACGGAGTAAACTTGTAGTCTAAGAAAGAACTAAACGGCTCATCAATGGTAACTTTTTGAGTTACCGATGTACATACGATTGTTAAATATAGCCAGGCAGTATATTGAGTATATATCCAAGATACATATCTATACTAAAGTTATACATGCGAAAGTAACTCTGCTGTTACTCTTTCACGGTTAAACCATTGAATCGAATTTGATGAAATTTGATGTGTGTAGCTACCTAGATGTGTCCGAAGCTTAGAGTCCAAGAAAGGACAAACTTTACCAGCTGACCACTAGTATTACTTTTAATATTTAATTTTGAATAATTTTGTTAGAAATCATTTCCGAAATTAACGGTATTGATCAGAAAGGATTGAAATAAAACAGTTCAAAACATTCGAACGATACACAAACAATTGTTAGATAGAATAAGGTATTCAGATTTCTTGGTTTAAACGAGTTACTGGAATAGCGTCTTGTTAGTTACTGCTCCCCGCCCAAGGGTAAATCACTGATGTAACCCAAGGAATGAATGTTGTTTGAGAAATTGTTCTCTGAGGAGCGCATCGCTTCTTTTTCTTATTTTCTTCCTACGTTCCGTCTAAACTACAATTTCCTCAATTTACTCTTCAACGGAATAATGTTTGGCTACTAACGGGAATTCTCGTGGTATAGAGTTACACAACGTTGATACTGGTCATCTTTATATACATCTCGTGCAGTATATGTGTTTAAGATCAATTGACCAATACACAAATATGAAAGTTGTTAAGGAATCTTTGTGTGTTAAACGATATTATATTTTTAGATGATGATCACTTTGGGAATGAAATGATGGTCTCCAAGCCCATTAAAATAGGTATATGAAAGATTTAAAAAGTCCCGTTGAGTTTCTTTCGCCGATTCTTCTCAGGTCTGAGGTGTTAGACTTATTTTAAACATTTTATTTTAAACGAACAGGTTGTAGACTTATTTTACAATCAATAAGTAATTGCTTGTGTGTTTTTTGTTTCTTAGTTTTAGGCTTTTATTTTTACCACTTAAGCATAGATTATATCACCAAAGTTACTCAGAGTAATTCTTCTAAATCAACTAAAGGTTATTGACTTTAAATTTTATTCAGCGCAATAGTAATGATGTAATATTATTCATTGTGTTATGGCGAGGGTTGCTGCTATACCGCGCAGGATATCCACTTTTGTGTACCGTTCAAACGATTGCGATGACATCCAGTATACATTTGACTTAAGTTAAGTTAAGACTTAAGTATTTATCTTAGGCGGTAGAACATATAATGAGTGTGTGATACCTATCCAGACGAGCACAAAGTCTTAACATCAAGTAAAAAGTATTTTTTTCTACTGTTAGTATACTTTTTTTATGTCTTAGTGTAATAGTAAGAAATATTATAAACAAATTTGGATATACATATTTATAAACTTGAGATCCACCACTTTTTAGTCGTGGATTAGCGAGTGTATTCAAGACATTGTTATCCACGTACACGGATGTTTTTATAAATATAAATAAATATTGGACAACATCACACACATTACTCTGATCCCAATGTAAGTAGCTAAAGCACTTGTGCTATGGATAATCAGAAGTAACGACGGTATCAGATACACCCAGACCCAAAACAACATAGAAAATTAATGAACTTTGTCTACATCGACTCGGCCGGGAATCAATTTTAGTTGAATGTATAGGTGATTCTTATAAAAGATACTTCATAATAACTTTTGATATATTATTATAATAAACGTGTTTTTATTTATTCTGTTTCTGATAATATCTTAATTGCCTTTGATGATGGCAAAAAGAAACATACAGAAGGAATTAATTAAAAATAAATGTTATTTAATTATGGAATAAGTATTTTATTAGCGTAAGTAGAGTTAATTAAGGAATTGCAGTTGCCAATTAGAACCTATTAAGCCGTCTGGACGAAATGAAACAAATTATTCAGTTTACATTCAGGCTGTAAAAGCTATCCCGTGTTTGGGTTTTGTTTCGAACATTTTACTTTATTTTATTTATACTTTTTGTCTTATTTAAGAAAATGACTAATTAAATAATCTTTTTGTGAACCCGATTTTTGTGATCACCCGATCTTCAACAGCGTGGGGAATGTTAAAAGACTACTGAGAGTAAGGCTGGAAATCCTACTTAACTGGATAGCGTGCAGATTTTCGAGACATGGTAATGCAAATACTGTTGATATACAAACTCGGGGGCTGTTACTGAAAAACTTACCACGGGACCGTTAAAGGATATACACAATAAAATTAATGGCTCATAAACGAGGCGGTCTTTTCGCTAATTGCGCAATCTTTTTCAGATAACCTTTCGATAAAAGACAAATATAGTAGCTTTACTTATATATATTTAGACATATATATTAAAGTACTGTAGCATGTCAATAAAATATTTAACGATAGGTATGATTCCTCCCACGCCCATGTTCTTAGTTTAATAAAATAACACTAAAATATTATCCAGGGGGAACGAATGGCGACCGGTTGAACTTTGTAGAAATTGATGTCATACAGCGCCGTCCAGTGGGGAGTTTCATTAGGCGGGTACTAAAGTTGTTGAAGTCAATACAATATAAATTTTTAAGTAAAAGGTATTAGATATTAGGCGATATTTGTACATTTATAAACGTATTAAAAGTACGTATATATATTTTTTCGTTCCAGGTATATAAATGTAAATAAATTGTAGCGACCTAATTTAAAATCAAACATCAAAATTAAAATCATAAGTAAATAGAGGTCTCATTATATTTATATAAAGATTATCTGTTTCTAAAAGAAGTTTCTTAGTCCTAAATCTATAAGTTTTACGGGAAGGCCGACGTCTCCCGGATCTATGTAAATTTTATCGTTTTGCTGAACAAAGATTCTCACGATCCTGGCGACATCTTATTCAGCGTTAATATCGACACAGACGATATTGGGCTTAATCCATAACTATTATTAAATCAGCTCATTCGAATGTAACAGAGAGATAGCTTAATAGAATTTTATGCACGTTTCAAAAATTTTACAGGAATGGCTGTGAGGTCGTACGGGCTTATCGAGTGGGTACCATCCACTCATCAGGTCACTAGGTCGAACTTTTTCACGGAGGGGATATGTCATTACTGACTTATGTCAGATTTTTCCCAACGAAAACTCTTGCGATTGTTGTCCGCGACCTGGATTGTGGAGGCTGCGGGATCTTTTTCACATCCACAACCCTCGCCGTGTCATTCTCCACTCGTGTTTTAATAATAAATCTAAAATGTTAATGAAAAAAAAGTTTAAAAATAAGAAATTTAGAGCATAATGTTAAATGAACATAAAAATGGTCTTTTAACTTTTATGCATACTTCCATAAGCGGAGGTTAATTACGAGGAAGTAGAACGGCTCTCAGTTAATGAATGATATAAAATGTTTAAAAAGTTGTAATAAGTAACAAACATAAAAAAGCATATTTTATATAAATCAACTTTTGAAAATCTGTTCTAATTTTCAGAGACCTAAAATTTGAGTTCAGTAAGTTAATAATTGTTTTTATCTTTATTTAAATAAAAATAATTATGATTCGATGATACTATTCAACCGCATTTTTTAATTTAAAAAAAGAACTTGACAGTTATAAAAAATATATAAATTTTTCTGGCGGTCGGTGCGGTTACCTGTCTAAATGGCTTATTAGTTGTGTGTACAGAAATTCAGCAGATTCGGCACACGAGGCCGGCCGCAGTCATCTCACGTCCATTTCGGGAGGCCACAATACCACAATTTATTTACTACTACATAGAGCGGCGCACGACGGGACGGGTACAAATAGCTATGTACATTAGGTGCCTTGCGAAACATATTACGTTCTAGATGCGAGGGCCCGCATTCATGTAATGTTAATGTTTAGGCTTTTAAATGGAAATACAACTCTTTAGAATAGTAAAGATTTTTTTCTGACTTTCTTATTACTTTAATAATAAATTTATGATTAAATACAAAGGGAGTATCCCTTTGTATTTAATCTGGTTGGCTTTAATTTTTATTTTATCGCTGCTTCTGAACCGTGAGTTCTTTCAAATAAACTTTTAATTTTTACTTTCATATTTGAAATCCAATGAAAATTTGATCACTCCAAAAATACCTGCCAAAGATATAAAAAAAAAATTTCTTCAAATTTTGCTTTTGATACTACGGTGACTTGGTACACGGTAGCACGTGACACTGGTTACCTATAAAACTACTTCAGTTTAAATTAATAAATCATATATGTGAATCTTAACCGGATATTGCGGTGAACCCGCACGAACACGTGCGTGATGGGAAACATTGCGAGGAAAGCTGTCCGTGCCCGACGAAATTCTGCCGCGCGTATATTCACCTACCCGCGTTGGAGCAGCATTTTTTTAAATTTATTATTCAGGCAGAAGGGCGGGCAAGGGGCCATCTGACTGTAAGTACTCAGCAGCGTATATTGGCACTGTAAGAAATATTTACCATTGCTTACTATCCCGTCAACATTGGGAGCTAAGACGTTATAATCCCTTGTACCTGTTGTTATACTGGCTTACTCAACCTTCAAATCGGAACACAAAAATAATAATATGAATAAAATAGAAACTCACGATAAGAGACACCAACCATAATATTACTTGGTGCTAGGGCTTTGTGCAGGCCCATATGTACAATCCAACTACACATCGGATATTCTTCCGCTAAAAGCAATACTTAGTATTGTTGTGTTTCGATTTAAATGGTGAGTGAGTACACTTACCATCACACTTATTTGCCCGTCGGTTTAGCTATGGCATAAAAAATATCAATACGGCATGTCATCATAAATCGACAACATTTCACGAGTGAGATGCGAACCGAGTGTTACATAACAGCACTGGCTGTTTTATTATTAAGTCTATGTAAAAACTTTTCCACTTTTTGCCGTCGATTGTACAGTAGAAGAGAAAATAATACAATAAATTTGCTAAAATACGTTCTTATGAGATTTTTCTAAGCGAAATAAATATGATTACATTTAATATAAGAAAATATAACGTGACATTGTTTATTGAATGAGAATAAGGTTTGAGGATAAAATAACTGTACCTGACATTTCGCTTACGCATCGCACTCTGCTTTATGTAACCTTTTTTTGAAAACTGTCGAGTAAATATACCAACATCGATGCTAAGTCGATCAATTAGTGATCTAAGATTTGATATCCCTGACGTATTATTACACTGGCCAGTGAGCCATAGTGATAATTAATAGCGAGTGAGCATTCAAGTCAACGGGTGAGTGGGGGGCGCTTTATGCTCCTAATATTACATTTATATAATAGAATATATTATTACTAATAAGTAGTATAGTATATATTTACATAAGAATTCTTAACATTACGTTAAATATTAATTGAAAGTAGTTACTGTATAAATTTTTACCGCGTTTAATGGTGGCAAGAATGCTAGCAGCATTTCCCCGTTGAATCGTCTATCACCAGAGGAGGCAATAAGGCGATGTGTTATACTGTAAATATAGCTTTTTACTCTACTACTCCAAGGTCCAAGTATTAAAACAGCCACGAGGCCAAGGTTCGGCTCATTCCATCACGCTACTCCAATGTACACGTATAATTCTTGTGATACAAGCACGATACTCGCGATGTTTATCTTTGAATTACTTTGAATAACACGGCGATTATAATACGGCCAATAAAATATGTAATAATTTTAATATATAAATCTCGGCTCATAGCTAAATCGTAAAGGGAGAAATAAGATTTTTTTTTAAATGTTCATTATTATTTTTAAAAGTGTAAAATTTGTCGACGGTTACGCTGCTTTATTATTATCGGGGTCATAAAATAAGTGTACTGTAGAGTGCAGCGCGTTGCAAGGATCGTATCCAGAGCGTTGAACTAAATAATAAATATATATTTTTTACAAACAATTTCTGAAAGAAGAGTTACGAAACGTTTTTATAAATGTAATGAAAAACGTTTAAACTTTGTGCTCAGATTTAGTTGAACCGGTCAGGGACGTAAAGACTAAATAAATGAATACCTGCTGATTAAAGAGGTTATTTTGGGCGCAAAACATAAAAAGTTAAGTAAATCTGGCTGATTTTTTTTTTGGATTCGTAATTCTAAAATGTACAGTTGAAAATAGCATTAGGGTTATATTATAGAGATAACTAATAAGTCTTTAAATTCCAAGAGGTAACGAAATTCTTAGTACAAAACCATCTCTCCGAGAGTCCGACTTACGCTTGACCAGCCTTATAATATAAAACCCACATAAATATCATAGCATACATCTATTAAGCTAAAGATTTTCTCTTCTCCACAGATTTATACGTAGAGACTTTTTCATATCATTTTCATAGGATATATTGATCTTTTAAATATTAATTTTAAAGAGCCATCTATTAAAATCTTATCTATAATTAAATTAACTATATAATTACATGTTTGTAATAATTTTAAATAGTCGCGGCTTCAATACCAATGTTTACTCTGAGGAAGATAAGTTAAAACATCCAACCTATGTTTTAAGTCAGGTAAATTTATCAAAGGAGTGTTCGTGTATCTGATTCCAATATTACATAGCACCGAATGTCAATTGGCTTGTGTAGATATTCGAGATGTGTAAAGCCCTTGACTGTACTGGTCTGGCTTCTGGCAGCGATGGTACATTGTGTAACGGTGCGGTACTAATTGGGAGCAGTGTCAAAGCATGCGTAAGGGAAACGCTTCGGAGCGCTACGGTATTGTGACGCACGACGTTCCTTATTTGTTACATATGTGCAGTAAAATATTATTGCACACCGCTGTGAAGCGGCTGCATTGTCAACCTATGTTTATAGTTTATACATTGCCAATCAAAATTGACAGTGTAACCAAATTTTAACCTTATTATATAATACATGAATATAGCGTTAAGACATGGTCCTCCTATTCGTAGTTTTTGATACGCATGTGGACCAGCAATTGAGTGACACTTCGACATTGGCGTTGTAAGCCGTATTAATCATTTAATCATAAATGGAGCACTCGAATTACCGTTTTGAGCCCAGGTTTGAACTGGGAATCATCGGTTCACATTAACATTTTACTACCACTGAATCATCATGATCCTTTAGAGTATTGTCGATTAAGAAAGGTTTTTAAAATAAAATAAAGCACACGCTAAAATAAAAATGAAGAGATTAAAATCCCGATGTTAAAATAAGCGATTATTTATTTATTCAAACACGTTATTGACTTCAAAAAGAAACCTCATTACTGAGCAAAAACGAGCCAGCCACGGGCGCTACCAATATAAATTTAGTAAGGGTCATTTTGCGGTTAATCAATATCGGTGGCCGATCGAGTTTTAATTAAAACGCAGAAAATACCAACAGCTGATACTTATGTTAATTAATATTTATTTCAGCCACGTCTTGTGTAATTGTGATAAGTTTTAATGGACATTTTAAAACTTTGAATATGATTTATATTACGTCTGGAAAGTTATTTATTAATTTAGGTTATCAGGTGTAAGAGTCTAGCTATTTAGATTTAAATGGGTGTTAATTATTCGTATTTTAAAGACATTTTTAGAAATTTAATTTTATATATTAAATGTTTTTATTGGAACTGGATTGGTTAGGTTACTGTCGGTCATATTCATGCTCAGCGACGACAGTGAAGACATATTGAGTATTTTCCAACACTTACCACCACAGACGATACAATCTACACCGATATTATACGGGCCCAGTCACCTATCAAACCCGAACACGAGCCTAATTTTATTGATTAATAAGTGGGTGAGACCCACGCTGACGGATCTGTCTAAGCGAAAACAACCTAACAGAATCAAAATTATTATTAAAACAATTGTTTGACAAATTATATGAATTTATGACGTGAAGTGAAGTGTTATGAACAATAATTTCACAAATTTATTACTAATATAACAAGTACTTGGTGGGTGTATGAGAGTACGATTCGTAATTATGTAAAATTATTACTATTACTACTTTTCAGTTATTTTTTATCAAATGGCAGGACTCGGAATAATAGATTTTAAGCATACAATTACTAATAACTACAGTGTCAAACATGATTCTTTGTTCCGGATATCAAAAACTCTACCAATATATAAATAATGGATGATTGTATCATTTGTTTTTAAGATTACCGATAGATAAACCGAATAAGCGTTCAGTCTGTACGCTGCAACGATTTATAGCAGCTTATGTCCGATATCTAAGCGTTGTCTGGAAGAAATAGTTTGTTTATTCAATATAAAAACAAAACAATATTGTGTTTCCAGCTGCGCATTGAGAACAATATCAACATTAGTTTTTCTTAATTCGACCTTCAAAGCATAAAGATGTCTGCAACTAAGTCTGTCAACTAATCCTACTTTCGCAACGCAAGAAAGATCGCCAGTTTTATGAGACGTCGGCTCCGGGGACCTATGTAAATTTTATAGCTTTGCTGAACCCAGCCTCTCTCGATCCGACGTTTGTTCGTCGGTATTCTTATTCAGCGACATATGAAACTGTGTTCACTTGTGATTTATTGATGCGCAACAACGAAGCAATTGAAAATTGATATCCATAGATGAAATCAAATAAATTGCCAACATCTGCAGTACGATATATCGAGTTCATTTTACTGTATAGCTCACGCAATGCCGGCAAATAAATAAATAATGATTCTTTATTTCACGCAGGTTAAATATATGCCTTCGGTTTCAATTCGCTGCGCTGTACATTACGATATTAAAAATGATTTCGTATTTGTACAACCGTCGCATGTTTAAAAGACATTCGTGATTAAATCGTTCTGTTCGAAAAGGATTAATTAATTAAATTGTGACAGATATAATTAATTTCACATAGTACAATAAATATTTATCTTTGACGATAATTATGGCCTTCTGACCGGTTAAGTCACTACTGTCAATCGCAACGGATACTAGCAGTCTACGTATATTTTGTTGACCAACGACTTGTCCGTGGTACAGGAGGTACTGAGACTCCTGAGTCTGAACTATCTCCGATCATGTCGTCCCATCCAATTATAAGCGTGAGGGAATACATTTTATACATATACATTGAATACATTTTATCGCTGTTGAAATCTGCCTTCATGACCGGGATCGATCAGAAAGCGATTAAACGTTTTTTTTTTTTTTTTATGTAAGACTAAATTTATGTAAGTATGTTTGTTAATATTCAGGAACTTCGTAGATCCAAGACAGTCAATCACAGAAATAATTCACCGATATGTTGAGCATATCGAATGTGAAGTTCGATTTCGACGTTAAACCGATGGTATAAAAATGCAAAAATGCAAGTTTTTGAAAACATTCGTGTTCATTCTGAAGGAGAGTTTCTAAAAACTCGATTCCTAAATGTACCAAACAGATGTACTGTCAGTTCGGATTGACTTCAGAAAAGACGGCGTACACATCGTTCAACAAAAGTTTAATTACAGAACAGCCGAGAGAAGGATGTTGCCCTTAATTTTGTCATGGGCTTCAACTGTCCACAAAATGCAAGTCAGCACGGCGGCCCTCGGTGTTGTGTATGTAAGCTCAAAATTGTTTGAGGAAGGACACGCTTACGTGGCACTGAGTCGAGTAAAGTCTTTGGAAGGATTATGTATTGAGGAGTAAGACTGCAACAAATGGACAAGAAATATACCCTGTTATCATTTAAATATGTGCATAGTAACGTTTGAATTCTTAAAATAAAGTAATAACAAATCATCTTCAAAATATGTTTCATAATATTAAAATGTCTAATGCTCACTCAACTTCAAACTAGAACACAACAATACTAAGTATCGCTGTTTGGCGTTACAATATCTGAGTGGGTGGTACCTTCCCAGACGGGCTCGCAAATGCCAAGTTAAAGTGCTATTATGTAATATTATAATTAAACCAAAACATATAAAATGTTTTAAGCAATCAAATGTGAATTATTAATTATAATACTTTTATTTATGATTTATCTGGAATATTTAAACATTTGGAAGGTTTAGTCATGTTATCGGACATAGTTCTAAATGCAGAAGATCAATGCTTGTACAATAAGTTAGTTATCAAGTGATATCCCGACGGCGACATGGCTTGTTCCTGCATTCGGGAAACGAAATTCAGTTATCGACTATGATAGGAGCCGCAACGCCTTCAAACGCGATTAGCTCCTGGATAAATTTCAAACTAAGCGGCGAGACAGTCCACACAATAGCCTATCAGTAGAGTTATTAAAGGACGATATACGTGTTTCGTTAAATGCAAATTCATATTTAAACAAGACACCGTGTTGTTTTATATTCGTTTTTATCATATCATATTTTTTATATTAAATTGAAAAGGCGTGTACGGTTCTTCTGTCTTCTTGTACTAGACTCATTCTTTTATCTACTTATTTCCCTACAAACTAATAAATGTTACGTAATTGGTTTTAAGAATTAATTAGGTAACTGAAATCTCAGATTGCAATTACCTTTCTTCCATTTTTAAGATATCCGCACCATCTAGATCGCCTATAAAAATAATTTTATGATATATCAAAGGTAAGGTAAGGCCTACGTCGAATTTAGGATGCGTTAATAGAGTAACAAGACCATGTTATAGTCGTATATCAAAGAACAACAATGTTGATGTTTTTGGTGACTACCGGGATAAATTTATAAAACGGATCATTCCTTCATTTAGTTAGAGAACTAACTATAATATCTATAACTAACTATCAAACGTCATTGTTTTCTGTTTTTAATTTTGTGTATATAAATTTTATGCAGAGTATATTACTTACTCTTATAAAACAGTTGTTTGCTCCTATTAATGTTGTATTAAAAACTCCTTTCCTATAATAATAGACCTGTTATTATTAATAGACTTACACGAAAAGACTTGATGTCTTTTAAACATAGTCGTACATCAAAGTGCCTTCGAAAATTGACATTTCAGGGAAATATATGTCACCTGCGTCCTCTTAAACAACGTGTGTTTTGAGGACGGAGCTATGAAGGTAAAAGCAAAAAATACTAACACACGTCTCCTTTTCTCCTGAATCCTGAATATCAAATTCCATATTTCAAAGATCTTTAGATGTGTTTTTTCCAAGCAATATGTTTAACTAATTATGCTTTTTTAATTTTATTTAATACACTAATTTCTGAAATCTTAAGTGAATAAATATACTACAAAGATTCGTGGTGAGTCAAATAAGTCACGAACTCGTCCTCAGACTACTTAAAAAAAAAACAGTTCCCAAGCGTGCTCATAACCGCATAGTATATTTTATTTTGGTTGAAAAATATACATTTGTTATAAATAAAGACCAAATGCAAATTCGTTTGCCTCAGTCACGGGTACCGTGAAACGAAATGCCTTCCTGGTGCGAGCTGTGACACTATCGATATCAGAGGTATTGATCAAAATGCCTTCCTCGTGTGACGCTATCGGTAATCTACATGTACACCATTAAAACTTGTCGAATTGATATTATTCTCTTCCAGTTAAACGTTTAATAGAGAAGCATACTTCTGTTGGAGTAGTGGCGACATTCGATTTAATAGGATATAACTAGTTACTAGACTGCCGCATATAATAAAAGCGATTTTAAAAGTAGCCGTGAAAATATCCCAGGACAGCGAATAAAACATCCATCCGCGCAGGTCATATTGTAGCACAAATATAAAGTGGCCACTGGGTCAACGAGGCGGTCATATAATAATTAAGTGCATCTTAAAACGATTAATCTAAATCACATCTGGTCTGAAATATAATCTGCAACAAAGCCTTATAAAAATGAGAAAAGAAAATTTAAATCGTAGCAAATTTAATACAAATCAATATCACTTATAATTTTTAAATAAGAGTGACAAGCTTACGATATATCACTAAGTAAGTATTTCACTCCAAAAAAAAATTTAAAAAATACTAGAAATATTATCATGACTGTTGACCTATTTATTTGCAGGAGTAATTGGCAGATCATATTCAATTCTTTTTGAATCAGCTATCAATTTTTTTATTTTTTATAAAACGAAAACATTTTATTCGTTTATAAATAAGTATAAAGTAATAAAACCATAAAACTATATGATACATATAAACGTACTTATACTGCGAACAGGCGCATGTGATGTTTTCAATTTATTAACTAATGCAATTAAGCCATTTGTACGCGATGTTATTGTTGCAATAAAAAACAATTGTGTTTAAAGGTTCACTCCATACGAGCGTTCAGTACATTGATAACAATAATACGATATTTCGATATAAATTGAATTAAAGTCGAAATTTAATCAATATGTAGACTTTCGGAGCGTAATTATGATAAAAGTAATGATATCAGTACATTTAGCACACGTGAGATCGCTTTAAAAATATTGAAAATAGCTTATGGTTTGAATACATTAATCTTAGTCAAAGATTGATTTTAATCCAGAGTTCTCATGTATTTATTATGTGTTCATAACAATGTATTTGAGCCGAAATGTCTAAGAATGCCGAACGAATCTTAACCGATGATTACGGATTCAAACCCAGGCAAGCACCACTGAACTGAACACATCTCGTGCACGGCGGAAGGAAACCATCAATGAGGAAATGCATGACGTGTCTAATTTCAATGAAATTCTACCACATGTATATCCAGCAAACATTGGAGCAGCATGGTGGAATTTGCTTCTGAGCTTTTCCTTAAGGAGAGGAGGCCTTAGCCCAGCTGTGGAAAATTTACAGGCTGCTACTTTTCCTTTCTAAGAATGTATCTCTTGCTCGATTGTATCAATGAAGTAACAGCCTGGATGAAGGTCTCCTTTCCTATAAATGAGAAATATGGAGATTATTGAACTATAGTCCAGTCCAGACCTGTTCAAATATAAGTGTCAGAATTTCATGCGCATGTCACATTTATGTTTCCTTGTAATTCCTTCACCTTCAGATTATAAGCATAATTATGTTAATTAGGCCTCAGTCGTGCTTGCTCACCTATATTTTTCAGCTCCACATATTATTTGTAGAATGTAGTGTATCTCCTGAGTTTTTCTGGCAGTTCTTCTTGAGATAATTCTACATGGTAAGCCGATTTTAGTTTTAAATTTAATATAATCTTGTAAAATAGCATTTCTAAAATTATTGTTTAATACTGTCAATGTAATTTTTTTTTTCAGTGGGTCACCGCGTCCTTTTCAATGTTTCCCGAAAACTCGATTATTAATATAAAACATTATTGAGAAAATATAAAAGAAAATTCGAAGTGTTCTGTTTCTGCAGTGCACAAATAAGGCATAAACTCTATTGTTATTTTTTAATGTAGTCCGGTCTCACAATGGCCGTTAATGGATTTTCAATATTTGTATTGACAGACAAACAAGGGGAGCGAAATGACCTCTCGATTCGCGTCATGTTCTTGCTTCGATGTCGCTAAAAGCATTCGATGTATAATGTTTACGAAATTTACTCAACGACATTTTATTACGTATTTATATTAAAATATCAAGATGTGCATTTTTTTTAGCATTAGCAGCCTGTAAATTTTCCCACTGCTGGGCTAAAGGCCTCCTCTCCCTTTGAGGAGAAGGTTTGGAGAATATTCTACCACGCTGCTCCAATGCGGGTTGGCGGAATACACATGTGGCAGAATTTCGTTGAAATTAGACACATGCAGGTTTCCTCACGATGTTTTCCTTCACCGCCGAGCACGAGATGAATTATAAACACAAATAAAGCACATGAAAATTCAGTGGTGCCTGCCTGGGTTTGAACCCGAAATCATCGGTTAAGATGCACGCGTTCTAAACACTGCGCCATCTCGGCTCGAGATGGCCCAGTTAATACTGTAAATGTAATCAGATCAAGATTTGAAGTAATGCATATTGAGATAAAACTCTAAGACAAGCGAAAATCTAAGACAACATTATTAGTAATGCATATTCTTAGGTAGCTGTATATATTTTTTACGTACGTCAGATTATGAGGAAGGGAATAGAGAGTGGATTTGTGTTTACGCAATATATGTCCAGAGTAGTGGGTCTACCTTGAGATTAGCCACCGTTGTCGGTCAAAGACATCATCATCATCATCATCTATCAAGTACGCTATTGTGTTGCGTGTATCCTATAAATATTATAATTCCATGACCTGGTTCTATAAGGGTCAATATCAGTAACCCTTGCTTTCGATTATCAGAATACGCACAATGAACAGATGTCGGTTGTTTTATATAACAAAAGCCCTTTCGGGTAATATTGTTAGTATTAGTAATAATAAATGTTAGTAATGTTATTTATGTTGCTTGTGCAGATAGCAACATGAAATTTATTACTTTTAAATGATTTTGCGAATGGAAAAATGTGGTTTCCATCCAACTAAAGAATGCACTGTAGTCCTTTTAGTACCAGGCTATAGAATATTTATAGTCGATTTGAGTTTCTGATGTTTCACGTTCACTTAACGTGTAACTTAATAGTTCTGCTCGGCTCTTATTTTGCAATCATTAATTTTGATAAAACAAAAATATTACAATATAAAAATATTTCATTGAAAATATATAGAATATATTTTAAAGAAATACAGCATTGCAATGTGTGGCTGGATTTATTGTTAATTAGTATTATGGTGTGCGAAACGGACGTGACGACTGCAGCGGCACTGTTGAGCCAAATCAGGAAGCTAAACATTTACAACAAACTTCTTGAAAACTTCAAATACTAACCTCACATGTACTAACTTAAGTAGTAACATTCTTATTATTAAGTTTTTAGTATTACGTTTAAAGATAAAAAAAAGTAAACTTGACGTTAAAAAAATAAATCAAAATGTTACATCATCATTGTAAACGACGTTGAATACTTTCAATTCGATGCACGAATGTTATAATTAGGTCATAATTAATATATATCGAATATAAACAATATTAGTATTTAATTTATTACTAAATGTTGGTAGTATGAGTGTGTATTATAATCCTATTTTTGATGATGGTAAGTAGGCACCACCGCCATCGCCAATGCATTACCAACCTTGAGAGCTAAGATTATGTATACTCCTTGTGCTTTTAATTACAGGGGCTTCATTGAGTTGACGGGTGTCAAACCGAAACACAACAATACTAAGATTTCTGTTCGGCGGTATAAATTTTGGTGAGTGGGTGGTATCAATCCAGATGAGCTTGCGCAAAGCCCAAGCATACCAGTAAAATAATATCAGTGGTGACTGATAAAATCGCGAGGTGTACAAGTCGGATGAAATTCTGCCAGATGTTTGCCAACAACCCGCATAGACGTAACGAGGCGGAAGATGGAATAAGTTCCAAACGTACTCCTAAAGAGGCGTGGAGGCCCAGCAGTGAGACATTTATTATTCGATTTGTTATTTTCTAACTTTAAATTATTTATAATACAATAAAATTAAACAAGCCTTAAATAAAAAGATTTTTCTATTATTCTTATAAATTAGAAACCATAAAATTGTACATCACAATTAAGCTTAACAAAGCCAAATGTACCGTGAAAAGAAAATAAGGAAAAGGTTGCATCGAGATCCTCTAGAGGAAACGCTATTCTTAGTTGCAGTCTTCCACACTTTAGATCCCTGATTTACCATCGAGGGCTAACGAGATCAGCTCAAGTTAGACAGATGCAGAAAACCGACGAACGATTTTATTTGTGAGATTTATTCTCACAAACAATGATCTCCACACACGTGGTCTGTGAATTTAATGGTTTTACTGTTGTTTTAATTTAAGCTACATTCGATGTGCGTGCAGGTTTTTTGTCATTACAATGAAACTTTCAGGATTACTATAACTATACAAATTCTTATCGCAATGTAATCTTGCAACATTTTTTGGTTGGTTGATGTTCATATCTTGCGGTGTTCATTTTGTTATAAAAAAAATATTGAGTGCCAAATATCTTCATTGAAGCAATTTATTGGGCCTCATTAAAAATTAGACACTGCGATAATGTAACGGAATCTTAGTCATTTATGATTATTCTTTAAGCCTGCTTATTAGAGTATAATATTAATTCGTTCGTGACGTTCCCTGTTCCTTTGAACATAAGAATATTCAATTCAATCACAACGTGCCTGGGTATTATCAGTTATTTAATCCTGCGTTCGCTTCGCAGTCTAGTATTGGGATTTAAAGGCAATCTTCAAAGGAGATAACGAATCGCGAGGGAGGTGCGATGATTAGTTTCCGACAGAGCCGATCCGCTAGAGGGATCGCCGCCTGCTATAAAAGTAAATTGAATTGTTCTTCTGATGTTGTTCTCTATACACGCGCTACGAGCCCTTCATGGTGTGTGATTGTTAATTTTACGGCTTTAAGATTTTCTTTACATCGGAAATTATTTTGTAAACATTCTTGTCTATGTTTTTAGATAAGGGGAATTACCTTTTAACGTTTGGATTAGATATATATTTAAAGTGAAATGAGAATATAATAATAAATTTATAATATTTATTATACTTTATTCCCTTATTTGAAGACTTATTTGAAACTTTATTTCATATAACCATTTACGTAATCAAGGCCCGGTATTGAAAATCGACATCAACAAGAAAACTCGTAAGAATGAAATCAGCTTTAATACTGTAACTAGGGTCGGCACAATAAAACTTCGACAATTAAATGTAAGCCAGTGGCGTCGGGAGCCAGCAGATAAGACTCAATAGGCCTCTTAGTTGAGTACTTTCGCTATTAACAGGGTGACCCTTTGATCGTCTCGAGGAGAAACTGTCTCGAGATTCACTCTCGGCGCCCCGACTCTGATTAGATACACGCCAGAATGCGCTCGGCACTTGGACATTAAGCAGCTTAGTCTTTCCTTGCTCAAGAATAGCGCTTAATCGGATTCGACCTCCTACTGATAGTTACACGAGTTTGCTTTCCACATTCTTGAGTGCAGTTTTCATTTTATGGAAATCGTCAGACAGCTGAGTCGGCTTATCTCTGATAGGATTACGAGAGAATAGTATTCGACATTGGTTACGAGAGTTATCTCGGTGTCTGTTGAGAATTTGATTTCCCAATTTGTTGTCGAATCATGGTTGTCTCAGCACCTTGGTTATAATTGGTGAAACTTTGCAGGCGACGGCTGCGGGCCGCGGCCAACTTTTACTTATGCCTCTATAATTGCTTTTATTGCTTTTCTACTATTATTAAATTGTCGTTATTGAGATTAATGACAGCTCACGTCCAAATTGCCATCTGAACTTTTATTACCCTTAAATAACAAGTTAATGTTCAAAATTTTTCGAATGACGTCAAGTAAAAATTAATCCAATAAATGCTAGATTAAAAAGTTTTCGCTATCCAAGATAATGAGTACCTATGGCTAATATTTATCTATGTTTATTATTTTTTTAATTTAGTTTTATTATAATACCGTTATTCGAAATGTTAATTCAAGTAACGTCCTCCATATTTGCGTCAAATCTAATTAATCAGACTATCATTAATGCAAAAGACAGTTTTAACGTCCGTATGTTACCTTATTTAGACTAAGCTGTTTACTTTATATTTGATATAGAAAGCGATTATTATTCATATCTACATACAAAAAACTAAAAACTGGATCTACGTTAAAACTACTGACGCAGACGAAGTTAAAAGTAATAGTTAAGTTAAAATAAATTTAAGTTAAAACTTATCAACACTATATTTTTCTTTAAAAGAAAAATCGACACCAGTTCTCTTTTAATACCTGACATGAATAAATTCGCATATAAAGAGAAAAAAAATTTACAATAATATGTATAAATATATGGCACAACAACTTGATTTTACACACCCAAAATAACATAAAATAGTTTATTTTCAACTGTATACATATCGCAGCTCTAAATAAATATATTTATGATAAATTGTTATAAAAATCTGAAACACTCCATGTATAGTAAAAGACTCGTCCGATTAGTTGATATAAGCCCCATAAGACATTACCAGGGAAAAGTTTAAGCGTATGCATGCATTTGAAAGCTGTATTTAAAATATATTGGAATCGAATGCACTCTGATCGGAATTGTCTAAGACACACAAAACTATTTCATTAGCTTCATATCTGTGTAACGAGGGCGAAGATTGATGATGCTCATGTCTTCGCTTTATTTCCCCGCGGATAATCTCGTTGTCTCCGGCTTAAAGACATGTAAGACGGAAATACGGAGGCAATTTTCCTCCAACTATAGAAAAATGGGGTGCGTTTAACACCGCAGTCGGGCGCCCTTGGGTGGGCCGGCTTATCCCGTCAGATGAGGGACACAAGACACTCTCAGCTGACGGATTTTGCGTTCGAGACGACTGAATTATACGGCTTCGACGATTCTCGTTTATAATAGAAACTACTTTATGTATAGTCCCGTTCTTTTATCAATACATAATTGAAATAAGTTTTAAACTTTATCTTCGCAAAATAACTAGCTTTTTACATTACCTTTGAGCATATTGTCTAGTCGCAATAATGTCGTTGAGATTCTGTCGCTGGGATTTATTTCTTAACCCGTGGTATATTTTTAATTATCAATAAGCTAGTGAAATGGTACTATATTGATTGATTACTTCTTATGCGGGTCTTGTGCTAGTGATTCTGGGTTGGTACCACCAACTCACCGTATATTTTACTGCTAAACAGCAATTCTTAGCATTGTCGTGTTTCAGTTTGAAGAGTGACTGAGCCAGTGTAACTACAGCCAATAGACATAACATCCTAAGTCCCTAGGTTGGTGCCGCATTGGTGACGTACGGGATGGTCAATATTTCTTAAAACTCTAATGTCTATGAGCTGTGGTGACCACTTATCACATTTACACATTCGCAAAAAATGAAGAAAGAGATTTTGTGACTTTAATTGACTTATTTAGTGTAACTTGCTACTCTTTGTTACACAAAAGCACCTTACTGTAATCATATTATTATTTTAATGAGTAAACTGTGTGTAAGTTCATAATTTTAATGTATGTTGTGATGAATGATGATATAATACCTAAAACTTTACTCACAATTAATAGTTTATTCAACTTAAAGTGATTCCACATTCGAAACTGATACAAAAATAGTTTTTATTCGACCCCGCCATCTTCATGATTAAAGTAGAGATGACAATATATGCTCACTCATAGTAAAAAAAGGTTTACAAGCCCCTCCTCCCAAAGTAGCAACAACCGGTTGTAATCTATTTTAAAATACAAATTTGTTTAGTGAAAATCGGGTGTAGATAATGTTATTGAAATAAAAACAATTTTACTAATAATATTTTTAATAAATAAATAATAATGAAATATAATCACCATTAAATAAATATATTAACAATTGTGATTGTGTTTTTTTACAGCTGTAAAAGCATGTGTCGTCATCAGTTTCCACAATTATGTTATTTATGTAAATTATTACAATAGACAAGTGTATTAATGTAAATAAATAGCTTGGAACATTTAAATTAATAGCAGGATGTAAATAATCCCAATTAAATTATCAATAGGAGCAATACTACGATATATTGTACGTTTTATTGGTCAGCTCTTTGACAGTGACATTAGAAGTGAACCAATCAGCGACTTGTTCACACTGGAACGGTTAAATGGTAAAAATTATGTTACAATGGTCCATAGAAATAAAATGTTATTGAAATTGTTTAATTAAATTGTATGAAATTGATACAATTCCGTACAATTGAAATGTATCTTCTGGGTGTGTAATTATACGACATATACAATAACACTGCGACATATGAATACATTTAAGTGATATCACACCCTTATATTGAAGTATCAAGGGCTATAAAACGAGAGCTAAACTCGCTTGAACCCTTTTAGTAGAATAATTAACTACGTTACGAAACACAAAACTGATTATAATAATCCTATAAATATTAGGATTTATTTTATTATAAATAACAAACATTATTGAGGTAGAAGTCTGATTCTAGATAATTCAGAGATATGAGGACGTGTATCGTCCTCATATTACAGTTAATCTCTTGAATTACTTAAAAATAAACATTATCCTCTATATATTTCATCGTAATTTATTTGAGTTATATTATATACTACTGCCTCCCTGATGGCAAATCTCTCTGGGACTGCTTTTGTTGAAGCCCTAAGAGCTAAAATTATTAATGATGATACTACAAAAATGTACTTTATTTGAGTATTAAGCTTCTGCGCTTGTTTAATTACTTATCTTTTTTCTACAAATGGCATTGAAAAGTTTTAAAATTAATTGTCTTATCAAGATTACACGAACATCGTCTCGCAACATTTCTTGCCTTTTTGTTAAACTCTAATCTTCTATTAGTTTTACACTGTATATGATATGATTATGTGGACACTATTTAATCACACCCGCAACAATCCTTATCAAGATCATGTTCTGAACTGTTATGAACATTCAGAGTTCAACATCGGGAAGATAAGCAAAACCTACTGTTACCAGAAAAATGACATATTTGATGATATGATTATATAGGATTAAACGATTAAATATTTAAAATGTACATGTTGGAATTTGGCACTATATTTTGCACGTAACCGTACCCAGAGACCAGTCAGCAACATTTACAGGCCGTTATTTTTATACAAAATTGTTCCGTATCCTTTCACGGGACAGGAGAATGTTTTGATTATCTTCTCCGAGCGAGTCTGATAAATGTCTCATTCCCTTATTGCGTGCTCAAGTCGAGATGGCAATAAATAAAAACTACATGAATAAACCACTTTAAGTACTTAGAGTAGAGTAATGCCAGTGGTATAACCCAGAAATATGAATATTATATTTCTTGATACTGTCCTCGATCTTTGTACATTTAAACAGATTTAAGAATATTATATTATAAATTTATAAGATATGGAATTTAATTCAAATTACTATATTCAGTATAAAAAATTCTTGGAAAAAATACCCTCCCCTTAGCTTAAGAAAAGGCTAACCTATCTTAGTTAGTATTTCTTCCAATAATCATACACAAATGAATACTTATTGTTATCTTAAATTGTCAGTGTACAACATTTATTCCAAAATGTGATGAATCTCTTCTGAAACAACCTTGCAGTATTGGCTCGTAATTGATAATTTCTACCTATCGTCCAATGAACTAATGATTTTCTCATGAAATATCATATTAATATTATAAAGAGTTTTAAGTCTTCGGCGTAAACTCTGGTTCAGAATATGAATGTGTGGAGAATTTGAGGTGACATTTTCACAGTTCTCGCAAAGCATGTGCGCCCTTTGATTCTGCATCTAAGTTCTCTGCTCCCTCTCTCTCGTTTCAATCTGCCGTCCCTTCGGAATAGATAGTGCTTGTGTTTGTACATACATTTGAGAAGCGTCTCCTTTGAGACTGGCAGCCGTATCCAAAACAAGTAATGAGAACATCTTCAGCTTTCAAATTTACAAAAAACGTTTGATCGCCAATCTCAAGATCTGCCAGACCGTCTTAAAGCCATTACCCCGATAACTAAGAAACGGTACAGATTGACGTAACGGTAACTCATGAAGGTGAAGCAGTAAGGATTGAAGCGAATAAAATAGAATAAAATTACCATACAGTGATTAGTGATTGTAACTGAGACCGCACGTAAGCTGAGCACCCATTCATTCTCTAATGACTACAATTACTATTGACCGTCTAACTGTGTTGTGTCGATCTGTAATTACACACACACTTAGGTGCCGTGATTGACGGCCGTTCGAAATTTCAGACCACCCACCTTACCCCACTGGTACAGCTATGTCACCCATCTCCTTATATTTAGATAATCAGCTCAATAAAAAAAATTCAAAAACAAAGTTTTAATTGTTTTAATTTTTGCACTTATTTATTAATATTGTATCATCAGTACTTATTGCGTGAAGAAAATACCTCAACGATACTGAGGAACTGTTTTACACAAATAAGTCGTGAACAATAAGAGGTGAACTTAAATAAAAGTTTGTCCAGAATGTATAGTATACTTTATATATGTGGACATTGGACGTATATTATTTATAAAAATCAATTTGTTAGGATATTTATAATATAAGCCGAAATGGTCCAGTAGCTCGAGCATGTAAATCACAACCAATGACTGTGGGGTCAACCCCAAAGTCTTTGGTTGAGATTGAGACACTCAGCTAGCAAAGATGTGTTTTTATGTGTGATTTGTGGTAATAATACAATATGAATATGGCGAAGCAAAGGCGGAGCATGTGTCGGATAAAAACCAGCCATATGTGCATTTACCCCGAGGTCTTAGCCCAGCAGTGGGACATTTACAACCTTTTTACATTATAAAAATACAATTTCTGTTTACTAATGGATACCTTAAAATTATCCTAATTATCATTGCTTTGTATATATGAAAGATATTGTGATGAGATCACGTTTAATGTTAATAAAGTCAGTAATTACACAAGGCCAGCACACGAGACGAGACCGACAATATTTTAAATATTTACCTCGTACACGGAACAGTCTCGCTTAGCCAGATTTCATTACGTTACACCCATTGTGCTCGCTCCCCAAAGATTACGTATTCTCAACGCCATACCCATTTTATTTCTAAGAAAAGTACAACGAAATTACCGAGAAATACACCATATATTATTTTGTCTCTCCGAGTTTTCGGCTCAGTCTGTTATGTTACGCCGATGTCACATTGATGAACGCTTTTATACGAAAATGTAAATCAACCTATGTATTAAAAAAAAATCGCATCCGTTGTGTAATTTTAAAGATCTAAGCATACATAGCGACAGACAGCGGTAAACGACTTTATTTTATAGTATGCAATGATGATAAAGCAAGAAAATCAAAAACACATTCCGTTCAATTCAATGAAAATATTTGTTTAAGTAAAACTATTCAGTGTTTTGACCCGCGTTGTGCCGTCCTATGCCGTCTGTACGCGGTCCTTAAAGGCTCAAAATCAAAATTATTGCCCTTTACTATTGAACGTCTTTTAGCTTATCTAAATCTTTACTGAATAAATGTTCCTAAACTTTTATATTTTATGAATATATATTTAATTTAATGAAAAGTTTTAATTTTGAGTGATTCGACTATAATTAAAATATACCAAGAAAACGTAACAAGACTCTCGGCTGTCTTCCTATAATAAATCATATAGGTAGCTAAAGGCTAAAAAAGAAAATAGAATCATTTCATTTATTTACTCAGAATAATAGAGTTATTATATAAAACAATATTGTAAAATACATTTAGGTGCTACGAATAACTATTTTTTAATTAAATTTCTTACACAATAATATTTTATAATTTCATTAACTTAACCCGCGAATAGTCAAATTAATAGCTTATATAATCTTACTACTGGTAACATTATCTGAAATCTCAATGCGTCTTACGACCAATCACAGCGGAGCAGATGATTTGTTCTTGTTTGAACTAAGAGGTTTTTGTGTCAAGAAACATAATAATTGATTTTCGGAAAATTATTAAAAAAAAGTATAACTATCCCATATACGACTTGTTATCTGAGAAGGATTGTCTGTTGTTCATTAGCTGTGGCTGTAAAATCGTCCTCGAGTTTTGTTTTTGAACATTAAAAAACATAGTTTAAACTTAATTTTCTTAAGGTACGTCACATATTAAAATATATTACTTTTATGAGCATTATTATACGATAAAAGTGCAGCTGGTTAACTTAACGAAGTCTAGTAACCATCCAAATGCGTAACTGGGACATCCATTAAATACGTTAAGGATTGTGTTTGTTTTGACATACATTTTATTTCAGTTTCGCTTTATTTATAATTTACTTAATATTCTGTATAATTCTGGTTATAATAACGACCTAATTGTCTTTTTTAAATTATGGTTTTAGTTTTGTTTAAATTATGTTAAAAGTGTAAATTATTTTTGGTTCCTACATATTTATTTCAAGTTATGATTGTAAAATTTTAGTACAATTGTATTGTAGTTGTTCTCGTATATTATTATATTTAGTCCTGATTACTTATGTTCGAGATTCAGATATATAAAAAAAAGTGAAAGTGCATATAATTAACCATTATAGTATAGTATATAAGGAAGTTCTTACGTTATGTTTGTACAGACTAAATTAAAACTCAAAGAACTTCAATTATACTTAATGTTTTTTTATTTTAATTTTAAATTACTGTATCTTAATTATGTATATTTCATTGAGGTTAATCCTCAGTCCGAACTAAAGCAGGAGTCAGTTGGGCAAGCAAACAAGAAATATTAGGAAGCACAGACAGACGTAAAAGTCCTACCATTACTTTAATTAAACCTTTTTATTCTATTGTTTTATACACATTAGTATCTTTATATGAATCGTTGATTACTATTATATAACTTTGTGTTTATCATTATAACCTAAATATTATCCAAATAAAATCAATTATCGCTTTTAAGATTTACTCGACGCTGCGATTACTATCCCATTACATAGACTGGTATCATTTCTCCGAATGCCAACAGTAGAGTATAAATAAAATGAAAATCTGTTTTAATATATTTATAGGTACTCATGTAGAAAAAAAACGTGATATCATACGGATATTTTTTAATATTATTAACATGTTATCCATTTAAGGCCGTAATTTACTCTTCTCGTTTCGGTGATTTGTTAATTGAAATTTAGACCCCTTTATCCAGTAACAATAACGAAAACAAAAATTCTCGGAAACTTTAAGTTACCTGTATTTTATTAAAACTCAAAGTTACAAAAGCAAAACAAAGCGTTCAAGCTTGGAACGAGAACTCTTTATATAATAAATACACCGGACGCTGTAGTCAGTGCGCGGCCTCGTCAAAAACCTGAGCTAAAAACATTGCGGTCACATTTTAGAGACCCGCTTTTAAAAATAACATGACAATAGGTTTTCACCTGTCGAGTCAAGGGTACTGACCCGGTTCTTGCACGGGAGCGTGTCGAGCTATCTACTAAAATAACTTCTGGGCGTCATCGTGGACTGCGTCTTGAACTCGTTCGTTGTGTTACGAGATTTACTTGATTAAAATCTTGCTCTATGTTAATTGGAATATGCACTGATTTATTCGTGGAAATTAAAAGAGGAATTTCCGTTAAAAAACTTCTACTTTGACTGAACGCAAAAGTCGAGATGGCTCAGAGTTTATATAACGAATACGAATTCTTAATCATAATTATATAAAGAACGTTATCCTTTAATAGTAGGTTCAAAATTAATTTATTCACAAGATGCAAGAACTCTTCTTACTTACATATTATCGTGCGCAAATATAAGTGCATTATTTATTTATATCCAGCCGAGAGGATGGCGCCTTACGAGAGTAAAGGAACGACCAATCCGTCACGACTGGAAAGACTTCTGGCTAAGACACGGGACTGTAAAGACTACCACAATACCAGCCTCCTGTTAAATACTTGATCGAAAGACTGAAATGCCAACCCGACCTGGGTATCGAACCCTCTACAGCTTTATAAAGAACCTACTACATCAACGAGGCATCATCCGATATTAAACTTTTCTTGTAAGATTATATTTTTTTTATCAGTTTAAATTTTATAAGGCAGTAAGTTCCCTGCCATATTTTTAAATTAAAACAAAAATTGTATAGCATTTTAAATCTTGTAAGCTTTAGTGTTATTACATATTGCAAATATTGTTACACCGCCGTCCTCTAAGATTTGTAATCCCGTGAGATGCCGCGCTGTAGGGATGTCCTGTACCGGGATTAGAAAGGCTCGGATCCCGGGCCCTGATGGCGTTGTCGGATTTCTGTAGCATTAGTGAGGTAGATTACATGTTGCGCGTCATTATCATTTCGGCTTTTAAGTATTTTATTTCAAAACGCCAAATTTAAAACATCATACTTGGAACTTGTTTAAAATGCTGCATTAGTATACTAACATACACTGGTATATGAGTTATATTAAGTAATTTATTTAAGTGATAAGCGTAAAAATAAATATTCATAACGCGACTCAGGGAGAATATTTTTCAAAGATTATTAACGACTCAGGTCACAGTACATGTCGTGTTATGCTGAGGAAGGAGCGCCTTGACGAAAACACTACGGAATGGTTGGACTATTCGGTCTCATAAACTAGCAAAGTAACAAAGTGTAACTAAAGAGCAACAATCATACATCTTAAGCTATACCTTCATAAGAGAGTATATTCAAAATATGTTACGATTATTTAATTTATTAAGTTAGGTATTTTGCTTAAGATACCATTAGGATACTGCGTTACGCGATATTATTTTTTGTCATTGTTTGTTATTGGTGTTACAACCAAAATAACTGATTATGAATTTAATAAAATAACTTCTCTTAATATATTATTCTTATTTTATTTTATTTTATTTTCATTAGGACAACCAACAGTAGATACAATATCACATCCAAAATAAAAAAATACATTTTAAAATTATCAAGGCAAAAGTTCTACTACTTACAGGTAGTCTCACCATGCATTATCATATTACACAATGTAATTATTGAAAATATGAATTAAACATAAGCATAATAATTAAAAATAAGAAATACAATACATTTTTTAAACTATTATAAATAAATAATAATTAATAAGATAAACAATATGATTAGAATTGAGCACAAATGAAATTCTTTATTTTTGTATTGAATTGAGGTCGACTATCGTGACATATGTCTAAATCTTTTACTTTAATACTGATGGTGATGTATAACAAAGATAATCTCGATATGATGGAATTCCTACCTAGTTGCGTTTTATATAATCTGGTATAAAAGAAATGGCTCATATGACGGAAATTATTGTGAGGGACGTTTAAATAGAATTTTGATAAAAGTTCCGGACAGTCAATATTATTATTAAATAGATTAAATAAAAATTTCCTTGACAATATTTTTCGTCTATTCTCTAGACTTTGTATATTGAACAGATTGCATCTTTCATTATAAGACTTTGAATTTATCCTTATAATACCTATGTACAGATAACTCAGTAAAACTGTAGGTATAAATAATAAGGCTTAAAATTCAAGAAATGAAGTCCCTTTAATAACTGAAAAACAGAAATTGCTTTCCTTTAATAGTATCAGTTTATTTTCATAAGCGTTTCAATCTGTAGCTTATTTAAAGCACACGATGAGTTAAGTCAAACAAACAATATTTGTCACCGAATTGATACAATATCATTGGATGGAGAGCTTGAATAATTAATCTATGATATTCATCATGGATTCGCGAAAAAATTGGGTTTTGTATGTCGACAGAGGTATTATCCGAAGTAAAATTAAAATGGATATAAGTATTTAAGTGGAATACAGTGTTACATCATAAATAAAGGTATATTTAGCGGAGCTGTTTTTAGTGTTATTAGCAGATCGCGTGGAATATATTATTCTATGATTAGTTTATCTTTACTCCTTCTATTGAAAAAAGGTGTTTTAAACTCGCTATAAATTGTCAACTTCATGACGTAGCCGTACGTCGTATTAGAACTGCGTCGTCGTACGTCCACGAATAACCAGCTTTAAATTTAAGTTAATGTCTAAATTAAATAGCGAACGCACGAATATTGTTACGTTATTTTATTAATAATTAGTCTTAAAATTTAATTCAGTAATATGAGTATTTATATGAAACAAAATATCTTAACGCATTTCCCAAATATGGTTGTAATTGGTAAATGTATATAAGGTAAAAATTAAAAAACCTTGTTGTTTTCGGCCTAACGGTACCTACTTACAGTACATTAGTATCTACATGAGGTGCTCTATACCAATCGTCCTAACAGCATTGAAATAAAATATATATATATAATTTCTGGTCAAATATGGATTAAAGTTTTAGTATTCGAATGCCACTGTGTGGCTATATGTTGGTATCGCGCGAAATAATAATGAGTCACATATAATCACAATTCACTATAAGTCACTGTTTAGTGACTTACAGTGAATTAAACTCTGAGCGTTGAAACATTGAACAGGTCCACGTCGCAAGAACGTCGACACTGCACTACACCTGCCCCAGACTGCACAGTGCCACCTCATGGCACTTGCGTGTCGTTTTCGGTGATAAATTGTAAAGGATTTCTTTTCATTTCCGTATTAATGACTCTTGAAATTGGCAAATTATTTTTATATTAAATATGATTTCACATTGAATATTTAATTTTAATAATAGTATTCGTGGTTTTAATTGTTTCAGAATATATTAACATTTAAGTATTAAAATTTTCTGCGGCTCAATCACAGCGAGGTCAATTATACAGGCCGCGTGTATTAATCACTTACCTGTCATAAAGCCGGGTGAATGAAAATATTTTTATGCACGTTTGTGTAGCCGCTGCATTAAATTAATTAGATTTAAACAATTATCAATCTCATATTGTGTTCGAATAATGTTTAATAGAAATAATTACGTCTGTTGATCAATAAAATAATAAAATAAAAGTAATATGTATATAAAAAAACGAATATTGCAATGTTATGGTAGAAAAAAAACATCTTTAATGTATTTTATAGATATTCTGAAAATTAAACGCTCATTAAATTTATGTTTTGAAATTGATCATAATACTGACACGCTCGTGTAGGCTCTTATAACTGGTCGACCTGAAACAAGAAAGTTTGATCGAACAAGAAATTCAGTAGATACTATGTTCTAGCATTTTTTTATAAAATATGTCGAGCAAATGCGCCAACTGATGAAAAGTGGTCACCAACGCCCATAGAAATTGGCGCTATAAGTAATAATAACCATTCCATACAACACCAATGTGCAATCAACTAAGATGTTATATCCTTTGAGCCTGTAGTTACACTGGTTCATTCACCTTTCAAACACAACAATACTAAGTATAGTTGTTTGGCGGTAGATGAGTGGGTGGTACCTACCCAGACAGGCTCGCACAAAGCCCTACTACCAATTAAACATAGGTACTATCATCAAGCAAGTTTTCAGTAATTGTACAAATAATAAAAAGACACAAACTAGTGAAAGGCATTCAAGATGTAACTTATGTAATGTAAAAATACTTGATATAAAAACACACATCATGACAAAAGTAGAATATGAAATATTAATAACTATTATTATTAACTTCTGATTTTCGCGACAGTCCACAGAAAAATAAATCACGTAATTTATATGCCTATGTCCTTAGCCAGGTCTCAAGCTATCTCTACGTCAAATTTCATTACCATCGGTTCAGTGGCTTTCGTCGTGATGAGAAGCAAGTGGACAAGGTTACTTTAGCATTTAAATAGTACTTTGACACTGCAAACAAACAATTATAATATAATATTAACCCCGGCTTCACAGGTACAATAAAGTTCTATATGAAACATTTAAGGACATACATAAATGCAGAGAAAATAACTTGATTTTATCTTTTCTTGTTTCAACTTACCAACCATAATCTAATAAATGATTTAAGAGCGCATAGAGAACAAACTTTATATATACAAGTAAATATCACGTCATAGTATAAAACAAAGTCGCTTCTCGCTGTCTGTCTGTCCCTACGTATGCTTAGATCTTTAAAACTATACAAGGGATTTTGATGCGGCTTTTTTAATAGATTGAATGATTCAAGAGAAAAATTTATATGTATGCATACATAATATACTAGAGAAACACAAATAATTTTAGAGGTTTCTAATGTGATGATGTGATAAATAAACATTTTTTTTGCGCTTACATTGCAAACGCTGGCTGAATCCTACTAGATAGATCAAAATAATGTACTACAGTATTGTACAACTTAAAAAGTTCTACAAAAATGGCCAGAATGGTATATGTTTATCTCTTAGGGATAACCCACAATAACCGTTTTTTATCCTTTAGTTTTTACGAGAAATAATAGCTTATTTACGAAGCGATTTTAAACATTACAGCATTTATCCTTATCCAATTAGGTACTTAAATACATTGTGCATTTAATATAGATCAATATGGTAGTTTACAGCGTGTAATTTCAATGAATATTTTCGAAGATATCACAGATTTAAAATGCAGTGGCAACGCGTTTTTTATTGTTCAATGACAAAAAATGCTGTAAACGTTATATATTGACTAGTACTACATATAACTTAGTAGATTGTAAAATAACATAGTTGATTTTACAGTTATTAAAATAGAGTATCTCAAATATTTTAATACTATTATTAATTTATTTCTTTACCGAATAATTTTATGTATTGTTTTTCATCGTATATGTTTTTTATTAAATTGTATCAAGAATACGTTTACATAATATTAAGCTCGTGCATGAATTCGACATTCCGTTGCGGTTCTAATTGCATGAACCGTCTATTGCGGTTACTAATTCACGTCCTATTAAAGATGAATTGAACGTTGAACAATCAAACCGTCGTGCATCGTCTGTATTGATTCCGGCGATATGTCATTAACTGTTTCTCATGTGATATGTTTTAGGGTGAAATTGAATGTATATTTAATTAGAGAAACAACTGCTTAGTACTTTTTTTATTGAACAGAATATACCAGGAAGTTTAGAGTAAATAAGTTGAGTGAAACAAAAATTCAAAGAAATTAATTATTCGCCCTTCCGCCTAGGAAATTGATACACGATTGCAAAAACTTTTTAAGATAGAAAAAAATGGCAAACTGTTACAAAAATTATATTTTCAGACTCTGAGCACTTTAGAACTCGTTTTTTTTACATTAGAATAAAATAGTGCATTGATATATCATCGTGCTCGATATTTGGTAAACAAAGACTTTTAGAAATCAGTTGGACTTGCTTACTAAAATAAAAAACTCAATAATAAAAAGTCAAAGTAAGCGCTACTCCAAAGGTCCCGTAATGTGCTGGTCAGTTGGCCACGATGCGTTGTCGAAGACGGACCTCGCCTTGAGTAGAAATGTTTTATGTAGGCTTTAACCCTACTGACCATAAAACAAACAAAAAAATAGTTTATTCGAGTAGATAGGGATTTTTGAATTACAATTTTATATACTGTAAAATCTTTGCCATCAATGAAATCATATAAATATGTTTACATTCAAAATAAATACTGATTGAATTAACGTAAAATGTAAAAACAAATCAAACCGCTGTATGTTGGATAACATTTCTAGCACAAGAAGGAAGTAACTGGGATAAAGGTAAGTGGAAGAGCCAAGCGCGCAGCACCGACCACAAATAAATGGGATTAAGGCAAGTTAGCTAGAATTGTGATACCAGATGTTACGCGAGCAATTCGCTTGGGCATTGCATATACTGATATATTTGCTGAGCTCGCTTTGTTGAATTCATTTGTCATTTATTATTTCACAGTTTTTGTAATCGTTTGATATCAAACCAATATAGCATGTACAGCCTGTAAATTTCTCACCGCTTGGCTAAGACCTCCTCTCCATTTTCTCCTCAAATGGTTAGGAACATATTCCACTACGCTGCTCCAATGCGGGCTGGTGGATTCACATGTGGCACAATTTCGTTGAAATTAGACACATGCAGGTTTCCTCGCGATGTTTTCCTTCACCGCCGAGCACGAGATGAATTATAAAAACAAATTGAGCACATGAAAATTCAGTGGAGCTTGTCTGTGTTTGAACCCGCAATCATCGGTTATGATGTACGTGTTCTAACCATTAGGCCATCTCGGCTCCAATATAAAGTAACTAACAACTAAAAGTCCATTTACTGGATCTCCTCTTGGGGATAGAGGTGCGTAGCTTATTCCATCATGCTGCAAAAATACGATTCGTTGGTAGAATTTCATCTGATATACGCAGGTTTCTTCCCAAGGTTTTCCTAAGCCACCATTAGGTAGATTATACTGCTTACGTGGTTTAGAACCAGATTTTTTCGGTTAAAACTAAAGTATTATAATCTCGGCTCATCGAACCAATAAATTCGGCAAATCACGATTTTAGTTTCCAACCTTAAATTCTATGTTTTCTGAAAGGATTTATTTTGTGGTCAAATGCGCAAACAAAGTCTTTCAGGTTGATCTTTCATTTTATTTTTCATTTTAAAATCTATCAGGAGCTGCAGTCGTTCTCTATACAAATTTCAACCGCCGTATCTCTCGGTCGTTGTTCAAATTTGAACAATTCTCTCAACTACCAATCATAGTCCTTTCTTACTTCGAACATTTTTTATCTCTTTCACTCATAATATTGACTTTTGAGTCCACATGTTTTGTCTTTTTATCAATTAGTTATCTTTTTTTGTACAAAATTATGTTGTGAACAGTATGTCTATACATTTCAATCGGTTAGTTTAATGAATATGTTAAACACAAATTATATTGACTTTATTTATGTTATTGAACCTCAATGTAGCCCCGGGCATATTTAGGCATGATCTGCCAGTCGAGCATTAAGTTAGCAAATTAATACAAATAAAACAGTTATTGTAGATAATTTTATAATCATAAAAAAGTTAGTGAAAAATAAGAATTGCGCCTAAGCTTAAATACAGTTAAAAATACAATAATAAAATACCGTATTTAATAGGTAATAAATATTCCCTCGATATTTATAAAAAAATACAAGCAGTAACTTGAAACAGATGTTGCCGTTACTGTAGGCTTAACGCATCAACAAATTTTGACAACTAAGCTTAATTGTGAAGCGTTTGAGGCCGTAATAGGACGATATCAAAGTGTAAATAATTGTAATTTACAGCTTTGAAATTTCGTTTAGTTATTATTGAATAAAAAAAAATTAGTTCATAAAATAAAGCTTTTAATTCAGATTCTAATTACTCAGTATTAGTAAATAACATAAGCTTAAATACTTAGGTAGTAAAAATATTATATTAAACTAAACTGAACCACCAATGAAATATCGACTATATCTAAAACATAGTCCGTTTCAGCAAACACATTATTATTATAAAAAAATCGGCTACCAAAATGTCTCCACAGACTTCTGCGTTGCTTTTTATTATTATATTATATTTTGATATTTTACAGCTCTTTATATTCTTATTAATACATTTTTCATTTCACTCGTCTGTTTTTGTTATTCAACCATGAAAACCGCTAACGATGCGAAGGAAGATTAACAACAGGTTTAGAAATAGTAAATTGATATTCAATAAATCCAGGCGCATTTCAAGTGATGTATAATGGTGTTTATTACATTTCATAATTCCTCGCTCCGCGCCAAGGGAAAACACGTCACTTCGATCTGACAGTGAATAACAGCCCTCGTGTCATTTGTCAACGTCACCCACTCAGCGCTGAGCAAAACATAATTTCATAAAGACATCCCCGTTCTTGTTATGTAGCCAAGCCATTTTTTGATACGTTTTTGTCATCAGGCCTTATCTAATAATCGTCATCGTGGGTTATGGCGGGTGAGGAATCTTGTTTTTTCCTAGAACGGTTCGATGACTTTACATTTTTGTTAAGCATAATTTCATTTAAATAGTAATAGATCGCTACTTAAGCGATAAGCCCGCCTTTTGTACATACTTCTATAACATTTACATATCTCTGTATAGTATATTACTCTTGTGTAATAAAGCATAATTATTTATACCCTGTACAAGTAAGCTTGATCTTTTTGACAGATGATCAGTTTTTTTTCTGATCGACATAACGTTGCAATAACAACATATTATTTTCTTAATTTAATTATTTTAAAAATTGTAAAAATATTAAAAAATACATATAACACAAAATTCCCTAAAGATTCAAGCGTTATCCGAAAATTCTTGCATGACTTTTATTGCTTCAAAGTAAAATTTTAAAAGGAACACTGAAAATAGCGCTTGTACAATGTTACATCGGTCGGACGGATGGGATGGGACACGAAGCAGTAACTGTTACAAATATCGATTACAAAAAATCATTATTAAAGATAATTGTTAAGTTATTGTTACGAACGGAGGTCCTTTTAGTTGGGGTTTCTTTGGCTAGTGATTGGGGTCTCTTTAGATGATATAACTCTTTTTTAGCTTTAGCTGGTAAAAAAATAATTGAATTCTTATTTGAATTACTCAATAATGCATGTCCAATGCAATAAAGAATTTCACACATAATACACCCACACCATCTCGTCGCAGTTAGAACTATTTTAAAACGTTATTTTTTGGACTATTACATATTTTCTGTATCCCATCACTAGCCCGTCTGTCAAAAAGAGCAAGCTAACTTGTACAGGGTATAATAATTTTTGACGTGATCATATATTTGTCTTGTGGATGTGACGGACTCGTATACCGCGACGGTAAACGTCATGACTCTCTCTAAAGCCGTCGTGTCTTTTCTCCGACGACGTACATTATTTATTTAAAAAAAAAACTTAATATAAAAAACAAGTTCTAAACGATAATATTTAAATCCCCAATTACTGGAAAGCACAACATAGTGTATGATAATCGTGTTGGTACTCATAATATCTTTTAAAATATAATTGAAATATATCGAAATTAAACTACACTACGCAAAAAATATGAACAGATTAACATGAATATTTATGTTTCCCAGTACCTTCTAAAATAAGCCATTAAAAACCATTATTTTTTGTTAATATTAAATAGACTTATCGAGCCCGATTGATTTTGTTTTTGCACCATTAAAAAGTTATTAAGTTATCTTCAAAATATTTCTGACTCGAATCGATCAATCAGACTCATGTCTTATACGCTGTCATACGGCAGAGATATAAAGCACCATCGAACTCGAAAACAGTATTAGTTAGATTCTATTTTTATTAAATACAAGCTCCCCTTCCGGCTTCACACGGTACAACACGTGAGTTTTAGATTGAAGAACAAACCCACAAAGAAAAATTATTTTTGCTAATAAGAATGTTGAAATTCTCGTCTTCTTAACCTACTATAATATGCATGTTTATATACATATAAACATTTGTGTTACATCAGTTTGTTTAAAAATGTAAACCGCATTAAAACACGTTGCGTAGTTTAAGATTTAAGCGTACAGAGGGCGGGAAGTGACTTTGTTTTATACTATGAAGAGAAGACTACATAATAAATAAATAAATATTGGACAACATCACATACATTACTCTGATCCCAATGTAAGTAGCTAAAGCACTTGTGTTATGGAAATCAGAAGTAACGACGGTACCACATACACCCAGACCCAAGACAACATAGAACTAATGAAATTTTTCTACGTCGTCTCGAACCCGGGACCAAGGAGTGGCGTACCCATGAAAACCGGTGTACACACCACTCGACCACAGAGTCGTCAAAGACTATTATGTATAATACACATATGCATAATAAAATGTAAAGTTAGTATTTTGTAATTCAAATCAAATCATTCTACAGTTGACTGAGTTTGATTTGAGAAAAAGAGTAGCTTAGTTTCATGTTGAGTCTTTTTGGTAAAATCTACATTCAAATCCGTTAAAGTGAGTTCAATTTAATGCTGTAACAAAAGTGCTTATAAAAGCTTACTACTTGTTTCACAAGCGATGCAGGTCTGCAGGTCAGTTAACCGTCAGACTGGGAAGCTCTGTATTGGTTTGTTCCGGTATAAGGGATGAGTGAGCTCTGGTAATTACAGGCACAAAGGATATAACAATAAAGATTCCACGGCTCGCAGCACATCGGCAATTTAACGGCAAAAAATTATAGCCAGTATGAAATTTTCTGTTTTTATTTTTTTACTAGTAGACTAGCAAGCATATATTAATAATATTTTGTATAATGTTTGCGGTGGGCAATGACTGAGCCAAGAGAATGTTAGGACAAGTTATTAGGTTGAGCTAGTTAATTAACAGACTTGAATAAACGTCGTTGAACTTGCTCAATAAGGCATTACCGATAAATATGCCGCGTGGAAACCTCACACCCCCGGTACTCTTTAATTGCGGTGTATCGCAGGTCCGTTCAGCCCAACATCTCGCCCCGCACTGATTTATTGGGCGACCGAGATTACGTATAAAAATTGTTAAAAGATATTCTGCAAAAAATAAGCCGAAACCGAAGAATTCTATATATAATGTTAACATTATTTATTTTTCAATTGTTTCCAGTACCGATTATCAAAAGTAAAGAATCAATGTAACTCCAACGACCATTTCACTTTTGTTACGCGTTAATGTTGTATAACGCTGTTATTTTACAGGTCTTAATATTTGTATAAAAACTGTTAAAAGTTATTAAACTATTTATCTGGTCTGGCTGGTCGAAGTCTAGTTGTTATGCAGAAAGAAACTTGTACCAAATCATTTGATTTAGTTGTGTATTTTTTTGTCATCGAAAGTTCATAGAGTCGATCTTAGACACAGACAGCGAACCAAGTTAACACAAGAACAGGAACGAAAATACCTCGTCGACAATGTTGTTAAGTAACAAATGTGTACTAATATTATACTAGCGAAAGTAACTCTGTCAGTTTGTTACTCTTTCACGGCCAAGTCACTGAATCGAATTTGACTTTTGTATAGCTCATACCTAAACATTAGCAGACTGTAAATTTCCCACTGCTGTGCTAAAGGCCTCCTCTCCCTTTGAGGAGAATGTTTGGAGAATATTCCACAATGCTGCTCAAATGCGGGTTGTTGAAATACACATGTGGCAGAATTTCGTTGAAATTAGACACATGCAGGTTTCCTCGCGATGTTTTCCTTCACCGCCGAGCACGAGATGAATTATAAACATAAATTAAGCACAAGTAAATTCAGTGGTGCCTGCCTGGGTTTGAACCCGAAATCATCGGTTAAGATGCACGCGTTCTAACCACTGGGCCATAACTAAACGACCAACCACAAACGCGACCGAATCCACATTATCTACAACTACTACAAATGACAGACTAATTAAAATTACTAATTAAAAAAGATTGCTTTTGATGTTTACAAAAGGTAATGACAAATAATTGGGTCGCAATTTACGATTACTTCGGGTCTGTCTCGTGATCTTCAATCACGACGGAGTATAAACAATATTCAATCCGGAGCGGGTGTTTTATACATTTTCATCGGCGAGCACGAGATGAATTGTAAACACAAATATTAAATATAATAAAAAAAAAAACGATTGGTCGAAAAATGTGAATCCATTTTCAGATTTGAAATTGGGTTTGTGTTGCCGTCATATCGCCCGAACACCATTAGAAAATATAGCCTGATGATGTAAGACTTCTACTCAAAAACTTTTCAGGATTTTTTTTTTAAATATATACATGATATATGAACCCTGAATACATCATACTCATTTTTTGCGAGTGAGTATTGCGCGGCTCCGGAGAGAAAGGGCTCACAAAGGCTTATTTAAATCTTTACATAGTATAAAACAAAGTAGCTTTTTCTGTCCCTTTGTATGCTTAAATCTTTAAAACTACGCAACGGATTTTGATGCGGTTTTTTTAAATAGATAGAGTGATTCGAGAGGAAGGTTTTTGTATATAATACATAGACAATATAGTTAAGTAACACTGATAATTTTAAAAGTTTCTAATGTGATGTCGTAAATTTATACATTTTTTTCGCTTACATTGTAAACGCTGGCTGAACCCTACGAGATAGATCAAAATAATGTACTTCAGTATTGTACACCTTAAAACAGTCTTCAAAAAAGTCCGCGATGGTATATGTCTATCTCTTAGGGATTACCCACATTGCACCCGTGCGAAGCCGGGGCGGGTCGCTAGTAAAGTATATTTCGTTTTCAATATATTATAGTTCGCTAGCTTATCAACTAATATACGAATAATTACGTTTTAAGATATGACTGTTATTGTATAGTCCAAACCAAAACAAATTGAATTTACTATTCTATTGAAGTTGATCGAACGTAAAGAAGAGCTTGGAAAAATTTTACTCCATATAAACTAGATATCTTTCAATATGTGTTTGAAATATATTTCTATTTGCACTCAATTCGAGTTCCGACCTGGAGAAAAATCGCGACCGTTACTTTATAGAAACTTTTGATTAAAACTAAAGGATCATTCGCAATTTTATTTCGTGTCTTGTTTAATATATTTCCTTTTTTTATTAAAGTTTATTTTACATTTTCGCAACTGAATATCAAGGTAGACTAACGGAGATATATCAAATTCGAGAATTAAGCAATCAATAGATCGATTTTCAATTTCCGTTTTTGTAAAGAAATTCAACTATTACACACAAACTTAACTACAAATATCAGAAGATCTATTACGTACTGTGAATATTATTGCCGAAGAAAGCTTCGAAGTTCACGCAGAATATTATTGTGTCGTGTTAGAAAGTGATATGCGACATAACTATAATATGTAAAAAATACACGCATCGAAATAGCGTATCCACGTCAGTCGGTTCAACATTTCACAAATGAGATACGAAATGTGTTCAGAATAGTATTGCAGTCAATCATTTTTCAATCAAGTGTTCCTTTGACCTGAAAACCGCGTGTCTCGTGTGTCACTTCGTCACATGACTCTCGACCTACTCACGGAAGCAGTGGTGACATAAAACATAATATATATATCGAAGGGGTTAGCCATCAACTCATTATTAGATACATTTTAACTAACAATTTGCACTTATAAGATAAAAATAGTTATTTAAAGGATGAATGTGTCTATTGTGTGTGTGTGTGTGTGTGTGTGTGTATAATTGTGCTGGTAGCAGTGGTCTGTAAGACAGTTTCAGTCTCAAAATAAACTTAATATGCTACCAAATATTCTCTTTTAAAAAACACTATTAGTCCATCACCCGTTTGTGGGACGGTTATGGACCATTATTAAAGTAAATAAGTATAATTTACTCTATGCTATTCCAGGATAGAGTCGACATTATAGGCTTAATTCAATAATGTATAATCAAAAATATAAACTTTGAAATTTATAATATTATTTATAATTATTAATATGGAACCGGAAGTCGATCATAAATGTAAAGGATTTATTTAAAACAAATCCAAGATACTCATGTTTGAATAGTTCCCGAAATCGGGAAACTTGTACGAAATAGTTGATTTTGGAAGAACTACAAAGGCGACTGATAAATAATTCAAATGCTGCAGTGCGGTCCCCGGGGAATCGACTGAATGTTCTTGGATGTAGTCGGGGTGTAGTGAAACAGAGACGCTGTTACGGCATTAAGCGTTACCTTATAGGGGGTGTATTTTTAACAATGCATTATAATACCTCAATATGAGTAAAAGCATATACTTACACACGAGTAACTAGTCACGTTATAATTACATGAAAAGTTCAATTAATTATTTAAATATAGTAATATATATCAGAGTTCATAATAAAATAAAAGATTAATTCACTGAGTGTACCATAGCAAGGTACATTTATTATCTGTTCGTATTATAGAACCTGCCCTTGCGAACACTTAAATAACTGCCGAAATTTAATAGTCAATTTCTAAATAAAAAGTCTCCAGGATACAGTGGCACAGGTATTCACCAAAACAACCGTGACATTGCGAAATTTCACAAGAGAGACTGCTAAACTGACCCTTGTGGGATAGACATGAGGCACACGTCTCACCAGTTCTCGTTTTGCTCCATGTACGAAACAAATGACACGCAAATAGCCACCGAAAACCATCTGCACGCAGCGGGGCACGCGAACCCAAGAAGAACCAAGCTTAAGTAAACTGTAACGTAGGTTATTCCTCGTGTCTATCTATTTATTTGATTATCCGTACCTGTCAGGGCCCGTACTGTGAATACAAGTAGTAGTTCTTATAACACTCTCTAGCGCCCACTAACTTTTAACATACTCCACTACGGCTGCGTTCCTGGTACAGACACCCGACTTTTATTATTTTTTGTACTCTTTAATTTTTGTAATGTTGTAAATATATATTATTTACTCTTCTATATTTGTGCATTTTAATGTGTTAAAATATTTATACACGTGTTTAAATAATCTAATCAAACTTTATGTACTTCGATAACACTTTTAACTTTCTAACTCAAAAGCCTTCACATAATGACTGCGGATACAAATTATCGTTGACAAAGACATTTTAAACAAAATTAGCAGCATGTAGAACAAACACGAAGTTGGATCATTAGCGCTCCGTCGCCGAAACTTTCTTTAATACATGCGTGCGCTGAATGGCTTGTTATCTTTAGCTGTATTAGGTACGTAGGTTCAGTTTATATCTTAGTACGGTAGTTTAGGCTTTATTTTAAAGGAGATAAGGTTTACCCTAACCTGTTTAAATGTGATCAAACAGTAATGACTTTGATGTCTAACACAAAGCATACACTGTTGGATTTAACGTGAGTTTGACTGCACGTATGAGTATCTTCCCACTCAAAATATAGTTTTAGATATAATTAATATATTCTAAATTCAAATAGGCTCATAAAAGTACTTTTGAATCTGCATATAAATAATAAATGTAAAGTTTGATTCAGAACTTAGAACGATTGGTGTTTCTACATTTACAATAAAATAAATACATATTTGGTGCAGAGCTTTTAAAATATATGAGATGCCAATTTCATCAGATTACGTGCACCGATAAGCAAAGGCGACATGATCATTTCAGCAATAATGGTCAATCTTATATTTCAACTAAGAATACCACACTGTAATATTTCCATTATTCTAGTGTGACGTGTTCTTCAATTAGAGATGAAATGTCGTCATAATATGATGAGACGATAATCCGAAGGATTAAGGTCAGCCAAACGACTCTCAGCTTCATGTACCTTCCGAGCTGAATTGTAACGACTCTATGCGAAAAAACCTAAAGCCAACAGGATTCTACGAACAGGATCGCATAACATATCTATTAAAATACGTCGTTTCGATAAATTGTCTAACATGCGTGATCAATATAGTTTCACTTACACCAAGTCACCGTTTCTCTATCCGCATAATCGTATAACTACCAATCCGCATAAGCGTAACTATATTATGCTAATGAGATAGATTAATTAACAGTCCTATTGAGTGTTACACAATTTGCTGATTTGCTTAATCAGGTTGAGTTAGCAACACGTGACTAACGCTGTCGGTACGTGCGGAGTAAAACTAAATACCTATTATAGTTTTGAAGATTTTTATAAATGTTTAGCAGGATAGATCACGTATACCTATGTGGTTAGTCCAGTCTTTGACAACGAACCTTCTACTGATCACCCAATACAGTGAAGTCATTCGAATATATAAAATATATAGAAACAACATTTAATTCTTATCCTGTAGTAGAATATATAATACGAAGTACTGCCGTTGTTTTAAATTTATTAATAAAGTAACTTTTCGCAGGTGCCTAATTAAGAACCGTCCTGGATTTTGACTTTTGTTGTGCTAATTTAAAATTCGAAATATCTAATAAAATAAATAACACACCTATAACACAGCGGTCAACTGGTCACACTCTCGTAACTAATAACACAATCAATATCAAATCAACATAATCAAATACAATCTTCGCCCGCAAAGTGATAAATTAAGTACCTCGTATTCCCAGTTGTATATGAACTCGGTTACGCAGCTCGATACTAAGGTTGTGGAATTAATTTCGTCAATAATGAATCTTGTCACGAAAATACCAGTAACATTTACTTTAAATCGTTTGTTAAAATAATAATAATAAAAAGTATAATTAAAATACAAGATTATATCGAAGATAAAAAAGCGTGAGGCTAGTATTTATTGACTTTCAGGTAGGATTATATTAAATTATGTAATTTTTTGGAACGAAGTATTTTTTACGTGGCTTACAGTAAGGAAGAGAGTGCTTTGCCACCTCCACGCGATCTCTACCTCTCTTTTTCTCTTTATTTCATTGTATCTGTTATTGTATACATAATATAATTTAGAAAAAGTAACTTCGTTCCAACCGGGAGTTCCAAGACACACGTCTTTTTTAAAATTTAGTTTTGTCAATGAATACATTTATATATTATGACGGATATAAAAACTTTAGACACTGCCGTATATTATTACTTCTCAAAAGTAATTAATCTTTTAGTCTGTTTAACAGCTAATATAATTTAGGATAACGGGTCTAAAATTTAAAAGTCATTATTACGGTTTGCGAACGAAAAAGATTTTAACGATTTACGATATAAGATATAAAAATATTGATGTAATGATTGATGATGATGATCAATGGCTAAGTTTGCCATAACATGGATGAATCTTTTTATCCAGAACAGCTCTTATAAAGTTACATTTGACCCCATATCATTTTACCTGAGTTATTAATTAATTGATCAACTACGCTTGGCTCGGAATCTCTTGAACGACTAGGATTTGTATTGCGATTGTATTGATTTTAAATCATTATTATTATTAAAGCCTTTATTCGATTTACTAGTTTCTAATTGAAACTAGCGCTTAAATTTGAAATCCATACCATAAAACTACGCTCCACTACTCGAGGAAACCTAAGTCTTCCTCAGATATTAATACAAACGTCTCTAAGGACATTATCCGTATCTCTATCGCAACAAAATCCTTTTGGGACATGGACGTTTTCATTTGCATCCTCTGATTCTGCTTCTGGTTTTATTGACCAACTTATTGTTTGCAAAATGCTAACTGTTTATATTGTTACGAACTTCACAAGCCGTTCATGACTAACAACTACCGTTGTCTACGTCACCACATTTTTTCCCGTCCCGTTGTGTCTCAGCTTATCTCTCGCTGGACCTCCAGTACTTTGTTTACTTTAAACAAGCTGTTGAGTCTCCTCACTGTGACATATTTGCAGAATGGAAAAAAGGTGGAAGCTAGCTTGCAATTCAGCGAACAACAGTGACTCCATCTCTTTATGTTTTTATTGTGTGTATAAATTGCCACGTAATATTTATTTTAATCAGTGTAAGTCTTTCAATTGAGATACTCATGTTGTACTAATATTTATATTACAATTAGTTACCTGTCTTATCTTTACACGGGAATAATAAGGTTCTGTATAAAACGTTTATTTTGAAGGAATAACATACAAAGATAATCTCTTATTGGTTTTTAAAAATTTTTTTCCCAGCTGTACGCCTAATAACTTTCCCAAATTTCATCACAATCTGGTGACAAGTTTAGGAATACATAGTGTACAAATATATAGACATTCATTTTTATTTATTACGAGGAAAATTGTCTTTAAATTTAACGTAAATATAAGATATACGATGTCTACAAACATTTCCTTTTCCAATAAGCTTATTTACATTTTATTTATAAAACAAAAAAAATGTTGTAAATGTTGGTGGAACTGATATACATTATTGCGATGTCAATAACCCTTTCCCGGATCAAAGAGATCCGTGAGACATTCAGAACGCAACATACAGTTATAACGTTGTTTTATTTCTATCACCGAATATTTCCATTGAAGATCGGATCTAAATTTAATATTCAAAGCTAACGCCAGCGTCATGGCATGTCTTAACATTTTTAATGATATTTTTGTACAAGATAAAATAAAGATGTCTTTTTGATTGATTTCAAACGCGACATCTTTTCTCAGAGGATACTAGCCTGGATATCTTTTAGTGTATGTGAGGATGTTTGCAAGAGTATGATTCTCTATTTTATACCCATCACAGGCCGTTAAGTCGGTAATCTGATACGACCTGAGTAATTCAGGTGCAAAGTATTTTCATGCTTTCTGAGGCAATTGTTTGTAAAACAAACATTGCTACAAACTCCATCATACCAACCTCAAAATGAAGTTTATATTCAACTTTAAAGTTAAGCTTAAACTATCATTCCCCAAGCTATAATTTGTAAGAGGTTCTCATTAATTAACTTACAAATATAAATTATCAAGTATCCAGTTCTTTCAGCTAGCTTTGCTTCTTCATTTTTCGTAAAAATGGCGACTACGTTAAAAACTGACGTCTATAATAATAGTAGAGATGTGGGTAGCGGTAGTAAGGAAAATTAGACTACAAGGTACAATGAAAGATTACACTCACGCTAGAACCGCTCAGTTGTCACGTGATTTTTACCTCGATGGTTTAATAAAATCTTTGAATTACGTTTTTGTCTAAGCCACAAAAAAGCCGTATCGTCCTCGTGAATTTTTGAAAATCGAATTACGGTGATTTCGATGCGATCCTTTATTATTTATTTCATCATATTACTTTCTGAATTTCACGAAACTGTTCTGGTTTTCATTAGTTAAATATAAATAATGAATATTCGAAAACGTTCTATGAAATCAGTACGTCTTTAATTCTTTAAAATAACGTACATTAAATACTAAACCAAAAAATAAATTCAAAGCTGCTGTTTTACACTTTACTGAAATCATAATCAATTCCTAATTGTGGGTCGCAATTAAGACCCTAATAACACTAGAATATTCCGAATGGAGTAGGTCTGATTAGTATTCAAGTCAGATAGCGTTAGTTTGGTTAGGGCTCGGAGTCTCCAAGGTCCCTAATCGGGTTACCTAACCACGTTTGTGCCGAGAAAGCAAATATTAACAATTTAATTCACACTCTTGAGTTCAGTATAAAATAAAAGTTTTGATTTCTGCAATGATTATTTTATTAATATGATAAATATAATTAACATCCTCTATGTGTATTTTTATTCATGCAAATAAAACGAACTCGTGTAAGAAGAACATGTTAATAAAAGGAATTTATCGCTTAGAAGATTCCATAGGTGCTAAAAAGTCTTGAATATAGTGTCCTTGCAGTGGATCGTCGACACTCGCTAAAAATGAATTTTTTCCTTGTTAAAATTTTAAAGGGGGAAGGGAAGGGTAACTTTATTTGAATTTACCCGTACGAAGTCGGTACACTAGGTGTCGGTACACGATTTGGTGTAAAATATGATTACATAATAAGATTTATGTGAAACAGCGAGATGCCTAGCTGTTATTCTGGACCAGCGGTAGCTTTTAATTTCATTTCATCTTGTAATATGAATATTGAAATGTGTTTATAAGAGCCTAAAGCTAAGTAAGTTTGATTTTATTAAGTTATTAAGTAATCATATATGTTGAGAAAGCTTTGAGCAAAGATTTATGGAAACCAACAACTGTTTATCAAATATCAATTAATACCTATTTCGGCTCGAATGTTGAGCGAGCCGGTGTGATCACAGGCACAAGGGACATAGCGTCATAGATTCCATGTTACAATACTAAATTTTCCTTTGAAGGATATATTAATTTCACATTTCACGTATATTTTTATAATTCTGCCACACGTGAACCCGCATTGGAGCAGCGTGGTGGAATCCTACTCCTCCGAAACCTTTCCCCAAAGGGAGAAAGGACGTTAACCCATCAGTGGGACATTTACATGATATTACTTTTACTTTTATATTTTTATAATTATTAACAACTAGTGAACCGCCCCGGCTTCACACGGGTGCAATGCTGATACTAAATATACTACAGAATGTCTTACTACGTTCACAGTTTTAGTCGCTACACAATACAAACCGCTATGTCCCTGGGTTTTATTTCTGCATATATTTGAAAGTATTAATTTAAATAACATGCTTTAAAGGGCTGTATTGATCTATATTAAATTGACAATGTATTTAAGGTGCTGTATTGCTTCAAATCGCTTCGAAAATATAAAGCAATATAAGCCCAAAAAATGTGTTTATTTACGAAATAACTTCAGAAACTTCAAAATTATCAGCGTTTCTCTACTATATTGTGCATGTATTTTACATATAAACATTCCTCTTGAATCAATCTATCTATTAAAAAAAACCGCATCAAAATCCTTCGTGTAATTTAAATATCTAAGTATACATAGGGACAGACAGCGGTAAGCGCCTTTGTTTTATAATATGTAACGAAACAATTAAAGTTGTAAGCACATAAACAAAAGGTTTAATTAATTAAATCAATATTAATTAAATATTGTTTTTGGAATATTCATTTGTTTCATATTGTATTTGAAACTAGACAATAGTTATAAATAGCTCGAGAGGAATCCTGTAATAACGATCTCAACGCGAGGGGGAATCGACAAATGGCATTGCTAAGCTGAATATCTAAGACAATTACGGCTTTAATTATATATGTAGCATGTTATATATGTATTACATTATACAGTTATATATATACATTATTTATGGATGTGACAATCGTCTCGCATAGTGGCTAACTCATAAAATCTTGAGGTTTTTGGTTCTATTCCCGCGTTGGAATCATCAACCATTCAATCGATAGTCATGAAATTTGGGTTACATAGGTATTCAGGAAATACATAGAACACCTAATACTTGCCCACGAACAATGCCGTTATCGGAAACTAACTAGTATTAATAATTAAATGGTTTATGAATGCCTTGAATCTGTCTGAAACGAGGTAATTCACACGATTTAAGTGTATGTACAAACCCACATTGGAGCACTTGGGCTTTAGCGATTTAAATGATAATATGTTTTTTTTTTAATTAAGTGTCATTAGAAAGTTCTTGAAATGTATTTCTAGATTTCGTATACAACACGGTACCCAGCAATAATTAAATTATTGTGATAAGTTTTCGGAGCAGTTCTCTATGCCTTCATAGTAGTGATGCTAATAAATCATTTAAAGCGAAGGAAATATTTATTTAAGGGTGCGTTTCTCTAAAAAATTGTGTAAGAATTTATTTTATACATTACATATATTTTATTAAGGTGAGGTTTCACGATAAATTTATTTCACGAATTCCAATTTTATATTTAATATTCATAATTACGTATTCTATGCAATGCATCAGAAAAACAATATGTTGTACCAAACACTTTAAGTTTATAAAGTGATGTAAGATTAACTTATTGGAAAAAATTACATTAAATTCAAATTAAATAAGCCTATTGAAGCCGAAGCAGAAGAAAAAGTAAACATACATTTTTATTTTTTTTAGTTTTGGCTTTTATTTGTGCCAAGAGGGCACAGATTATTTCGCCAATGTCACGTGCAAGTAAACATAAATAAACCTTAGATTATTTATATGTCAAATTACCAGATGTACTGTCAACGCTGAGAACGTGTCAAAAAAAGTAGTAGTCAACAGTTGGCACTAAATTCAGGCACACTAATAAAAGAGTATGACTTCTGGGCTGATATTTGTTCTAGCAGTCCAACACACCAAGATAATGAAGTTGGCTTATTTCTATGCGACACTATTTATATTGATAAATAATCTATAAAACAAACTTTAGATTTATACATTTACACGTTTTCGTAATAGCTCTGCTATACTATGCACATATCTGGATTCACCTTACTACAAATATCTCCTATAGCTTAGGTACAAGAGACCCGAAAATAGCTTTGTCGACATTTCAATCGCCATTTTTTTACGAATTCATAATTAATTTATCATGAAAAAAAATTAAGATCTCGATTAACGCTATCACGTCAATTCAATGTCAACGTTGTTCATTTCTCATTTGACTTCACTTGATTTGATTTGGCTATAATTTTGTCTGATAATAAAACCTTTTTGTTTAGTTCCGATGATAAAATTACGTGTTTATGTCTATATACAAAGGCAATTTTAATGTGTCGTGACAGAAAAACAACAAACAATAAAGATAGCGAAGGTCATCGTAATGTCCAACGGTAAGTGGTCAACTGCTCCTATACAAACTGCACACTTAAAACCATTTTTTACAATGGTTCAAAATGATCGGTAAAAGTATCAGGGAAAATGGGCAAAAATCTTTTTATTTTGTGATATTGGTCGGCGGACGAGCAAATGATGGTAAGTGGTCACTACCGCCCATAGACAATGGCGTTGTAAGAAATATTAACCATTCCTTACATCACCAATGTGCCACCAACCTTGGGATCTAAGATGTTATGTGATGTTGTCCCTTGTGCCAGTTACACTGGCTCACTCACCCTTCAAACCGGAACACAAAAATACTGAGTACAACAAAGAGCAGTCTCTTTGGCGGTAGAATATCTCATGAGTGGGTGGTACCTACCCAGACGGGCTTGCACAAAGCCCTACCACCAAGTATCTATATAAGCAAAATCTGAAAAGTTTTAAAACAAATATATGTTAATAAACACATGTTTTATTACAACGTTGAAATAATTCTCCAGTAGTAATATTACGATCAGTTTTATTAACAAAAACATTCCCCGTAATTGTTTTATGATAACTATCTATTCGGTATTATTAATTTAAGAGTTTCTCCTTTGATGTGTATTGAACGAGACCGCGAATCTAATTTTAGATCTTTAGGTCTACTGATAATAATCTTTTACGAAGAAGATTGAATGGAACCGATTGAAATATGGGAATTAATTCGGTCGCTTACCCTCCCGTTGGAAGGCTGTTTTTTAATAAAAAATCTGTCATATCAAGCTATAGCTTTGATGTTAAATTCAATCAAAATCTTTTTATTTTTCATTAAAAAAGATAAAAACATCAGATTTGTATCTTTAAAGCCTTCTGTAATGTATATGTTTTTGTGTTGAAATTGTATCTGTAATAAATAAATCTATGTATTGCAGAGGCAATTCTGCCGTGGCAGGACATGCCGTGAACTGAAGTCCACTGGTCAATATTGAACAGCACCGCTGACTTTTTGGGTTTAATTCGTTTATATTATTTTCGTGATTAAAACATCTTGAGCAAATGTACAAATCTACACGTATGTCGGGACATGTGTGTCGGGAGGATAGATTTCTTTCGCCCAGTAGTGAGTTATTTGCGAACTGTTTTTACATTTATAATTTTACTGTTAACATTTAAATTTAAGAGTACACTTTTGTTAAGTTCATAAAAAACGTATTCCATCATTTACAAAAATGGCGCGCTGCCAGCATTTGCTGGAATGTTGATACGAACATAACATTTTAAATTCACAAATATTATTCTCTGTATGTTGCACCCATCGTTTTGAGCATTTCATTTCTAAACATTATGACATTTAGGCATTTGAAGTTTTACCGCCTCATAAGTATTATACTGGGGATCTGGATTCAAATTCAAGATATAAAATATTTATGAACTTTTTTCAATATTATTTAATATTATTACAGCAGGAAAGATTTTATTCATAAGATAAACACAAAAAAATATTTATCTTTTAATCCATGACATCATAATATAAGTACCCACATTGCTTGTAGTTAAGTCACAGTAATTGTTTTTATGTTTAAATAATAGTTCATACACGATAATACATTACACATTAGTTTGATTCAATTTATCCATAAAATTCATGGCCAGGCCAAAACGAGATCAGCTACGTAAGAGCCATCACGTAGTACCTGAGGCCGAGCGTAAGCCATAATAACAAATATTTGAATATAACCCAAAAACAACACACACGTATAATACGCAGCGTGGCAGATAATCAGTAATTGGATGCGAAGAACGCTTCTCTCAAAGCGATGTTGAACCGAACCATTAAATAAAGCAAATAGCGGCACCAGTGAGTTTATCTGAACATATATGTGTTGCATCACGATAAGAGATTAACACGCTATGCTAATGAGGCTCTGATAAAGCTTAATTTACGAGGGCCCGCGTTAACACGCGTGCACTTTATGCGTGCATGTTGTTCACCGAGCTATTATGGAATAATTTTGTATGAAATATTGTTTACAGTTTTTATGTTAATACATTTTCTCTTTTTAATTTGTTCATATTTGAGTTCGTTTTATAAATTGCTTTAAAGAATTTTCTAGATTCACTAAAAATCCTTTGTTTATGAAAACAGTTTGGTTAACATCTATGTACACTTAATTGCAACCGTAAACTTGTTAGAAAGTAAATTGTAACAAGTATAAAGAAGGACCACTACTTCACACTCACGATTTTCTAATTACAACTATTTTACCGAGAAAGCGAGTTTGCTTCCGATGTTTTATTAAAAATAATAATTATGGGACACTCGGATTCGAATAAATTAAATCAAAGACTTTCGTTGTTAAATAAACATTTCATTTTTACTGCAAAGATCGAAACCACGCCCCTGTATGTTTACGTCGTTGCACACAATACCGATACGCACAAGAAAGTGCGTGCGTCATACTAGTACGAACACCACCCCATATTGGGGTATGATGCTTATCCTATATAATGAGAGGAGGCCCTCGCCCAGATGGAAGACTTTTACGGGCTGTTTCTTATGTCATGGGTTGGCGGACAGGCAACCACGTAAGTGTTGGTAAGTGATCACCTATAAACATCGGTGCCTTAAGAAATTTTAACCATTCCCTACATAGCCAATGCGCCTCCAACCATGGGAACTAAGACGTTATGTCCCTCGTGCCTGCAGTTAAACTTTATTCATTATATACACGCAAGTCGCTAATAGGTACAAAGATCACCTTATAATGAAATCATTTTATTGGCTGGCTTATCGGAAAAACATTAATAAAATAATATAATTTGCATAACGTTTATTAACACCTGGGACACACGGCACATAAACGGAAATTTATACTCAAATAAACTGTATATTATTGTTTAATTATATTTACTTTGATTTGCGAAATAAAGTAATAAATACCAGTCATAATTGTAATGTTTATTTGTACAATACATGTAATAAAGAATCGTCATAACTTTTCATAATAATCAGATGAGTACGTCCAAAGAAATAAAAATATTAATTTCACTTGTTGCAATGCAAATAATTCTGTAATAATGGTAGATAATGGTATAATTAATTTAAAAAAAAATAAGGGGGCTCTTAATTCCCTTTTTGTGTGTTATGATCCTTTTTCTATTAAATAGGCTGTCGCGTCCAAATTAACCACTAAGAAGGAAAAACTAGGGGCCACAGATGTTAAAAGACGTTGCCTCATTAGAGCCTATTTATGCCAAACATATTTATACAAATATTAAAGATACCCTAAAAACGGCCATGGGATATTTTTTTAAATTAATTCCTGGAGGTTCCAAGGTTTGTTAGCAAGTTCTGACGTTAAAAATGTTCAACTGGTTTAATTTAACTATTTATTTTAATAATTTAAAATTAAAGGAAGGAACTTCAGCTAGATTATTATAAAATCACTAATTTATATAACACAAAATTATCTAAGTAAATTTACTCAAAATGAAAAACAATTTGTCTTCAAAAATTACAAACAAACTGTAGTTTTCAATGTATATATTTATATTTCTTCTAACTTTCATGCTCAAAAAATAAGTGATATTAGGTATTGTAATTATTTAAATGTAGTGGAAAATCAACTACCACGTTCTTTATCGTCGGTAACATAAATAATATTGTCAAGTTTTTAGTACAACTGGACTTGTTGATCAAATGTGGGAGATCGTTTCTTTTTCTATAAAAAAAACTGATAACGCAAAACATAATATAGTACATTAAAGAATAGTTTTGTTACTAGAATTTAAATCCTAAAGTCAACTCTCAGTTCTTTATGGCTTATTTGTATTGCAGCCACAGAAACCGAAGTTATAAAGCATAAAACCCAGGCGAGTCGTACATTGTTCTGAAATTTCGTGGTAAGCGCACCATAAATTTTACGCTTAGGGCGAAGTTAGTGAATAATTTTCCGTGTCTCTGTTTATTATAAACCGACCGAGTTGGGAACAACTTGTTACGCAATCAACAACTACGTGGATCACGATTCACTGATTCTGATAGCATTATTTACGTGAATATTTTGAAACGGATTTAGAACGTATTCTATGTTGTTTACAGAAAGTCCTTGAAGTTATTCTGTTTTCGCCTTAAAATTTACTGATTTAAGCTACATATAGAGGTTTCATCTCGATTCATTGCACAGTTGATTTACAGTAAATAAATAAATAAATAAGCCTTTTATTTTCTCATTTTTCATGCAATTAAAGTAATTTAATTTTAGAGATATATCATATTATTAAAGTAATATTATTTTATTTCTTTTCTATATTTATGAAATGAGAAACCCCCTGCGGGTGAAGGCCTCCTCCAACTTTGTTCATTGTTTTCTATTTTTCTTCATTGATTGCCATTCGTCTCCTGCTATATCTTTGATATCGGCGGTCCATCTTCTAGAAGGCCTGCCTCTGTTCATTTTCCCTTAGGTCCTTTCTATAGGACGACGAAACGCTTCGCCCATCGATTGTCAACTTAACATAAAATCGTCGTATTCATCTCTGCCATATCCGACTCTTCTCTTCTCATATGGTATTTAACATTGTTGGGCGTTCGTAACTTTGATGAGTTTTGCCGTACTTGCCAGAGTTCTTACATTGTATGTGCCGATGAGGAGATCAATTTTATGTTTCTTGTACTTTAAAACGTCTTTCTGTTGTATTTAAGGGTTGTAGTCAAGAGAGGAATCCATTTATTTCTTCTCCCCCGCAGCGACCAGCCTTGTTGGGTATTTGAGTGGTGATACAATACTGTAATATTATATCGTACTTGAAATATTTCAATATTTAATAAATAATTGGGAAATATTTCAGCGAAAGCAGCTCGAAAGAAACTATAATTTATTTCACCTGTTTATGGTTACAGTTTACGCATTAATGTATTTATTTCAAATTACCTGTTGTAACCATATACATTTAATTATGGCAATATTTTAATTTTAATTAAAATATTGTATTTATCGTTATGAACATTTATCGGTAATTTAACAAAACTTCGATTTTTGAATCGTAATCGTCTTTATATTTACTTTATAGTTAACGATCGGTATATTGGTTTGGTTTTGGTTTCATTGGTTTTATGATAGAGAGAATCTTTCAAGGGCCAACAAAAAGTTTATTAATAATAATCTTTCAAAATAAACATATGTTTGTATATTCTTTAACAAGTCATTTATTTTTAATTGTGCATTTTATAATTTCTGATCGTTTTCTGGAATCTTATATAGAAGTAATAAAATACGTAAAGTTCCAGTTAGAGGAACCTAGAAAACGTTCACAGCTTTAAAAACAAGAAGTAGAACAGTTCTACAAAAGAGCTCCCAACCCTGTGTAGTCAGGTAACTGGGATAATAAGATTAGGCTTGTTTAAGGAACAATTGTATTATATGAAAAGGCATGTTCGTTATAGTTTCTAGAAAAATCTGTTATGTTTTTACGAGCGTACCTTACCTTTTATAAAGTTTATAAATATATTGAGAGGAGAAATTCGAAATGTTTTCTTCTTTTTGTTCCTTGAAGAAACTTTTCAACCAACATTATATTATCTTGCTCAAATAATACGGCTTACAAGCTTTTATTAAACATGCGGTGTATGTTTGTTAGTTTAGGTAAAATCTCGCAAACAGCAAAGCAATTGTTGCAATTTTTCATGTCGGTGCTGTTTTAAGACAAAGATGACCTAATTCTAACTCCAAGATTGCCTCCAGACGAAAGATCTCCTTAACGGTAAACAGCATAGACACAAGCATTTGTATATAAAAGCATGTTTTTAAATATGATAGCTTCTCTGTTATATTAACTTATATAAAAATAAACTATTTACACGGTGGTAGGGCTTCATGCGAGCAATATGTTCTACCGCTAAGCAGCAATAATTAGTAATGTTTTCTTCGTCGTATGTTTTTCAACTTTAGGCTTAAGGAACTTAATAACTTAGACCCCTAGGTGGTGACCACATACCTTCAACTGGTCTATAAATTTTCCTTACCGATTTCATAACAATAAAAAATATTAATATCGGTTTATCCCAAATAGAACACTCCTGTGTAAGTAACAAAAAACAAAGGTCGTATTCTTATTTTCTTTCTATTTGCGTATGCCATTGCTGTACATTTGCGTTCCTATATTAAGTCTGTTGGTCCCGATTTGATAAAAATAATCTGATTCAATTTGCCTCCGTGCTATATACAAAATCGAACGAGCCTTTTATTTCGCGGCATTTTTTTAAGTAATAAAAGTTATATTACTGCCAGATTTTAAAATATTCCTTTTTAAGGGTAAAGTTAATTATGATAATTGTGGGTCAGAATCGAAACAGTAACTTTTAAATTGCTAGATGATTCGTATACGAGTATCATTGCGCTAGAGACGCCTAAAATGTCAAAGAATGTGTAAAAATGTGTAACTATTTTTTTGTTCAAAGGACGACGCGCCTTTGCAATTAATTATTTTTAAAAGGAAGAAAATAAAATCGCTTAGAAGCGCTGCAGTAACAATTTAATATACGTTAACTATAGCCCTCGTGCAGCACTGCGAGACAATGGAATTTTACTATTTTATTTTATTATAAAAACACAATTTCCTCAACAAGTGCGCACGAAGTTCCGCGTAATTGAGACAGCTCTAAAATCCTTTGCGGGACAGCTCTCTGTAACTGAGTTTGGAGTCAGATGTTACAGTTTTTTTTTCTTCTTTTTCTTCGGACAATGTTATTACAATTTTAACTTTGAAGGGTGGTGTAATTTTACGAATATTGAAGCGAAAGAGAATTTGTAACTCCATTACGCCATAATTTACTTTTTATGAAACTGCTGTTGATTTTGTAGCTTCTGGCCAATTACTAATAAAAATAAGACTCAATCTCCACCAACAAGAACTCGCCTCAGTCTGTTTAATGATTCGAGGTTTGTAAATGGAACATTCAGCTGCGAGTCGATTAACACCAACATAGATCACTAGATAAGTAAGATAATTAGACTGTGTGTTTTGTTGCTGTTTGTGGCAAATAAGTGTGTCCGATTTGATACAATATTTTTCAACTCTTAATGCGCGTTTACCAATTCCTGACGTCGTTATTTGATTTCTTATATATTATTATTTCGATCAAATATTATCTGTTCGACAGACAGTATATTGGAATATAATGTCCCCGTATAATTCGTGCAATATGTGTATATTTATACTTATAATTGGAAGTAGATAAAACTAATTTAATCAGCATTTCTACCGCAGCAACTGTTACAAAGCATTCAGCAGCCACGCTATTCGCACTCCATTTTAGTTAGGCTTGAACGACGTGCCTGCAGCAGTCCAGCTCAACCATTGAAACTCAGAACATTAACAATCAATAACGCTTGGCTTCCTATTTATAGTATTCGATAAGGCTTCTATTACAATTTAACTAAACTAGAATTCTCATATGCAACATATCCTTATCAATACATTTTTGAAAATGTACATATGTACATGCAAGTTTTAATTAAAATGATCGTAACATCAAAACCGGTTCGTACCGCCTGCAGGCAGTGAAGCGAAACGGCTCAGGTGATATGGTTATTCTGATGGAAACTAAATTTCTTTCATATCACAATATCACAAAAGAAAGCGACTTTATTCCTTTTGTTATAAGGCTTAAATTTCGTTCTCATCACATATTAATGAATGTTGCGGAAGGTACGATTGCATTCGACATATTGCAAGTGCTTTAATTGTTGCAAAATAATTTGCTTAATGCAATATTTACGCAGAGAAGGGTATGTGGTTAGACAACGTGAAACTATACGGAAGATTTCAGAATCAAAACGGGGAAGATAGACAGAGTTTTTATAAGTATAATTTGTCTTAATAATTAACTTTCTTGCTCGAAAGAATCGCAAGGAAATTTGTACGGGTCGAATGATATTCTGATTTTTTTTTTTTCGTAAAATAACTATTTTGTCTAACCTAACTAGGCTGTAGGGAAAATGGAACACCTGATATGGTATATAATGGAGTTTCGCTGCTAATTTATTGCGGCAAATATTTTATTTTCATTGTTATGTTTTTGTGCAAAGCGACACGCTAGGCGAGAGTTCAATTGTTTTGATTAGATTTAAAAAATCCAGGCTATCAATAGGGTGTCCTTGCCATTGTAAACATATATTTTATTGTACGATAAACACTCTCACCTAAAATGATAGAATTCCGCCCTTAAAGGTGTAATGTGTAATGAGACTGAAAAACCTTTTGATTTGTAAAAAGTTAAGTGACGATTAACTTTTGTGGAATGCTTTGTAGTATTTAAGTATCGCGTTAACAATGACATATTTGTCTTAAATAAAAGGCCCTAAAAATGTAGGACCATTCCAAAAAGTTCTATATTTTCGAATTCGGATATTATTTTTATAAAAAATATAATAATAATATAAATTTAGTAGATAAATTCATAAGAATAGCTTTAATAAATAGTGACATTTTATAAAGAAGGGATAGAAATATTATAATTGGTAGTAGCTTGGTATGAGTTCGTGTAATGTTATCTCATGTGTTTGATTAGTGCTCATAATTAATCTCATCCTTGAAACGTTTCGGACAAAGGTCCAGATGTCTTGTGGTAGTCTTTATAATAACTCCCTGGTATAATCATTAAAGTTTTGTTATACTTCGTTGCTCTTATTATTAATTGAAAACGATGAAGATGATGTATAATATAATTAGTAAAATCCATGTTTGTGAGATACCGCACGTAACAGACAAATAGACTCCAATTAGTCTCGTGTTTATACTGCGGTAAGTCAATATTAATTATCTACGATAAATTCTGAAGCGCTTCTATATTTAACTTATAAGATTTACTTAATCATATTTAAAGTTTACTGATGTAGAAAGTTTTCCCGGAGCTGTCAAAGCATTGTAAACACTACATCCGACTAATTTCAAGGGATATGAGATTGAATAGCCTCGTTACGTATATTATAATTGTTATGTTACGATGTAAGCGTTGTTGATTCATACATCATTTAAGTTGGAATCATACGCAGATCAACAAATGTAAAATTTTTGATTTAAATTAAATTATTTAATTTTTCATTTGTAATTGCGCTTTGTTACCTCAAAACACAACTCCTGCCTGGAACACTTTGACGATAAATTGAGTCTTTGTTTTATAATTTAATCAATGTTTTTGATTATTATCATTGTTGAAGTACTATTTGTTTAAAAAGTAATATAAATTTATTTAATAAGGAACTCGATTATTATTTATATTTTGATAATGACGAATTTAATCTAAACGAATTAATTGAAAATGTTTTCAAGAAATTGATTACTTATTATGACTTCGACCCGGTGGTTTGTCGCTGTTGAAACTTCAGCGATTCTAGTGTTAAAGAGAATGTTAATAATTTGTTAACTATTCCAAGGTCGAGTAGCTTGGTTTCTTGATTTTATTTCATATTATATTGTTGTGACAAATCCCTCATTGGGTTTTATTAAATATAGTAATAATTTTACTAAGATATTCAAAACGAACTTAATATTTTTAAATTATATAAAAAGTCTTCGAAGTTTTACAATCAAAATAATAATTTATTATAATTATCAAATCTAATACATTCTGAAAAGCAATAATATTGTCCAAACTTTTCAAAAAGTTAATGTCAGTATTTGATACCATTTATACTTGTTACTTATTGACGTCTCGGTCGATGGCGGATTCACGGGGGGTCATTGGGGTCACATCCGTCCTCTTTTCAAGTCATCGGTCGTTTGGGGGTCGCAGCGATGAATGCTGTTGAAGCATCTTTTCGATATTTTGTAATGTTTATAGAATTTTTACACACATATTTCTGGCAGTGATATTAACTTTGGTTATATACTGTATACTAATTAATTAATTACCCAGTGGTGATCTGTTATATTCTATTATTGTTACTCTTACTCACAAATATATGCATATTATATATATATTGTATTAGAGTATCCATCCAAACAACTACATGATATTCGTAGCTGAACCTGCGCCTTTACCCGCGCGAGAAGCCGAGATGGCCCAGTGGTTAGAATGTGTATATTTGAATTTTCATGTACTTGGAGGTGAATGAAAACATCGTGAGGAAGCTTGCATGTATCTAATTTCAACGGAACTCTGTCGCTAGTGTATCCGCCAACCCGCATTGAAGCAGTGTCATTGAATAAGCATCAAACCTTATCCTCAAAGGGAGTGGAGGTCTTAGCTCAGCAGTGGGAAATTTACAGGCTGTTTCATTTCTTTTTTACCTATACCACACAAACCATAACATAATGGAGCAGTATAACCTCTCGAGATTTGAATTAAAAAATCCTGTGTCCTCCCCGGGGACTAAACCTATCTCCATATTAAATTTCATCTAAATCGGTTCACCGGTTTAACAGAGAGTTACTTTCTCATTTAAAATATTATACTACAGACCATTTCCTCAATAATTCTGTGAAGTGAAATATTTTAATTTTTCTTGTATATAAATGAAATAATTTGATGTATATTTAAATGAACAAAATTTTACTCCGGACTAAATGTTAATTTCTCTATGCATGAGAATGAGACTAAATGTAAGCGCCTTAACGCGAGTGTATACGTATTATAACCATTTGTAATACACAATAGATGGTTTCCATAATTTCTGATGATATTAAGGCGATAATAATATTGGTTTATGTAGCACTAAATCCTCTTATAATAATAAGAATTGTTCGAACTAAATGCCGCACACTAGAGTAATCTTTGTCGGGACTACGCACACACTCACACTTAGTGACTTATGCTTGTTTAGATACGTCAAGAAGACCACTACAAACCATTCGTATAGTAGACCAACAAAGCAATTGCGATCACTGCTTAGAGCGGTTATCAAATCTATGTCATGTACAGAATATCAACTGCAAATTACACACCGATTACATGATAAGTCAGGGCTTTATTTTATCCTCTATGATCCAGACTTACATCCTCTCACTCAGACAATTAACTTTGACTTTTAATTTATTGAAGTAAATTAGTAATAAATGATTGATGTATAGGGGACGATTGGCTGAGTTTTTTAGAAAGCGTTAAAAATAAACCCGAAAGAAAATAGTGATTAAGATAATTATAGAACTAAAAGCCTGGAAATCAAAATCTGAACGGATTTTATGCAAATGTGTTTCGTTTCATCGGTCGGTTCATCGGTCTATGTAATTTTTTTAACTGGTCGTCTTTTCTTGACTAATAATAACAACCAATAAGAAAGTATAAAGTTTCTACTGAATAAAGTAATTTAAATTTGAGACAAGCACCGTTGATTTGTTCTTTTAAATACTATATTCTATGTAAAGTTATCAGCGGTTAGTAGCATAGACTCTGCTCTGTTAACCTTTGTCCCCAATGATAATATACGTTTTGATTAAAGTAAGGCAAATGGAAATCAAATATCTTACGTCGCCGTAATTTTAATGGGAATATGTTTAATAAAATGCTTGTCAAGGTCACAAACACTATTAAGGCACTTATTATTCCACGCAGAGCACGTACGCGGCGCGGCAAACGGAAAAATCCAATTAAGTCCATATGAAGAGTTCCAATAGCGCCCCGTGCGCCTCTCACGTCCTCTTACACTAATGACTATTTTTCAGCAATATTAACAGACCCGTACCTGTTTTATTACTCTTTGTAGAAAAAAGGGACGAGGAACGTTACCGTTGGGATTAGCAGTATGAAGGTCTAAGTTGTCTTTTCCAAAATAATTAACGGATAGTCACCGATTTCCTAATAGAATCGAGATTTTAAAGTAACATGTGTGTCACTATTGGAAAAGAGGTTAAAGGTTGGTTTGCATGATACTTTTTAAGGCAAAGGTGGATAAAATACACCGCTACTCCATTGGTGGCGGCTATACCTCTGTTTTTCTATCCAAGATATAAGGAAATAACTTACCTCAGGTCGGTCCGATAAAAAAGTTATAGGGTTTTCTATCGAAACATTCTCAGTGCGGAGGCTGGAAGTTGGAAGCGTGTACACTCCCACGCCTCAGAAAGCAAGTAGAACCGCTAGTCCGGTGCCTGAACACTGGCGCACACACGTGTCCTGCGTAGTTTGCTGGTATACCTTGAGATTGGCCGCCATGACACTAAAATTGGTCAGGATGAGTTCATGGGATAAATAATAAACCCAAATTAAGCACGTGACATACAAATGGTGCTTATCAGGATTTGAATCCGCATCTATCATTTTTGGTATACTCTAGGTTAGTCCGTGAGATATCTTCCGAATCTTGTTCTATTGATGTTTATTTATTTACTCATTTTATGAGCCTGTATTGCTTTTCTACTGACTTAATATTTTTCCATCTATAAAAATGAAAAATCGTTGTAATATTGACACCAAGTTTTTTTTCATAGCGAACAGTTGCGTTTCATGTTACAGGACGTATAAATAGAATAAAATATAGTTCTGACGTGAATTTATATTCATTTGCGCTAGACATTTGAGGGAAACGGACCGTTTAAATAAAAATAAATGCCTTCCGTGGGACAGGAAAATATTTATCGTTCATTTTTATTTAAACGCACTTTTGAATAATAAATGCGTCCCGCTAAATTCTCCTTTTATACTTTTCGTTATTTTAAATAAAAATGCGTAACATTATTTATGTTAATTTTCAAAAAGAATTTTTGATAAATTTTCATTTTAAACGTAACTTTTAGGTTATTTTAGGAACGATCTAATAATATAAAATATTTTAATAGCGTAAAGCCAGCACTGAAGTACAGATATAAAAGTTGTATGGAACGACAACGGTTCGCTTGAGAATCGTTTTATAAAGCTGTACGAACTGAGATATAGCCAATTGGATTTTATACTGAGTCGAGTTATACTCATGACGTCGTGAAATTATCAAAGTAAAGTGGAACTACTTATTATATTGTTACAGATCTATTTTATCAGTTTACGATAATATTATACGAGAAATTTAATTTAATATCGTTGTATTTTGATCTTCCTCGCCCTCGCCTTCATTGCCGCTGGAGACTCGTGCTACAGAGGAGACAACGCTAAGGTAAACATAGTATTGGACTTGTGTGGCGAAATGGACGAACGATTTAAAAAAGTGGCAGGTGGCGTTTTACAGGGGAGTTCAGTTTTTTTCATCCAGCAGTGAAACGACGCCAAAAGGCTGAGAAAAAGAAAGATCCATAGTCGAATGTAATATACCTTACAACTCTCAAATATGTATTTATATATATCCTAACCAATATTACCCCCTAACAAGCGTGGGAAAGTAGTAGAATGAAAATGTATATATGTTATATACATTTTCACTCTACATTACAGTTTTTTTATACAGCTATACATCTCTTGTATATGTTATAGTTTTTTACCCCTTTAAAGACGTATCACTTGGAATGTTTCCCACATCCGATATTAATTTTAAGTGCTCAGTGATAAGTTTATGGTGTGTATGGGATAAGTTAGCCCCGAGGTTGCTTGGAAGAGATCAATCTGTATCATATTTTATACGTTAATTGTAACTGTTTTTTCAACAGTATATGTACTATGAAGTACATAATTCTCATTAATATATTATTATTTTAAGTATTGTTTGTTTTTTACTGATGCATGTTAAAAGCTACTTCATCCATCTGGTATGAGATATGAGACTGTATTGTCTCGTAAACGTATTTGAACCTATTATTCAAAAAATAGCAAACTAGTCGATCAGACAAAGTTAAGTATCGTCGTCAGCCAGTCACAGTCTTCTGGACCACTGCCTCTCCCGAGCGCCATCTCCTTGTTTTCTACTTTCTTTATGCACAAAATTACTAATATCTTTAGGTCGACGGTCAACCTGGCTGTGCTAGTGCTAGTGCTGAAGTTACGCTGCATTATTAGATATGTGATTAACATTCGTGACCAGCCACTTCGGTCTGTAAATTTTTAATCTAGAATAATAAAGTAACATGTAAGAAAAAAAAAGGAATAAACTTCTTATTATTATTTTTTATATTAGCAACAATTACTTGTTGTGCTTTTATAATAAATTTGATTCTAATTGAAACAATTTTAAACAGTTTTTTAAACCCTTATGTTTGTCGTACGTGAAAAATGACCCTTTGATTATTTGAGAGATCATTTGTAAATGTAACTGTAGCGGTGGGGTCATTTATTACATTAGAATATAATGTAACATAACATTTCCGGCGAGCTTGAGCGTAAACGTTCGTTAGTTGGATTGCTTTTATGTAATTTCTAGTGAAGATATCCAGTAATGATATAGATGTTGCTTATAAATTCGAAGCAATACGTGCGTAACGCGTCGACCTCTACTGAATTGATTCGAAAAGGGATTCCTGATAAAAAACGAGGTAGATCACGCGTAGCTCGTGAACGACTCGGCTCGCTTTACTGGATATTTATAAATGTAGAAATGTTATGTTATATCATTTTTATATACGACCTTTTGTCACTAACAGTCGTTCTACTTTACTACCGTATTTCAACAAGGACAGGGTCTCCTCTAAGATCGTTTGAATATCGAATACAAATTTCTTTATTTAATACGTATTACAGTTACTTATTCATAGTCAAAGCAAGAACCACCATTATATAGAAATGATGATGTTACAAAAACTAACTAAACGAGTTAGTTTTTGTAATAATTAATACAACTATGTTGAATCACAACTACTATGTTTAAAATAAACGAGGTCAAAAGTGGCTCCAAATGGTTCGTGTAATATTACACACGGTGCTGCTCGCCAGTTCTGTTACTTGTACTTGGCTGACACGCTCCCGCGTGTCTAGATACAAAACCGGAGATCGTTCATATATATATATAGGTCTCTGGTTTGATTAAATAAATTATGCCATAAGTTTCCTTTTCTATATGTTCAAACTTGGGCACTGTAGTGAAGAATATCATATTTAGTAAAATCATCTGTACTAGAGTCATGACATTCTGTCACATCGGCATCCACCAGCCCCCTGTGAAGCGTGGTGACATAACCTCCAAATCTTCGACTTTGCCCAGCAATGGTATTATGGCAAAATTTATTCGCTGTTACTTTAATTTTTGTTTTATATAATACACGTTATTTATATAACTTTCATGAGCTTAAATAATTTATCATTGATTAATTTAATCAATATTAAATCTGAATATTGATGACAGAGATATGAATATTAAAAAATTAAAGGCCAACAAATTGAGTTACAGCCGTCAATAATTATCCGGCTGTAGGTAAACGAGTTAATGGAGCGTTGCATTGAATTTTATATAAAATTACGGTTAAAACGAATGCAAATCATCGATTGGACACTGTTAATGGCACGCGATCTCCTGTCGGGGTCACGTGACCTGTCATTTGCAAAGGGATTTACACCCTTTCTCGTTCCACCCGTCAAATTATCGCCCTCACGACCCTACGATCCCCTGAATAATGTGTTGGTCTTTCCGATTTCTATGTTTGTCTCCTAATGATGATACTCGTCTGTTTATTGCAGGATGAGACATTAGACTGCGCCTTTGTGTGTGTGTTTATCGTATATTCTGATACGAAATTAATCACTTGTGTTGTCGCTTAATATTAAATTTTATATTTTACATGCAATTGAATCTTATTTCGGTATCTATTAAAATGTTTACTGTATAGAGGTGTTTGTTTTATTATATATCAGTTTAAATCTCATTTGACAAACTTGTCCCGTCCATAATACATAGCAATCATACGTTAATTATATATTTAAAATAGTATTACTTATGTGTATTTTTTCTGTCGTTATTTCAATAATATATTTCGCTATTGTTATTTCAATCGACCTCTTGACCTTAAGGATATTATTTATGTCATATATTTTGAAATTACTGAAGATTACTTTTAGAAGTTCTTTATTTCAAAAATGTTAAATCAAAATACTTTGAAACAGTTATTGTTTAATAATACTTTCTATAAATGATTTCAGGAAAATTCTTAGCGTGAAACTCAGAACGGGATAGGGAATAAAGAAAACTTACGTAGCATTTGTGCTATTGTCTATCTCTCTATACATATAATAAAATCGTAACTGATCGAAATTTGTATGTACATAGAAGATATTTAAGAAAAAATAGTACACACCCAAACACTGGGGTGCTTATTAACGCAATAGATAGAAGACAAAAATATTATTTTTAGAATTTTAGTCTGTTTGTCTGTTTATCTATTCGTTTGTTACCGCTAATCTCGGAATCGGCCTAACCGATTTGGATGCGGTTTTCACTGACTTATACTGTAGTTATCTTGGGGTAACATCGCGTTTGTTTTATTTAAATCGAGATGTTATGGAACCAGGGTTGATGAGATACCTTTTTAAAGAATTCCAGTGGTGTTACATCATCCCTTTGCATTTTAAAATAAATATACTATAAATATAAATGGGTACGGCGCAGATGATAATGATAATGATAATGATAAACCGTATGTTTATAACCACTCTCGTTCCAAAAAAAAAAAATCCTTTACTTTTAAGCAAGTCCGGCGCATACGGCAACTGCAAAAAAATCTATGCTTTAATCCCCGACGGCACTACCTGTACCTTTGGGTACTACAATGCCACGACAGATATAGACATATGTCAACCAGATAATACTCCTACTTTTGATGCTTAAAATCACACGAACGGAGTCGCGGGCACCGGCTAGTAAGTAAATATATATATATAGTCGAAATACAAATCATAAAACTTTACCCCCTAGTTAGAAGTCCGATCAGCTTAAAATAAGCGTCAGGATGTATAGTGTAGCGAAATATTACAGCAGTTTAGGCTTGACCTTATCAGAAACTTTCCAGCCATTGAATCGGAGGGCGATGAACGACGGGATCATAACCATAATTCAGTCACTGCAGGCTGCCTGCCTGCCTGCCATTATCTTTGCTATAAAACAGTTTGAATATTGACATTTTGTATCAGATGACTTAATTAAAAATACAATTAGAGGAAGAATTTGTTTTGATCAGCGCTTGTAACCTGAATGTAAATGATCTGGTAGACCGCTGGCAGAACAACGGCATGATATAAATGTTCTCATAGTAAAGGTGGGAGGAGTGTGGTTAAACACATCATTCACAGTATAGCGCTACAATTAGCACAGAAGACGCATTCAATTCTGAATCAACACCGTAAGTCGCTGATTTTAAGCTCATTTGGTTTGTTCGACCTTAAGATATTTTTTTTGCATTATCAGCCTGTAAATTTCCCACTGCTGGGCTAAGGCTTCCTCTCCTTTTTGAGGAGAAGGTTTGAACATATTCCACAAAGCTGCTCCAATGCGGGTTGGTGGATACACATATGGCAGAATTTCGTTGAAATTAGACATGGGTTTCCTCACGATGTTTTCCTTCACCGCCGAGCACGAGATGAATTATATAAACACAAATGTGCTAAACACATGAAAATTCAGTGGTGCTTGCCTGGGTTTGAACCCGCAATCATCGGCTAAGATGCACGCGTTCTAACCACTGGGCCATCTCCGGTCTTCGAGTCTTCAGGTCGGGTAAAAATGAACTATTTTCATTTGAAATAAAACTTCTATAAGCGCAATGCTATCAAAATACCCAACAACAAAATAGTCAACTTTTAGTACATCGTGACTATATGTATAGTTTTGTCGGTGCAATTTCGACGTAAAGTTTAACTAGTGTTACGACGCACGTCCTTTATTTTTGTATCATTAGTACGAAAACGGACGAGGAATGGCATCGTTTAATTGGAATGGCATCATTGTGGCGGAAAAATTCGTAACTTCTGATGTCCCTTATACTAATAACGCTCTCTGCCAACTCTTCAACCACTATCATATTTTAGCTTTACCGAATAAAACATCTAAATCACATGTCGAAAATTTTGATTAATAATTTTATTATATTAATATTAATAATTAATAATTAATATTAGTATTAAATAAATAAAAAAAATGTTGAGACAGTATTTTTGCCTGCATGGTAATCAACAACTTAATTGTATATAATAATCTATGTAACTGATTGTCGGAAAAGAGTTCTGAGTTTTTCTGAGGTTTCCGTTATTCTATCATGTAGCTCAGTAGAAGCCGAGAATCAGTCATTTTATCAGCTAAACAATGCTATTCTGTTAGAACTCACTCCGTAACTCACACTTGAAATGATATCGATATGTGTTTCCTTAAATGTATAATTATGTTAGTGTTGTTGCATATTATGACTTACTGATGTTTCTTGTTTATGTTATGAGGGTTAAGTTTACCCTTACATGATAACTCTCCGAAGCTATACAAAGCATTGATGCTTTGCTTTGGAATAATTATTGATGAGTGGGAGGTAGTTTCCAAAATGCGCTTGCACGGAGATCCACCAGAAGCGAACGTGTTATAAATTACATTCCGTCCCAAATAAAGAATCGAGATTGCCTAGCGGTTAGAACACGTGAGTCTTATCCGTCAATTATGGTTTTAAACTTGTTTTCTAAGTAGTGTTCATACTTTATCTCATTCTCAGCGGTTAAAGAAGACATTGTGAGGAAACCTGCATGTTTTGAATGAAAATCTGCAACCGTCATTATAGCCCTCCGGGCCTTAGACCAGCTATCATAATAAAGTAACATCTGATATCCGTTTACTTTTACTTTTACTTTAACCACAGATAATAGACAACTAATTATAATATTGCAATGTTTTCAGAATATACAAATATTATAATATCGATGTAAATACGAAAGCATAATATAGAGGTACTAAGCAAACACGGCATTTATTATAATGCAAAATTAGTTTATGTTATGTTAGCTTTGTTTATGTTTTAGAGGCCTATGCATCTTTGTTTTGTATATTAAATAGTTATCAGCAAATTAAATATACATTTTGAAACTGATGTATCATTATCATCCAAATGATTCCGGGCGCAACGGTTCAGTGTACAAAAAACGGGGGTCTAAAATAAATTCTGAAAACTTCTGTTTCAATAACGAGCAAAGCAGACCTTAAAAATATTTACGTGCTGTTACTATTACTCTTCAACATATACAAAACGACTTGTTCGTTTAACTGTCTAGAATAAGACATCGTTCTATATGTGACACGATAATCTTTCCATTTAAGAATTTTGTTGTATTTTACTGCGGCATTCAAGTAAGTATAAACTGTGGTTAAAAAGGCTACTAAGATTTTTATTCGTGAGTAGAATAAAATTTACAGGTCAAATCGAAAATCTGTAACTTGTTGATGGTTCTTTGGTATTTTGAAACATAAAAATGTTTGTAGCATCGGTTATTACATTTTTAAATCTCCTCTCGGATACAATTTTAATTGGACATAGTAAGAGTGGGACCGCCAGATACTGTTTACAATTGGGAAGACTCACTTCAGACAAATTTGTATAATATTTTAAACAATACCTAGAAATCAATATTGAAGCATCACCCTCGATCCAATTTACAGCCAAAGTTGAAACCACTAGTTCGTTAAAAATAGTCTGACCTGAGAAGAACCCAAACAATGAAATCGAAGATAATCTCTTACAATTTACAATACAAAGAGTCTGCAGGTTCAATTCCCATATGCTGTTATCTGTAAGTTCGCTAGTTCTGTCAGCAATACAACACAAACGGTAATGGATGGGCTGTCCTCAACAAAATCACTTGTAAAATCATATCATGTATTTATATCCTAACAAAAGAGTCGCTGACTCCTAGCAGTCGGATATGAGACGTAGTACGATTGCTTGTTATATTTTGAATTGTTATTTTTATCTGTGAAAAGTATATATTTATTTCTTTATATATTTATTTGTGTTTATATATAAATAGTTACGCAACCTTAGCTTTTCTATCTTGGTTGTTTTTTTTAATTTTAATCTAAATGTAGGCGAATGTGCAAATAGGTACCTGATGGTAAGTGGACGACCACCGCCCATATATAATGGCGCTATAAAAAATATTAACCATTTCTTCAATTTCAATGTGCCACCAACCCTGGGTACTAAAAAGTTGAGTCCCTCGTGCCTGTAGTTACACTCACTAGCACATTCATCAAGCCGTACTACAGTGATACTAATATTTCTGTTTGTATGTGAAATCACATTTTTTTAACGCACATTACATTCCATAACTATTAATAAAAATTAAATAATTATTTATTATGAGATATTTGAAATGTTTCTGAAAATATAAATAAAACACATTCCATTTTCATAAAATCAATTATAAATTATGGTTAAATATTTCGCCGTTTGGATTTTACCCCTTTTAGTTGAAAAGACAGAAGCTCAGTTACGATTAGCTTGAACGAAGCCTTTTATCTCTCGCCGTCAGCAGCGCTTCGAAAACATTATCGTCAGTACCGTGTTATTGGAAATAGCCCGCATAATTGTGTTATTAATATGAACTCATTATTAGAAGTTGTTCGTGTTAAACAAATATCATTTAACAATTTCTTATTGGATGTATATTTATAATATAGGTAGGCTGACTGGCAAATGGGCCACCTGACGGTAAGTGATTAACCAATCCTTTACAATTGAAATATTAACCATTCCTGACATGGCCAATGCTCATCACCAACATTGGCAGTTAAGATGCTACGTCCCTTGTGTGTGTAGTTACACTAGCTCGCCATTCAAATCAGTACACAATAATACTAAGTATAACTGTTTGGCTGTGGAATATCTGTTGTGTGGGTGACATGCACAATGTCCTGTACTATCCACTTGGCTAATTGTTTATAAAAATATTTAAAAAACATTGTAATTCATACCGAGTATTAGCTAGTAGAAAATAAAAACAGAAGAACAATAATTATTTAGAAACTAATCATACGTAAAGTCTAATAATAATATTTTACCTTCATATTGTTTAACGATAAAATAAAGGCTCATTGTTCCCAACAGAGGGGTAACTTCTACTTTCATACCAATAAATCTACTAATAATAAGTATGTATTGCCAAGTTTTAGTGTAAACGTTGAGTGAACTAGTGTCACGGTGTTTGGTCCGCTCTGACCATGAAATTAATTGTAATGAGACATAAAAGTCATTGGTGCTTCTTCAGGTTATGTTTCGCAATTTCCAAGATTCAAGTAATTTAAAAGTCGAATAGTACAGTTTGTATAAACATAAAATAAAATATAACGAAGTTATAAATACTAGAGAAAAAATTACATCGCGTAATAAAAACGTCGGCTGTATAAATATGAGAACAATAAAACACTCCGAACAGTTTATTCGTACGTCAGCACAAGGAGCATTATGCAGGCCATTATTACGTTTCCCTCATGTAACGTCGATGGAGTCTGTAATAATTACGACTTCTGAACGAAAAGGTTTTAAATTGCGACTTTTATGTTCAGATCTCCATTACAGAACTAAATTTCCAATAAATATTAACGAGTTGATTCACTACGATTGAATTAAAGAAATATATTTTAGACCAATGTGAATTTTGATGCCGGTCAGAACCATTGAGGCTTCGAACGGCGGCAAAAAATTCAAATGTTGAAATAATATGTTACGATTTAGAATATAATCTAGATACAGGCTACGTTATCCCTCTATCAAATGAAGTATTATTATCATATTTAAAAATGAATGTTTACATAATATTTGCATAATTTTCAATGAACGAACTGTTGTTTCAGTATCTAAATGTACCTAAGGATACTTTTTCAGTATTCAACTATTCTACAATATTATCAGAATGTTTTATTTGAGCAATTTTCTTATTATACTTTATTGATGTAAAACATCTGATGTGGCGGGTCAGATCGACTGTTGGCGTGACGACGCGTCAAGGCGTCATACGTCCTCACGCTGTATGTATCACGTGTCCCGTGTCGCCAAGCACAAATAACTGTGCGAATAATTTCGATGTTACACATCTGCGAGGTGTCCCGCAAGCGCTCATTATATATTTTTTCGATTGCGTAAAGAATAAGAAAGCCTTAGGATATAAGCAAATATATTATAATTGGGTTCTCCTAGGTAATTTTTTGGACCTGTTTTATTTCTGATACGTACAAATGGTTAAATGGTACTTAAATATAATTTTATCATCGTTAATCATAAAGTCAATTACCTAATTATTTACAAATGAGTCAATTGCTATTCAAAACTACAACAAGCATCGATATTGCAGTATATTAATTAATTGCTATAGATGGAATCATCCACATCGTGATAACAACATATTTTCGTGATGGCGTCATTGGTTGTACTTTTATTTATTTAATCGTCATTTCTGATGGCGACGGTTAAAATACTTTCATTATCCTGGGTTTTAATGGTTCCGCTGCATTCGCTGCTAAAGTTTCTATAAAAATGGTCACAGATTCAACTGCGATAAAAATATACTTCTCTTGTGTATTTATTTTATAACGTTCTAAATCGTTTAATATTTAAAAAAATAAATTTCTTAATACCTTTTTAATAGGAACGTAATTTCTTCGTAACGAATTCACAAAAGAAAAATCTTTTTTTCTCTGGAAAAGTACGATTACAAAAAGTAACAAATATTTAAGAAATACAGTGATTTCTTTCATATGTTTTGAGATGTTTAGGTTGAGGAGGTTTGAAATCACACTTATGGTACGTAAAATAAGTTAGTTTGAATGTTGAGTGACAGTAAGACGTTGAGTGCCTCCAGGCCATTATATACAATGTGTCCTATTCATGTCTGTTCCCGTACCGATTCCGATAAGTATTTATTTATCTAAATCGGTGGGCGTTTTACTTTAACTATCAATGAGTATAATATCTTTATTGCATACTTCACGCTAACAAAGAACTACTAACTAACAAAGAAAGTTATATGATATAAATATAATTCGTACCCTATAACACCAATGAAAAAATTGGAATTGGATTATTACTTCCGGAAATTAGAATAGAGGGGACATTCTATTGATGAATAAAGAAATTGAATTGAATTTGAATAACATACTTCAACCTTATTTATAAAAAAAATATATCATTTTTATTATGTATGTGTGTATGTATGTATGTATGTATGTATGTTTGTATGTATGTATGTATGTATGTATGTATGTATGTATGTATGTATGTATGTATGTATGTATGTATGTATTTATGTATGTATGTATATATATGTATGTATGAGTGGATGTGTGGATGTTTGTATGTGTGTATGTATGTATGTATAATTAAGCATAATATTCATTGTCTGTGCGCTATATACTACGCCAACTTAGTAGATCTCTTACGCCTGTGATTACATAAAAGGCTCCTTGATTAACCAGTCGTCAAAGAATAATAATTATAGAGTCGGGTAACCCTCCATTATAGCATGTCTAACGCATATTAGAATTAAATGAAGTTTAAATACGATGATCGGATGACAGTGAACGTGTGATTGTACTCATGTAGTCAGAATCGTTTCAATTGCAAGTGCGCTGGGTATTTAGGTCAATCGATTTCAAAACCATGATTGGCTTTTAGCGCTCCGTTGCTTTTTGAAATGACACTTAAGCGGTTTTTTCATAAATCTTTATATAAATAATTCTTTTGTACGTATGAATGTCATTGACCTTCTAAGAGGATGCACCGATTTTGTTAAGTATTTTTGTTAGCGGTAATGGATTACTGCATGGTTCACATAAAACCCGGTAAGTGGAGCAGTGATCGAGTTCAAATTTTTTTTTCAAATATATATAAGTAAAATTATTAATTCAGCGTACGTACTCGCAACAGTGGCCAGACGTGGTGACGAACTAACTGAGTGCTCTGCAACTCTTTTAACATCGTTTGCTCGAGGCTTCGTCGTCTACCTCCATTATTGACATTTTTTTTTATTTCTAATGTAATGCTACAAACAAACTACAAATAATCGTATCAAGCGAATATTGTTCGAAATGAATTCTCGCGTTTATAAGAAATCCAACTATAATAATTGATATGAATGATTTATTGAATGAATTGATAATATTTGTTAACTTTAGACGTAAAAACCCTTCCGGTTGTTATAGCCTGGCCTGGATGGCCTCGTGCTGCCGTACACACTAGCGAGGAGTGCGGGAAGGCGAGATCACCTTCGCCCCTGAGAAGAGCTCCGCCGAGCCACGACCGGAGCACTGAACGGGAGTGGCCACGGATGCGTTATATGAACACGATCCCGCAGCCTCTCCAATTCCACATAACCCGGTTTCCTTGGCCCAGGAGTCCTTTTGAAAGTTTTAACTGTATGAAAAAAAATATGCCGCTATCGTATTGTAACAGCATTATATTGGGCTTTATCCTGATTTTTTTTCCATTTACTATATTACGCCCTCATTTGGCAATTAGTCCACCCAATGGGAAGTTGTAATCCACTATAAGAAATATTAAACACCTTTAATGCTCGAACCCAATTATACTGAGTATTGCTGTTCAGCGTTAAAATGTATGATGAGTGGGTGGTACCTACCCATTCAATCCTGTTGAAAACCATACCACACAATTCGGTTTATACTCATAATTACATTAATATAATACCTCGTTGGTCTAATGGCTAGCTAAAAAGGCTACACTTCTGAAGTTTTAGTATGCAATCCCGAACCGACTATTAAAAGTTATTGTATTTAAACTTTGAGCACTTCAAACTCAGCTTACATATCCTAACATCGTAATAGTTCGACCCTGAATATTTTTCTCTTCCAACGCCCAAAGACTTAAAACAGCAATAAGCAGTTTTAATATAAAGGCTGGACATAATAACGCTTACATTCAAAACGACAATAGTAAAACTATTCATATTTTTCTTCCATAAAATAAAATATGTAAGCGCGACTCATATAAGAATGGTTCATGGAATAAATAATATTGCTCCCACATATACAAGGATTTTTATTAAACGCTGACTATAAATTTACTGGTCATAAAGTGTCAAGTAGTGTTCTTTTATTCCTCACTATTCTTCGCAAATGGTTCTTGATAAACGTTTTATATAATAATGATTCGTGAGTTTAGTGGCCAGCTTATTAGGATTTATATGTCAGGTTTTGAGTTCAAATTAAGATTCGTCGTGTTAAAACGTACCTTACTACGTTCTTCCGTTTCGGAGTGAGGAGGTTTGCAAGGCTTATAATTCTTACTTTTACTTGAAAAATACTAAAGTTAATGCCATACCAACGAATAATAACAGTTTATTTTTATAATATATTAATCAGAAAAAAAACCTTATTTTCTAGTATTTAATAAAATATTGCTTCAATGACTCTTGTAATCCTATACAAGTTAGATGTCCAGATAATCCATGTCTAGATATTTTCTTAGAGATGGATTATCTGCAATCGTAAGCATAAATTGGGTTTGCGATATCTATATGCAGTGTTTACACAGAGTAATGATAAGAGAGGGGGGAAATCTTTATACGAGTGTATAAATTTGTAGCGATCAGTTAAATTCATTGACAACGGGCATCCAGCAGTCTAGTTTTCTTTAACTTGCTTAATAATATAAGTTAATTCTGTAACGAATAGTGTATTTATTTAAGAAATTCTACTGGATCTTGTAATATAGACTCCTTAGTAAGGAGACCAGATTACACTACCATACTCCAAGAGAGAGAAATATATATATAATGAATCCTGCCAATAAGCTTCATCGTTATAATCAATATTATCTGATAACCAAAATATCTGATAAATTATTCAACATAATAAAATACCTCTTCATGAATATCAAAACGGCCGGCGAGGGTCTTACCTCAACCACAACGAGCATTATTCACTAAATTGTATTAAATTCCAACAGATTTGTTTATTGTTTAATTGATAAATGTAGCCTACTTATCATCTTGTATGGCAGGGTAAGTGTTTTAGTTGACAATTTTAGATCACCCGTTGAGTTGCCAGATTTGGTTATTATATAAATGTTTGTAAACATAATATCTACTCGGTAGTGAGCTTGATTCCCTGGGTACCACTTACTCATCATAATTATATTCTTCCGCCAAATAGCAACACTTAGTAGTAGTATACTTAATATATCTGACAGCGCCTAAACAGCGCCTATGCACAATAGCGTCGGTGGTCATTTAAAATTAGGTGACCCATTTGCGCACCCGCTTACTATAAGTAAGTAGGTAAGGTTAGTCTTAAAACATAATAAAAAAAAAAACTTTATGAGCTTTCCTGCTGATCTAATCTAACAGCTAGACTGATTTTTGAGGTGCTAGGATCAATTAAAAAAAATAAGTTAATAAGCCTTTTGTCAGAAATTTCTCAGTGTTAGCCTAGAGTTTGAACATTGGCGGTATATCAGCTCCCGTGTCTCAAAAAGCCATTCGTCCTGCGCCTCAACTCTCTCCGGTCACCGCAGATTGTCGAGATTTTTTGAGATGGCTACCCATCGCGGTAAAATACCTGATGGCTGAATTATAATTACAGTACGCAAATCCCGTGGATTAGTATTTAGTTTAGGCTCTCTTTATAAATTGGATGGAAAATCTAATCGGCTATACAGATACATAAACTATATGATATGTTTCTTGAGCACTAGCTTATTTGTTGATAGGATTTTTATAATAAAAGTGATTAACAATAAACTTTAAACCCCATAAAATAAATAATAAAAAATTGGCAAGAAAACAAATATAAACAGGGGTAACCAAATATATCATATATTTATTTATTTAAATAAATAACTGTTCAAACGAATCAACGTCTTGCAAAACCACTGATACAAAGATTCAGACTGCATGTAATTAAAACTTGCACGGTAAAACAGAGAAGGAAGGGAAGCACTGGCAACGGCGATGAGATTAATTTTCAGGCTGGTTTCTTAATCGAGATCGCTATTTAAGTACACCCTAATCATACATCGAGCACAGTTGAGGTTAATAATTATATTATTAACAAAATAGAAACCTTTTTTTAAATTTATAAGTACGCTCGCAAATTTTCCTCCTGATGGTGCGTCATTTCCACTGTGACTAGATAATGACACAGGTCTAAAACTTTAATCATCCCTTACATTTTCAATGCGGTATCAGCCTTGGAAACTAAGGGTGCGTCTTGACTGACGGCGCATCGCGCACACAGAATCCGCCGCGCCCATAGCAAATACTCGAAATGTTTTAACCTGTCCGGTACTCGAGCGTGCGCGTACACGATCAAGTGCGGATTGCTGGCGGATCAGCTGTCCCATCCGATGTCATGTCTTTTGTGCCAGTAATTGCACTGTATTGTTGTTTGTGCGCTAAAATGTATGTGTTACAATCCTTGACAGGTTTGCACAAATTTTGATAGGTATATCTGTATATATCTCTAAGACCACCCGTCCACAGACTAGCTTGTAAACGACAATCAGAACGTTTAATCAACGAACTTATTATTAATTATTATTTCTATTCAGCAATAAGCCAATATTCATTTCTATTAGCACTTTACTGTATACATACATTTAAATAATTACAAATTCAGGATTTGATATCCAAGCCATGTCCCCGCATAAATTAATTTTATCTGATCTAGTCTGAGATGCCAACTGTCAATTTAACGTAGCGTTGCTGTATATGTATTTATGGATTCGTATTTTGATTAATCAGTGACAAGCCTATATACGAGTACATACCTACTTGTTATACCGTCAAAAATATGTTAGTTAAATTTTTGCGCAACTTGGGGGTATCTGTCTGAAATCTCATTGTTTGGTATTTTATCGTGAATAATAAAAGTGGTCGTCTTTTATTTATATTAGGAAAATAAACGTACAATACGTGCTTTAAATATTATTGGGTAATGGAACGATAATCCGATACAACCTGAACGAGATCAGACGCATCATTTAAACTAATTGTGAAAATCGTTTATTTCGCTTCTCGGACGTGACAATCAATTAAATAGTGCATTGTTTTAATTTTGTTAAAATATTTCAACATCAAGTTTTAATTACCAAGTGAAAGCCTATTTTTAAAATTTAGTTTTTCTTTTATCTGGTCATATAATTTCTTTTAAAAAGGTGTTTTAAAGTCTTATCATCGTCATGTGATCGCTAAAGATAGCACGAGGGAGCCTGCATGAAATAGTGCCGGCAAAACATATATACATTCTAGGGTAGAGGTGAAGAGTTGTATTTATACAAATGAAAATAAGGTCAACTTTATATTAGAAAAAATGTGATAAAATCGTATTATAAATTTACATAAATAATATATTATCTATAATTGGATAATAAATAAGGCTTAATTCAATTATAAGTGTACTGAAACGTAGCACATTTATAAATTAATGGATTTATGCCAAACCATTTTCGCAATTTGTAGTCGAATATTTACATGAATGTCGAGAAATAATTATTAATGAGTGTACATATGATATCAGTGCAATAAAGATATTTTAGCTTTATTTAATATATTCTATATAATTGTACAATATTAAAAAGATTTTAATAATTTGTTCATTCGTTCAAAATAGTCTAGTTATAGAGTAATTAATGAGAGGTTTCTCTACTGACCTTCTTATCTGTTAATCTTGGAAATATCTGCATTCCGTACTCCCGATCGGCATTGTTTAGAACACGCGGACGAAGTCGCGACCATAAGCTATACCTAGAAAAGGTAATAAACAAGGTCTTTCAGTATGAGAAGACTAAGGCCAATCACGCTGACCCTGTGCGGATCTTTAAGAAATTTCAGACATGCAAAAGTTATCAGAGAAAATACAATCAAAATTAAAATAAATACTTAAATCAAACAGTTGGAAGGACTTATAAATTATCATCTTAAAAATATTATTGAAAGTACCGAACGATTAAAAGAATGTTATAAAATTTTTCCAAGCTCAGCTAAATGTCATCTAAAATAATATATGAATACAAGTATTATACGACACAGCGCTGATTTTCAGTATTTCCCTTGTGGACAAAACAAAAAATTGAAATTTACAATAGATATACCAAGAAGAACTAAAAATATTTTGAATTGCTCATATGAAAATCAAGTTACAGTAACGCTTAGAATATTACCAGATTTAGGACACAAGTATTGTAACACAAATACGAATATAAAATATGCAGAAAAAATTACAAACGATTTGAAGCATAAGAATTAAACTTAACGATTTTCAACGGCAAATGTCAAATAATTGGAGGATTTTATAACAAAAGGAACAAAATCTAAAAAATATAAAAATCCTTCCTGAATATCAGAAAGACTTCCTACGTACATCCAAAAGTACAATCGAGGATCCAAATTGAATACATGCAAACAATTCCGTCTTTGTCGCTGCGTTTGGATTTGAAGACATTTTGCCCTTGTTACCTTAAACTATTTAAGAGTTCATTTCGCCCGGAGTCCCCATTAAAATTTATTGCACGGTGAGTGTGACAGCAGTTCGGCACGGAACGGGCCTTCTTGTTTATGTATTACATTATTACCTCACTCAGGGCAGATTGTAAGGAAAACAACGAACCCCGGAATATTAATCATTCCGTTGAAATATATTACTGTACTATGTCGTATAATTAATAAAGCATTCGTTTTTCCAGCTCCGTTTTCCATTTATCAGCTATTGTTCCAGTAAATCAATATTCAATATGATCTAATATTTAATAACGAAATAATACGGGGTAAGCGAACTATTTACTAGTAATATAATTTTCGATGAAAATTTCAACTATCCGTCTATAAAATTGGAAATGATTCTGCATAGTTAAGCAATTATAATATGTTTTCAGAGTATCATTTGGAGTATATAAAAAATGTATACAATTTTATTTTATTTGTCTCGTTGTTCTGTGTCTAGCTTATAAAGATGCAGATCCTGAGGGCTTAAATTCAGGTTCAAGGAATTAAAGGGTTCTGTAATACAATTATCAATATGAGAATTCTTTCTAGGTTATTTCCAAATGTCAAAAAAAAAATACAAAATTTTACAAAAAAATAGCTATATCTCTTTCGTCTCTCATTTCTGATCAGGATCTTAGTTCAAGATCCTAGCATTCTAGAACTTTCTATATAACAAATGAGAACAGTGCACCTCTGTTTGTACACGCGTTTGATAAAAATTTGATATTGGCTTCGGTGACCGAAGTTTGGTCAGTTGGAAATTATATGGCATGACATTAAACATTACGTACACAAATACATACATATAGTACATTTAGATTAAATTAAATCGTTCTGATATTCATTTAATCTAACAAACTAATATAAGTAAAGATACCTCCGAACAAATACCTTGACATCATCCTTTGTGGGTGGACATCTTTGTCACAAACATCATGGATTTAAGTCTCTTTCCCGACTTCAATTTGGAAGTTTCAAGGCAAAAAGTTGTAAAGGAAACGTTTCAGATCGGATTAGGTGGCGTCTTCGGAGGCATAAAGGAATAATGGAAACGAAAGTTCTAACAGGCAAGGCTTACTTAGATTGTGTGGCTCGTTGGAATCTCGGTAGGGGATTAAACTAGACACGTTTAAACCACAACATAAATTTTGCGTTAGCTCTTGGCATTTAAACGTACAACTATCGCCCGGTTTAGCCGCGATATATTTGGAACTGTTTCATAGTTAATGGAAATTGGTAATTTGCTATTTTCTTAAATAGCTTAGGTCTTAAAGTTTCTAAATTAAGAGGTTAGATGAAGAAATAAGAGAGGTGAGGATTTATGCGATGTTTAAAAAATATATTTGGTTTTTTTTTGACTATGGTTACCCATAGTCTATATATTTAGAGAGATTTTTAAAAATATAAACTGGGTACTATTGCAGTCATAATTTTACCTACAAACATATTATTCACTAATACTTATCAAAATCAAAATATACTTTATTCAAGTAAACTTTTTTACAAGCACTTTTGAATCATCATTTCACAAAACTATATTAAGTGAGACAACTTATTCTATTATGAAAATTCCAGAAACGAAAAGTGACAAAAATAAAATTTTCACCTTAAAAATATAAGTAATATTTCTTACACCTATATAAAATAGTTAAATAGCCGAGTGTTCATTTCTATTCAATAATGAAACGATCATTGATCGGTAACTTAATTCCATCGAACTTTGTTGGCAATTTACGTTAAAATTTTAATTGAAGGGAAGCGATATTAACCTTAAGTGAGTGGTGATCCTTGTAAGAGAAACAAAGCTGGTGTCTGTTACGAAATAAATTGTACAGTTAGAGCTGTACTAATGAGATCCTGGGAGGTTGGATTGTGGGCATGGGCGGGGGACGGGGAAGGGTCGGAGCGCCTCCGAGGTCTATATTTTATGTTTAATTGACGCGCAGCTGTCACTTTAATGAGACGTGGATTTTTGTTATTTTAACGACGCCGAGCATAATTTCTCTATTGTTAGCTGATTAATTAGAAGAGTCGGATTGCATTATCTTATAATGCTATTTATTTAATGCATGTTGTTTTTATTCGACCGTTATTTTAAGAAAAGAAAACTAAAGAGAGAGAGTTTCATGGCGTTTCTTATCGGTAGAACCTGTAACAAGATAATTTAAGAAGCTAATAATAGTCTTGATACCAAAATATACTTTTTGTAAGGGGATAGTTTATCGATTTTAATTTAATGCTATCATTATGTATATATAATGTTTACACGATGTCTGATAATGCAGTGAATTGCGTGACGTAATCTCCTTTTTATCGACAGACACTACATTTGGCTAGAATGTCGAAGCGCACCAATTTCACACTTGAATTGTCAACTGATATCCCGTATTAATGACCGCTCCGATATACCACAGTAATCTAGCAACTCGCTTGTATATCATATAGGATTGCTTCAAACATTCAAATATATTATTATTATTATAAATGAACCATTATACAAATCATATCTACCCTCAAACTTCAAAAGTCTATTTAAATTCAATGTTCTCAGTAATTTTATCTTTATTCTACTCTGCTGTATGGTAAAAGATCATAACACCTACTACTATTTTTTTTAGTAGCCTTAGTAAAGCAAAACAACGATCGGTATTCTGCCAGATATAAACCTACCAACAAAAGCTCTCCTAAAGACTATTTTTGTCAAACTGACGATTTGTGGTACATAACTGCCAAGTACTTTTCCTTGCAACGAATATGAACCACACTCCAAAATTCTTAAGATCTGTGCAATCAAATGGTGCTGATACAGTGTAGTAGTGTAAAGTTTACTAGTATCTATTTGTATTTCTTTATTTTATTTTCCGTGAAAATATTTTTCATCTTCGAATTTTATGAAGAATAGTTATTATGAAATATTCCAAACAAATTGATCGACGAAAATATGCTCCCAAAGTATCGAAGACGATTTAACAACTTTTATTAAAGGCGAACTTTGTCTCGAACAAATGAAGATCGCTCGCTCGTTGTATCTTTATTATTTGAAGACCCCACCTTGAACTTAAAATATCCTTCGACGTCTCAATATAATTACAATTAATGGCAATATTGATAATGATTCAATATTGATGATTATAATTACAAAACTCTACATCAACATCTAACATATTATAAATCGAAGTATAAGATGGATGCATTTTTGTTTCTTATCCATTTAAAGATCGCATAAAGGAATGCAGCGTTGTTGTTGGATAAGATTCTGCCAAGTATACGACCGCGTTGAACCCATCTGGTGGAATAAGCTCCTAAATTTCTCCTTAAAATGAGAGAAGTTCTTTGCAGTTTGACTTTTATGGACTGTCGAGTTTATTGATATTGAATGTTAGATCAGGTGTCAGAAATACGAACAATGTAATTAATCTTTAACAAAGTCTTCTCCGGAAGATAAAACTCAAGTGATACCAATGAGTAATGTGTGGATTCTGAGTGTCGTATCCGAAACACGACCTTCCTGGGAACTCTTCAGTATTTTGTAAAAAGTTTTGCTTTGTCTTATGATTGGGGCTTATTAAAAGCTAATTTAAAGTGATGCTGTCTTTATTAGGTATTTTATCCTGAGATTTAATTTAAAATGCTTGTAAATTTTTAGAACTTTTGCATCAAATATTATATATTTATGTAAATTTTTTAAGAAACTAAGTAGGTTTCATAAGCATGATGTACTAACGCTTTACGACTTTGAATACTTATACGAAAGCATATTAAGTACCAAAAATCTCATAAAAATACTTGACTTTGTATACGCTACACAAGCATTACGTTTTATTATCCACATAAATAAAATCCCTTCCAACACGTAACCACCTCGGTGCGTGAAGTCGATCACTTGTCTCTGAAAAAATACACTTCAAAGAAAACTTCTCTTTGTGAATCTTCGCTCAAGAATACAATTTATTTTCTTTCGAGATTCGATGGCAATGCATTTACATCGGTGCATTTGTTATTTTATTTTTATGGAAGTAATTGTACTCAAAGAGAATCTGTTCGAAGATTTGTAATTTTTTCAAGCAACTTATGAACATTTTCTCCTCGTTTAATTCAACAGACTTCCATCATATTTATTGTTTCAAAGTTCGATCGCGTCCGAGTCGTTTTAAATATAATATAATTACTGTAACGGAAAATTTAAGATATAATTATTGAATAAAACACCACTCGTTCCCGAGACAAAGACAGTTTATTAATTTATATTAATAGTCTTATATAATTTCCTTTGACAAAGGATAGCGTGATTCAGAAACACGGATAAAATGCACCACGATATCTATTGATATAAAATAAGAACTAAATAAATGTTTAAAAATTATACAATCATAGAACCAATATCCTTTCCTCGCTTCTTTACCTCGCCGGAATTTTGCAGGCTCGAGTTTATTTCCGAGTCAGTAAATTTTTCTGTCCTGTTAATTGTGTCTATTTTTTTTGTTTGCCAAATTAAATACTTAAAAAGTACACAATGTATACAATACTAGCCCCGCCCGCCAGTCGTTATCCTGTTGTTTATAATCGAGTTTTCATGATGATCGGACGAACTGTATAGAAATTGATGAAATTGTACGTACGTGTACAAGGGCTGGTCCATCCAGCTGCGAGTAATAAAGTGGACAATATAAAAACTTTATTTATGAAATAATTAGCATAAAAATATATTGCTGTTTCATGGTAACCAGTCAGTCAGCGGCGTCAAAGTCTATAATATTTCATGAATCCAATCCAATCATATGTTAGTCAAAATCGCGACCAATTATATAATTTCAATTCAATATCAAAGTTGATTATTCATCCTTCTCTCATCGGATAGTACAAAACAGCTTCTTGCCAGTCTTCTTGGTTAGCTGCCATGTCCTCACCAAATACTCGACCGCCAAACAGAAATTCTAAGTTGTTGTGTTTTGCGTTGAAGATAACAAGGGACATAACATCTTAGCTGTCAAGTTTGGTTGGTGGCGCATTGGCAATACATATGGAATGGTTAATATTTCTTACAGAGCCAATGCCTGCCAATGGACGGTGGTGACCACTTACCCCCATTTGCTCGTTTGCCCAACTAAACTAGAAAAAAAATACTGAAAGAGCACAGTAATTGATAAAGTATGACACCTATAAGGCATACGGAAGTGTTTTCCACAACAAAATAATTTATTTGGGATTGAAAATAACAGATTAGCTTCAGTATGATACCAATACTGTTGAATTTGCACAAAGGTTGGGTAAGTACATAAAGAAACTGTTCTTCACTAATTAAATGTTATCCGAGTTGCCTGTTATCGAATGGAAAACTGATTTTCAATATTAAATTACAATGAAATAATTCCAATAATGGAGATTCCTTGCTCAATTAAGTTTTCAATAAGAAGTTTTGCTTTGTAAAGAAATACTTGATGAGTTGAAAATTGATGACGTAACCGTTGCCGTCACTCTTAATTACTTGTTTTAATAGCATTCCCGCTGTCAACGTTAAACTGTTATAATGGATAAGCAACATTTAATATTGAAATGATAACAAACCGCTAACATAATAAAAGTGTATATTTAACACCCCAAGTTAAATAACAGAAATGAAAAAAAGAGTTCGTTCCAAATAATTAATCAAATACATATACATATGCAGGTATCCTCACGATGTTTTTATTCACAGATGCAAGAGGATGAAATCACTTATAAACACAAATTAAGCACATAATCGTACAGTCGGCACTTGTCTGTCAAATCAAAATATAGTTTATTCAAGTAGGCTTTTACAAGCACATTTGAATCGTCATTTAACAAACTATTTAAAGTAAAGCTACCACCGGTTCGGAATGTAGATTCTACCCAGAAGTAGTAGTATTGTATTCGTTTCTATCCACAAAGTAATTTCGGCTAATCGGAATAACTAAAAAAATAATCTGTATTTTTATTATCACTGGCACTACCTGCGGCTGTGCCAATTTTGGAAAAAATATTTCAGTGTGACGTTTTTTCCTGAAAAAATTATTTGGCCATATTTTTTTGTCTCGGTTGTTTACTAACATGAATGTCGTTTGTACGGGTCGTGATCATCGAGTTATTTGAAGCATATCATATTATCAGATTCGTGAAACATAATACTATCTATACAAATGAATAAGGTAAAGCTAATCATGATTACTATTATCAACAAACCGCCCGTAAACCTGTAAGCATAAAAAGTCTCGTAGTATTTACCTAACCTATAACATCGTTCAATAATAACGTACTACTCTGTAGGTACGTCTTTTATATCATTCCGAGTTCGCACACGATTACAATGACAGCAATTTTCCTAAAAGCAAAATTCCTCCTTTCTTTTCATATTAATTTCCCATTCAATACCTTAGGGTGTTTTATCATTCCCTTTTGTATGGGAATGAGAATGAACAAGTATAATAATGTGACTCTTTCATTCAATCGTAATATTTATGTAGATTATAAATGAACAATAGAATCTAATACCTACTTAATTTTTTATATCATTCAATTTGCATACCGGGACTTCTTCGATATTTGTAATCTTTTATTTGCATGAATGATGTATAAATTGAATTGTATATAGTTGACATTAATGGTATTTGATTGATATAAATGTAATTCTCTCCTCTAAGAACGCCTAGAAAATGTGGTATATTTATTCTAATTTCGTCTAAAGACGATTCAAAAGAGGTTTATATGTTTTGAATGATAGTAATTTAATTTTTAACAAGTCCAATTTTATAACAACCTGGGTAGAAGTAATGGATCTTTAACTTATGATGAGGATTCGTTTTTGGAAAAACTCTAAAATGATTCCTCTTATCACTTCAACTTATAAATATACAAAAAAATGTTGTAAACTGAACGTTGATGTGAGGTTATTGTTTTCTAATAATATTGACGATAGCTTGCGTTATAAATTCTTAAGTTTCAAGATCTGACAACTACACGTGAACTACATCTAATTATAATGTAGTCGACTTTAAGAAACGCCTACATTAGAACTTTTTATAAATCATATTATGCGATCACTTTATACTAAAATTGTATGCGTTTTTAAAATTTCAGCACAAATTATACTTTGTATTTATAAATAGATAATTCATCTATAATTTAATCATAAATACCAAAAAAATTCAAGCAATATGAATTCTAAGCATTACATAACAATAAATAACATTAAGAATTTAAATAAGCATGACAACGTGGCACGCAAAATGAATACGTTTCTTATACTTTATCACTATTATCATAATGACTCAAAGATGCCCAATGGCTGTCTGGAAGAGTTCACTTTCTGGTGAATAATACATATATTTTTTATTACATTTACAGCCTGTAAATTTCTCACTGCTGTGTAACTAATCATCCGATAAGCAATTGTAATGTGTACAATACAGATTTGATTTTATATATTTATTTTATTTCGTGACAAAACAAACTAAGAATAACTCTTTAATGAATCGAATACAAGTTTTCTAAGTTATAATTTTATGTTTTTTCTCTTCATTCATAACTTTCTAGACTATAAAATGAGTAAAGTGAAACACAGGTCTTACAATTGTCCTAATCGAGTTAGTAGTTTCATTGAGGAGCACGTCTATAGAATTGAATAAGAATTTGATAAAGTGGGAATCGATGCAAAGAGAATAAATTCATAAAATTATTCATCGCCGGAGATGAGACGTACCCGATAGTGATGCGGCGATGAATATTTTAACGATTCTAAAACATATGTAATAATATTTAACTGAATATTTTATGAAAATAAAATTGAATCTCATTGTTCTAAAAACAATGGTTTTATATTGAATTTTTCATTTGGAAATTATTGGTGACATAGCTAAACATTTTAAAATTGGTTTGTGCTGACTTTTTTTACAAAAATTCGTGTCTTACTTTGTACGTGTGAGTGTGTATGTATATATGTAACTTTGTGAATATTATAATCGGCTCAATTATCTTGAGTAAGTTGCATGAAAATTAATATACTTCAGACAAATATAATATTAGCTTGAGCTTAGAAAAGTAAACATAGAGATTGTGGTTACGTTTCAATTCAGTAGATTAATTGAAATATATTAAATCAATCACTACAGAGTGTTTGATATCATACAGAATACGTATAATAATATAACAGGAGCAATTATAACAATAAAAGTGTTTAAGATAATGTTGGAAGCCATTGTGTTCTGTGTGCTGTTAGTTCACAAGCGCTAACAGGACTTGGGAGATTTGCATATTATCTCCGCGACACGTTTATACGTTAAGATAATCCCTCCTGTCCGTGCGATGACATATTAGACAAAACTGTAATTCATATAATCACGAAATGCTGGTGATTTACTATGGCCAGAGTGGATATGTAGGTACTGAACTGAAATACAAAATATTACCAAGTTTTTGACAATAATGTACGAAAAAACAAAATGAACTATTCGCAATACTTAGTAAACATTTTATATATTTCAGCTGACCGTGATATTTGCGATTCTATGTAATATCATTTACTTCAAATATAAAAACATTATCAACAATAACGAAAATAAACTTGACATCAATTACATTACCAACAAAAAAATAACTCACAACTTACTTGGAGTCCAATTTAATATGATTTTTTTTTTTAGATTTACGTATTTCAATCGATTTGCTGATAGCTCAGCTATATTGTCCGCTACTGAAAGTTTTGGATTAATATGGCTTTATAACTAATACAAGACTATTACATTTAACTACTCATATCCACTTTCATGGTTCTGATAACAATTTCATTGACGTTCAAAACGCTTTTTTTTTCGGAAATCCAGAATAATGTAATGTAAATGACTGGTGGTGATCATTTACCACCAGAAGGTCTGTTTGCCCGTCGGCTTATTTATATCATATAAAGTTATACATCAATAAAAAATATAATGAAATAGCCACTTATTGGTAGGGATTTTTTCAAGCCCATCAGGGTAGGTACAACCCACTCATCAGATATTCTACCGCCAAACAGCGCTACGCAGTATTGTCGAATAAATTTTTAAATAGTTACATCACTTGCATATATATATGTGTGTGTGTATATAAAACAACTTAAGCTTTACTTGTGTCTGTATCATACGAATATGAACATTAACTTGGATACGCTTGCGTAATAGCTGCAGTACGCTGACGTAATGACTCGTAAATTTTTTTCACAAGTTGAAACATCGTAAAATGTTTGAATTTCGCGCAATTGTAGCGTTTCTTTACAATCTTAAATAAACTGAGGCTCCTACATCTATAAATTAAAACCAAAGTATACTTTATTCCCGCTAGTCCTAAGGCCTTTACAAGCACTTTTAAATCGTCATTTTACTAAGTATATTAAGTGGAACTACCGCCGGTTCGGAATGTAGATTCTACCGAGAAGAACCGACAAGAAACTCAGTAGTTAGTCTTTTTCAACATTTAAAATATAAAGTTATGTTAGTTAAATACAACTGTATATGTAAATAATATCCTGCCTGGAGTATTTATCTAGATTTATTAAAAAAAGTAACTATGTTGACAACTATCCACTTACCAAAGCTCCTTTCTTAAATAAAAATTCATTCGATTTACAAGAATAAGATCCAGATCATTTAGCTTCACACAACTCATTCAAGTTTCCTTAAGACGATTCTTGTTTTAAAGGTTGCCGCGTTTCAACCAAGTTTCGATCTATAAATAACCATTAATAAAAGTCGGCAGATGTATTTATTAATGTTATGTACGTTAAGAAGCTTTACTGACGCGAAGAAAGCTACTGAGAACAACTGATTGTAATAATATTATTCAAGAAGGAAGTGTAAAGTAGTTGCCAAGCAATTTGGCAGACGCGGGAGGCAGATAGAGCGTTATTTACAGAGGGCGCAGGACGTGGGTATATCGTAATTTCTCCTTAAATACCTTGTTATAGCTCTCAACTACTCGCCTCGTTTCTTTTTAACGCGTGAACTAGTTTCGTTTTTCTTTATACGTTTTTTCACAACGCATAAAAATTTATTCATAATTCATTGACACTACATTCTAGAATAATTATAGTTTAGAACTATCAATATCCATTCAAGAGCGGTTAGCTCTCTGTCATATGCAGGTCCTCTAGAGGTTAAGTAACCCCTCTATTGTCTTTTAATGGTATAAGTCCAAGTATGTTAAGATAGGATTTACTAATGAAATGTTATAAATTAAGACCATACGTCGTAACAGCTTGTAGCTAGACAAAGGCCTATGTGGCCTACACCGCATAAAATTTCGAACAAAAGATGTAATTTCTTCATCGCCGAACACGAGGTGAAATTTTAACCAAAAATTTCACTCAGACAGTGTATGATTTATTCATCGGATTAGAAGTCAATAGTATTGATTGGATTAAATTTAGTAAAATGAAGATGTCCTCAAGACAGATTTCCGTCACAACGGATAATTTCAATGGAGACTGGCCAACCTTCCAGCACATATTATACAAGTGTGTGCGCAAGCAACGGTGCACTCTCTATTCCTCATTATTGGCTCTCATAATCCGACGGGACGGTAAAGCCGACACGACCGCTAAGAGTTCAGGCGAAGAACCAACGGCTTTACGTTCCGAGACATGAGAGTGTACCAGCTTACAGACTCCGAGTTGCCCCTTAGAATTCATACAGATGTTAGATCATTTTATTTATTCCCTTTTCTGTATCTCTCACAACCTTTATGCTAAATTTCATCATCGAGTAATTAAGATGCGAACAGATAAACAAACACACTTTTGTGTTTAAATGTTAGTTTCGATTAGATTTAATCTTGTTCTCTCGGTTGTCCTCCTGGCAGCTGATCGCGTGTAGTCGAATTATGGTGGCGATTTTAACATCAAGCTGCCTTTTAAGTGAGATAGCTCTATTCCTAAAAATAAAGTGTCACTATTTAAAAATAATCCCATAAAAATACAAATAAAAGGTACAAGTTATCAATACCATAATGGAAAGTCGTAATTTGTCGTCAACAATGGGCAGGCTGACTACATATATTTTATACAATTTGACATCCGATTTCTACTTCAATTGAAGAACCGTATTGTTAGTAGAACCAATAAAAATGATATTATTGACGTAAAGGCTAAGACGCTTCAAGCGTTTCTAGCCGTGTTTTTTTTCTATGTCATACGAACAGGAGGCTTACCTGATGGAAAATGAATGAACCCACCACCACCCATGGACTTTTGCAATAACGGAGGGCTTTCAGGTGCGTTACCGGCCTTGAAGCAATGAGTGACCACTTTTCTTGAAAGTTTTTATGTTATTGGCCAATTGTAAATGTGTCTTAGACTACCCTGATGTAGTATAGTCTATTCTGTGCTAGTAAAGGAGGCTAGTACTTTCGATTATCGTTGGCGCTGTGATTTCGAACTTTGCTTTTGCCTTAATTATTCAATGAACCATTCGTCAATTAAGCGTAGTGTAGGACGCCCTGGGGCACGGTATAGTGATGATATACAGAAGGTGGCTGTTAGGAAGTGGATGAGAAGAGCCGAAGATCGGGCTCAGTGGCGCACCTTGGGGGAGGCCTACATCCTTCTGTGGACTAATACAGGCTGATTATGATGATGATTCGTCGTCGTGCTGATCAAACGAAAAAATTAAAATCGGAAAATCTTCAAAAATACATGTTTCCTTTTCTACAAATTAAGTCGAAACTCGTTCTGTAATTTCATATCTTAGCACGCAGAATTGTAAAACAACGATTCTTCAAAATGCAATCACATATCAGCTCAAAATATGATTGAGATTTTTCGATATTTATATATTTCCCTAAGAGTAGTATAAATAGTAGTAGTATAGTATAATAGTAGTAGTAAAAGTAGTATAAATTGAAAGACTAATTATTATATACTGAGGTGATCGAAAATAAAAAGAACAAAGAAGAGATCGTGATGAATGGATATTTGTAAAGACTGATGACCGCAATAGTATTATTAATTGAGACGATAAAGTTGACAACAAATACAAAATCTTATGAATCACAATAGCCCAATTCTACTACTTAGGTCCTATATAAGACTCATGGTTTTAAATATACGTTAGTTTTTTTTACATGCATACATATTTCATCAATATATTTATATCCCCTAATGCTGTATTATATCGGATTATGAGAGTGAATCAAAGAGAGTGGAAGCACTTGCGCAAAATGTCATCTTGCTAGCGCAAGTGTATGTTATAAATGGCTTTGACCGAAATTATCATGACTGGAGTAAATTAAATCAATCAAAATGTGGGCAACATTGCGCGGGCTCAATTGAGGTACAGGGTACAGGAGTTCCGTCTTGGGAATAAACTAGAGTATATCCCCAAAACAAACTAAAAGTTAAATTTATTTACAAACGCGTACAGCTTTTTTACACAAAACTACTCCAAACAGTTCCTCGTATTTAGTCGAATGTTTACGACAAAGCCTCCATTGTGAATAACAAGCGAAGTTTCATTCATTGTGATTAAAAAAAGTTCCACGAAACATCCCGAAGTCCTTCATTCTTTACCTCTCCAACTTCCACGAAGTAACAACGTTCGTCTTGTCTAAAAGTTTATCTGGGTCTACGTAAGGGATAATTGTATGCTGAAAGGAGATAAGCATATTTGCAATTATCGTTCAACGATTAAACGGATATTTGTTTTCGGTCGAAACTTCATTGACTTATTAGTGGCAGGACTTTGTGTGTGGTAGGTATCACGTACTCATCAGAAATTCTACCGGCAAACAGTAGTACTCAGTATTGTTGTGTTTCGGTTTGAAGGGTGAGTGGCCCATTGTAACTACAGACACAGGGGACATAACATCTTAGGTCCCAAGGTTGGTGGCGCATTGGCGATGTAAGGAATCGTTAATATTTCTTGCTGGGCCATTGTTTATGGGCGTTGGAGACCATTTACCATCAGGTGGCCCATTTAATCCGACTACCTATATCATAAATTAAAAATACTTGAGCTGTATTATTCGACTACTGCACCCTACTTATTAAGGGCGAGCTATATCATTGCGCTCATCTCTGAGCGTGAAAGTGAATTATATTACGTTGCAATCAATTCAGGAATAATTGTATATGATATATATTTTGGTGATTATTCCGCAAATATTTGTATATTTGAGAAAATAGTTCACAATATATTTTTCCGATCACAACCCGGTGTGTACCATGATATGAAAAAGATAAAAGATTAAAACAAAGATAATTTACTGACTTCAGAAAGAAATACTTAATGTTGCCAGTAAAATATTTATCTTTTTTCAGGTAAAAGAAGATAAATGTAATATAAAAAGTATAGTCTAATTTTTATTTTTTATTTTGACTTATTTTCTCGGAAAATGGATGCAGATTATTTTTTGAATATGGCTTAATAAATCTATGCTTTCCTATATGATCTCAAGGTATTTCAAGTTAGGAAATTATTACTAAAAGTGAAAATGGCCGTGATTTGTTATCAGTGTTTTGGCTAGCTTTGATTTAAAACAAATGGTTAGTTCTATAAGAATTAACTTCATACATATCTTGTGATATGTTGAAAAGTGCAGTCAGTTCACCATTAATATGGTGGTATGCTATTTTGTGTGTTTTCTTTAGATTATTAAAATAAATGTTGCACATCACTGAGAATCGTCTTCTGCGGTGACTTTTGAGTTACATCATAGCTCTACCATATTAGTAGTATTAATACTTAGTAGTCTAATAATTCAAAAATAAACAAGCAATAAACTTGTTAATTTATATATTAATTAAAATCCGACATAATATTATATTATATATTATACACATTATGATACATTGAAATAGGTAATTGATATGACCATCAATTAAATTTGCAAGTCCAACTCGGAAGACGATCACTTCAACTGAACTATATTAAGGACTTCTACCCTCAGGGTATTTCTTAACCGCTCAAACATACCAGGGGCGATAAACGTTTGGTTACTTTGTGAACGAAATTTCTATATCGCTACGACAATCGCGACAAAAATGCGACTGTCGTATAAATTAATTATTAATATCGGCTATAAAATTAAATATTGTAAAATAAATTTAGTACGAATTTCATTTACATATTTGGACATACTTGTATTATATTTTTTTCTTTTATATCTTATAAGAAAATGGATCAATAGTGTAGGAGGGCTAACCTTACTAATAGATGACACTGCAGAGATTCGTCATATTATTAAAGCAATGTCATCTAAGGGACCAATAATGATGTCCTTCGAGCCAGTAACTAGGCCTCAGTTAACCTATAAACTGGAAAACGGTAATAGAATATATCAATGTTCGGCGGTACAAAACTTACGAACGCGACAGTCGCAATGGCGTGGTGCGCCTTTAATAAGCGTGCGATGTAAGCTAATGTCTCGTTATGTATTCATAACACAGCCATTGTGTCGAGTAGCGTACAATGTTGATTCTATTATCCCGCGGAAACGAAGCCGCGTCAGACGTTGTTTCGCCACGAGACTGGCTTGTTTTAGCGGACGTGATATGGAAGTGGTTATTGTTTAGTAACAGGGCTGTTGACATTAAGTCTTATATTGAGCGAATATTTTCGTTTCTTTAGTTTATATAAACAAATTGGGTTCCTTATGATAAGACATCACCTTCCTCTTTAATATTTAGGTAGATATTTGAAAATAAGAAGCAAATGTATATTAACGAATTTTATTGACTTATGATATAATTGTGCCTGTTATTATGCTGAATTTATATTTGACCTAAGAATGTCTAACTTTATGTGTCCGTTTCCTTTAATGGATGCTTAGAATACTAATATTTAAAGGATTTTTTAATTATTTTATCTTTGTAACATTTTGGGTTAGATGGCACATTGTGAACTTTAACATTTATCGTTTTATTTTTACATATTATTTTATGCGAGATATTTAGATATTGCTTATGAGTTAAGACAACGCAATAAAAATTTATAAATGAAATAAAGAACGTATATTTTATTAATCAATTCATAATTATTTGTCAATATGATGAATATGATTGTGATAAATTATTTATAAAATGCTTCGAAGCCCTGTCACATCCAGCCGGCCTGTATTTAGCCGTCCCTTATTATTTATCGCACCTGAAATTGTCACAGATATCAAAATTAAAGCTACCTTCTAAATTTCAGTGACAGTTTAATGACTTTATGAACATTGAAATAACTTATGAATATTTTATTTTTAATCTCGACGCCTTGAGTTCGTTTTGAGTCCGAAATTTCCTAAACAAACAGAGTCGCTGACAAATTAATTCGACTTGTGTTAATGTTTCTTGTCCTTAGGCTCGATTATAAGCATTTGCAGTAATGTAACTCCTATTCCTATGAAGATAAGGATTAGAATTCCAGATACATATATGTATGAAGGATATTTGCTATCGGGTGTATTCTGCTTACCTTTTACGAGAGGTACTTTGTTAGAGGACAAGAGGATATTTGTAAACGTATGGTATATGATATATGTTCGTAATAATAATATTGTAATCCTTCCTACCTTGAAAGACGCAGGCAGTAAAGATAACCATACGCTAGGAGAGGGTACAAAGGTCCTGAATAGCTTAATAATAAATTTGAATTAAAGGCCATTGTTCCTTTAACGTATTACTTAAAGGAGTAGGGTTAGACATCAATGAAAAATTACATCAAATAAAGGTTTAAGTTTAGATCGATCGATCAATCGACAGATTACCAGTAAATGGTCACCTTTGACCACGACAACGAGTACTACTTACATCGTCAATGTTTGATACATTGACTATACTACGGAAACTAGTAGATGTTGTCTCATGCCTCTAAACCGGAACACAACAATACTGAGTGGGTGGTACCTACCCAGACGGGCTTGCACGAAGCCCTACCACCGAGTAAATATATTGGAATAAATATATTGGAATTCCTTAGCAGTGTGCATATAAATGTAATATATGTGTAAGTTTTCGGCGCACCTGTTGTCTAATCCTAATAACGCATACCCCTTGTAACGTCCTCATCGACCATTATTTTTTTAAACATTGCTAAAAATTCATTAATTGGCAATTTGACAAAGGAAGAATAACAAATATAAATATAACAATAGCCTTTTCAAACATTAAAGGAGACAACAGACGACAATAAAATTAAAAATACAAAAACATTTGATAGCTTTGCTAAATATGTACTAAACAATTATAATTTTTCTCAAGTATTTTACGCGTTACGAATTTTTTTTCGCTCAATTTAAGAAGCTCCTCGCTTTTCAATGTTATTGTTTTAGACTTAATTTTAATTATTTGGTGAATGAACCCGAAGAGGAGTCTTATTAATTATTTTCATGCCATTAAAAGGAATTTTATAGAATATTTATCAAGGTTAAGAGAGTATTATATTTTGGAACAATGGTCCGTAATATTTGTACCTTTAAATCAATAAATGTTCCCTGAATACGTGTAACTCATCACTAGTTGAAAGTCGTTTTCATGGGATGTTGATGATGATATCGTCCTGAACGATTTCGGCTATGCGGCCACCCAGCAGGAGACATCCATCTGCTTAGAACATCATATCATAGTATATAGGTATGTGAGCGCGCGAAACAAATACCACAAATCTAATATTTAAATAGTATCCGTCACATTAATTGAGTAATTGAATCTGTTAGTTTGTCATACAGCTTTAATCGAAAACAGTTTTCAATCCTATTTTAATAGCCTTCGGATGAGGTCTCTGTTAAGATATACACAGTTTATTATATATTACAAGCCAGTAAAATTGTCTATTAAAAAAATCTGAAATTAATTTTACTAATAAAATGTTTAAAATAAAAATCCTTAAGTACATTTATATATTTTAATTAAAAATTAAGTTTAAGCTAGAGGTCAGTATAAAATATTATTATGGATTCCGGGTCTAACAGGTCTGTGAGATTTATTTGACTCACTTATATTTGTTTATTTTGTAGTAATCCTTAAACGCTGATTTATATGCCGTAAAAAAGCAATATTTTGAACGTATATTTCATGTGACAAAATAATTTATTCATAGATTTGTAATATTGAAAACATCCGGCACAAAATTTCGTGACAGCACCCTGTATCCCAGCGGAGATTGATTGAAAGCGCAGTGACATCGGCACTTCAATAAACCTAAGCCGATTCGACAATATCGAATTTACTAAAACGAACCACCGCCATTGACGACAGTTTTAACGTTATTGATATTTCTAAATTTATTTTTATTATTTCTATGAATAAAAATGCTTGAAACCCAGTGTGTAGAGTACTACATAATATGTTTAACCTTCTAATTCAACGGAATGCTTACGTCGGTAAGTCCGAAAATGGTAAACGGTAAATCCTTAAAAAGAGCTTTAATGCTCAGTAAGCAATTTCTCGAAATTAATCGCATTTCCATTATAATAAGTTTCAATTTATAATTTTATTAGTACTGGGATAAGAATTTCTCCGTCCAGCTTCCGTTTTACCTAATCCGTAGTCATTAAATTTTACTAATTAAAATGGAAATCGATAGACAAGAGTTGTTTAAGTTAATCGTTTTGCCATTTAGTATTTTATATTCACATAACGTTGCTGCTACATCCTGGGTCAAAGCGAGATGTTATATATTCTAAAACCTGTCTCCATAAAGAGGCTAACTCCACCTTGGACTCTTGAGTTTTATATAAAATTTCATACAAAGTATTATTATTAATAAACTTGTGTCTGAAATCGAATCTTTGCCAACCAAAGTCTCGGACCCGACCCGACTAAACTAAGTCCAATCTCAAAATATGAATCACATTATGAAAACACTCCCTAACTGCCACAGTTAGTATCGGAATATTTGTCGTTGATATTTCAAACGTCGGACAGTTCCGTCAATTAGAAGGTAAAGCTAAATTGGCGTACTCTGCAAGGCGATACAATATCTCATTAATCGCCAAGCCACAAATTCGGCTCCGCGTGGAGAAGATCTCTCTTCTGGGCGGGAGATGCTAAGTGGTCATAACTGCCCGATGGTATTGGCGCTTTAAAAAACATTAACCATGCTTTACAACGCCAATGCGCCGGAAAGCAGAAATAATAAGTATTGCTGATTGGCGGTAAAATATCGCTTGAGTGATATCCAGACGAGCTTGCGCAAATGTAGGCCCATATATGCCATAGGCTTTCTCTCCTCTCGAGCTTTCATCCTATTAAGGAAAAAATTAAGAGCTTATAACACTTCGCTGATCCAATGTAGATTGATGATTGAATTATGCACACATGCGCTCAACTCAAGTATCTTTAAAATCTGTTATATTTTTCCGACTTTGATCTACGTTGGTCTAGAAGCTAGATCCCGCCCCAAGGACCTGGTTTCAAAGTTATCACGTATCAAAACGAACGTGAACGAATGTGAACGTAGGGAATGAGGGGTGCACTTTTGTTTTAACATTTACTTGTGCACTTTATTTTGTCTCATACAATATGCCAACGTCGGTTGGCTTATCTCCCTTGAAAATGTCCGCTGTGAACTAAAACAGTCAAGAAAGCATCGTTTAAATCACTGATCCATTTCAGATTTCTTATACAGCAATATGATGTTATCAATGAATGATGAATGAGAACATACGTAATCGTAATCCACAAAGCCTTTTAGATTTAGATAGATGAATGCGAAACAGCAGCAATTACTAATTTGAAAATGAAAATAAAAATAAAAGGTAAAAAAATAAAAAGAAATCTCTGGTAAGACGCTATAGGACTTTAAGGGACCGCGGCGCCATCTGTAATTTGTGAAACATCGGTAGAATTTTAATGAAGTTTATAGCTGCTTTTGAGCTGTATTATTCTGGATAATATCACTCGTGGAATGTTGAGCTGACTTACAGATTAATTTTATCGGTAATTTATTAAACCTAACATAACCTAACAAACATAGGAAAACATGCGCCAAAAACGCGTTAAACATACTTGCATATATTTACATTAAGTTGTTGCTATAATGTAAGGATTTTGATATCATCTAGCTATTTATAATCTAGAAAGTCTATAAGTCCTAATACCCTATTATTAGAAGCGCAATCAATTTTAATTTTCCATGTATTTTTTAAATTGTAACCATTGCTATTTATATTGGATATTCTGAATAAATAAATAAGCTATTTTATGCTCGTATCCTTCAAATTCTATAATTATTGAAATCTATGTCGCATATCCGTTTCTAACATTTAATGATAGTGTTCTTCGGTGAGATCGGTTTTTCCTTACAGAATAACTCTAGAGTATGGAATATTTTGAATATATATTATATTCACATCGGTGCTTTAGCAACACACATTTCTCATTAGGCACACCTGACTACTAATGAGGTTGTTGTTTATTAAACTAAGTACATATATAATTCTATATACACTATCTATACGAACAATTTTGAGTAGCCTCAAAGCAAAGATAATATGTGAATATTTATTATAAAGCAACTGTATAATAACACGCAACATCGTTTCTGATATTTACTTTAGCAACTTAAGCGTGAGTCAGAAGCGACGAAATTATCTCAGAGCAGCAGGTATTCAAACGAGAGATGTTTATCAAAACTGATTTTCCTGCGAATTCCCTCGAGTTGTTTCCTAAAAGGGTTGCTGGATCGGTATACATAACACGACCTTCTAGAAATTTCGCGAATACGATACGGTGAAAACATGCCTAAAAAATTGAACTTGTATGGTTCTTAATTTGAGGTATTCGTTTGAGTAATAATCATTACATATTATGAAAAAAGTCTTATACGGTTTAGATCTATAATTCATTAAGATGTTGTGTAAGTTGGCTGAAAAATGATGATGATTGCTGAAGTTATGGGAAAAATTATGCCGACCAATGGATATATTTGTTGTGTTTAGTAAATGTTTTAATGGAGGCACTTATTCTACCCGAGCGAATCCAGGTCTGATAGCTAGCGCTTCTCAAAAGGAATTTAAAAATATGCATCTATACTGATGTTGTTTTCAACGAATTATAATATACATACCTATGTCACAAATGGATTAATTAATTAGCTGCAAACATATAAACCTAGTATATGAACGCAAACAAAATCAAATGAAAATATACTTTAATCGAGTAAAATCATTTTTACTGAAGTACCTGTATTAAAAAAAAAAACCCTTTAATTCCATTTTTTATCATACAAGTGTGGACCAAGTGTGGACATAGTGGTCTCATCACACGTGGGGCAGGTAGTTACTTTCGAATTTATAATAACTTAACTACCCACCTCCTGTTATTCCCATAAATCACCCGACCGCGATATTTTACCGCTGTTGCAAAAAATATGTGGGAGTTGACAATTAATTATTATTTGAAATAATACTTATCATTAATTTATATTAATGCTATAATAAAATTACTCTCATATAAGTACGATGTTTAGAGTACTTTTGTATTGTGTTACATACTAAAATTAACTTTAAGCTGTCACGGATTTGGAACGTTGATTGTACCGAGAAGGATCGGCAAATAATTTAGTAGAAAATCTTTTCTACGAACATCTACTAAGGTTATTATGTGTTATAGCATTTTTATATCACAAATATTTTATTATAAAGTATTTCTGTCGCAAACCACTTGACTCTAACACTGTAATGCCATAATGTTGTCTTAGATTTTCGCGATTATTACACATTGAAATAAAACTAGTTTTTTTTAACGGATTTAATCGCGTATATTAATTATTTTATTTTAACATCCCGACGTTTCGAGCACTTTGCAGTGTTCGTGGTCACGGGCAGACTCTGCCCGTGACCACGAACACGCGATTAAATCCGTTAAAAAAACTAGTTTTATTTCACTGTAATGCCATCTTGCGCCCACTCCTTTGTTGGTGCGTGGCGAGCATATAATATACTATTTTTACAATAAACATAAAAGTAAAGTAAAACATGTAATTGTATGTAAAACATCGAATTTAATGGTTATTAAAAGAACCAATCAATAAAACGAAACCCATCAATTATTTTTATTTTCCTTTATATTTATTTGTTCTCATATTTACTGTACAGGCTATTTTAGTTTTGGTTTACTTGTAGCTTAGTCATACAGTTGGTACTGTAGTAGCTTAGATGATAAAGATATTATAATTACATTACCATATTGAATGAACAAACAAATATTCCCTCCCTCTCTTAAAAATTCGAGAAATTCTACTAAGAAATAGTCGCTAACAAATTCTCCTACGGCCCTAATAGAACAGCCACAATAGGCCAACAACGGCCGGGGAGATCGGCTTACGATTCGAAAAGTTAAATCGTAATCCCTCGGTCCATTGTAGTCACTAAACAAAATTTCTTCGCAGACTAGAAGAGGAATTTAAATTTAAAACAAAAAATTTAATATACAAATGCCTTGGAAATAAAATGATCAAAAGTATAGAAGGTTTCAATTTGATCTTTGTCTTATTGTTGATTTTTCCTTTCTCTTGAATAGCACAATCGCCGCGGTTTTGTCTGCAATAAGTTGAAAAATATGTAAACTTTTCAGCACAATGGTTGTCTATCTCCTAAAAAAATTTGCCGTATCGCGGGACACTCGGTTGGAACGAAGTTGCTTTCAGTATATACTATCAATTAATTGTTATTAAAAATCCCACGTGAATAAAAACAATAACAATAAAAAAGTTTAAATAATGTGATAAAAAACCGTATATACCAAAGGGAAAGAGAGGGAAAGATCGTTTGGGGGGGCGTAACGTTTTTTTTCTTACGTGACCATTTTTTACTCTACTGTATACCGCGTAAAATAATTTCTTTCTAAAAAGTAAAGTAACAGCTTGTTAATGTCCCGCGGCGGGCCTGAGGCCTCTTCCCCTTTTGAGGAGAAGATAAAGGAGGAGGAAGCTTAACCTACAACTCTCATGTTGTTATCGTAGTAAGCTTGAGATGATAATTAGAATGGGTCCTTTGGATGAATTCGAAGATTGAAAGGGAGCAAAAAAACTCATCGTAAAATCACATTTCTCAAACCCGTTCCGGACAAGCACTAAATCTTCTGTATTTAATATATAAAGCTGCGCGATGATGACAATAAAATTAGTCACTCGAGTTATTCTTATATGAAATAATAACATTTTGAATTCAAATCGCGTCAACGCAAGTAGCGTATTGTGTTCAATAAACACAAAGGACGAATAAATGTTAACGCGCTCTAAAGTAAAAGTAGTCCCCGTTAACATAATCCTGCTACAATCCGAAATACATAAAATTTTGAGCAAATGTTTGAATTGTAGTTTTATAAACCGCAACCAACACAATGCCCTTGGATATTCGCCAAGCCGACCTACTTTTAAATCAATTTCAAAGAACCCATTAGCTTAAATTTAGAACGAGTTTTCCTATGCCGTTTCCAACTCACGTTCCCCTTCTTATTGAAAACTGGATGACTATTTCTGTCTTTTATAAAGGCGTCGTCGCGGGCACCTGTATTAGGGTGGGATGTCAGGACGCCGATTGGTTCCGTAATAATTTTGGGTAAGTTCTCGCCACGTTTTGTCGCTTTCATTTGGCATTCGGGTCTCGACGCACATAATTCGCGGTGATCACGTGAAGAGACGGAGGTTCGTCGTTATCTTTTCTCTTTCCCTTTCAAATATTCAGTAATCATGGGCGCTTTTTACGACGATTCGGTAAATATATAATGCGAAAATATCTTTATGCTATAATATAGCCTCTAAAATTGTTTTATATTAAATAGGTACATACGGATGTACTAAAAAAAGGACATTGAAAACACTATACAGCCATGATATACTGATTATAGAAAAAACTCGCCGTACAAAAGTATGTCCTGATCCATTGTACCAGGACGCCGGCACTATAACCTCTCTTAATCACGTTGTCTTTGAGCTCAGTAAGCGCTAACTCGTGGGTTTCAGACAAATTCATACTCATTGGATAAAATGGATGAGTATTTGTGGTGCTTGAGTATTTGAGCAGATTCAGCGATTGCACGTGCTTTAGATATGACAAAACATATGACAAGTACAAGAACTTTTTCTGCTAATAGTTGCCCAAGTTTGAACCTGCTATCAACGGCTAAGAATTAGTAGCTAGCAAGCAATTGAACTCGCAAATTTCGTTTAAAATTCGTAAGTTCTAGCCATTAGACTACCTCCACCCATACAACAAAATATCGGAGATATATAATATTATATTTTGAACTTGTCTACTATGATTGTTAATTAATCGCTTGTAATCTATTTAATTAGAATTGATATTGGGAAATAATTAGAAATATCAAAGTAGATAGAGTTACTGTTACTATAATTGAATTCTAGTTTTAATTAACTGTTAATTTTGAATTAGATATTATAACCTTTAATAGCCGTATTTATTCGATCAAAATTAATTTAGTTTCTAATTAATTTAACGCCTAATTTAGTTACTATAAATAGTATTACTAACAGATCAATTAATTATAATGCACAATAAATATTAATAACAAGAGAAATATATAATTTAAAATAAAATTTATTCAATTAACGTAGCGTATTTATTTGTTAATTCAGAGACAAAGATAAAACTACTATTAACTAGAAAAACACGGCGTCGTTTCGTCCCCAATGTACAGGATTATAATGGCGATTAGTTGAACGGTATAATAAAGTTGACGTTCAAATTTTAAGTAGCCAAATTGTATCAAAGTCAAACATATTTATATGTGGGATGGGGCTGTAATAGTACTATAGTCACAGGTCACAGACACGAACATAAAAACGTTCATATACACTCGCACACATTTACATGCATACAGGATTTTTATTATATAATTCTACATATCAACCATAGACTCCAAGCTTCAGTGGGCCTCTCGTATTGATTGATGGGCGAGTTTTGGTAGCCTTCACAGTAAAAAACATGACTATGGATTTAAATAGGGCTTACCTTGTTAAGTTATTTTACACAGCATAATGTCGTATGGCATTCTACAAGTAAATGATATATTTTAAAGTGAATACTTTTTAACTAATATAATTGTCCTATTTTCAATCTACTCCTTTGTTAAACCATATTATTTATATTATTTAATTATAATACAACAAGTTATATTAAATCAAATTGTACATTAAATTTATGTAACGCTGTAATTACAAATAAATCAGAATTTATAAAGGATATTACAAAACTTTTGACAAATGCCTGAAGTGACTTTTTAGATTATTGTACACCTCGGCATTACGATCGAGATGATACGAGACGATCACCTTGGGTATTCTCAAATAAAAATATTATTTTATTATTGTTCGAGAATTTTAATTAATTATTATACTGGAAAATATAAAAATAATATATTTTGGCGAGTTCACTCAGGTCTGGGTGTTCTTGTATCGGTAGTAGAATTTTGTATATCAAGAGGCATTACATATACCTTTATTGATTTAAGATTTCGACTTGACATTGACTTTGAGTGATTAAGGCCGTGCAAGTGTTTTTATATAAATAGCCAGAGTTTTTGTTACCGTGTCCTTCATTGGGATCTAACTTACGTAGACACGCTGGCTGTATCTCTATAGACAGTTCAAACTTGCATTTAAGTTAAACAAAATACATTCTCGTGCTAAGCTTTACCATAACCTATCAAATATAAAAAAACTTGAAAAACGGTTGATACGCGAATAAAACACACAACGAGAATCAATATATTGTATTTCCCCTTTTCATATGCGTTTCAATTATGTTTATCAAAGAATAGCCTTTGGAGCCGTAATGACTCTGAAAACAAATATTTCATACCCAAACATGATCAATACAATTTCTCAATTTCACGATCAGCTCATAACTTTGTAATATCGAAAAATATCTCAAGCATATCTCTGTACTACATGACTATATATTCCCGGCGACAAATTTCAAACCTAAAAAGGCAGTGCAGTGTGAAATTGATATTTTGAAATATACTGCGAATATTATAGAGTTACCGCTCGATACGATACGCCTTATTTAGCAGAGGAACACTCGACTAAGATACCTCAAGCCCGACCCTCGTGAAGAGCTCTCGTATACAGTAAATCGAAAGTCGTTACGCAAACCGAAAAACATTTTTTTCCATCACGTATAGGAAGTCGCTTTGAAGATTTCACGCAGTTTTACCGCGCCGTCAGCTGTCGACGATCTTAATACATTTCGCTATTTTGTGTTCGGGAACGTTGAATTTCATACCTTATTTATTTGTAGCAATGTAATTACCATTTTGGTTTTTGAGCTGACTTAACCCGAGCAAGTACCACTGCGGTTCCATGATAATTACTTTTCTGTCCATAATAATATTAGACTTGTTGATATATTGACTAGCTACAAGGTCTACCGAGGTATCCCGCGGGTTCAAATCCCAGGTCAGGTCAATAAAAATTTATTGGAGTTTTTTATCAAATAAAACTCAGTCGCAGCCCGAAATCAGGAATTTGGGAATGTGTACACTCCTGTGCCTCGGAGAGTATATAAAGTGTTTGGTTATCGGTTATATCGGATTAGCCGTTTCATCAGCTTATGAGCGTTAGGGTCCTGTGTTTGCGCACATACTTGTATACTATAATGTGTTCGCACAGTTGGCTCGTCCCACTTAAGAAGCCTACGTGGCTGATATCGGTTAGGAAAACATATATAATTCATTACATTCACTACATTATTGTTACATAGAAAAAAGGGCAAGAAATTAGCGTTCATTAGGTTAACTACTTGTTGATTTTTTTGTGGTTAAATCTACACTTCTGAACCGATTGTAGTTTTATATTTTAAGCCTTGCAGAGACGATGATGATTTACACAAGAGTATTACAACTAAGTATATTTTGATTTGATTTTATTGTGTCTGGCAATGACTGACCCAAAATGTATTTACATTTGTATCTACCTACCTTTATTGAAGAATATGATCCAACCCTTTTTTTCATGAGAGGAGATTACGGACTGTTATTGTTTTACGATTTTCGGATTTTTAATTTGCGATGAATGTTCCTGGGTTTTGTGTTTACTGTTCAATGAATGGTATCATTGAATGCAGATTCCTTTGAAAAGCCCGCAGATTTCGAATGTATAGTTTTGTTAAATGTATCTGTATCTATCTATCTGCGCTCGTCTCCGCCACTTGTCATTATTAATGCTCGATGATTACGCTCATTTTTGAATACTATCTCTATAGTAATAGTACTAAAAACAAATCAATAGTAAATGTCCAGGCTTTTTGTATTAATAATTAAAAATAAATAATTCTTGAAAGTATACTAAAATTATTGTGACGGTTTAGATAACTCATTCTTCGAGTCAGAACACAACACAGAGTATTGACGTTTGACAGAAGAATTATTTATTAGTATTTTTTATTACATCGCTTGTGTCTGTAGTTAAACTGACTCACTTACTCTTCAAATCGGCACTCAACACTATTAAGCATTGCTGCTTGGCCTCGGAATGTGTGACTAAAGACGGGCACTAAAACAAAGTAAAAATATATTTAATGTATAAATGTTGAATACAAACTGAATTATGTAAAGAGATTCTCTTCGCAACAATAAAATCGTTTAACATAACAAATTCGGAACAGAAATCGCAAACACTAGTTATGAATCAAGACCGTCCCCCGTCTCTATCGCCGTCTCCCTCTCCCTCTGCCATCCGGCGCGGCGTATCCACCTTTGTTATTAATAATGTCAATATTGGTTCCGCCGAGACGATGTAAGAGAAACTTGCATGAAGTACTACTAAGATAATATTCGTACTGTTTTAATTAACAACTTCAAAGTGTTTTACTGGCGACGACTCGAATGGCCCAGTGGTTAGCAGATGTGAATCTTAATCGAAAATTACGGGTTACGAAAATCAAGCTATCAATCAAATCAATTTATTCAAGTAAACTTCACAATGAAGCGTTTTTGAATCTTTAAAAACTCTTTTCTTTTCTTCTTCATTAACTTTAAGCCAAATGAAAGGAAATGAAATATTAGAAATTATACTAAACATACATACTAAAGAAACCAAGGAACTTCCATGATTCTAAATACAAAAAAAATGATGCACTTCCATACAAAGTCTTATCCCAACTATACCCTCTTATACTATTTCTTTTTTATGTATTGTCGAACTTCCATACCAACTTTCATCTCATATTTAATTATTTAGGAAGTAAATCTAAAACCAATGCTTATTGTTCACTTAAGAAATATAAAGAACTCCTACAAAATATTTTCATTGGAATCGAACCCAAATAAACTTCAATATTGTAAAAAACTTAGACTATCTTCTCACCAGAAAATGCCCTGAATAAATCGCTATATATAAAACTTCATTTGCAAAAACACACTGAGTAACTTATTAGTTATAAAATCAATTTTGTTATGCGCTTATCTTTTGTTTGTTATGCATTGAAGTTATTCTAGACTATTCCACCAATTACTCGGAGTACGTATTATTTATAACAAAGTTATTCGCCGTAGTCCTTACTTACTCTTACATAGCATTCTGGCCTACTGAAAAATGTATTAACAAAAACAATTTTACATTTTTTTAATGATTTAATTCCAAACAACAATAAAAAACGAAACCCACACGACGAAAACAGTCACACAGACAAATGAACACAATGAACCTGTCATTTCCATTAAACACTCTCGACGCGACACAAAAGATCAGAGTAAAATTAAAATTTATCGCTGTATTTTTAAAGAGCTGAATCAAAAACAAATATCTCGAAATCCACAACAGCGGAAACGGTGAAACGGCAAGGGAGAGCAAACGGCGCGAGTGCGAAGAATGTAATTAAAGTCGAGCAATAAAAGGCACACTTTACAGCTTTTGACCGCACCGCTGTGTTGCGCTAAAGTTATTATCTGCTTTTTAAATTTCGCACTCAGATAGCGGGAATTAAAAATGAAAACATTAAACGTTGTGCCTTAATTTTGCCTTCACGGAACAATGGTGAGGCGACCCCGGCTTTTAGCGTCGTGTGATATATAACGGTAAAGGTTGGAACGAGTAAAAAACGTCAGATTTAGGAGCGAGACTTGAACGAGAAAATTTATCGTTAGATTGCTTATGTTTTAACATTATTGCTTTGCAAAAGTATATCATGGGATACCATTTTGTACTCTTATGGTATGAAAACTACCGCTTTGTTTTACCGAACCAAGTGTAATTATATAATTGATATTATCAGCTCTGTAGCTAGGTTTGATATGTTGTCTGAGCTACCTTTTTAGTATTTTATTACTTTTATAAAGAGCTCACAGAGTATATAATGATGTCGTCGTGACCGATTTCGATCATTCGTGCAATTTCAAGGAAGACCAGCCAACACAGTATCACTCTCATGGTTCGATAGGACGGCAAATTCGACACGATCCAAAAGATATCAGGACCAACAGCTTTACGCACACCACGCCAACACACACTTTCAACTGGAAAACAACAACACAAGCACTTGTATTGTTGTTTGACAATTGAAAGTAAGTATTGGCTAGTATAATTAAGTCTCGAGGAACATGAGTTGTCCTTATGGCACATTAACGTTATAAAGAATATCTTGCAACGACCGCATTTATGAGCCAAAGTTAAGATTAGCAACGTGAGTTCCCAAAAAAATACATAAAGCTACAAACCTTCGGTTGTATTTATTTGATTAATTAACCACGAAACGTAACAAATAGATTATCATAAGAATTATTTACATTGAGGCTTTAATTATATACAAATAACAATTTAAAATAGGTACTGTTCAAACCAGGCACGCGTGTAATAAATGCTAGCAGCATTTCAAAATAAACATTATTATCTATAATAGTATGTACAAATACACGATAGCCTGCATGTGATCATTATATTTCATTACTTCGATTCTGAAACACTAATCAAAATCAGATTAACTAATTTTACCTTTAATATGTAAACGCTCATTGGTCGTCCATCACGTCATCGGCTGGTACCGACCAATGATCATTCAGATTAAAGATCGGTTATATAAAGTGGTTTCGATTAATGTTTCAGAAGTTTGAGGTTATTATTATTAAGATAACTTTATATGTATTTCGTGTTATTATTTAATGAACTATTACTAAATTCACCGAAATATACTAAGTCAAGTCAATGACTCCGTAAAATCAATACATCCTTTCTGAGACAAGGTATTCGTTTACGAATTTGCAGATATTGTAAAACATTAATCAATGAGCCTCGATAAAAGAAATGATTAAAGATGATAAAAAGCGTGGTTTGGTGGTTAAAATTCGTCGAGTTTTATGGAGAATGAATATTACTTATAGAGATTCTTGGGAGTTGTAATCGATTGTGAATAGCGCAATGGTTTGCTGGCCGCCAAGCAATGTAAAAAGTTTCAGGTTGGATCCTGACCCCTTGGGTTATTGTCGTCCCCATTCCTAGCACAAGCTATACTACATTTCTTTAAAAAAAAAATACGCCTTCTGAACCGGAGCTCGGTGGTAGCGTTACATTCCAATCCTTCCATGTACAGGACTTACCTGTACATGAAAATTCAAGTGCTTGAAATAACCAGCTTGGATAAAGAATATTTCGGCTTTGATGTTCAAAAATATTAAAGACATACAAAATTGATTAACTCGTAAACTTACACTCTTGTGTAGTTTATATCTATTTTTTATAGAACACTTTATCTCGGGGAAATCGGTCATTCTCTGCGTTAAGACGTGACATTGATTAATGAGTCGCAAGCATTGTTTCCCTTTTCATTCTAAAGGAATGATTCCAAGAATATTACTTTATTTGGGCTTATTCGACCCGAATTTATTAATCACTCCCTTATTTTCGTTACGTTTTATTTACTCGAGGAAAATATTGTATTAATACATTGATTTTAGTTAAACTTACATCTTGAAACAACAGCGTAATATAATAGATTGAAACTTTATTTTATGCGATTAATTTCATATTGTGACTCTTTTAATAGATCCAATATAGAGAACATTAATGTGTTTGTTAATTTTCTTGCAATCATCGAATTAACGTTGATGAAACTTGCGATGGCGAATCCCTTAATTCATCATCGGACGGCGGGCGATTAAGCCTTAAATCCTTCTAAACATAGAAAGAAGGCGTTAATGAGTCGTTGCTTGCCTACTATTTCATCATTCGATACACATATAATCAGTTTTACTAACGAGTACAACAACGCGTTTACAAGTATTAATTAGGATAGGCAACAGCCTGCCTTTTGTTTTTGATAACATTATATAACTCCTAAGATCTATGATCATAATGTAATCGAAATATTCGTGCTCAAGTAAACCACGTGACAAAAGTGGACATTCATGTCTAAGGTACGTTTCACTTTAAACGTTCATATATTTAACGTCATGTCAAATTCTCATTAAAAATCATCAGTCCGTCTAGTAAAGTCAGAAAAGTTAGTTTTAATAAAATCAAATGTATTTTATTCAAGTTGATTTAAACACTACCACCATTTCGGAAAGCGGCATCCTGCAGGATGAAAAGGCAAGAAACTCGAATAGCTCTTTTCAAATAAACAGATTTACAAAGCTGTTATTCACAATTAGTGTTCAATCAGTCCTGTGATGAAATCCGAGCCTAAATCCAGGCGTTTTTTTCTAAAAGGATTATTTTAATGAATAATAAGATTTATTGATTAATTTAGTTTTAATATTTTTTTTAAATTTGGTGAAAGGTATTAAATCCATTGAAACTCTGTTAGATAAACTGCAATCATAGTACATACATACGTGTCACACAAGAACTCGAAAGCGTCTCATTCCGCAGCTATCAACTAAATGACTAAAACTTAAATATGCTAAAGCTAAGTCTTATTACGAAAGACTAAAGTTGCGAAATGCAAATAAGGGCATTAGTGAACTTGCAAGAGGATCGCTTGTCAGCTACGACGATACAAGAAGTGGCTTATTTTATCGTGAAAAGTTTTGAAATCATACCGACTAAGATATTTGACATAAATATACATGGTAAATATATTTTTGTATCTCTCTCACTCAACAGTTGGATTCAGCACAGGGTAACCAGACAACTGGGTAACTCTGTCCCCTCCTTAATATTGTTTATCTGACTAGCAAAAATATTCTGTATTGCTATGTTTCTCGCAATATATATAATAAGGTCCTAGATTTCTAGGCTTGGGGCGCATTGAAAATTGGCTTATAATTCTTGAACGAAGGTACGTACTAATACTAGATTGACCAATACTAGCTTGTCTGAAGTAATAAAAAAAAATTATCTATGAAAAAAAAAACCACTAAATTGTCTACGTACATCGAAGTGGTTACGTAACCAATATTTAATTATAATATTATAAGAATCAGAAGTGGTAATTTAATAAAAAAAAAAAAAAAACAATCTACCTTACAAATCACTCTTAATTTATTAATTATTTATTCAAATGGAAAATTTAGCAATAATCTTATTTATATTAATTAAATGACAATAAATCCAATGTGACACACTAAATTAGCTCACGTGCCGACAGCGAGACGACAGCCTAACACGAGCGCGAGATAAAAAGTAATCCGAGTCTTAGAATCGCGCGCATTTTATACTTTGTAACAGGTGGACTGGTTATGGTAGGGATGTAACTCCTTATACGGCCTCTCCTGACTCTGAGTCGTCCTCGACGCAGTGATTTCGGGAGGTTCCGCTGGTACCAGTTTCATTTGTAGCTGATGGTCCTGTATCATTGTCGTCTAGCAGGGGCATGGACAGGACTGCCTGAGGAATGGTTTCATTTGAAATGTCCTCAGCTTCATCTGAAAACAACACTAGTTGAGATATCTAAACAAGAAAAGGTTTTTAATGCATTCATCCTTGCAAATCGTTCTTCCTGTCATCTTTTATTTAATTCACACATCTGCCATAACAATTCTTTCATAAAAATAAACCAGGCATACATCATTCTAAAGTAACCAGAGACGTCTCTTATGAAAACCAAACCTCGCCTCGGTCTTTCCTTTATGGTTGGACGCCCCTTCGTAGAAAGGGACGCCTTTTGCGGTGCCGGGGTGTTCCCGATGCATCGCAGCCAGTAGCTGTTGATGGGAGCAGTGCAGTCCCCTAGTGGCTGATAGGTTCACTTGACGCAGACCGTATTCATACGTCAAGTGACCAAAGTGACCTTATTGCGCCGACCGTTATCAAACGCATAAAGCCAGTGCATCACACACGCAGACCGTATTCATACGTGTGTGACGCCATCTTACACGTACACCGTATTCATACGTGTAGGATGCATACCCAACACGCAGACCGTATTCGTACGTGTTAGGTACACTCACGCAGACCGTATTCATACGTGAGTTCTCACTGAGCATGAGGACCATATCAAACATGCACAACCAACCATAACAGACGCACACATATTGTGGTCATAAAACTGCTTGTAAAACCTGCGGCGACGAACGCCTGACGACCAGTATTAGGTCTCGCTACGAAGGCCAGCAACATTGGTGACCAACCATAACATGCAAACAGTGTAGAGTTAAACCAAAATAGGCAGAAAACTTACTTTCAAAAAATGCTGCACATGTCTCGGGGCACCATTCGCCCGGCCACGGTACCATATATTGAGCGGCTGCTTGCGTGGTTTTCCCATAACTTCCACTGAGCAGGCGCAGCGAGTAGCGTCCTCCAGGCAGGATCCCTGTGACTTTATATGGACCACGCATACCGGAATCGAGCTTTCCTGTTGACTGAGAGAATTTGATAACAAAAACACAATCGTCGAGATTAAATTGGCGAGGTGGACGCCGTTGCTGGTTAGCTCGTTCATCCTGACTGATTTGGTTGCTCCTGAGTAACCGGCGAGTTCTATCCCGGGTGACCTCACGTAGCGCTTCCCTGTTAGGAGCTGTACCTTCAACTGCAAGATCTCGTACCAGCGCTCGCAGTATCGGGGTTGTGGCCTCTGTACCAATAAGAAGGTTTAATGGAGATGTTCGAGTGACTTTCTGCTTAGTGATGTTCAACACCAGCTGTAGTTTCCACAGAGTGTCCGACCAAGATGCCTTCTTATAGTTGGCTTCTATACGTAGCATGTTCAGCACGGTGCGCATATATCGTTCTGCTTGGCCGTTGGCTTGGTGCATCTCTGGCGTGATGTAATGCAGATCGCAGCCGAGGTCATTTATCCACTTTACGAACTCGTGTGACTCAAACATGCGTCCTTTGTCGGTGACCATAAGTTTCGGTACGCCAAATAATGAGACTGCTTGCGTGATGACTCTCTTCAACTCGAGTGCGTCCTGTCTGTATATAGGATACAGCATCGTGTATTTGGTGAAAGCGTCAACTATTAGGAGGATGAATTTATAGCCTTCTGACGCAGGTAAAGGGCCTAGAGCATCAACGTGCACCGTGTGAAACGGTGTGTCGGGCTTTTCCCAGGAGGTTATGTTCTGTAGCGGAGCACGAGGAACTCTCTTGCTCGAAATACATACGAGGCAATGAGCTACGTACTTACTGACAAACTGCCTGAGGCCCGGAAACCAGAAATATCTGAGTATGAGGTCAAGGGTCTTTTCTGCCCCAATGTGCTCATGCTCGTCGTGGAAGACTCTAAGGAGACTAAGTCGATGTCCCTTGGGAATATAGCACAGCTGTCTCGGCTCTTCACCCGCAGGAGTGTACTTATAGTACAACACATCATTCTACACGGTATAACGATTGGCATCGAGATGACCATCGTGAAGCTTTTGGACAAGGTCTTGTGTTTCGCTATCTGCAGACTGCGCAATCTGAGCCCAGTTTCGAGGTCTACTAATTTGATTTATTCTAACCACCGGATTGCGGCTCAGATAGTCCGCGTGGGGCATCATGATTCCCTTGCGATATTCGATCGAGAAATCAAAATCTTGAAGGTAGATCCACCAGCGGGCCACCCGAGGCACAAGGTCCTTTTTCTTCGCGGTGGACTTAAGAGCATTACAGTCAGTGACGACAACGAATTTTGACCCGATTAAGTAATGTCGAAAATTTTGAAGTGCTTTTACCACAGCGAGGGTTTCAAGTTCATAGGAGTGGTATTTTGACTCAGCTCCTTGGGTGGATCGACTAAAGTAAGCGACCACGCGCTTTTTGGAGTCGGTATGAACTTGGAGGAGAACGGCCCCATAACCCACGCTGCTAGCATCAGTGTGGAACTCTGATGGGAGTTTTGGATCGAATATGGAGAGGACAGGCTCATTAGTCAAGTGTCTAATGAGGTCTTGACGAATGGTCTCACACTCTGGTGTCCAATTGAATTTGACATTTTGACGAGTCAAACGAGCGATGGGGGCAGTCTTGGTAGCATAGTCTTTTATATATTTCCGAAAATACCCGGCAAGACCAAGGAATTGGCGTACCTGTCTGATATTTTCAGGAGGTGAGCTGTTGACTAACGCTTCCACTTTGCGAGGGCTCGGTCTAACCTGACCCTGACTCACTACTTTACCCAAGTACTCCACTTCACTCACGAGGAACGAGCATTTACGGAGATTAATAGAGAACCCTGCGGTGGTAAGGGTTTTTAGGACGTTTCGCAGAAGTTCAATCCCTTCAACTACGGTATTACTTAACAGAAGGACATCGTCAACGTAAACTAAGGTGTTGCCGCTTTTTATGTGTTCGCGCAAGGTATCGTTGATTATACGTTGGTACACTATGGGAGAGTTTGCTAGGCCGTAGGGCATTTTGATATATTCAAAATGATCTTCGGGTGTGACGAAAGCCGTGAGGTGGATACACTCTTCCTTGACAGGAATTTGGTGAAACCCCGTGGCCATATCGAGGCTCGAAAAAAGTTTAAACCCGCCCAGCCTATCGATGTGGTCGTCGATGAGAGGAAGAGGATATCGGTCTTTGACTGTGACTCGATTAAGCGCCCTAAAATCGACGCAAAGTCTATCAGACCCGTCTCGTTTCTTCACGAGGATGATGGGACTAGCAAACTCAGAGTTAGAACGTCTTATAATGCCCTTATTTAGGAGATCATCGGTAATCTCCCTAACTTTCAGTTTCTTTTGGTAGGAAAGCTTATACGGACGATGAACAATTGGGGTAGATGTCGTGAGCTTAATCTCCATTTCACCTGTTTTCACCGTGGTGGAGGCAGTACCCGATATTAGGAAAGTTGAGTATTCGTTTATAACAGACATGAGTTTCTCGAGCTCCTCACCTTGTAAAGGTGTATTAACTTTAATCTGACCATCTGACTGAACGGTATTGACTACTTTGGAAGAAGCATTGGTATGGGTAAGGTACTGCCTATCTTTGGTGCGGATATAAGTAATGCCATCGCGATTTAAAATGTCTGTGCCGATTATAAGAGGTACTGACATCAGCGACGAGGGAACTACTATTAGATCTGCCTCAATAGAAATATCACTAAGCTCTACCGTGAGAGTGACGTAGGAATCGGTTACTACCTCTTTATCACTAAGACCCTTTAACACACAGCGCTTGGGTTTCGGTTGGCAAGTGATGTGTTTAAGAGCGTCTGAGGAAATGAGGGAGACGTCAAGAGCACCACTATCTATTAGTACGTCAACCGGTACTCCACCAACTACCGCGGACGTTATATCGCTGTTTCGAGAACAATTAGGTCGGTAAGAACAAAGGTTAACGTTACGTTGATTTCGCGTTTCAGATCGTAACCTTGTGAAACAGACTTCTTCGGTATGACCCGGTTTTTTACAAAACGTACAGGATTTACTAAGACCAGGCTGTGTATCGGAAGGGGGGGGTTCTTAGTCGTCACATTACGCGTATCGGAGGCTAATTGGGACTTTGACTGCCTGCAGTCTCGACTAACATGACCACGACGGTTACAAGTGAAACATTTTACATCTGAACGATTCGTAGGTTTTTTTATAATTTGTTTCCTAAAATCGCCAGAGGGTAGTCTATCTTTTTTTGTGAAGGTAGGTTTTGTATAAATTGATAAAAATGAGACAATCGATTCGGGGGTTAAGTTCGCGTTGGCAGCGGCTGCGCGTACCTGAGGATTGTTTATGCCACGGATAACAATGAGCGTTCTCAACTCATCACTGAGACCCTGTACTATTTTTAACCGTAACAAAGTACGACGCGCATATTCGGCATACGTCGCGAATTTATCAGAAGTCGTATTCATTGCCTCAAATAGGATGTTAGCGTAATCTAACTGACGTGGGCAGAGTGGTTTGAATTCGTTTTTAAAATTAGACCATGTCCTATCATTCGATACCCACTCACTAAGCCAGACCTTCGCGTCGGCCTTTAAACAAGAAGCTACGCGAGCCAGACACTCATGATCGTTCCAGCTGTTAGCTTCCCTAGCACGGTCTACCTCCTCACACCATGTTTCTATGTTGTTGACCGATGGGTCAAAATTAGACACATAATAGTGTTGCGATTTCGCGGGTTGTATTGTTTTAATAGCCTGCATCAAAGCCTGCGCTAAGGTAGACGCCTCAGTACAAGTAGGACCCGATTCCATAGAAGGTTGAGGATTTATGCTACCACCGGTCGGAAACGGGCTTGTTGCAGTAATTACTACATCATGATTCGGTGAATTTCGACGCAAACGCGATCGCGATCTATTAGAATCGTCTCGCGAATAATTTCGACGACGCTGTGATTTTTGATTCGAGCGACGTATGTCCCTATTACGCGAGCGGCGCCCTTCGGAATCGCGAGAATCCCTACGGTCTCGAGCACGTGAGCTAGTACTTGATTCGCGACTTCGATTATTTGAATTACAAGAATCACTAGATTGCGATCTACCACGGGTATTACGTGGTTTTTGACCACGGGACTCATCTCGCTTTTTGCGTGAACGAGACGTTCGGCCCATAGTTACTGATTTGAGGTTCAAAAATTAAACAACAAAAAAAAAACACTTTAACAACAATTAAAAACTTAGTAGAAAAAAAAAAGACTTACCGAATAGTAATCGTTTTATGTGGGCGAATTAGTCACTTATCCCACTTCTGATATAAGAATCAGAAGTGGTAATTTAATAAAAAAAAAAAAAAAACAATCTACCTTACAAATCACTCTTAATTTATTAATTATTTATTCAAATGGAAAATTTAGCAATAATCTTATTTATATTAATTAAATGACAATAAATCCAATGTGACACACTAAATTAGCTCACGTGCCGACAGCGAGACGACAGCCTAACACGAGCGCGAGATAAAAAGTAATCCGAGTCTTAGAATCGCGCGCATTTTATACTTTGTAACAGGTGGACTGGTTATGGTAGGGATGTAACTCCTTATAATATATTATTTTGACCAATATCTCTGAGAAATATTATACTAAAATGAAATCAAAATATAATTTGAAGCTCGGTAAGAAGAAGGTAAACCTAGAACAAAATACAGTTATAGAGTTATTTAAAACACAATATAAAAAAGCACTGGGTCTTATCCGTGGCGCCTAGCTATGTCGCTACCTTGCCAATATTACATTAAAAACACCGTCATTTTGCTGTGTAAGAAAAACAAATTAACAAACATCACATTTGTAATAATAAGTATAGGTTTCCCGAAGACTCATTAGGCAGACGTGCTGACTCCGCACGGCCAGATAATGAGCAACTGTCAAACTAAATCCGCTCGTGTTGGGAAAAGTCAATAGCTCGTGCGATGGACGAGGTCCGTTCCACCAACTTTGTCCGGACGTACAATTCAGGACGCATTTGTTGTGCCAAAATAATCAAACTGAACCAATCGGCGCTTGGTTTCAAAACAAGTGCCGATTGGTCGAAAATTTAAATTTGTAATTATTAATTGTTTGGATTCAGTTCAATAGTAAAAATTAAAATTGCGTCTCGGTACGCCCGACAGACGTGTAACTTAAACTAATCTAAGTTTAACTATATAATATTGAAATTGTTTACCTTGAGAAAAGCTTAGGTTGTTATTTAAATATTATGTATAATAAGATGATAATTTAAGAAAAGGTTATTTATTTAAAAAAATCTTTGATTGATTATAAAATATATATTGTTCTTAGGTACAATTCTTGAATATATATATTGGAATATTTTGCCTGCCTACCGCTGCCATATGCGTAAGAAATAAGGAAGCCAGACAGACTGGCACCGTAACTCGTTACGTAACGAAGCGATTTATCCTCCCATAAGAAGTTATCACTTCAAAAGTAGTAAGTAAAAGTAGAAAGTCTGAGTTAAGCCCCCTTTCTTTTTAAGAAAATGGCTTAAAACTTCTTCCACCTCGCTGCTTCAACATGAGATACACATACGTCACATTCGACACATGCAGTTTTATGCTATGGTTTCCTTCATCGCTAATGACGAGGTAAATTATATATACAAATTAAGCAAATTATTAGCATATTTCAATAGATACAATCTGCTTCATAGAAAACAATTTGGATTTACGAGGGGTCGCTCGACTACCGACGCAGGTATCGAACTAATAAGAAATATCTATGAAGCCTGGGAGAGGTCGCAGGATGCCTTAGGGATTTTCTGCGACTTATCCAAAGCCTTTGATTGTGTTCAACATGAAACTCTGGTCAGGAAACTATATCACTATGGAATTAGAGAATGTGCACTCGACCTTCTGACTTCTTATCTTAACAATAGAATTCAGAGGGTTGACGTTAAAGGGACAAGGTCTCCTGGGGTCTCAGTTGGTATGGGGGTCCCACAAGGATCAATTCTTGGACCTTTTCTATTCCTCATATATATTAATGACTTGCCCTTTCTTGTTGGGAACAAACATGATATAGTATTGTTTGCTGATGATACCTCTTTGGTTTTTAAAATTAATAGGAAACAGGTACAGTATGACGATGTAAACAATGCTATGTCTGATATAGTACACTGGTTTAGCGTAAATAATCTTAGGCTGAATAATAAAAAAACTAAAATTGTAAAATTTAGCACACCAAACGTGCAAAATGTAAAACCCGATGTACTTATCAATGGGGAATCGATGGATCCAGTTGAAACAACTGAATTTCTTGGCCTTACTCTTGATGCCAAATTACAGTGGCTCCCCCATATAAACGGATTGGCGGGTAGACTGAGTTCTGCGGCATTTGCGGTCAAAAAAATTAGATTATTTACCGATGTTGATACGGCTCGCCTAGTTTATTTCAGTTACTTTCACAGTATAATGTCGTACGGTATTATGCTTTGGGGTAACGCAGCCGCTATCCATACTATATTTGTGCTGCAGAAGAGGGCTATTCGCGCAATCTATAACCTGGGAGCCAAGGAATCTTTGAGGTATAAATTTAAAGAAATTAAGATATTGACTGTTGCTTCTCAATATATATTCTGTAATGTTTTGTATGTACGGAAAAATATTAATGTTTTTATGAGAAAATGTGATTCTCATAACGTTGGTACAAGGAACAAACACAATCTTGTTACTCCTGTTACTCGACTGCATAGAGTCAGTAACTCTTTTGTGGGGCAATGTATACGCTTCTACAACAGGATCCCAGAAAGCGTTCAAAATGCTTCTGTTGCGAAATTTAAAAAAATTGTTAAGGAACGCTTGTGTGCGAAAGGTTACTATACAATTAGTGAGTTTATGTTTGATAGCACACCTTGGGAATGAAACGATCGCCTCCTGGCTGTTTCTACTCATATATAATTATGTATATAATTAATTTGACGTAAAAAAAAAAAAAAGTCCCGCTGAGTTTCTTTCGCCGGTTCTTCTCAGGTCAGGGTGTTTTCTTTTCCGAACCGGTGGTAGTGTTTAACTTGACAATCAATAAGAAAGTGTAATACTTCTATATTGAATAAAGGAATTTGAGTTTGAGTTTGAGTTTAAATGAAAATTTGTAGAAAACAAGAAAATAAGATTCACGTGCTTAATTCACTGAGAAAACTCGGCTCATTCAATGCGAATAATTAATTTTAGGCGTTTTGATATAACATTTTAATTATACTTACACAAAGGTATACGATAATCGTGGTTCGCTTGCTCTTCCATTCGATTTATTTGTGGTCGGCGAAGTGTGTTCACAAAAAGGATTCGGCAAATTTTTACGGACGGTCTGACGCCAATCCTGCTTGGGAACGCTTTCACGAATGGGTTGGTTTGTCACCATCATACGGACTATTGAGATGATATACATGATGATATATATTTGGATTCCTTAGATACAAAAACATCCCTCAGTCGGCTTTACACATACCCTAACTGGATTAGCGGATTAGTAACTTAATAAAATCTTGTTAATTTTGTGTTTGTAATTTACCCCTGTTTTTTTTATTATAAAATAAACGGCAAGCGAGCAGGAAGCTCACCTAAAGGATAGGAACAACCGCCGCCCATTACCTGTAGCCACGTTATATCTAAGTACTTTAATCAAAATAAGCGAAATAAATTACTAATAAAATTAGTAAGTATGTAGAATTTGATAGATAAATTAAATCTAAACTAACACAGGTATCGAATATGTAGTCCTAGTATATCCTTTGCATATGAAGTAGTCTTATAAAAATGTATGTACCCCAGAAGAAAGACAATGAATAATTTTATAGTTGCAACAAACGACCTTTAAGATTTTTTCATATTCCATTCAGTTTCAGCTTAGGGCAACGTGTCTAATATCACACCTACACAAAATTCGAGTCACATTTATTTACAAGATACACTTGGAGTAGGTTGCGAGATGCAAATTAGCCCATTTGTAAATTTGCAAGAGAAATGTTTGTTTTAGCCGCGGCTGTACAAGAACTGACTTGGATAATCTCTTCTCGTAATAACAGAACGTTTCCCGCTCGAGCCGACGACATGTCTTCGGTAAAGTATTAGCTCGTTACTTTGTTTATATATCTCGTACTTTTGTTTTGATAATCTGCTTTGAAAGTTTAGCCCTTTTGTTATATTTACTCCTAGTTCATCACCTACCTGCCTGTACTATGTGGTCGGGCTTATGCAAGCTCGTCTGGCTAGGTGCTATTCATTTATTATGTACTACCGCGTAACAGCAATACTTGGTACCGTTGTGTGTTGCACGAGGAGACATTTTAATTCCTAAGCGGCGTATTGACGATGTAAGGAATAGATATTTTTTCTTACAGTGCAAATGTCAATGGTTGATAACACTGTACGATATGAGGCCATCATTTGTCGAATAACATAAAAAAATCTTTTAAGCGCTCAGCTGTCGAATTACAATACTGTCTAGACAGTAAGGTGTATAAATGTAAATCATGACTTAGGGATGTGAATAGAAAATACATATGTGCTTCGTTTAATTCAAATCCCAGGGACGTAAGACGTTACGTCGCGTACATGCTTGTGATAACGAGGGCTCATTCCCTATTCAAACTGATCCGTTGGTACAAAATAATGATATTTAGCGTTGAAAGAAATTATGAATGGATGCTATCCAGCTAGAGCCAAACCCTACCAACGGTAGTGTTAGAAGAATCGATTGAGTTAAACATTATATAAATATTCTAGACTGTTGAATAAAATATTTGCATGTTGCACAAGTGATTTATACAACCGCACGAAAACTGACAAAAATTTTCTATTAAAACGAACACTCCTCGACGATGTTTCGACTCGGAATACAATTTGCACATAAATCTGACGTTAAGTCGAATGAAAACAACGTTTATTTAGTTAATAAAACATGTAATCCGTTTTCGAGTTAGCAAACGAAAAATTTTCCGGACGAATAAAATTTTTCCGTTGCTTCATTTCCCAACGGGGCAGCAATAACGACCTACTTCAGCCTTTACCTCTGTTTTCAATTATTCGTATATTAAATTTCATCAATCAATTATTTTTACTGAAAATAATTAACGATGCCATCCAAGCGTATTAATGGTAAACTGACATCCTCTAAAAATGGGAATTCCGGCCAAACCTCACTTACTTTTAAACAGTAAGTGGTAAAGAGTCGTTACAAACAAATCTACCTTAATACATAAATAAACTCTAACTATGGACATATATTTATTCAAATTATACAAGCAATTCCTCGCGTCTAGTTACTAACTAATACACTTATTTTCCATTCCATTTAGGCTTTAGGCTCATGTGAGAAATAAGTATATCCTTAGAAAGCAGGTTCACACCTGATGCTAATGATTTTTCATACAAATTAATCATCAATTATTTCTAAAGGACGCATTGATCTGTTTCTGACTGAAAATTGAAATGGTGAATTAGTTGAAAACATCATTGAGATATAAATCGTTTGGAGTACAGAATTAAATGATTTGGCAAGTTAATTAACAGGAACAATGGCTCGGATAAGGCCAAGTATTGTCTCTGAGATGCACGCGCCCGCCAAGTTTCTTATCGGAGTCGTTTGTGCGAATTATCGCCCCCTTGTTTAGTACCACTAACTTGTTATACAAGAACTTCGTATAAACGAGACGACTATTTGGGAAAACTTAACTGAATATAAAGGCTATATCATAAATCTCCTCTCTATTAAATTATTTTTTGCTTATAAAACCTATATTTATTGCATAAGTGAATTAACTATATTTAAAGTTTGAATAAATATTGTGCTCAGAAGTGAAAAACTAGTGTGAAAAAAGTGAAAAAGTGGCCTATTTCTATAAAATTTTCAAGATAAGTGTGTGTCTAATCTACGTTTACCCACTTTTGTTTGTGCTGTGATATTTGTTGAAATAAACAAAGAACATATTCTCAAGTACTCGCTCTAGCTTACTATACAATAAAAGTTCTGCTAGCAATAGTTAAATTCACCTCGATCATTAATGGTCGCTTGGAATATTAGTGAACGGGCCTGACTTAAGTCGCACGAATCTCGAAGTTCTAGGATCGATCCTCGACAGTATCAGTGCAAAAAAAAAAAATATATATATATATTTTCCGTTACTTTCTTTATATTTCTGCCATTTAAATTCAAATTTAGTAATGGAAAAAAGGACTGTATTCTGCCAAGTATGCAATTTAAGAATAAACGTCAACCAAAAACGCATAAAATGTATAACAACAACATGCATTAACAATTACCATCAAGATTGCGTTAAATTTAAAAATGACTCGCCAACAGCTCGTAGTAAATAGATATGTCCTGTTTGTGTTAAAATTCGACCTTCTGGTAGTAACAATAAAGCACAAGAAAAAAGTGATGAGAATCCATCCGATAAGCACCTTGTTGATGATCTTCCAAGTTCACCGATTTTTACTGATACTGAATCTGTATTGTGTATCGATTCTATACGTAATCTTATCCAATCTGAAATGAATAATATGAAAAGCGCTTTGGAAAAGACTTTTAGAAAATATATTCGTGAAGAATTGGAGCCTTTAAAAGTTGAATTGCAGGAATTTAAATCGTCCATTGAACTGTTTAGTGCCAAGTATGATGAAATTTCCAAAAGAGTCGACAACATGGAGAACAACTTAAAATCTCTAAAATCTACAAAAAATGAAGTTGAATTAATAAATAATTCTGTCGCTACACTTAAAAATGAATTGAATTCTAAGGACCAGTGGGCAAGGCGATCTAACATAGAAGTATTGGGAGTACCAGAGAAAAAGGGTGAAAATCTTATTGATTTGTTTACTTCTTTGTGAAATTATATAGAATATTGACCCGTCCTTAGATATTGATTTCATAACTCGTGTTGCTCCAATGAATAACAACATAAAGAAACCGAAACCAATTGTTGTAAAGTTTTTAGCCCGGCATAAAAAGGATAATTGTTTAAGTCATTTGCTTAGAATTAAACATTTAAAAGCTTCCGAAATTGGTTTTGTTGGTAATAATTCAACAATATATTTTAATGACCATTTAACAAGTAGTAATAAAAGTCTACTTTTTGAAGCAAAAAAGATTGCTAAAGAAAAGAATTTCGAACACATATGGGTAAAACATTGCGCTATCTTTGTACGACGTAATGATACTAGCCCTATTATACATATTCAAAGTGAGCTGGATTTAAACAAAATAAAATAGGTGTTATTTTTTTAATCATAGTTTTAGTTTTTAGCGTTTTACTATTTTTTAATAGCTTAATTTTATTTCGTCATTCCTTTTTGGGTAGACTTTTTGTGAAGTGTAAAGGAAACAATTCTTTGAGGTGGTTTTTTCATAGTTTTATTTTAGTTTTTTATGTTCTATTTTACTATAAATGTGTCAATTTTATTATGATTTACATTTTTTTGAGTATAAATATTATACGCATTTTTTCCTATTCTAATAGTGCTAACTGACCTGTCGATCTATTACCAAAATGTTCGTGGCCTCCGTACAAAAACGCAAGACTTTATATTTATATAATTTATATAATTTGTTTAACAGAAACATGGTTGTTGCCTTCTATTTATAACAACGAAATTTTCGATATACGATATAATGTTTATAGATGTGACCGCAACTACAACGCGCGAGGTGACACAATGGGGGGTGGTGTCCTTATTGCTCTCCGTAGAGAATTTCTCGTTTGTGATGTAGTATGTATAAAGTCAGTAAATGCTACAGCTGATATTTTATCATTAACAATAACTTTGTCACAGGAATCACAAAGGGTTAATTATCATGTAGTCTGTTGTTACTTTCCACCTTGTGCTTTGCTATATGATGCTGAAATTGAATTCTATGAAACTATTTCCTATAAGATCCTTGATAACCCAATGGACAAGTATTTGATAGTTGGAGACTTTAATATTGCGCAAGCGCAATGGTATGAATCGAATGACTCTGTGTCATTAATTAGCAATTCTTCTATACCATTAGCAGAATCTTTATCTGCATTCCTAAATTTCAATGGTCTCCAACAGTATAACTTAATAAGAAATAGTAATAGTAGGTTGCTTGACTTAGTAATTTCTAATTACAAATGTAAGGTTATCGATGGCGAGTCTCCCTTAGTTTCTGTAGACAAGCATCATCCCGCATTAGAAATAACAGTTGATATCGTTATAGATCAAGATCTTAAATCACAACCACGAATAATACGACTGTTTAAAGCAGCTGATTATGATGCTATAAACCGTGCTCTAGCTGATATAAACTGGGAAGAAGTCTTAGATTCGAATAATATAGAAAATGCTGTGAATTCCTTTTACGACATCGTTAATGATATTATTAAAAAAAATGTTCCTGTTAAAAAAGTTTATGGGATCGATGGTAGATTTCCAATATGGTACTCTAAACCCCTAATTAAAATTGTTAATGAGAAATTAAAATACCACACGAAATGGAAGAAATATGGTGCCACTTCTGATTACGATACATTTTCCTTACTAAGAAAAAAACAAAAACGTATCCAAGATGAGTGTTTATCTATATATCAGAATAATGCTGAAACTCAAATACGTAAAAATAGTAGATATTTTTGGAAATATGTAAATTCTAAAAGAAATAGTAACTGTTTTCCAAGTACCATGTTTCTTAATGGTACCCCAACTTCAGCTGGTTACAAAATATGTGATTTGTTCAATTTATATTTTCATTCGGCTTTTGAATCAAATTTAAATGATTGCTCTCCAGAACTAGATGGTTACGATGAAAATGTAGTTAGCATTAATTCTGTAGATATTTCTCCTTCTATCGTTCTTTCATGCCTTAAGAATTTGGATATAACTAAGGGAACCGGGCCTGACGGGATACCACCTATTTTTCTAAAGAAATGCTGCTTTAATATTAGTACAGGACTTTATCTTTTATTCAAATTGTCTCTTTCGTCAGGAACTATGCCTAAAATATGGAAACAATCTTTTATTGTACCTGTACTGAAATCTGGAGATAAGCACGACATTAAAAATTACAGGCCCATTTCGAAACTCTCAACGATTCCTAAACTATTTGAAAAAATTATATACGATTCCTGTTATGAAAAAATTTGTCATCATATAGTTACTGAACAACATGGTTTTATGAGCAAAAAGTCTACGGAAACTAACTTAAACGAATTTACTGATAAAATTATTAGGGCAATGGAATCAGGATTTCAGGTAGATGCAGTGTACATAGACTTTTCGAAGGCATTTGACAAAATTAATCATAAAATATTGTTGAGTAAATTAGCAAGATTCGGTGTACATGGTAGCCTTCTTAGATGGGTTGAATCTTATTTGCGTGAAAGAAGTCAAGCAGTAACGATTAAAGGTTTCTGTTCATCGTTTGTACCAGTAACATCAGGTGTTCCGCAAGGCTCACATTTAGGACCTCTCTTTTTTAATATTTTTATAAATGATATTATTAATAATTTCAAGAATTCAAACATCCTTTTATATGCAGATGACACTAAAATTTTTAAAATTATAAAAAGTATTAATGATTGCATAGTCCTACAATTAGACTTCGAAAATTTTTGTAATTATTGTGCACTTAACTCTCTATATTTAAACATAAAGAAATGTAACATTATAACGTTTTCACGCAAAATAAACCCTATTATTTATAATTATCAGTTAAATAAAACCCCGATTAACAGAGTTCTGGATATACGAGATTTGGGAATTACTATTGACTCTAAATTACTATTCAATAAACATATAGATGATGTTGTTGCTAGGTCTTATCGTTTATTGGGATTTATTCTTAGAGTAAGTAAAGAATTTAAAAAACCTGAAACAATTTTATTATTGTTTCACTCTTTGATTCGACCTATTCTAGAATATTCATCTACTGCATGGAATCCATATCATCAAGTTCGTATAGATAGTTTGGAAAAGGTACAAAACAAGTTATACAATTATATAAAAAGCCGGTTTCCCCAATATAATATTAACTCAAAAGATACTCTCCAAAGTCGACGTGATTTTCGTGATCAAATATTTTTATTTAAGATTTTAAACAATAAAGTTGACACAATTTACATTACAAGCAAAATTAACATCAACTGCCCTCGAAAAACAGCCACCCGAAGAATTGCTCCATTATTTTATATACCTAAAGTCAAAACATATTACGCCCAAAACTCATTTATCAATAGAGTTTGTGTAAAATATAATGAAAGTTTTAGTCATATTGATAAATTTAATGTTTCCTTACAGTTATTTAAAAAAATGTTGTTTGAAACTCAAAAATAAATTTTCCTAGTTTTATTACTTAATATGTATTCCTTTTCCGTAAATAAAATAACAATATGACGTTCGTTGATTTTCATAACTATTGTATTTGTTTGTTTTTTATTTGTGGCAGCTTCATTGGTGTATGCTTTTGTAAATTTTATTCATAATTTAAGTGTATTGTGAACTGTTTGTGCCTTAATAAAGCAAAATAAAATAAAATAAATATACTTCTATTTAATTTACATATAAGTTTTAATTATTTCAGATTTTTGTAACCTATATACGAGGATATATTGTGAAATGTCTTTGTAAAAGACTGAATTTAGTTAAGGTTATCGCAGGACCGCGAATAATTTATTTGGGAGGGTATAATCGGTCCAATATAATCTTCCATCATCTCCGATGTTACTGGATATCCCCAGTATCTGTGAGGATTTCACCACAAAAAAAAAAGAACCGTGGATGTAAAAAAGTACAATTAACAATAATTATGTATCATATTTACGACATCAATCACATCACACTTTTATATAGTTTCTATTTGATATTAACTAACTATTATGAAATGAGTGCGTTTTAGGGAAACTATTCATAGGGATTAAAGATAAGAAACCTTTCGTACGCTTACAGATTTCGAGATATAAATATATCTCAGAATATATCTAATTTATCCATTTCAGATATATAATTCGGGCGCCATTTCGAATGGCAGATTTAATTCTATCGAAACGTCAAGTAAAATGAATATAGCATAAACATGTTATAACTAGAATAAAGCGTTCTTTGTTTTGTGTAAGTAGACGTAAAAGAAATAATACCACACTAAATATAACGCGTCGAACTACATTATATTGGTAAGTATTCAGGTCACCATATCATCCATAAGATGTGTATTCTACTTGGACCACTTCACTTCGGCGCATAGCTGACGTTTAGGCCGCGTGAGATCCACGTCTAACTAAACGTTTTAAATACTATTAACTAATTATCCGGTGGAGTTAGAACAAAAATTGAAAAGGTATGCAATAATATGACAAATCTGCCCTTAGTAAAATAAAATACATTTGTGTTGTTCAATAAAGCGTTAAGTAAATATATAAATAAAACTCGTTCAGATCGGTCGGTATAGAGAAGTGAAGGTCTTTATCAAAGGAAGCCTGAAATTTTTAATTAAAAACGGTTATAGATTATTTTCTTTATGACACCCCCGCAAACCCCTCAGGAGCTTAATTTCGTGATCTATTTATAGCCGATGTCGAGTCAATAAAGGACGATTGATGCGATTAGTCTCAAGGTCTTTTGATTTGGGGTGAGTTTTTTTATTTGACTTTTGTCGAATTAAGGCGGCCAGGCTAATGCGCCATCTGATGATAAGTGGTCACCACTGTCCTTGGCTCCTTAAGAAATATTAACAATCCCTTACAAAGCAAATAGTAAAAGCCAACCTTGAAAACTAAAATGTTGCGTTCTTTTTATTTGCAAATTCATAGGCTCATTTACCATTTATATTTGAACACGATTACAGTAAGTATTGCTGGTAGAATATATAATGAGACTACCCCCAAGGGCTTACACCACCAGGTGTCACTAAAATACATTTATTATGTTGTCTTTTTTCATATTTAATTTTTTATATTTTGAACCTATCTATCTCCTTGATGATTGATAGAACAGGGTTACTTTAATCCGAAGATCAAAGATTTAAATCAGAGTTAGCACTATTTCATAATTTTATAATTCATCTCAAGCGGTGAACACAACTCGAGGAAACTTGTATGTATGTATCGGATAAAATTTAAGAGGAGAGAAGGTAAATGTTCATTAGAGGATATTTTGATTTATTATATTAACAATTGCTAGCTTTTAAATATTAAAAATGTTTTCTGTATTTTTTTTTAAAACCTTAATGTCGAAGAAATAAAAACCATTACGATTCCATTAAGTAAGCAGATTTATTTTTAATTGAGATGTATAAAACGCTTTGAATTTCATGGATTAGCTAATGATTTAAATCTGCTTTTATAGCATGAAAGCCTTAAAAATCGTTGAAGTTTTGAAACTACGAGCTATAAAGTAATTCCGAGCACATGCAGCCATCGACTTGCAAAGGATTAGCTCAGACTAAACTCCGATCCCTCTTTTGTTCTTACGAAACGTATGCTAGCTATAAATGGGTTTACAACCATTATTACCAGAAGTGATGAAAACAATTATTGATTTTCTCATGGATAGATGATACCGCTTCCTAACTTTAATTTACAGCGAGCTCGATTGATAAACTAACTAATGCCGTATATTAGTAAGAGTAAATACAGCCTCAAATCGTGAATGTCAGCAGAACCGTTGTATTTTTTGTTACGTCAAAGTCCTTACAAGCAATTGGATTTATGGAAAACATATTTCGATGAAAGGTCCCCAAGAAGGGTACTTGGTACAAGACCGGAACCGATGAGTTCTCCTTGAATCAACAACAGCTTAAATAGATTAGATATAGTAATATCTTTAAGAATACGATCTGGACACATTCCATTGAACAAGTTTGCTTATATGATGAATAAGACTGATTCCCCTTATTGTGCGGAATGTGGTAAAATCGAGGATGTATATCATGTAGTTCTGGAATGTATCTGGAACGAACCATGACGTACTGAAATATTTATGTCTCATGGTGTTATTAGAGAAGTCGGGGATTAAACTGCGTTCTGGCATATCCTTTATCCGCGAGTGCCAAGGCTCTTTATAAACTTGTAAGATTGGGTTTGAGGATAAGATGATCAAGATCATCATGTCTCAAACCCATTTTTCTGGTAAAGGAAGACTTATAGAGCGTCATAGTCATTTGTCTGACCAAGCTCTATAAATAAAAAAAGGCCTTACAAGCAATAATATGTTCCTAAAATTAGATAACTGGAAAGTATTCGTACAACCAACTACGCGTTTTATAAGCAGACATTCATTCATATACAGACGTATATGAAGAAATGTCTGCTTCGTATATGAATACATTAATTAATGTATCGCTCGACATCTGTGCGGGTAAATTCAATAGTTTTTTCAACAAATGATTAATATATTCTTACTTTGACATTCTCTATTTAATAAAAGTTTACTAACTAATACCAATGAGCCACCCCGTATCGCTTTACTGAATGAAACAAGTTGGCCATCTGTGATTGGTTAATTAAAATTAAATTACAATTGAACAGTTTTTAAAACGATCCTATTTTCTGCAAATACACTAAAGATCTTTAATATTAATTAAATTTTTACTAATTACTAACTATTAAGGAATTATATGTTACATATATTCATATTTAAAAAATTGTCAGAAAAGTATCGAGTAAGTATTTTTTTTTATTTTCATACAGGGTATAATTATTATTATACCCAGGGTATAATAAACAATCTACATTTCGAACTGATAGTTTCTTTAGTTTTTTTTTTTTAATAATGTTTTAGCAGTTCTTTGTGTTGTGCACGCATTAAAATATCGTATTAACGTAAGTCCGTTTCAAACATTTCATAATTTGAGAACAAAATTGAGTTCTTACATCATGTCAATAGTAATTTTTTGACTTTCAAAATAATTACGGTTCGCAATGCATTGTATTACATTTTTATATAACCTCATTTGTAAAATGCTTTTATATTATTTGACAAATTTATAACATCCTTCGCAATCTCGACAACGAAGCCACGAAATACAAAAGGTCATGAAAATACATTAGATAGTTAGTCTGATCTCATTTTCCGTAATCAGTTGTAGCTGCCAGTTTCCATCACTGTTCCCTACTTACGGGGTGAATAATTGCAAATGAGTTTTCCCGAGCAGCAAAGCGGTTCGGGAAATTCAGTTAGTGCCCACTCTGCTTTATGTGTTTCAATAATTTGAATATCCCTAACTCTTAAACCGATTAGATGCTTTTAAATTAAATGAATATTACGTATTTTCTATCAAAATAAAGCTAATATAATGCATACCAAACGGGAAAGTTCATGAATCGCCATCATTATTAATCAGTCAGGCATAATCCAATGCCAGTCATAGGCCTCTCCCAAGGTGCGCTTCCGGTTCTCCAACTTCGTATCCCAACGAAGCGTTTACGATTTCAATTTTTAAGGTGGACCGATGGCCTAAAGAAGGTTGCGGGATCTGATGATTTAGAATTTATAAGGATTACTACACACTAATCTTACATATATGCAATGATTTCGATTTCAAAATATCATTACTTTCGTCGTATACGAATTTAGAGAATGTATCTTATTTTTTATTAAGTCTTTATTGCTGGTATTGAATGTTATACACGTATAAACTATTTCTAAACGCAATCGTATCATATCAAGCTTACATTTTTGGAATCGAAAAAATATATAAAAAGGAAACAGCACAGAGTGCTGAACTGTGACTTTAAATTAAAGTCATAATTCTATCGCATCGGATTTCCAGTTTTAGTGATCGGCGTGTCCTATGGCAGGTAGGCCTCTTCCATTTACTTCCATTCCGTCTCATTAATCGCTCTTCTTGACCAGATCGCATGAAATTTACTACTGGTTTTATTTTTCTGTAAAATTATTGTTTTTTAAATCTCTTATATAATTTTCTTCCACTTTTTAAAGAAAGTACTTCCTAGCAATAAAAGTTTACAATTCCTTGTCTCAATCAATATAACTATGTACTTAAGAGATAGCACACACTCTAGCAACAATAGCAGCAGTAATGTGCTTGGACAATGACCTAAGAATTGCTGTGACAATTCGGAAATGACGCTACACCCTTATTTTTCCAATGGACTTGGCGAATCGACACCAGCCTCTGATTCCAGTTGCCAATAATTCGCACGTGACCGGAATTTCTCGAAGAACCCTTGTGACCCTTTTCCCAATACATAAATATACTTACTAGTTTATTAAGAGCAGTATTAGGCCGAAGTTCGGACGCTATCATTTTATTCAGCTTTTAATACTAACGGGCATTCATTATAATAATTTCAAGTAGTTTTCCAGATTAAAAAAATAATCCATTTAAATGATATAATCATTTAGTAAAAAGCTCATTACTTATAAAATTTAAATAGTGGAATGTTTTAATTCGATTTCGTCACAATATTGCTTAAATCTGCTAAACGGGAATAATAATTTTCATTATCCGATTACATAATAAAACTCACTATGGTTGAAACCACAAGTTGCTCCATAAATTACGTTAATTTTTTGTCAAGATAATAACTTGTCTCATTAAAGTTTCTAATTACTTCAAGTAGACTTAGCAGTATTTTTATAGAGAATTTTTGAAGACAAAATTTGAAAGAAAATGAGGATTAACTCAGTTTTCTGAATACTCGATTCATTTTAACCTAATGTTTAGAGTTGGACAAAGGCGCTGTAAGAATTTTAAAATTATTATTATTATTTACAAAACTCTTTGCAATTAAAACTAGTGAATTAGGCCAGCGGCTTTTCAGTTAGTCTGTGACATATATACGTTATACTGTATTGCGTAAATAAATATAATAAAACAAATTGATACCGCATCAGAATATCAAAACGGAAAACCGCTGCGCCGACCCCGCGAACATTTATTAATTAGCTATTACGTATCCGCATACATTTGACTAATAAAACCCTAAAGCCTAGGTTTGAGCTCGTTTTGAACATAATTTACTTAGTGCTTCTATCCCTAGTAAGTGGATTTACCGTGTAATATTGTATGACGAGGTTCAGCGCTGATGTTTAAAATAAATCAGGTGGAAAATAATCTGAACTGGCAACTTGGAAGCTAAATGTTACACCTGTGAACAGCGGACACACCTCGGGTGCTGACAGTCCAATATATATTTTTTTGTCAAATTTATTTTTCCTTCGTCTTAATTTGTGATTTGTTCGGGGCTTTGTGTCAATAATATTTTGTTATTGCCTTGTTTCGTATGGAAAATTTTTTTAGAGACTAACTTATGCAGATCTTCTCTTAGTGCACACTAGGCGTGGTCGATGAGCATTCCGAAGAGTGTTCGATATGCTCACCGACCATAACAAATGAGTGACACGACGGCGATTCCATAGGATCACTCGTAGTAATTCTTATAGACTCGCTTCGGGAAGTGTGTAGGGAGGGCCTAGTCTGCTTCCACGTGAGACTGTCATGGTCTCAAAGAAAGGAAAGTGCCCCGTGCCTGCAAAAGCATATAAAGCTTGTCCTACGCCTGCACTCTCTCTGATCATGTTCAACTAGCATCCCATAGAATAATGAGAGTTAGGGAACAGGGAGTAGATTTGTGTTATTTATTTGAGGCACATTCGTTATCCTATGAGGATTCATTTTAAATTTAATTCAGAACTGTAGTAAGCTGTTTTACAATTGTATTACTGGAGTTATAGAATTAATATGAAAACTTAATAATATATACACATTAGGAGCATGTTGGTGACGTTTCAAAGAAGTTATTAATCACGGCGTCACAGTGACTTCAAAGGCTCGGTTAATCAAATGCGAATGGTTTGGACGTTTTCGCCATTTTGAAATCAATGCCGAAAAATGTTACAGCGGACTCTGTTGAAATAAAACTTTTAATGATTTATTATACTGAGATGGTCATTTGTTAGAAAAAAAGTGACGGCAAAAATATTCATTAAAACATATGTATTGTTCGAAAACATTATTTTTGTCTTTAATTTAATATTTGTAAATAACGAGTACAAACAATGATATTTACATTATAATCTTTTTTTAATATGCGAAGCATTTTTTTATTCAATTACTGCGTACCAAATATTATATAAAATATAATTACTCAATTACAATATTGTTAATAAAATGTTATAAAGATTGACTGACATCACAGATTCTCAAAATTGGACATAGGAATTTCTACTGCAATATAGCATAACTCAATGAAAGGATTTTTCAAATTCATCTCTTATGTAATGGAGGATAAATGAGGTTTAAATGGAAGATTTCTTATGTTAGGGATATAAAAACACAAATGTATTTAGGCTTATGATAATAAGGTTAAGACAGAGGTTAAATATTTTTTGAATTTTCAAAAACCTATGGGTAAAAACTTAGGCGGAAAGTTTGTGAATATTGAGAGTTAGAAATATGGACATCGGCTTCTGTTTATATAGAAAAGACAACTATTAGAACGACTTGGAAAAATAATTTCTCAAGATAGTGAAGCTTATAAAGAGGTTCTCCTGTTTCGAATATGGATATCGGGACTTTGAAAGATTGATCCTACGGTGTTATAAAAATTCATCATTTAAGAGGGTCGAAGTTTGCTTTTTCAAGATATTAGAAACATATAAATCGGTGTTTAGGCAAATGTTACATAGCCAGTAAAAAAAAATATAAAATACATTTGATTGCTACTACAACTTACTAAAGATATATTTATTTGAAGCCGAAGCCTGCAGCTATCTCTGAAGTGCTTTGTGATAGAATCGCTTTCACAATAGCCTTTAATTTTTCAGTTTCATTTTTAATTTTGGCTTTCGGTGTGTTTGGAGTGGTTGGTTCTGAAGGTCGAAATTTCCAGAATGAAAACATTGAAACCAAAAACATATCGTTCTTTCTTTTGCGTCACCAGCCACCGTACACATCATTAATCCTTCGAGTTGTTTCTGCAGTACTGGTGCCACGGTAGAACTCGTACTCGTAAATATACCAATATTTCATGTTTACCATTGTGCGGTAAAAAGCGACGCCAAAGAAAAAAAATAATGAGGAAAAAACAAATGAATGACTGTTTTCAAAACTCAAATGTACCAGCTAAATTAATTTATAAATTTGAAATAATAATACTGCCCCGTTGGTCCTGCGCCTGAATCCTTTCCGATTGTATCAGATTTAATGATAAGAGTGCACGCGCAGTTGTTAGTTGTTAATATATATATTCTGCGTACTGGTATATGGTAAAAATCTAAATCAGTGGTAATAATCTGAAATCACTCAGAAAAACTTCATCATCAAATAATACGAAAGTATATCATGAATGTTATTAAAAAGCAACAGCTATATCGTCACAAAATCTTGGCATGAGTTAGTCGAACGTATCACACCAGCCGGAGTCGATAAGATGCAAGATAGTTCAAACTAGGAAGTTTAAAACTTTGCCCTCCGTGTCGTAACTCGTGACGATATTACCTTCCTACTTTTAAAAGCGGGTGATTTATAAAAGTTGGAAGCCTTATGATCTGATGGTATCGGAGATATATCACGGGGAATAAAATGTACATTCTTTTATGATGGACTATATTTTCGAACGAATGAAATATTCATACTGTGTGCATTCATTGATAGCACATTTTTCACAGGTTTTGTACATGTTCTGCACATTTTTAAAATGCTCGTATTTTATAAAATTTTTGAAATATCAGAAAAAAAATTAAAAGAACAAATTCGAAAGACTACGCAGAATACGATTTTGATATGTGAGAAATTATAATGTTTTGAGCATACACGCATCAAACCGGTAACCGTATCGCCTTAAGTCGAATGTGTAGATTTCACGAGTTTCATACAAAGTGAGTTCTTTCCGTGATTCTTACAAACACAATTGGTAACTAGTTGTTTCTCAGATGATTATTATGCATTCTTAGTTAATCGTTTACTGAATTGTTTTGAAGGTATTATATTATAGAAATATAAAACGAGACGAGAAACTCGTTTCAGTTTTATGACGTTATGTATTTGATGCTTAGCTCCTTCCTGACTTATTTAGACTCAAAACCTGACAGGAAAAATACTTTCGACCCGATAGCACTTTGGTCTGTAATCGAAACTAATGTTTTTCTTTATATTATGTAAAACATCAGTTATATATATTTGAATAAAGTCTTCATAAAGTATTACGAAGAAAGTTTTTCTACTATTAGTTAACCTAATTATATTATTATATTGATATTATTTAAATAAAGTTATTTATACAGTGGGTATATTCGTAGGGCGGTACAGACTCCGGAAATTGTTGCAGCTTTTTGATAAAAACACAATTGAGTGAGTTTCATTTACTACCCTTGCAAATTTTTTGTCTCTTTTTTACAGTTATTTGTATCTTATAAAACAAAACGATTATAAAAAAAACATCCAACAATTTTCATTCGCGTGGTAAGTGAAGATGCCATATCGAAAGTTATCAGAGCATCGTGAGGTCAAATGTAGGAATGTTAGATAAATAAAGCCATATTGCGATGAGGGTGCACGGCCGTAGGGCTGGCTCCACTTTTATTTCAAATTCTTCGCGTCTGAGTATTCGCACTCGCTTATAATAAATGTTCTACGATTATAAGAGAAACAATTCTATTGGGATTTCTGAAGGAAGAATAATTATTCTGACAGATTTCATCCATTTTAACAAATCCAAGTAACAACCGTCAAAGTTCCACCTACTGAATGTGTATATGATATTATATTTGGTTTGGAATAATTGTCTTAATTGTGAAGGTTTATTGAGAATAAAATTTTACAGTGGAACGAGAATTGTGTCCAATATATAATAATGTTAGTACGAAGCAAAAAACATATGTTTACTGATCAAAGACAATAGCATATATATATATATATATGTGTATGCTATTGTCTTTGATTATATATATATATATATATATATATATATATAGCATATAAGAGTAAATTATAATCAAACATGTACTACGGGGAAGTACAACTTACGCGTATATTTTTTTCTTTGCATTTAATGAGGATTTCCTAATTTGTTATTATATTATAGCACGCACTGATTACATTGTATACTTCTCGAACTTATTCCAGTTTGCGGATTCGAGGGGTTTTCTAACGGCTCTGCGGCTTCGACTAACTGTTTCTATTTATTTGCCCGTATGGAACATTAACTTTGCAACGCTTGGAGGAGAGTTCACCCGCCCAAGAAAATGTACCATATAATCTTTCCAGATGATTAAGTTAGGCAAAACGAACATTACAATGAAATTTATAATTACTTTTTGGGGTTAGGTTATAAACAAACCAATTTATGCTTTCCATTTCAGCATACTTAAAATATATTAAGTATGTGTAACGAAAGATTTGCAAGATTACGTTTAGTTAAAAACATATTTTTGGAGCGTGTATCTGTGCTAGAACACAAGCTTTGCCATAGCGCACACAGCACAGCTGGGAATTGGTGTTCTTTCAAAATCGCCCTAGATAAAAATGATCTCTAGAACTCTAATATTCAATTATAATAATTTTAATAATTCCTTTGTTACACACAATTAAAATATCTAGATTTACAGCTACCGGTATCTTCGGGATGAGCCAATTCACGTAATAGAAGTACCAGCCCTGTGCACGATCTACAGTCGGTATCACGTCCCCAGAGGAAACGAATGAGGGCTACCCTCGCCGACTGCGAAACATACGCGCTGGGCAAATTTCAACAGACCGCAATTTTTTCTAACCCGCGTGACCGTAAATGATAACCCTCTAAGGTTTCTCGTTCGTTCCCTCTCTGTAAATCATCTAGTGCTTTCATATGTGATTTAAATCTTGGACGTTTTTTATAAGGTTTTCGTTAAAACAATCTTCGCTACTGATAACTGACATTTTTGTACTTTACAAACATTTTTGTATTTAAATACCAAAAATAAAAGTTTGCATTATAATTTAATTGACAAATGAAAGCGGCCGCCGTCAAGATTCTTCGCGTAATTAGTCTCGTTTTCAAGTGCGTAAATAATTGTAAAATTTTCTAAATTATGTAAAACAGGATCGTTTTAAGTAAATCGAGAATAAATTATGTAATCAACCTGGCGTTTGTTTTTTGTAGAAATATTTTAAAGGCGTACAAGGTTTCACAGTAAATTTTTTTATTTAGTTAAATTAAGAAAAAAAAATAACTAAAATAGGTTCCTTAGAACGCTTAAATCTTATAAAAAAATCAAACACGACCAAGCAAGACTTTAATTTCATGTGCTTGTCATTTGTTTTTATTGGAGATTATAATTAATTTTTTTTCTCCGCAGACAAAGGAAAACATCGTAAGGAAGCATGAATTAAAAAAAAAACAACAATTTATTTTTTTATCTGCAAATACAACAATTATGTGATCTATCTTACTCCATATACATATATTATTTATCCATATCTTAAACTGAAAAAACTATGATAGATTAGCTATATATCCTGTAACTAAATGTACAAGCTCCCTTTAAGTAGCAAGATATACATTTACATAATCTATTACAAACAAGCATGAACTGTAATGCCATGTAACCATGTCATGAACATATATAAAATAATAATTGAAGTACTTAACTTAGAACTAGTCTCTTTGGCGGCAAGACCAATACTGCCCCCAGAGACCACTCACAATTAATTTATATCTCGGTTGGCACAACACAGGACTTATTTAAAATAATTTTGAATTAATTGAAAGATAAGGCCACAGATCCCCAGGTTTTAGGTTCATATCCCGGAAATATTCTTAGGAGTAGCTCAGTCCAAAAAACTCGAACTGTGTTCGCTCTTTTGGTTCAAAAGGCACGTATATTCGACATGCCAAAATCGACCAGGAGGACATTATCATCATCGTTAAGGCAACGGGTTGGAATAAGCTCTCAGTCTTCTCTTCTCAGTCTCAGCCCAGTAGTGGGACACGTAGAGGCTTTCCCTTTATTATTATTTTTTGTTGTGTAAAATATTTTACTGAAACAATTATATTTATTGAACGTTTAATCAATCCAATATAATTGTAGGCAAATAAAAAAAAGTGTTAACTCCAATTTTACAATAGATTTACTTAGGACAATAAAAACAGCGCGCACAAAACGTAGGAATCAGTGAGCTATTAACATCGTTTTGCGGATGAGCGGCGACAGTAATTGCCGTGTCGGTCTGCGGACAACAATTTATAGTCCCCGTCGACGTAATTGAGTCCGCTCACCACTCATTCTAAGGTCTTTGTCGCACAAACACTACGAGAACTGCGCCCGCCTACATATAGTTATATACGTTATATTATTACTCTTAATACAATTAAATGGATACAACTGCCGATTACATCTTATCTAGTTGTGACATGTACTAAGCTAATAATATTATTTAATACATGCAGATGGCTAATGAGCCGTCTGATGGTAAGTGGTTACCATCGACATTGGCATTCAAATAAATGTTAACCATTAATTACACCTTAAATGTACCCAACCATGGAACGACGATGACATGTCCCTTGTGTTTGAAATTACAAGGGCTCATAGAATAAATTACGCCTGTGTGGTACCACCCTCTCAAAGCCTTGTCGTCATATTGCCAAATACTTGTAGTTTTGTGTGACAATCCGTTTATAATTATTATTATTATTTGGGAAACCAAAAGTAGATCAACATTACAATATCAAAACGAAATCATATAACACACCATTAGTGTAAGTTTCTCTTGTCATTATTTCATGAGTAAAGCAATTCGACATTAGTAATCTTAAATATTAAACATGTAATAATTATATCACAATATAAAAATAGTGATATAATTCATTTTTTATGAATTGTTAATTCCTATTGAAACAGAATCGTATGTATCTCTCTTTCATTGTTATGAGTTCAGTAAGAATCTCAACTTCTACGAATTGTTCAGGGAAAATATCGTAAGAAATAAACTGTCTGATATCTGGGATACTATCTGCGTCTCGTTTCCTCCCTCTATCCGTTGCATTCTACGTGACATTAACGTACGTAATGCTTTAGTATACGGAAGCCGTCGGCTCGAATCGATGCACAGCCACGAACACAGTATGTCTGTTGCTTCGCATGACAGGTTGCGTCAGTGCGGTGACACTGAATTTCCAAAATCGTAATGAATTTTCATTTAACGCTAAACATATTTATTGAAGTATTATATCAAAATTCATATTTTAAAGTATAGCCTGTATAAATTTAACCTACAGTAAAATTAATAAGTCGAATATAAAGCATATATTCCTTAAGTAATATAATAGCCTGGTGGTCTTTCACAGTTAGACCACCTCCTCCAGTCTAACAGAGAAGGCATGAAACTCAATCAATAAGTGATGGAGGATACGAAGTGGCACCCGACCCATATCGACTTTCTTACAATGCCGTTTTTCAAACCATAGAGAGAGACCATAGAGAGAATTATAAAGAAAAAACAAGCACATAAAAACCGCAGCGCTTGCTCGGATTTGAATCGGTAAACTTTGGTCAATATTAAGGTGTTACAACCATTCGGCTATTTCGGCTCTTAGTCCAAAGTAAATAAGGTACACAAGTAACGTCGATTCGCTCAACTATCAGGGGTCCGGAAATTCAGTCGGACCAAGGAAATGTTTCCGCCGAAGCACAATAACGTACTTGCGCGAGCCGTAAGCGGATTATGAGAGGTTCTAAAGTAGGCAGCTTTGAAACTCGCAAGAAAAGCAATATCCATTATCTTGGCGGGCTTTGTGGGTCGACCGACCATTGTTGGCCTGCGTCGAGCCGAGCGGTACAAAGGGCGAGGTGGTTCCCGCCGCAATAAACATCAAACATCGTGGAACACCCGCCCATTAATACCATCGATATTTACATCGACTTACTGTTCTATGAGATTACAATCATTGCAACCTTTAACAGTATCTTTATCAAATAAAGTTTTACATTTTGAAAACGCCCTAATAACTAACTAATCTGTTAAATTTCAACATTGTGTTTAAAGAAAAGATATAAATTTACGTACAGTTTATAAAAATAAACTTCTATATTATGTAATGGGAAGTTTCGAATAAATTATTTATAGATGTCAGTAGAGATTTCATACAAAAATTATTAAATGTATATTATTTGAGCAATCCCAGTAATGTTTAATCATATGTATGATTAATCATATATATGTTTAATCATACATACTAATATCCATCTGTGTCAGGTTTAACGAAAAACAAAGAAAATACTCAACAAAGTTTTGTTTTGTTATAAAGTTCAAATATAGATACACATATACTCGTAAAAATAAACTTAAATTAAATTATAAACATGACAATATTTAAAGAAACATAAAATACTATTTAGATACAATTATTATTTACATTGGATGTTGAAGTATCACAATTATTCGTACTACATTTAACAGTATTAGGGTTAAACGTTAAACACTACGACAGACACACATAACACATTAGATCTTCACGATCCGTAGCCTCGAGACTGCAAATGTTTGCCCAACTAAAGTGGATCGTACACTCGTACAGGGCACATAAACATCACCCTGTATTAGTCTTACCCGATAAGTTCCATACAGAAATTCGAACCCATTCAAATCAAACTAAATACAAGAATCCACAGCGAAATCATAGGGGCCGAACATTAAACTATATCAACTTGGTCAATACACACGTAAGTTATTAGATCGGCAATCTGAGGCCTTAGAATGCAAACATTTGCACTGCAACTAATGTGCATTGTATACAAAGTACACACACAAACACCGCCCCGCATGGTACGTTCCAATATACGCTGACTAAGCTTGAATAAGCCAGAATGTGCCATTAGAACAATCTCACCTTTACAGTTCATTTTGGTTAATGGTTTACGGAATTAACATACGCTTGGAAACATTTTAGGAGGTTATAAGATATTATGTTAAGAAATATGAATATACCGAAATAATTTTAATACAAAAACTCAATTTAGCTTTGATTGTCCCGTATTCTTGTTTAATTCATCCAGTTGAGTTGGAAGTTTGCAAGTTGTTGCTGATGGTAAGTTGCCACCACCGCTCATAAACATTGGTAAGCAATATTAACTAAAAAATATATCGCCAATGCGTCACTAACTTTGGAAACTAACATGTTATGGGTTAAAACCCAGACGGGCTTGCACTACACCCTAATACCAAACATAGTATGAAAATAGTACTACACAATAAATTAAGGTTTAATTCCTTACAACATAGGATTTTCTTAATTAGTATTTGAAAGAGTTCCGCCCCGTTCCCTCGAATTAATGACATTATGTTATTAATAGCAAAGATCACGCACGGTTACACTCACATTAAACCTTACTGCTCCGCCCTCGAGGCTCAAAGCATGAAATTATAGTCTCTCAATACATGGCTTATCTAGTTGATTTTTGAAAATTTAGTTTCTGGGATTAACGTATTCTTTAACTTTATATATTAGTATTCACTTAAAATGAATAAATAATAATAGTAATCATTGTAAAAATAATATAATGGAAGAATAAATAAGAATATCTTATAATTGAAGTATATTATTTTGTACATTCCGGCACCGAATGTACAAAATCGAAGATGGTACGGATAATGTACATCACGTGACGGGCGATTCGTATAGCGCCGGAACGTATATAGCAAAATTCTACCGTAATGTCTCAAGCGATATCCATAAAAGTTGAAAATAAATAACGTTTCGCAGTCGGCAAATAAAGTTATTATAATAACTAAGGCAAGTTTCGTTCAACAGTTGGAGTAATTGGTTCGAGTGGCTCTTCAAGTTCTAACTAGTTCCAGTACTATAATAACGTCGCTGATATTGTATTCAATAAATTGAATATCGAATTTGTAAATAGATTTAGTTATAAGAAAAATAATTTATTCGTAAGAAATTACAAACGTTAAGAAATATTTCATTACTTGCAAAAAAATAATCGCGTGGAACGAAGTCAGCAATTTAAATATCGTTAAATAATGAATTAAAAGCCGAGATGTCCCCGTGACTAGAAAATATTGAGCGAAGTTCAAACGCACAAGCGCCATTGTTTTTCTACCAGGAGTTTATTTTGTGCTCGCGATTCAATCAATAAGATAAGGTACCCTGCATATATTTTATGAAACTGTGTCATATTTGTTCCCATCGACCCCACATTGAAGCAGCGCGTTGGAATGACCTCCAAACCTCATGAGCAGAGAAAGCTTTAACCCATAGGTGATATAGTAACAAGCCGTTACTTTAATTTAACTTTTAAACGTAAACAAAGTAAAATTGGAGAGATCCTAATATTTCATTATAAAAAGAAAGAAATTTGATTATAAAAAATGAGTTTGAACCTCTAAGAGCCCTAATTTCGTCCTTTTTACATCCAGCCTGAAAATATCCGATGTAATTCTCACCCCAGGGGGCAACAATACTGAGCTAATGAAATATCAACATCACATTGTATACCTTTACAGCAATTTCTTTTTAATTAACATTTTCTCATCATAATTTGTCTCATTCAAATTGCAATTTGTTTGACTTAAAACAAGCTTATTATGAGAATTGAACAAGTATTTAATGGTGTTTATGTGTGTTCAAAGTTAACGACCGTGATCAAGTAATTTTGAAGAATTATGTAAGGGATGAATGTTATATATGAAGCTGGATTGTTGTGCTGTTTGACAATATAATAACACGACCTTGATGAAGACCTTGATCCGCATCAATTGAACTAAAATGTGGAATAGTAATCGAAGATCGTAAATTCAAATAAGTTCTTAAATCCTAATTGATGTATATGTTACAGTCGAAGTAATAAATCCGGATATTATATATATTGTCTAGCTATTATTTAAAATATCTACTCAATTTAGATAAGCGATAATTGAAACAGAACTAATCACATTAACCAGCAATTTTATATAACGCACCCCCGGTGCGAGATCGTCACTCAGAAACAAAAATTAGGTTAAATTTGCCTTAAGCATACCTAAATATATGTGTAGCAATACTTATTATAGTGTTATTTGAAAAGTAATAATTTTAATGCATATTTTAAGAATTAAAATAACATTGTCATAGATAACAATTTTACGTTAATTAACATTGTTATAAAGGCTTTTTACTTTGGCTAACTTTGACCCGCTATTATCAATAATATCTGTATAAAATGATTAATTTATCACATTGCCTAGTCAATTTTGCTATTATATATAATGACCAGTCATTATGTGTAATAGCTATATAATCACTATGACTGTAACATACACACCAATCATTAACGGAGCAGCATCGCGGAATAATCTATTAAACATATCCTTATGAGGAAAGTAGTGAAATATTTACGTTCTACAGCTTCAATTTTATTACAAAACGAAATCCTCGAACTTCAATAAATATAATTCTACAATTCAGTTCAATTAGTAGATTTTGATTATTTCATAGTAATTTTTCCTATGAGCTTTGGAGTAACGTTACGGATATTGAAATTATTATCATTCTGCTACAGAACGGACCACTTGTAATCTGGAGCTCGAGAACCTCTAGGGGACGATAACAAAGTAGTTATACTTAGGGTAACTGCACAATATATTTACAACACTTTTATGTATCCTCATAAAATTATTTTGATAGACTTCCTCGTTGTCTAGTGGCTAGCTCAGTATGCTAAAGTCCTGGGTTCTTTCTCCGCATCGGGCTCATCAAAAGCTATTGATTTATCGGTCAAAAAATGCAGTGCTTACATGGCCGCCAGCAAGCATAAATACTGTCCTGACCTTAACTTTTTCCGGTCGTGTCGGATTTGCCATTTTACAACTAAATAAATAGGTTCAATATATATTTCGTTTCAAAGTGAGTCTAAAGCTAATTACTGTATTCTATGAACGGAAGATGTGTTGGCTGAATGTCATTCAGGGCCCTAATTGGCTGTAGTTTGTGAGGCTAATTAAAGTAGTTAGTAAAGACTACGACTTACAAATACAAAAGTTTTCATAAAAAATCTCCCAGTAGTTATGTTATGTAAAAAAAAATATGAATAAAATAAAATTTTCTTTTAGGTATCGTTAAAATTAAACGAACATCTTTATTCTATATCTATCTTCTATCTTGGATTGTCTTTAGTTAAATTAAAAACATTTTCTATAAACGAAGATGTTGAAGCGCATATCCGGCGCTAATATTCGTGTCTTACTTCAAATTATATCTTTGTGTCGTTTGCAGTTGAAACACCTCGTAGCCGGAGACCTACGAGTAAAAGTACAAAAAAATAATATAAAAGACTTAATATCCCGTCTTATTTCCTCCACTGGCGTCAGGAGAGCTGGTTAATTTTTTTGCCCGGGAATCGGAATTACGATTCAAAAGGAAAGCACTGCTAACGTTTCCATCGTAATTATTTAATCGTTTGTATAGTCACTATTTTCTATTTTTGTCTGCTTATACATGTACATGTATATTAAAGCACACATGTGTGTGTGTGTTCATATTTTTTTTCATAACATTATCCTACATAGCTCAACTATATTTTAACATATTATAAATGGTATAGAGGCATATACTGTTCAAATAAAAACACATGATTTTTTTATATACAGGGTTATTGGTAATTCGACGTATTCCCGTTAGGAAGTGATAGGGGTGTATATTTGCGGTAATTTTAACCCCCATATGCATAATGCAACCATTTTTGAGTTATCACGTTTTTTAGATTTTTTTAAAATAAGTCAAAAATGCAACTTCAATAATTTATTTAAAAATAAAAGTATCAATTAAAATCTATTTTTAATAGTATAATACTACACCGCGCGGCTGCTCAGGCGCTTAGCGATACCACTTAGGCCCCGTCACCATCACCACCGTCATGTCTTTTTAAAATCGCACTCGTTTGCCCGCAGGTCAATCCGTTCACATAAATAACTGCACTTAAATCCTATAATATCAGTAAAGATACTGATTTGCATACAATACCAGTCCCACGTCATATAGCCGATGAGGATGATCGTAAGTCGCCTCGTGGTGTCCATTGTTATATAAAAGTTTAAACTCGAATGTACACTGCAAACTCAATTAGTTTTAACAAGGCTTATTCTCTTACAGCACATTTAAACGAGCACTTTAGCGTAGTCGTTTTTGTAGTTAATCGCTCGTTACCGACATTAAAAGCGGGTTAATTTTATAGAGCAGCGTAAATAACCCGTACCTACTTTTAAATAAAATAATCAGACTTAACTGGAGTAGTGAAGAGGGTTTAATGCGGAATCGAGAAAATTATGACTTGCATTATTCTATTATATAAAGAAAGAAAGTCTGCCCCGTTGGTCTAGTGGCTGATTCGATTTTAAACATTGGCTTTTACATTTGGCAGGGTCTTAAGTTGCCAGTGTTAACTTGTGCGAGCTTTTGGTCCTGCGTTTGAATTTTATCCGTTGGTATCGTTGGTGAGGTTTGGAGAACAGATATTACACCTACATGTAGACTGGAACACATTTTTTTATAAAATACGTTTGGCACAATTGTATTTATGTATAGTCCACCTGGTGGCAAGTTCCCATTGCTCATAGACATAGTGCCGTACAAATTAACCATTCCCTACAACACGAATGCGTCATCAACCTGGGAGCTAAGATGTCACTCCTGCCTGTCATTACACTGACTCACTCAACCTTCAAACGGAATAAAATAATGCTGATCATTGTTGCCTTGTGGTAGAATATATGACGAGTGGTGGTGTCAGATGGACTTGAACAAAGGCCTACCACCAGGTGACACTAATAAATATCGGTCAGGAGGTAATCATCGTTACCATATTATATGGTATATATTTCGTTTTATCTTGATTTATTCATTGGTATTATTGCTAATCTCAAAATCGGTTGCTGTGGTCGAACTCAAACTAAGGGACGTCGTTTAATTTATAGATAAACAAAAACAAAGCTTTTCTGCCCTGTTTGTCTATGATTTTTTTTTTATTCGATAGCTAATGTACATTTTGGAATTAAGAGTACAAAAAACTGTTCGAAAACTGGAATTTCATATGATTTCCTCAAATTTTCAAAAATGATTGTGGTCGAATTTCGAACACTGTACGAATACTACTCAAAGGCAAAAGCTGCTTTCGATTAACACATAATAAAATATTATTCCCACGCTAGTGACGAGAGAGGAAAATTAATTCTCCGCTTATGCACCGGCTATTCAACATTCACTTTTTCCCGTGAACCACTAAACTTAACCTTCCACTTAATCGTACAATATGTTCCCCGACCGCTGGGAATCAATAGCTCAGTCAACCCAACAACCTTTTTCCATTAAACTATGTTCTTGGAAAAGGAATATTTCAAGAAGCATATGTATTCCACTCGAGGCTTCGATTTATTTATTTCGCTATTCCGATAACTTTGGATGCTTATACTGCAAATATGCGTATACGGATGTACATCACTGCGATTGTTATTATTATTTTACTTTTATTTATTTTATTTGTTTATGCGATCTTAGATTTAATTTAATTTTGACATTTACTTATTTTATAAATCTATACATCAAATATACACATTATTACGTTGTATTAATATACTAGTGATATACTTATGCCCAGATATACCTTATACACCCATGTATGAAGCAAAATCTTCGCGAACTTCACTTCGCTTCGCTATGAGTACGTTCTCGCGCATCAAGCGATCGCATTGAATTTCGTTTGCACGGCTACACTCAGTTCCGACACTAAGCGCAATACGTACGACGTATGTATAATTTTAATAACGAACTATAAAATTATATTTTTTTAGATCCAAATTCGAATTATCTCTACGACTTCGCGATAAAGTATACGACGACAAAATGTGGCCGTGACGGCTTAGCATACAGTATTTTTCTGATGAGTGTGACCAATGACAAGCGTTTTTTTTATTTTTTAGCCTTAGCAGCCTGTAAATTTTCCCACTGCTGGGCTAAAGCGTACATAACATTAATAACTGTAACTTTTTATGTTAACAAAATAACATTTCGATACGAATCAAAGGGAATAGATGATTGTTTGTTTTTTTTTTTGACAAAAGTGTTTTGTGATGTCGTGTCATAAATTTAAAAGTTGGTTAAGTTTTAACAATATAACAGAACCATTTATATGATGATCACATTCTACGCTTATCGCGATATATACAAATATAGCAATTCATAGTAACAAATAACGCATAAACAGACAACAAATTTTTATTTAATCTTAAAGAATTATCAATTAAATCTATGACGAAATCTTTCCTGTTTATTAAAAAAAGTTATTTATACCAAAGCTTTAAACTCACAGCGACTGTTATACATAATTAATATTCTCTAAAGCAAGTTTATACACAAAGTCCTTGTTCAAGTTGCTTAAGTTGCGCGATTTTATTAAAATAATAGACACCGCATTATCTTATAAACTCCTCGGTTTTTACAAAACAATTAATTAGCATTTAATTTGGGTTTTTACAGTAAATTAATTAAAAACTAACAGCCGGTAAATGTCCCATATCTGGACTAAAGGCTCCTCTGATTTTGAGAAGAAAGTTTAGAGCCCATTCCACCACCAGCCAGCAGCGGTTCCAAAGCGGATTAATAGACACGCATGCGGCTGATTTTCATTCATATGCAGGTTTCCTCACGATATTTTCATTTACCGATTATAAATACAATTTCAGTTCACGGTGCTCGCCTGATAAGACGCATATACTCGTTTCGACTTCATTATCACCGATCAACATGAACATTTTTTGAAAATAACTAATTTAATTATTCCTTCCTCTATTGGCCTCCGCATGTACTTCTCGTTTTGGCTTATTGCTTAGAATGTAATTCTAATTTAAACTTGTTTTAGAACGTTTGAATAGGGCGTGCAACCGGTTCGCTGTTTTTATTTATAATTCATCTCGTGCTCGGCGCTGAAGAAACATTGAGATGAAATATGCTATCTGGAATGCTGTAGAGCTATCTCGCAGTGATGCTGCGTGAAGAGAGCGTAATAATATAATATTTTTCCATAACAGAGGCATTAACCCAGAGATATTTTTTTTTCATAAAATTAATTTTATAAAATTTTGCAGATACTATTAACGATTTTTTAATGAATAATGTTCTTGCATTCATACTCGTAAATTAAAATTCTTTGAGTCGTGTCTAATTATGTAAATTGCACTAACATAGTTCACATTATCATCTCAGTTAATTGCAGTTGTTAACTTGGGTCCACATAACCGACTTGGATTACTTGCCAACTGCGATGAAAATTATTTAGACTACGTTTTGGTACTGGCGTTATTCTTCGTAGGCTTGATATAGACGTAAATAAATTCATAGTACATCATACTTTGTGTGAGCGTATTTTCGGTCACGTGACCGGCATGGTTGGCGCACTAATGGGGCTTCGTGGACACACGTGTCAGATTTATTTTAAGCTCATATACTCGTATGACATGTCCATTATTTCTTCACTGTGCTTTAATCTAATAGAAAACAGTTTATGACATGAAATGCTCAACAGGATTCGAACCCGACGCTTTTATTCAAGATCCACGTGTGATCCACTGAGTATCTCGACTTTATAATTTATTTATCAAATTCGTAAGCTGATTATTTTTCCGCTGATTATTCAAACAAAACATCCAACTACATTATTTGAGCTTTCAGATTAAATTGCTTTTAAATTATTCAGTATCCTGCAGATATTCAATTATCAAAACCGATGTTTAGCAAATACGAGTGGCGCGCCATTGTAACGTACGCGTTCGATTTGAAATAAGGATGTAAATATTTGATTTAAGCAAATGTATTTCCTGAGTCTAAGTACGGTTATGAACGCTTTTGTTTATCTTTGAAATGAGTTTAATTAAAAATTAATTTGATATCATTTTGACGAGCATTTATAGAACTTGTGGTATTCTAAATAGCATTACCGCTTTATAAATATACTTCGTAACGGATAAAAAGACCTGCAGAAGTTCTTTTAATAGCTTGATTGGGATTTAATGCATATTACATATAATTTTCTAATGCAATGATATGTGTGACTTAATTACGCCGGATGCGCCAAAATACCCACCTAAGATCAAACTTTACCGTCTCGGCCTCTTCGCTTTGCAGGACAAGATAGCTAACATATAATACAATAAACCAATGTAGATTTATATGATACTAATATACATCCTAATTGTATTAATATGATATTGTATACTTTAGATTCCTAAGTAAGGCCGAGTAAAGCCTAAATACGAAATATATCGAACTGAGTTGTGAGATATCAACCGTGCTTGCTAAGCTTAGTTCTCACATCGTAATTACACATTACACACTCTAAATCATTTGAATATGTTCCGTCGTTGAGTCGTTATCAAACGTCACCGCCAGTAATATATGTCACTTCTAGTTCAATATCTGCTCCGAGTTGTACACTCTTAAATGTTATAGCGAGAATTTTATTAAAATCATAAATCCTGCGTCAAATACACCCGCGCTCTCCAACACTGTAAAATCGTATTTTATGTTAAACAGTTCGTTTCTTTATGACATCAGCGAATAGCAGTTGTGTAATGACGGGGGAGCTCCGAAAGATTACAAAAATACAAGCGGGCGGGAGTTCCGGCGAAACGTGTTACTTGGAAAATGACATTTACACGTAATGACACATCTACATTTAGACGTTGTAATACATTTTAATAACTTTGATTTTTGTTGCACTTTGAGTGACTTGAGGAAGCACGTCATGAAACAAGAGTAAGTAAATTAGAATGAAATCATTATCTAATTTCTAAGCATCAGTTTTTCCTCTGTTTCTAACGTCGCATACTGACGATAATAGTTAACACTTTTAATAATATTTTAGCTTCTTCGTCTTCCAATAATTTATCTTTAATTTTAATAATTATGAATTAAATAGATAATTTTACTGTAGTGTTACATTGTAAACTTCAGTTTTGATAGTCGGCTTTGAGTTTATTAGCCAAAATTATTTGCGTGATGATTAAATAATTATATTATTTTATAAGTATTTTAACTTTCCAAAACTTTCTCATTATAGATACACATTTCGTATATTTTGATAATTTATTATATACTTTGTTTTCAAACAGCAATACTTAGTTCAGTTGTATTCCGGTATGAAAGGTGAGTGAGTCAGCATAGCCACGAGCACCAGTGATATTACAGCTTAGGTACAACGTGGTAATTGTAAACCTGCAATCATCAATAAAGTTTCACGTGTTCGAACCACTTAGCCCTATCCACGCAAACAGTAAAAACCCCTACCTATGTCAAATGACATAAAAACGCCTATTTCATATATATATTTACATATGGTATATTTAGTTAATTAAAGCGCAACAAAGATCAAATCGTTAAATGAATTTTAAAACAGTTCTATCGAGCTGAATGCAAACACTGTTGTCGTCGGAAATACAAACGTGTATTTTCATTTTTATTTAGTTCAGTACTAGCTTCCGCCCGCGGCTTGCCTGCGTGAGAGGAGTGGGGGTAAGCGTTATTTTGGGTTATGATACATATTAAACTAGGGTATTAGCTAAGTTTATTCCAAACTTCACCCAAATCTATTTAGGAGTTTTTTTCGGGAGAGTATCAAAAATCAACTCATTTTACAGACTTTTGCGTTATAATGTTTACAAAACTCTAAATGAAGATGTTTTTTTCTTTGTTTTGTAATATGGAAATGTTGTATGGAAAATAGGACTAAAATCTATTAAGAAAAAGCCACAACCTAATGCCGCTAATGCAGTTCAGAGGACAGCAATAAAGCTCACTGCTACAAAATAATACCACTTACATATTGAATTTAATTAGTCCTTTCAACAGTTATCATGTTTTGATTTGATTTCCAAGTTAATTTATAATATTAATAGGCTAGATTATAAAAACTCTTAATTAAACTCAATAATAATTCTCAAGTAAATTTTTTACATAGAAGATTGGTACTTTTGATTAAGATCAAACAGATGCAAGATATAAAACATACAGTCGCTAACAATTACAAAAGTTTACGAGATAAATTAATTAATATTTCAAAATATTACAGAGTGAACTTAAAGCGCATTTTGATTACACTAAAGTTTCCATTTTGTATTTTATGTTGACGCAGTTATTTGTTCTATCCTATAACTACTATTGGATACTTGGTGATAAGGCTTTGTGCCGTTCTGTTTAGATACCACCCACTACAGTATTGTGTTATTTTAAGGGCGAGTGAACCAGTGTATCTACAACATCAGAACATCTTATCTCCCAAGGTTGGTGGCGCGCTGGCGATGTAAGGAAAGGATCATATTACTTACAGTGCTAATGACTATGGGCAGTACTGTCTGCTAACCATCAGATGGTTCATTCCCCATCCGCCTACCTACACTATACACATACATATATATTATACTGCAGTAACTACCGATATATCACTGGAACCGAAGATGACGGTTTGAAATCCAAGAAAGCAGAGCTGAATTTTTCTTTCTTAACTCGTCCTTACTATTAGTCTCGTGTTCGTGTTGTTAAATATATATATGTATATCAACATAGTAGCAAGTGTGGTTAAATAATCATCAAACCTTCTAAGTAGGAGTCATAGTTCCAATACCAATTCATTAAATCTTTATTCAAAGTAGAAGTATTATAATTGTTTAGTGATTAGCGAAATTATACCACCGCTTCGGAAAGAAACAGTAAAGTAGGGCCGTAAAGGGATTTCCCTATACGTCCCTACTTTACTGTTTCTTTCCGACAAATGTCCAGTAGTATAATTTCGCGTTATACATTACTTAAAGCATTATTTTTTTCCTCTTAATATCGATCGATTTAAATCATAAACAAAACCACGTTACAATTTTGTATTAATTAAAAAACAAGTATCTAACAAACATTGTCTGATCGTAAATAACGAGCAACAATTTCACGAGGACAATTTAAACTCTCATGTACTATTTATTTGTACTATATCCCGCAGGTCGTTAAGATAAAATACACGAATGACCCTCATACATCATAACGCGATAACATTGTATTAAAGCTGTTGAAGCCACATATCATGGCTTGAAAACTTTATATTAATTTCGTAATAACGTGAAAATATGTTCGAACTTTCTAATTTGGTGTCTCGCGAATGAAAACGAACCTAACAATAATAATTTATACGCGTAGGACAAAGCGGCGGGACCTTCCCCGCGCTGTCTTTAAGTTTGTCGTATTTAAATTAACATTAAAACATAAACATCGCTATAAGGGAAGGCTTTTACATGTAATTTAAATTATAATTATTAATTACAATTATAACTGTAATTTTATTTTATTCGCTTGTTAATTTTGTAATTGAAATCAAATTTTTATCTATCTATCATTTGTATAATATTAATTGAGTTGTTATTTTATGTTTATTTATTTTGAATCGTATCATAGACTGATTGTCAGAGCCCGTCGCAGCTACATAGGGTACCATTGAAAATCAGCGTGCGGAATGGTACACCTATTACTATAGCTATCATTGCTTCTTAAACCAAATCTCTCTCAAAAATTGATATTTTTTTTCAATTGTCGTAAATGAATTTTTCGTTCTTACTTTCACAGAGCGATCGAAATTTCAATTGAAAATTGTATTATTATTACGATTTCTTTTATTGGCATTAAAATTCAACGAGCAATACAACCACAACCTTTCAAAACACGACTAAGACTTGACAAAATAGCACTCAAAATATTCAGTTATATATTCTAAGTAACCATTTAAAAATATTAATCATATTCTTTTTACTCTTCAGTGATTAAAAAAAAAGTACAATTAAAGTCAAAGCAAACCAGATCGACGGATTTAATGGTAAGCACTAATGGCCACATTATCGCAAAAAGAGGCGCTTTTTATCTACAAGAATTCTTGTCAACAAAGACAAAAAGTGCTACCTATTCTAAAGTAATAAGCGCTACATAAAAACAATACAAAGAGTTGCACGTTTAGACAGCGCTTGAATTCGCTTTATTTGCTAATTAGTGAAGTTCCCTTTGACGGTGCTCGGCGCTCGTTGTGTCTGCGTGGCGGTCGTGTGCGAACAACTCTTCATAATAATTATGGTCGTTAGTGAACTATCAGGACTTATAACATGTGAACATCATGTTAACTATGTATCTAATGATTGACTTTTGAATACATTTATCCTGTTTTTATTTACTTTACTGAATAATTTTATTTACTTTACCACTCTGTCGAACCAGCTTTCGCCGGCGGGTTTTTCGAACCGATACGACTTGGGAACCTTCAAGAAAAGAGCGTACTCTTTCCTGAAAGGCCGGCAACGCACCTGCAAGCCCCCCGGTGTTGCAGATGTCCATGGGCGGTGGTAGTCACTTTCCATCAGGTGAGCCACCTACTCGTTTGCCACCTCTGACATAAAAAAAAAAAATCTCCAGACATACATCCCGAGCAATACATCTATTCTTTCGGAATTAACGTAAAGCGTAAACTCCTGCGTCTTTATTCCCTCCAGTTTTTCGGATTATGAGAGATGGGAACAGTCGGGCAGACTTTTTTACGCACACACTTGTATACTGTAATATTGCTTATTCCGTTAAGATTCAATGAAATTTGTTCAATGAAAACTAATGGTACGACTGAGTTCTCCTCTGAGGGAATCGGAGTGATCGGAGTGGTCTCCAGTTACTGTGGGGGTCCCTCAAGGATCAATTCTTGGACCATTTCTCTTCCTTGTTTATATAAATGACCTGCCACATCTCCTAGGTGATAAACTCGAGATAGTATTGTTTGCTGATGATACTTCTTTAATTTTTAAAATAAAAAGACGTCTTTCAATATATGACGATGTGAACAATACTCTCTCTGAAATAGTAAATTGGTTTAGTGTTAATAATTTAATGTTAAATAGTAAAAAGACTAAATGTATTAAATTCACTACTCCCAATGTAAGATGTGTCAAAACGAGTGTACGTTTAAACGGGGAAGCATTAGATGTTTTAGAATCAACAGAGTTCCTTGGTATGACAATAGACTCTAAGCTCCAATGGGGCCCCCATATAAATAAATTGGCGAATAGACTTAGCTCTGCAGCCTATGCGGTAAAAAAAATTAGACTTTTGACTGATGTGGATACGGCACGCCTTGTGTACTTCAGTTATTTCCATAATATAATGTCGTATGGCATCCTACTCTGGGGTAATGCAGCTGACATTAATACTATTTTTGTACTGCAGAAGAGGGCTATTCGTGCAATTTATAACCTGGTCCCAAAAGATTCGTTAAGAGGTAAATTTAAAGAAATTAAAATAATGACTGTCGCTTCTCAATTTGTTTTTGATAATGTTATGTATGTACGCAAAAACATAAATGATTTTCCCAGAAATTGTGACGTACATTCTATTAACACTAGGAACAAGAATAAACTTGTTACTCCAAGTACCCGATTACACAGGGTTAGTAACTCTTTTTTGGGGCAATGTATACGTTTTTACAACAGGATCCCAGAAAACGTTCAAAATTATTCAATTATAAAATTCAAAAGAGTCGTTAAAGAGCGTTTGTGTGCTAAAGGATATTACAACACTAATGACTTTTTAGTTGACTGCACACCTTGGGAATGAAATGATCGCCTCCAGGCTGTTTCAAACAACTAATATATACTTATCATTGTACCTACATGGAAAATGGTTAAAAAAAAATGAAAAAAAATATATCCCGCTGAGTTTCTTTCGCCGGTTCTTCTCAGGTCCGAGGTGCTAAATTCCGAACCGGTGGTAGATTTTTGACAATCAATAAGCAAGTGCAAACACTTCTATATTGAATAAAGATTTTTGACTTTGACTTTGACTTTGACTTGCCCAGCCCTTCTCGTTAATGCATACAGAAGCTTTCAGAATCAAAGTCACCCTAGCTGGGTAACCTCGTCGTCTATCATTCGTACAACCGTGTCACAACAAATTACATTACTGTAAATATCCTTTCTCTCAAATATCCTCCATTCATGCCAGTATGTTCCGTTTCAATTTCTTTTACATACGAATCTATATTTTCAAAGTGAGAACAGACTCGCTAATCCCGACCCGTCTGTGCTCAGCTTAAATCCTTCGCTTGGTTGAATTTTCAATTATCGGTGTTCATCTTTATAAGTAGGCGCTGATTTATTTACGCACGGCCATTTTGTCCGACATTTTGTTTCACTAAGTGTAATAATGAAGTATTAATAATAAATTAGTTACTAGTTTAAATTAGATTTAGTGACGTGCAGTGTGAGGTAGAGGACCCGGGATGCTGCAGAACCGGCACATATGAACGTACGCGACAACTACAGGCATACTAGTAGCTGACCTAATGTTTCTTCTTATTCCCTTCTCCTCTCTCTCTTATTAATTTCGCCACTTATTTCGCTGCTAGTAGATATGATACAAAAGTCAAAGTCAAATATTTATTCAATATAAAAGTATCACACTTATCTATTGATTACCAAGGAAAAATTATTGTCATTTTGGAAAGAAACACCTGATACCTGTCAATAGCTGGCAAAATAAACTCAGTGGGATTATTGAAATCACGTGGAATTCTTTACATTACAAAAACAAGAAATCGTAGAAGATTTTGTGTGGAAGTGGCTCGTACTGTCCTTCGAACTGGATTGTGGCCAGGCAGATAAGAAAGCATATGGCTTGCAAGTTAATTAGCAAAGGTATCCACAGCGTGCTCGTAACTTACTCGCGCCATTGACATGCAGGCAAGCTACTGCTCTGGTTTGCAGAAATCTGTTTTGCCGCCCTTAGTTTATATTTGTATTAGAAATTATTCATAATTTTGCAAGTGGAAAAATTCAGTTACGAAGATAACGAGTTACTACCTTTATAGATAAGTCATTCGACAAAAAAGTTTAACTCATTTTAGTTGGGTTCAAATTTTTTTTATAAAATATAGTGCATGGTACGTACATGATAGTTCGTGGTGTTTTTCATATGAATAATCATTTACTGGTCATTACTTACCCAGTGGCTATAACGCGTGCATCTTATCCGATGATTTCGGGTTCAAACCCAGGCAGGCACCACTGAATTTTCATGTGCTTAATTTGTGTTTATAATTCATCTCGTGCACGGCGGTGAAGGAAAACATCGTGAGGAAACCTGCATGTGTCTAATTTCAACGAAATTCTGCCACATGTATATTCCGCCAACCCGCATTGGAGCAGCGTGGTGGAATATGCTCCAAACCTTCTCCTCAAAGGGAGAGGAAGCCTTTATCCCAGCAGTGGGACATTTACGGGCTGCTAATGCTAAAAAAAAATGCTAATGGACTTGGACCAGATGCAGAAGAAAATAACTTAGAAGAAAATATATTATCTATTATTCACATTTGTAAAAGAAAACAATTTATTCACAGTTCGCTTATTTTTTACATAAAAGTATAAAAATTAATAAGAAAATAAGTTTAATATGTTCAGAAAATGCGTGTATTATTTAAGTCAGCTCCTACAAGTACCTTTGAGCTATACTTCAAAGTTAAACGAGAAATTAAAATCGGGTAACAATATGGATTTTACCAAGAAATCCCCGCAAAAGAATCAGTATTTACTGTATTATACAAGTATTTATAGCATACTATTTGAAATACAAAAAAAAATGAAAAAGTCCGCCTAATACAATACATGGAATACAACTTAAGATTTTTTGTTTAGGTGCGAGTTTGCACTTTATTATTTTCATCTTGCCTAATTTGAGCAATCAAATATCAATGTATTTAAATTAAGTAAAGTTGATGTTAATTTATTTGGGTCCCCAATATTTGTAAATAATATACATCCAAAATACGCTTTACATTAAATTAAAACTAACTATGTACAACCGATTACAAGAGAACACACCATACTCACACACATTTACAAAAAATAGTATAAAAAATATACAAATCAAATTAAAAATAAAAAGCAAGTAATTAATTAAATTTTGATATATCATTTATATAAAAAAACTTACAAATAATTGACCAAATGATTTGTAACTCTCCAGTAGAGTTTTAGAAGGAGAGCCAAATCTGCTAATTGGACTTGACAACTTGAAACAGCCAGGCAGGAGTGGGGTGTTCGAAAATATCATAATAATTCAACTGGTCTAGTTTCTGTGTTAAATTTTTAAAACAAAGCATTTAAACTTTATCCTTCTAATAGTCGAACGAACAAAAATATCAATCAAGCAATCCCATTTGAAATAATACGTATGAATTTACATACTAAATTTAATATTTACCGTAGGCCATGTGTCTGAATGAAACTAGTTTAGCAAAAACGTAGCAAATTGCTACGCATCCAGCGCTACAACACTCGTAGCGTTATTGCAGGCATCTTTCAATTAAATTACGTTGTATATTGAGTTACAAATTCAAATACAATGTGGAAGTTTTACAGGAAATATTCAACTGGATGATTTATTTATATTTTATCTAATTAGGTTCTGAAGTGCTTTATTTCATCTTTTATATTTAAAAAAATAAAAATGTAATACACGTGTGACGTAACACCTCAATTCAATTGTCGACATTCGCGAGTGAGATACAAAGTGAATTCTCACAGAATCGCACTGCTGACGTATTTCATCTAAATAAATAATGCCCGGTAATCCGTAGCCGGTTCACATAACTTTATTCTTACAGATAACAAAGTTTTCCTGATAAATCTTATAAGAGAAAGGGCCTTCGTCCCGAACAGGCAATTTTGTATCTGATCAAACCAAATGTAATAACTGCGCAAATATGGAGGAACAATGGAAAGGTAAATTAGTTTCTTGAGGGAGGAAGGGAAGGAAAACTCAATTGTCAAAAAGGATTGTCGGGATTTATCAGCGATACTGAACTCTACCGTCGTAAACTAATTTAGCTCTCGAGCGCGTTATCGTCCACTCGCGATAATACATCATTAACGCATCGACTCGCACAACAACGCGTTGGAAAAACCTCTCTTATCATAAATTAAAAATATTTCAATAATTATCATTACATTGTATGACACATTAACATAATATGAAAATATTGTTTGTCGTTTAGTTGGGGCTCATTATTCCATCTGAATCGTTATGTATTTTTATGAATTTCAACGAGGGATTCAATCATATGTAATGTGCAGCACTGGCTCATCTACCCCTCAAAACTGACTACACCAATACAAAATTCCCATTTATTTTTTATTTAGACTATGATTAACTGATTGTAATTGATATCCGCATGGACACCAACGAATATTAAATGTTGAGTTGGCGAAGTGAAAACTTTGACCTGTATATCTTTTATCGAGTAATGACAGTTTTCTTTACATGAGATTTAAAATTAATTGACAAAGTTGCATATGATTTTCGTGTACTCTCCCGTAACGGAGCCGGCGGACCGCAGGCTATGCGGGCTTGAGGAGTACGTACTCCGCTCTCCTCCGCCGCACCCTTCCGTTGCTCCTTCAAGCGGGTGAGTTGATCCACAATTACTATATAATATTATTACGCTCTACTTAAGTTGAATAAACTCTAACGCGTTTTTTCATCGAAAGTAGATAGAAGTCGAAATTAAAAATGATTTCGTTTTAAAATATATGCGGTCGGTCTGAAAACAGAATAGTTTACATTATTCCTGTTCCCATACATTATAAAATGTAAATTTTCATAATTTCCTTGCACTTGTGGGTACAATATTATCAAACTAATTCAAAGTTTGAAAACAACATTGTATCCGAATAAAGTTAGAATTAAATTAAACTAATTTATTATAAAAAATACAGATAAAGAAAAAAAAAATTAATAAATTCTAAAAATATAAATTAAATTAATATTATTTTATAATAAATGGTTTGATTTAAAGTTATCGGTAATGTGACTGAATGTAATAAATTTCTATTAAAAATATTGCGCATAGCTCCAATAGCGTTTTATTTTCCGAACCGGTATTGTACCTCGAGACCAACAGCCCAGTCAGCTAGCCTCTAGACCAACAAGGCAATTAAAATAAAATAAAATAAGCTTTTACTGCTGTTAAATTTAATCTAAATAACAAAATATTTAAAGTCAAAAACATGTTTTCAAACGTCTGTGAAAATATTTTCCAAATTACAAAATGGACCGATTATTATTGTGTATTATCTTTTATTTTATCTCAATAAGATTTATTTATATGTGACAAATAAATAGAAATAAATCATCTTTATATTATTATATATTATATTTATTTACTTTATGTACTATAAAAACGTTTACCGTGCCTTAACTGAAGACAAACATTTGCCGTCGCAGACTTTTACTTAGCAATTTTGTGCTACTTGCTGTAGCAATTTTAGAAACCTAAAAATATTACATGCAAACATTGTTTGCCTGATAAACGCCTGGGATACAAAAAAATACATCTCCAAAAACATGCAATATACACCAGCTCGTGGAATAAACCATATCGCCTTTGTCCGTACTAAAACTATATTATCAAAGTTCCATATCAATTCGATCGGTAGATATCGGGTGTATCCAAAAAAAACAAAGACAAACTCTTTTACTGACTGATGGATAGATAGATAGATAAATAATATCTATTCTCAGTTTTTACTCATATTTTTATGCGATTTTAAAAAACAACAATTACTTGTTTTATTTTGTGAGGATTGAACTGCAGGCGTCGTCGGAAATAATAAACTATTAAATATACGTAATACTATAAATAATAAATACATGTAATGTATATAGTTCATAAATAAGATAAAATATTGAGTTTATGGTCGGTTCTTTTCTATATAATTTACAATTAAAACCATTAAAAGTAAAAGAGTAACAAACCTAAAATGAAACTGCTATTGGCCTCCCTCTTCTTCAGGAGGAGGGTTGGTGTCAGAGCGGTTCGATGGGTTCCGAACCAATAGCTTAGGAGTAAATCTAATTTATCTTGTAAAGTGACAATTCAAATATGCTTATAACCTACTTGAGTAAAGTATTTATGATCTGAAACTTTTGGTGCGCTTTGAGGAAACGCCGACTCGTATGCCGTGACAGCAAACGGTTTGAAAAATTGACTCTCCATAAGAGACTGTCTCGCAGCTCTACCCCTTCTCTGCCACCGCTTTCTATACCTTGATTACACACTTTTGCACACATATACCATATTCCTCATTGCTGTATATAGCATATTATTATAACAACAAAAATATATTTATGTTATCAACATGACCCGATGATATATTTATTTTATTCTATACTTATTTATTGGTTTAAAACATTCAAATATCACTTTTCCATGTGTTAAATGTTCAACAGTATTCAAGCAAACTATACAATTTAGCTCGCGTTCTTACCATCAAAACTTGAACACGTCGGATAAACTATACAAGCGCCACCAATTAATACCTATCACTTCCTAGACTAGACCTTGGATATCTTGTGCAGTTTGTAGTTTAATCTTCTGTGCGAACTATTTAGGTACTTACTTAAACTAAACGTATAATATGTGAACTATTTGTTTGGCTTCTGGTTAACACCATTCAAAATATACCACAATAATTTACTCTCTATTTTCAAAAGATAAAAACTATTTTATCTCAAAGAATTAAATGCCAACCTCCAGATATAAAATAACTCTGCAAACATAAGTGCATAAATATACTAAAAATATTAATGTAAAAATCAGTATTACATACTACAACCAACCAACAGTAAACAATGTAATCTAAATGTATATGATGAGTTTGGGCCTTTCGCATGCAAAGTCAAACAGGTTTCGCTTCGTACCCATTTATTTTATCTAATAAAAGTATTTTTCAATCATTTATCATTTTAATAATATACGACTATGTTGTCTGTTATTTCACTTGTGCGTGAAGTTGAATTTTGAACTTGTAATTTAAGGCTGATTTCGTGTGTTGTAACCACTGGGCCATCGAAGTTAATAATGAAAGAGTGCTTCCTACTCCTCTAGAAATATAGATACACTAATAGGATTTTTTTTATAAATGCAATTCCGCGAAAGTTAGCTAACTAAGTGTATAAATTTACAAAACTTGAAATAAAAAGAGTTTTATCAAATTAAACGAAATGTAAAAATAAAATAAAAGTTTGCGAACTGAGTTCAAAGCTGGCTCACCGAGCCAGTCGAGTGTCCACTTCGACAAGAATCATTGGAGCGGGCAGACGTTCAAATAAGTCCTGGAATTGAAAACGGATACAACCGCGCTACACGCGACGCATTCATTTATTAAAACTTTATAGAAGGACTTTGTGGACACCAAAGGCACGTGTGCGTGTATACGTGTGTATCCCGTTAGAGAGGACACCACTCTCTCATCATTTATTCCACCACCAAACATACTATTTATTGGTGTGTTCCAGATTCAGGCATAAATAAATAAATAAACAAATAAATAAATATTGGACAACATCACATACATTACTCTGATCCCTTTGTAATTAGCTAAAGCGCTTGTGTTATGGAAAATCAGAAGTAACGACGGTACCACAAACACCCAAAACAACATAGAAAACTAAGAAACTTTTTCTACATCGACTCGGCCGGGAATTGAACCCGTCCCAGGAATTTCCTCGGAGTGGCGTCCCCATGAAAACAGTTGTACTACTCGACCACGGAGGTCGTCATATAGGCATGACTTACCTAGTGTAAATGTATGTTTTACATTTTAAATTTTTCATTACCAGAATACATTTTGAAAATATAACATTTTAAAAGCTGTAATTGGACGATTGCGCATCCCATGCAGTCGTTACAATATCGCGTCGCATGAAAAGCTTCGTATTTTATACCGACGACAGCAGAGACGCGTTGGGGCGCTGAAGAATGGAGCGCAAATAGCGACCAACGAGATTCTGGAAAACAATTTAAATGGCGATCCATAGAAGAGATCATATTATGAGCAGACTGACCGAATACCATTCACACCATTCAGATCGTTTGAGGAATTCAAAATCCCTCGAAGACAAAAAACACCCCTTCAAGGACACATACCGAGTAAATGAAGTTGTCGCCTGGAATCTACGACTTCTAAAATAAACTCCTATTTATATTTAACACTAGTTGTCGCTCGCGGCTTCGCTCACATTTTAGGGGTTGGTTGTCATGTGTTGAGCAAAAAAGTAGCCTGTGTTCTTTCTTGGACTTCATGTTTGCTTCATACAAAATTTTACCAAATTCGATTCATTAATTTGGCAGTGAAAGAGCGACAGACAGACGGACAGAGTTACTTTCACATTTATAATTAAAAGCAGACACGCGTGTTTTTATACAGACAACAAAAACTAACAAATAAATGCCGTATATAATATCACAAAAGTCACGGACCCAGGTCTGTGGAGGCAAAAATATAACAAAAACGCGCGCGTGAAAAATTAGACTTAGAACTTTAGCGTCGTTAAAAATAGTCATCATAAAGGTTTCAAATCACCCTGTGAGCGCGCATTATAAAAATTCACTCTTATAATTTTTTCGTAACGCACCAACTATCACTACAAAAATTAAATAAATATCCATATAATGCAATAATAAAAAAAACACGCTTATATTAAAACAACAAGATTAAAATACGAGTACTATGATAGAATATGAAACGGCCCAGTAGTTAGATCGCGTGCATCTTAACCGTTGATTTCGGGTTCAAACCCAGGCAAGCACCATTGAATTTTCATGTGCTTAATTTGTGTTTATAATTCATCTCTTGCTCGGTGCTGAAGGGAAACATCGTGAGGAAACCTGCATGTGTCTAATTTCAACGAAATTCTGTCACATGTCAATGCCACCAACCCGCATTGGAGCAGTGTGTTGGAATAAGCTCCATACCTTCTCATCAAAGGGAGCAGGCCTTAGCCCAGCAGTGGGAAATTTACAGACTGATAATGTGATAGAATAGGTTGAAGTTAGTATTTGTTGATTTCCATACGGGATGCATGAAAAATGTACAATATTAATGCTTATGTCTGTCTTGGCGTGCCGTCTTTGTATAAGGCCCGTTGTTAGGTCGCCAGTCACCATACAATCATATCCGCTAATCAGCAATATTTAATCACGTAAATACGTATTGTTTCCAAATACAAGCACAAGGAACATAACATCTTAGTTTCCAAGATTGGTGGTGCATTCACGAAGTAAAGAATGGTTAATATTTATTGCAATATCTATCGTTTATTATCATGTTCTAACCACCGGGCCGGACCGTCTCTGCTGTTATACGTGGCACGTAGACTATACATCGCTGATTGTGACTTGCGGTTTCACGTCACATTTGGATTATACATCACTTCTGAATACTCTTGATGAGTACATTTGTACTACAGCTTGCTGACGGTCACATCAGACGGTTCCATTACTTGCGATCAAAACCTATAGTGATAGCAGTTTTTATAAAGGGGCTTTTCAACGTTTAAATAATTATTAAATCGGACTGGTAGTTCATGATTAGCGCATTCAATTGTAGACTCTCCAGATTTTAATATAAAAATCGATGTAGATTTTATAACTTAGATCCACCATTCATTTCAGACAGACTCTAGAGACTGTAATTAAATTAAATTAGCGTCAATAGTGCAGTGGCTTACGGGCCGCCCAGTGATGTAAAAAGTCGCAGGTTTGATCCTAACACAAACTAGCAAAAACTTTAAGCTTAATTTGAGGTGTAAAAAGGAATATTAGTAGTACTTTAAAAAGAGGCGTCGCAGCCAACATTAAAAAAAAACAATTTAACTGTACTTTTTTCCAGGAGAAAAACTAATGATATATTGTCATTTTACAAGATTTTACAAGTAATTTATTCAAATGTATACAGATTTAACTGACGTATACAGAGAAAAAGTATAATAATATAATTTTTTTTAATCAGCCTCAGCATTATTTGTTTTTTTAATCTGCATACAAAGTTTAATCATAATTCTATTAAGAGTGACGCCATATTATTCACTGATTTGGAGATAGCATAAGTATTTCCAAACTCGCTATCAAACTACCGATTCGCTAATAAGAGACTATAGATTACAATTTTAAAAGCGAGTCGGAACATTGTTTTTAATTAAACGAGAGCATTTCACATTTCGGTTAGGTTTCGCTATCCGAAGCAGTTACGTATAATTTATGTTTTATTCTTCGCTCGTTTTTGGTCTGTTTAAAAAACCGCTGCCAAATGTGAATTCCTTTCATGAATGATTCAAACATCAGCCAGCAACGAACCCGACCTAACATTACGATAGAGGTCATTTTTTTCTCGTTCCCTGAATACAAACTGAACTTTGTAAATACTCTACTTCTTTAATTGAATAATCTGTTGTAATACTGCTCTGCAATGTTACGGCCTTATTATTTTAATCTCTGAAACTGCACAACATACATTTATAATATAGGTTTTTATTTGTACACCTTTATTGTTCGTATCAAGCCAAACGAATAGCTGGTTGTCCGACTTAAATTTTAAGCTTAATTTCTAGTCAAAATAAAAACCATATTATTAATCTATAAATATTTAAATCTAATCGGAAAGAATCAATTGAAATACTAAAATATTTTTAGGATATAGTTTGTGATTTATTAAAGTATTGTATATTTCCGATTTATTAAACAATGTATCAAAATCTAAATATCAAAAGTCGGTAACAATGTAGCATTAACTCTCGAAATTATTTGCTTCATGGCCTTGCTCAACTTCATTTTATGGATTTAAGTGATTCATATAGAGAGAGGAATAAATTGTATTATTATAATACTTTAAAAAGCACATTCTGATGCAGGCTGGAAATAAAACCACTAAACTCAATCAAAATATAAGAGGGATACGCTAAAGATGTAAAATATCTGTAGAAATTTGAAACAAAAACGAAACTATAATAGTATTAAGATAAACCTATAGACACTTGGTTTTTGAATACTATCTTCTAAGTGCCCGGTGTCAGTGGTAACCCACAGATTCTGTTTAAACCTCTGTAAAGTGTGTGGCCACACAACAAAAAATACACTCTACAACTACCAATATAATTATTTTTTCTCAAGTCCTTGTCTGCCAAAAGCATTATTCAGTTCCGGTATGTGGAGCCAGTTGATTAATATTTTTATTGCGTCATTTTTTGATTGTGACTACTTACCATCAGGTCACCCATCTGATAGTCTGGCTGTCTATTATTAAAAAAAAAACCAAAGAAATACCGGACTAAACTGCTCGCAGAGGACATCGATACTTTACGTTCTTTGCTCTTTTCAGACTATCATTCCAGATGGTTTGCTGTAACAACCATATTTCCGCTGACTTAAGTTATTTGACATAACTCTTCTTATTACATCCAAAATAAAATCTTATTAAATAATGAGGTAACCAAATGATCGATAAGGTAACTAATATTCGCCTATAACTCAAACAAGAAAATCTTGTATGTCATACAGATGAATGAGGAACTTTAGACGTTCTGGAACAATGAAAACATTCTAATTAAATTATAGTTATTATAGTCTCCCCGTTCCGTTTCGCGGCATCAGACTGTGGACGTGTAAATAATTATCGACTTCCTACTTAGTGGGTACGATTTTATCAAACTATTTGTGCTAAATTACTAAAATAGATAAGTTAGTTCCGTATTGAGCATGCTAAAATAAACTGAAATGCAAACGTAATTCTCCACAGTTTCAATAAATTCCGGGTGTTAATTCTGCTACCGCAAGCGCCTATATTTTTTTTTATAATGTGATTGAATTATGGGAACGCATAGTGTGTATGAAGCTTATAAACATGCAGATCCAGAGGTCCTGAATTCAAATCCCAGATCGAGGTAGAACAAATTCTACCTCGATTGCTTGTTCTATATACTGCGCAGTTGACTGAAGCCGCCGTGACCAGATTCGGTCAGGAAGACCAAAGTTTTATTACAATACAAGTTCATTGTTATCGGTGTGTACGACCAGGTTCATCTATTAGTTCCGTTTTCTAAAACAGTTTCCGAACCAAATCTACTTTCCAACAACATTCAAGTGAAACGAGTTTCATGTTTCAAGTGCCAAAGTTACAACGCTTACACTTAACTCGCTTTGAATGTAAGAACTAGACTATTGGGTATATCGGAGACGCAGTAACGGCAGCTTTTAGATAAAGCACCAATGATATTTAAACTCAATTCAAGAAGATTCTTCTCTTATTTAGTCGATTTGCAAAAGACGGAACTTATCAATTTAGCCTCATTATTTTTGTGTGTGACTGTTTCCATGAAAGCTTCTACGATTGTGACCTATTTAGAATTTTGTGTGTAATATTTTTATATACTAAATTATAAGCACTTAATATTTAAATAATTAACACTAATTTACAGTTTAGTGTTAAACATTAAAATGAAAGATACTAAAAGACTGTAAAACTACCCCAAAAATTGGTATGTATGAACACTCAAACTATAAGTTAGTAAATGATATTATAGGTATAAAACATGCATAACATAGTAGAGAAACACTGATGATTTTAGAGGTGTCTAAAGTGATGTCGTAAATAAACAAATTATTTGCACTTACATTGCAAACGCTGGCTGAACCCTACGAGATAAATCAAAATAATGTACTATTGTACTATGTACTATGTATTGTACACCTCAAAAAGGTCTTCAAAAAAATTGGTATTTGTCTATCTCTTAGGGATAACCCCTATAACAATTTTTTATCCTTTACTTTTTATGAGAAATAATGGTTTATTTTCGAAGCGATTTTTAGCAATACACCATTAATCCTTATCCAATTAAGTACATTAAGTACATTTCTCATCCAATATAGATCAATATGGCTATTTACAGAACGTAATTTAAATAATAATAATTAATATTTTCGAAGATATCACAGATATGAAACGCAGGAACATAGCGGTTTGTATTGTCTAATGACAAAAAGCTATAAACTTTGTATATAATGACATTCTAAAATATATTTAGTATCAGTATTGCACCCGTGCAAAGTCGGGGCGGGTCACTAGTTTCATAATAAAACAGTCTTGCTTTACCTAACACCTAAATTTATTTATTCTACTCGGGAAGACGAGCAAAGCTTCATGATGGTACGAATATGTGTCTTAAGTGACCCAGTATTGCACAAAGACTCCTTTTGAGATGTTTAGTACAGGCTGATGACTACACGTATGGAAATAGAGGAGAAGGTTTGGAGCATATTCCACCACACTGCTCCAATACGGGTTGGTGGAATACAAATGTGGCAGAATTTCGTTGAAAATAGACACATGCAGATTTCCTCACGATGTTTTCCTTCACCGCCGAGCACGAGATGAATTATAAGCACAAATTAAGCACATGGAAATTCAGTGGTGCTTGCTTGAGTTTGAACCCGAAATCATTGGTTAAGATACACGCGTTCTAACCACTGGGCCATCTCAGCTCAATACAGAATAAACCGACTAATTGTAAACAGTGCAGCGATAATTGGACACGAAATGTTCCCTCCTTCATGTTATCATAGATTAAATTGAAACAGCGTGAAACTCTATTACAAACGCTCCAAATAATGTCACCAACAAAGAAACATAATAGGTCGTCAGATCGATTGCGGCGTTCTATAATGAAAAAATATTTTATTTACATATTGTTCGAACTGTCATCATTATAAGTTATCGTTTATCTAATTTATTTAATGCATTAAACTGCAAGAATATGGCAACTATTATAACCGTATCACACAAACCTCTCTTGGCAATGGATACTAAGTCTTGCTGTTGACGGAAAGGTTGACACCAAAAACTTTATAACTCTTGCAACACAAATTAAAAGAGAATGTATCTATACTATATCCCCAGATATTAAACCTCAGATACTATTTAGATCGTTATTCTAAAAAGGATTGTTAACTGTTTAACTTAGAAGATAGTAAAACAAGACGTTTCAATCAAGAAAGGGGATGAAGGTGGGGACGAGAAACGTGTTCCGAAATGTCTTTTTCCTGAACTACGTAATTTTTACTTCAAAATTAAATGGGACTAAACGGCAAGCATCCTCCAAAACAAACAAAATAATTTTCTAAATCGGTTCGTAAATGGCAGAGTTCTTTTATCGGTTTTTAGACGCTTAAAGATTATTTAGCGTCAAATTGCGGTACCAGTCGAAGTATAGTTGAGGTTCGAGTAAATACAACTATTTTAACTAAGCCTATCAATAAATTTAAATATTACGTAAAACAAAAATGAAAACATAACCAAACATCTTAGATTGTAAGTAATACCAAAAAAGGAGTTTAGTCATTGGTTCTTCTTAAAAAAAATCTACAGTTCAAACCGGACCTTTCACTAAATCCAGAAACTTTATTCAAAAGTATTTGACACATATGAAGAAATATAATATATTAATTTTGGTTTTAAACTTAAAAACACCATATAGAATATAATCTTACTTTGCTTTTGAGTTATCATATTTAAATAAAGGACAAATGCTCAACAATATTATTGACAAAGCCTTTGATGAATAAACGAGAAACGCATATAATTACTGGTTCACGTTTGTAAACATAGGAGTATCATATCTGACTACGCTATTACACTTTAAAACTGTAGTAATATCTTATTTCCAAACAGGGATATCAAGTTATAATACTTATAATTGCCAGAAGCGTTTGTTTGTTTGTTTATTTTATCAATCAAAACCAAAATATACTTTATTCAAGTAGGCTTTTACGAACACTTTTGAATCGTCATTTAACAAACTATAATAAGTAAAGCTACCACCGGTTCGGAATGTAGATTCTACCGAGAAGAACCGGCAAGAAACTCAGTAGTTTATCTTTTTCAACATCTATGGTCTTATGAAATCGTACTTATTTCATTTATGACGTTTGGTGTGACGACTATATTATAACATAGGTACAGATTAGATCAGATCATGAGGCCAAGTCTGGTAAGATCAAATCCTGAACCGGGCCACAACAAGAAAAAGTTATTGAAGAAATTCTCAATTGCGACATATATAATTACCCATGAGTCGAGATGGCCCAGTGGTTAGAACGCGTGCATCTTAACCGATGATTTCGGGTTCAAACCCAGGCAGGCACCACTGAAATTTCATGTGCTTAATTTGTGTTTATAATTCATCTCGTGCTCGGTGGTGAAGGAAAACATCGTGAGGAAACCTGCATGTGTCTAATTTCAACGAAATTCAACAACATGTGTATTCCGCCAACCCGCATTGGAGCAGCGTGGTGGAATATGCTCCAAACCTTCTCCTCAAAGGGAGAGGAGGCCTTTATCTCAACTGTGGGACATTTACGGGCTGCTAATGCTAAAAAAAATGCTAATGCTAATAATTACCCAAAATTGCCACTGCATTTGTTTACGGATGTTTCAAATTGCCGTGAAACTTTATTATGATAGTGAGGAATGATCAGGATGACATCGTTTACTCTTATACGCTGTAACATCTTCTGCACAGTTGACTCGTCATTGAAATTATCTGCTAGTAGAAATGTAGTCAGAAGGACTTTAATTAATTTTAAAACAGACAATTATGACAAAAAGGAACGAAAAAAGTATGAAATAAAATCCGTGCTTAACAACAGGCTTGGTTTCCGTTCAATCAATAAAAAAACTACAAAGCGTGTAATGCTGTTTGTTACACTAACGAGAAACAATAAAAGACAATAAAAATAACAATCCCTGCGTAGACTGCTTGTTATCTCTGCCCTTTGTATAAGCTAAAGGACGTATGGAATGGGCGCATAAACAAAAACTACCAGGAAAATCCTTCGAAAGAACTCCGCATGTTTGATTTTAGTCTTACATAAAAGAAACAGAATCATTCCGAAAATTTCCCACAGCTGTGTAAAGTCCTCTTAATGAGTCCTCGAAGATTTGAAGCTTATTCCACCACGCTGCTCGTGTGCGGTCCGGTGGATATACATTTGGCAGAATTTCGTCTGTCACGTAATACATTTCCCACTTGGTTTTTTCACTCGAAACAGAAACACGTCTAACAAGACGGCTTAGAATGTCTAAATCTAAAATATCGAGTTCTAATATTACTAGAAATAATTGTATTTGTAACAACTGATTATATGGCAATATGATATTACAATGAACAAATGTAACAAGACACTATATCCCGCTGAGTTTCTTTCGCCGGTTCTTCTCAGGTCCGAGGTGCTAAATTCCGAACCGGTGGTAGATTTTTGACAATCAATAAGCAAGTGCAAACACTTCTATATTGAATAAAGATTTTTGACTTGACTTTGACTTTGACTAAGTATTTCGGTTTTAGTGAGAAATGAAAATTATACAATACATAAATATTTGTAGACTATACCTATTCTATTATTATTTTTTTTTATACAATACAACTATGACATTTTAAATAAAATACAAACTAAAATCACTTGTTTAATATTTTAAAACATGGGCGGCTTCGGGAGGTGTTAAAAGGGCTTGCCTAAAGTGCATTCACAATGTCATTTATACGATGAAGGGTACTTATGACGTCCAAGCACTTTTCGCGCTTATTACGCCAACGTAGGCAATTTCGCACGGACTGTTCCCTCGTGAGTGCTCAATTTAAACCCCAAGCCTTAATTAAATAAATTACGTTACTATAAAAAAACAGCGGAATTTTAGTAAAGCGTAGAACGCTAATAAGACGAAAATGAACAAGTTTCGTGAAGTCGCCGCGGCTCGAATACTTTCTGTATAAAAACATCAAAAGATTGTTTCGGTTAATTTTTCACGAAGTTGATGAATTTATACTTTAAGTATTTATTTTCAGATACTCGTAGCTCGCTGTTTTAACGAAGCTGGATATCTGTGTAAAGTTAAGTAAGGAGAGCCGAAACTCGTGAATCTAAACCAAAAATTGTTATTCATTTCGTGCTCGGTGGTAAAAACATCGCTAGGAAACCTACCTATGTTGAATAAAAATATCTGCCATATATATGTATCACCAACTCGCTTAAAGAAGAGAGGTGAAATAAGGCTCCAAAATTGTTCTTTAAAATGAAGGGGAAGCCTTTGGCCAGCTGTTCAACTGAGACCGTACTACCGAGACTTCAGAAGAAAAGCGTAATGATTACTTTTATAAATGAACTATTCAATAATATAACTTTGTTATGGAGCTTTGTGCGAGCCCGTCTGGGTCACATAGTTGTTGTGTTCCGGTTTGAAAAGCGGAAAAGCCATTTTAACTACAAGCACAAGACTGGTGGTGCATCAGCGATGTAAGGAATGATTAATATATCTTACAGCCACATTGTCAATGGTCGATGGTGATTACTTACCACTAGGTGCCATCAGCTACCTGTATGTACTACCTACTTGTATGTAAGATGTAACAAATATCTAAGATACTTTGAGCGTACTCGTAAAATAAATAAGAATGGTCTTAGTATCCCGAAAAAGTGGTTTATACATAAATCCTGTATTAGCACTTTTATGAAAAGCCCAGATAATAAAACTTAGTTAAATGTTTATGTACCTTTTTCTGAAAATATTATTATATTATAACCTCTTGTAGAGTTATTTGGCAAGTGAATAGTTATCAGAAATCTTTTTTCAATGTAACTTATACAAGTCCAAAATAATGTTATAAGAAATGACTGTTCCTAACTAAGGTTTTCTCACACGATAGTTGATTCAAAAGGTTCATTCAAATGCATTCCTCGTCTCCGTTTTTCTTTAATTATAATGAGATAAATTCGCTTAATGAAATAACGTTTTATAACACAAATGGGTCTGGGAGAAATCTCCTACTTACGCTAAATCTCCGGAGAATTTCTTGACATTTGCCGTATAATGAGGTTGTTTTAATTCGTCTAACTGGATTCAGTGGCTCTGTTTCCGTTGGCTATCCCTTTAACTTGTTAATCAGCTTATCCGACCGCACAGATTTGTGTCCCCACCAGTTGGAACGGTTAAACCCTCCCCCGTGACGCGATTCTAATGAATACAAGCCGGATACACTTCATTTCTCTCAAAAGGAATTTTGCAATCACAGTTTAAAAGGATAACTACGCTTATTACAGTAATAACGATACTGTATTTTGTTGTACAGGAAAGACAGACTTTTGAAGAACATAAATTACTAATGAATTTATTTTTATATTAAATATTTTTGGTGTGCCCTGTTAAGAAAAAAAAAATATCGGGTTCGGCGAGCGTTAGCCGCCGGTGGTATATCACCGGCGGCTAACGCTCGCCGAATTATTGCAATTATATTTAAACCATAACAACAGGGAATATTTGATTTTCCATAGTTAACTTTTATTTGAAGCATTTCGAGGTGTGTTAAGGTAAGGTAAGGTTCGCTGAGCGCTATGTTTTCGACTTAAACTATGAATATGAATGAATGAATTGCTTTGTTTACAAATATTACGTTTTATTTTGATTTCACTTCAGTTCAAAGCATCGATATTGATTAACAGCGATTTGTTTGCCATTTGATTGTGCAAAAGAGTATTACCTGAATCCGCTTGATTAATTAATTAAATATTGACCATGCATTTTATTTTATAGCAACTAGTGGGTTTCTTTTCGGTTTTTCTCGATATAATGTAAAGTATCATGTGATAAAAATTAAAAATTCTTGATATAAATTACGAATGACGTTCTAACGGGAATTTATTATTTCAAGTGGATGCTATCATCATTTATTCTCAATTTAAAATTAGTATTTGCTACATCATCTTTGTAAACTCAAAACTCAAACTCAAATTCCTTTATTCAATATAGAAGTATTACACTTTCTTATTGATTGTCAAGTTAAACACTACCACCGGTTCGGAAAAAGAAAACACCCTGACCTGAGAAGAACCGGCGAAAGAAACTCAGCGGGACTTTTTTTTTTTACGTCAAATTAATTATATACATAATTGTATATGAGTAGAAACAGCCAGGAGGCGATCGTTTCATTCCCAAGGTGTGCTATCAAACATAAACTCACTAATTGTATAGTAACCTTTCGCACACAAGCGTTCCTTAACAATTTTTTTAAATTTCGTAACAGAAGCATTTTGAACGCTTTCTGGGATTCTGTTGTAGAAGCGTATACATTGCCCCACAAAAGAGTTACTGACTCTATGCAGTCGAGTAACAGGAATAACAAGATTGTGTTTGTTCCTTGTACGAACGTTATGAGAATCACATTTTCTCATAAAAACATTAATATTTTTCCGTACATACAAAACATTACAGAATATATATTGAGAAGCAACAGTCAATATCTTAATTTCTTTAAATTTATACCTCAAAGATTCCTTGGCTCCTAGGTTATAGATTGCGCGAATAGCCCTCTTCTGCAGCACAAATATAGTATGGATAGCGGCTGCGTTACCCCAAAGCATAATACCGTAGGAAAAAAATAATAAGTGTAAAAAAATAATAAGTGTTTATTATCAAAAATGCTTAGTGTGGCACTGTCTTTAGTGGCGGTGCGCCCATGTCGTGACGGCTGAGCGAAGTTCTATTCTCGGCGATGACTTAAAATTATAACCATTATTTATAGAGGTAGAGTTGCGGGGGTCGAGACTTTTTTATTGGTAATATCGTCTTCTTTAAAAATATTTTTTTTTTTCAAAATATCCTTAATGCCCTCTCTTACAACATAACTTTCTTATTAAAAATCTGCAGCTCTAACATCACAAATGATCGATTGATCGAGGATGTTCTCGAGATACATTTTTTTAGACATCGATTCGAATCGAATGACATTTTTTTTAAGATTGAACTCCGATTTTGTTCTATCATACATACATGCTACTACTATTTACCTGTATGCATGCAGCTCTAAACTACCCGAAGAAGAAAAACAAGTTTTGCATTAGATTTATTACATTAACGACAAAGATAATTAATCAAAAGTAAAATGCAAAAAAAATGTGTGAGATTTAATCGTGGAATCAAATACCTTGTTCCGAGAAGGATACTCAGACTTTGCTTAGTCGGAAACTCATTGTTACAAGTTTATCTTTACATCTCAGGAATAATTTAATCTTTAAGCTAATCTGTAATTACTAAAAAAATACGAGTAACAGTTTTATTAAACGATCAAAGGCATACTTTGTACCAGAACGATTCCAAAATTGATGAAAGGATAAAGTGAAAAGTGGATTTTTTTATCCATTCAAATACCTGAATTTATGTAGCGTCGCACCTGTACCCTCAATCAGTAATCGATTGGGGCCCGCGTCGAGTGATAAATGTAAATCACCTCATTGAATAAATGAATAAGGTACTTATTTATTATACAAAGTCCCATTAAACTTAATGCGCGAAAAGCACAATGTTGAGCGTATTCAAGGCGTTATTATTCACTTTCCTACGGTAGTAAGGTTCAACGCTTCATATTCTACTATCAAACACAAATTAGTTGTTTTACTGACTTGTTGTTTTAAGAGTGAGTGAGCCAGTTTTATTTCAGGCACAAATGACATAACAGCCATGGTTGGTTCGTGGTGAAGTGATTAATGTTTTTTGAATGTATACGTGAGTGTGATTGTATTTTTTACTTACATATTATTACACATACACATTCTTTATTTAGTCGTCGTCGTAGTCCCATGGAATGGCCATCCGACACAGTGGAGAGAGATCAAGCCTATATAATTTCCGACTAGCAGTACCCGCGACTTAGTGCGCGTTTAAATTTAACAAAAAAGTTTTTGTTGTAGCCTAAGGTACTCCTTATAACATCTGATTTCTACCAGAGAAAGTCCCGTCAAAATCGATCTAACCGTTCCAGAGATTAGCCGGAACAAACAGACAGACAGACAAGTGTATGCTCGAATACAGATTCACTTTAGAATAGATTCCCTCACCCTTTTTTACCAACGAGACAAAAATCTAACACGGTACGTTAATTTTCTGGTGCAGAACTGTTCCAAGAAACGAGTACTGGGGTTGTCAATACTTCTAAGGATTTTTTAAATGAAAATCCCAATTGTATTTTTTTATTTGTTTATCGTATCATAATCTGCAGCCTAATACGTTACGTTAACCATTAGATCGGCTAGACAGTTAAAGACAATGTTAATTGTCTTAAATAACGCTTCGATAATTTATTAAGAACAGACAGTCAACGACATTACATTTAAATTTTATTTGATCAGTCAATAATTAAAATCAAAATATACTTTATTCAACTAGGTTTTTGAATCGTCATTTAACAAACTATATTAAGTAAAGCGGCTGACTTTTCAGTTGAGTAGGAGTTTGTGTTTTATAAATTATAATTATAAAATTATATAACGAGCCAGCTCTCCTATAATAGACATTGCAGACTCTGTGATCTACAATATAAATATCAATGCCCACACCAACTCACTGATCTTAAAACCCACACATAAATATCAATTCCAGATAATGTTGTTTGATACAAAATTGACCCACCCACACTGCTTAACGTAAAGCCTTACCAGTTAAACCAGATTTACATACTTCAGCAAAGATTTATAAATAGATTTATCATATTTTTAATTCTATAATGGCCGTCGTTTTGTCCAGTATAAAAATATCTTGCAAATTAAATTTAATTTCTGAAACCCGATAAAACTGTTTTTTTGTCATGTGATGTGTTCCCACATCAACAAATACCTCTAGAACAGTCACATCTTGTTATAGTTGTTTCTAGTGAACTGAATTCGAACAAATTTGGTATAAAGCAAGCTTGTACCTCAAGGACAAAGGCTTTTTACAGGTAATAACTGACGACCAAACGTTAAAACGCGAGGGAAACTGCGGGCGAAAACTAGTAATAAATACTTTAAGCTTATCACAACGTCGGAATAATCCAATTGTGGTAATAATCTGACAAATACTTCAAAGAACTCATTCAATTTCCACACGTCTTAAACAATTAAAACGAACAGTCGTATAGTAATTTCAATTTGCCGGTTCATTAAATGCTTAAACATCGTAAATGTATTTATGATAAGTGAGGGATTCGCAATCAAGTTCCACGTACAACCTCCTCTGCACGACCGGAGAAACAGACGAAACAAAGAGACTTTGGCGCTTCGCCGTACAAATGATTTCACCGCGGTGGCTCTTATTTCCTTTTAAGTCCTACAAGTAATCCGTTATTCAGTATTCATCTACATTTGCACTTAAATATTTAACTGATAAGTATTAAAAGTGCTACAATACATTATATTTTTATTTTCTGTAAAATCGTTAATTTTCGAGCTACTCAAATAATTGAACAAGATAACGACAGGTTAAGAAAATAAAATAACATTTAAATATGATTCAATTTTTTTCCCCATCCTCAAGAATACCCAAGATGGGGCAGAAGTTCTCGATATACTGAGGCACCCTCTAATCATTAGAGAGCCTCCCATCCCGTGGTCTCGCCTATGACCGAGGCTACCACTGGTACTTAGCGTGCAGTCACGCGATCGTTCAGGAGTCACAAATATCATGCCACAAGTACTGCGAGACTTATTTAAATGGTAAATGCATTTTTTTAACATGACTTATTAAAATTTAAATATTCCTTATACGCAAGGATACAGTATTATAAAGCTATTAAAATTTTAGTAATTAAATCGTACTCATATGTAACAAATGTCTGTAATCAATATCGGAATATTGCAAAACTGTAGCAGCTAACAAACTGAAATACCAGTTCTATTGAAAATAAAACGCTGAAAGGCAAAAAGGTCGGCTTTGCACGCAAGGTCACAGGTTATTCACCCCATTGTTTTAAAATCTGAACGTTAACAGTCATTGTTATATAAATTCACTCGTGTATAACATTTGGTAGTTAATAAATAAAATATTTGAATATTCTACCATAATGAGTTTTTTAAATATTTTCTAACTCCTACTTCTTGAACAGCAATAAAGTAAAAGTGCAAGTACAGGCAGGAGATAGTGTTGCCAGTACTAATACTATATATATCGAAAAGAATATATATAAAAAATATGCATAGGATATTTTTCTTAGTATATAGAAAACTGCTAGATGGAGGACTTTGAAAATATTAGATCCCAAGAATAAAAATACTTTCATCAAGGTCATAATAAATATGTTTTATAAAGAGGGTCATACCTTTTGGGTGTAATTTATTAAAAATATATAATAAGCTATTATTTTATTAGTAATAATCTAATGGCTAATAACTTAGAATAATTAGTGCTGAATAGATCCGAAATCGTTTTGTTTGTTAATCCTTGTTAAAGCCAATCTATACACTAAATTATATTCAAATCCGATAATCGTTATTCAGTTTATTATTATTGTTAGTATTGATGTTTAGCATACATTATAATGTCATTATTTATACACACGCGTCTACGGATATAGTACTCACACGCACAAATAACCATACTCACACACCCGAAAAGTATTTCAATTAAAAGTATGGCTCTCTTTAAATCCTAATGGAGTCATAAAGTTCTTTATAGTTTTGAACTAAAAATCAATATCAGTAAAACCGATATTTTTTTTCAAAATAAGCCTGTTTCACTTTCCCCCCCGATAATCCGGATGAAAAAAATCACATTCGTTTGTCACGTCCATTGCTGCGCGGATCTACAAACAAACACACCTTTGCAATTGTAATATTAATAACAATGAGATATTTGTTGACTTAACAGTTTTTTCATGCCTTCCTTTCTTTTTTTCTGCTGTTCTTCTTCTGATGAAGTACTAAATCTTCTTCGCTGTAAGAGGAGGAGGTTAGAAGCTGACTCAACCACGCTTCTCCAAATCGGATTGGTGGGTACACATGTGAGAGGTTTTCATCCACTACGTTCAAGTTTCCCTCGATGTTTTCCTTCACTGATCACGAGATGATTAATAAATACAAATCAAGGAAAAAATGTAAAATCAGTGGTGTTTGTGTGGATTTTAACTGAACATCTTCGTTAAGATGCTAGTCTTCTAACCACTGGGCCATCTCGACTCTCTTATAATGTCTCTTATCAATGTCATTAGACCTTGTGAATCTTAAAAATGAAATGAAAAAGTATTCGTTTAAAAAGTTTTCACGTGTTTCAAAATAGTCATTTTTAAATTACTGTGCCACGTGGACTGTTGTGGCGTTAAATACTAGGGATAAAAATAACATTTATAACCCTTTATGTAGACCGCTCTGTGTTCAAAAAATTACAACGACATCACGATTATTATCTCTAATAATCAACTAAAATTATTATGTTATGTGTTATATTATACATTTTGTCCCAAATAATTGAATAAATTGGTTCTCAACTGACATCTCTAATAATTAGATTTCTATGTATGTATGGAATATCGTTGGACTTTATGATATAATTATTGTTATTAGTTTTAAATTATTGTAATAATATTTACATGTCATATTGTTGATCACTAAACGTGTTTATATGTATGTATTTAAAATTGTATAAATGTGTAGCACGTTTAATGCAAATAAATTATTATTATTTCTTTGTCCGAGCGCTTTTACCCTGAGGTACTCCCTCCGGTTGACATTATATCTCGGCTCACGATAACACGTGTATTATATATTTTTTAACGCAAAGACCTTTATGATAATTAATTCTATAAAAGTAAATATGACTAACGATACTATTTTGTTTCGTATTTTCATACAAGTTAAATTGGTTATACAAAAAAGTGTAGGAGAAAATATTTTTAAATCGAAAACTCTTTTAGAATTTCTGTTTTCTTTTTGTATATATAATGTTATCCTTTATAATGACGGATTAAATGTGCTTGTTAGACGGAGCGTACTTAATTTATAATCTTTTTAAAACTGGTGAAACTTATTGTCCTCGACAATGTCCATAGCAATTGGTTTATCGCTGTAATAGTCGACGTGCTATAGTATAATCTAGGGCTTTGTGCAAGCCCGTCTGGGTAGGTACCACCCACTCATCAGATATTCTACCGCCAAATAACATTACACTGTATTGTTGTGTTCCGTTTAGAAGGGTGAGTGAGCCAGTGTAATCACAGGCACAAGGGACATAACATCTTAATTCCCAAGGTTGGTGGCGCATAGGTGATGTAAGGAATGGTTAATATTTCTTACCGCGCCTTTGTCTACGGGCGATGGTGACCACTTACCATCAGGTGGCCCATATGATCGTCCGCCAACCAATTATGGTATAAAAACAAAAACTAAAACAAGATTTTATATAGCTTTCAAAAAAAACCTTTGAATTTAATAAAACTCATAATTTTGTTACCTTATAAAATTTTATTTGTTATAGATGCTTCTCCATAAAATAATGATATTATACGTTTTTCAGTGTTAGTGATCCAACGATGCCGAAGTCATTTAATCTATATCCAGATATATATTTATATTTACAAGATATAAGGATATTCAAAATATAAATATACTTATGATAGAAATAGATTAGTGACTGGACAATGGTTTTCCTTATTAGCTGCTTATAATAAAAGGGATCGTTGAGTTGACGAAATTATCATCCGAGCACGGCACACTTCGATCTTAATGGTACCATTACCTCCTCGCTCCGCAATTCTGTGGCGACGTAAAAAATAACGACTTGAAGTATTAAAGCTTAAATATTGAAACAAATATAACTAACCTTGCATAAAACAGTCAAATCATTTTGTCATAAAAATTCCAAGAAATAGGAAAGTAACCTGTAAATCTCCCACTGGAATATTCTAAGGGCTCTTCTCCAAGATCGCGGTTTTAAACCCCGTGTCCTAGTAAGAAGTTGGGTTAACCCCCGAAAAATTATCGAACAACTTAGAGTCTGGGCGATGGAAGAACTCCCGCGTCTGAATTCTAAATATATTCCCTGAAACGTGGCCGCCGTGGCCGCAATCAATTATTAAAAAATATAATGTTATTTCTTTTGATCAAAAAATTATAACTATATCGTAAAGTTTTGACCCGACCTACAGCTACCGTTAGTTTGGGATTCAGAGCTAGCATAAAATTGTAATGACTGGAAACATCAACATATTTTTTCAATTCTATAAAAGCCTTATCTTCTTCTATTAATACTGTTTTGCTCAGCTCAAACTAGCTGAAGTATAATTAAACAAAATGACTGAAAGCTTAATAAATGAAATGAAGACGTTAAAATATTTCATAATTCCTCTCAACTCTATTTTATGTAAATTAAATCATAAAAATATAATGACGGTAATATTTTTAAAATGGCAAAGAGGGAAATAAAAGTAATTAGAAAATGTAGGAACATCTCAGCGCGGTCGCTCAATAGAACGACACGGCGCATTCAACGTTAAAACTTGTGCTAATTACTGGAAGAAATGTTGTCAGGTGTCCCGACTTGTAGCATATATCCCGATTTTCTCTTAGCGTCCCGATTTTCTCAGACTTTAATGTTCTACTTGTACACGACTTTAAACAGTTTTAATCGGTAAGTAACAATTGACGGAAATAGTTCAAATAACGCTCACCGGCTAATGTGGCAGCACTTTCGAATCAACGTCTTTTTGGATAACTATTGGATCTTTATGGACTATTTCGATTCAAACAATGACGTTCAATATTATAACACATACACACTTACTTATCACATAATTTAATAAAATCTTCAAAGGTACTTCCAAGTGTTTCGTTGTTTTCTGCTCGTTCCCAATGCCATAAAAAATTATTTTAAAAAAATGTAGTGTCCTGTTGCGAATTATATAACTATTTTTATAGATTTGTTTTGACTTTATAGTCTTTATTTTTTTATCAACCATAAATAGTGTGTTTAAAAAATATGTTCTTAATGTATTCATATTTATATAGATATTAATTATTGATATAAAATCCTTTTTTTCTTCTCGGTAGAGCTAGAAGATTTTTTTATTTCTGGTTCATCCAATAAATTGTTTAAAAAAAATGATAGTATGTATTTATTAATTTTGCGAATTTAAATAAAATTAAATAAAGCCAGCGAAATTCCAATATATTTGTGTGATTCCGCAATTTGCTGTATCGCTAGCGGCGTGCTCGTGAAGAGTGAAAAGGCAACCTCGTATAATCCGACCAGATTATAAAGATCGCGGTTGCGATTTTTTCTCTTTATGCATTTTAAAGCCTATTTGGCATTCGTCCAACAATTCAGCTGTTTGCCAAAGGTTCTGCGTACGTTTTAGTGTATACTGTGAATGGAGAGTAGGTCGGCATGAATTTTCCGACTCATTGAAAATGCCTAGATGTTTTACGGGTTTCAACAAGATTTTTAAAAGCCTATTTGGCTTTGATCCCAGTAGGTGCATTATATACGTAAACATACAATATAAGTATAAACATTTTAAATTTTGTTTATAATGTACTTAACGTGAATGTTGTATAAACCATACATCGTTAGTATCATGTACCATAACAAACATTTTGGTACATGATATTAATTGGTCGCCTCCGGACACATAATGAAAACACAGGAGCACACTACACTCGAAAGAGTTCAAGTGGATTGTAAACGGTGTTACGCGCTTTCCGAGGCGAGGGAATGACCATACTTTCAACTTGCGGACTTCGAATAAAATATAATACATATCGATTAAAAATTATAACGGAATAACATTTAGTAGCCCGATCGCCGGTCTGACCTCAGAACCTCAGAAGTTGCAGCCTTATATGGTAGCCACTAGGCCAACGAAGATATGAAAGCCGTAAATAAAACTTTTAAGTACCATATAACGATAATAGTGTAAAGATAACTAAAGGCAAAATGATCGTTTAATAGAAGTGTAAGATAACCTCAAACAAATTCAATAGAAGCCGTATCTTTCGCAGATATAACCGTTCGTTTTAACAAATTCACCTCAAACAGCAAACAACATCAGTTAGTTACAAATTACGCTTTAATTTCAAATTATGGGGTAGAAGTTTTCTTGAAAACGTTTCTTAAATTTTATTAGTCAGTAGACGAGAGGCCTCAATCGCTGCGGATCAGCGATAATCCCATTACATTTCAAGTTTGGGCAATCCAAGTTCGTCGGTCTATAGCAATAAAAAGTTATTATTGAAAATCAGGTGAGTGTTACGAAATTCCGAGAAATCAACGGAATCCGACCGTTCATTCGTTTTATATTTGGAGGAAAAATAATCTAAGAACTGTAACACGTTGTTTGAAGATAAAAGTCACGTATCGAACTTACAAGTTCAACTTGAAATTATTTTTATTTCAGTATATAAAAAAATCTTTGACTTAAAATGAAAATTATTTTCTTAAATTACACTAATATATTTTTTAAATATATATGTATATTAGTTTAATAATAATTTACTTCCGTAAAAAATAAATGTTATTAAAATAATATTTTTATGTTAGGTTAAAATAAACAGGCAATGGGCATATTACGGTAAGTCATCACCGTCTCTCGTAAACATTTTTTGGGTGAATGAGCTCTTGTAGCGTGATAAATGTATCATAAATATTGATGATGATGATCTCCGGACCGATTTCTGCCACTTTAACGTTTATTATATTATAAATACTTTTATTGAACTAATTACATATAAATATTGAAATCATCATGAATACAATTAAAATATAATAGTTTGTAAGACTTACCGTCTTCTTATTAACTCTTGATTGTCATCGTCATCGTTACCGCACACAGGCCACTCTCAATGTATGCCAGAGCTCCTGGTTCTCCGCCTTCCGTGTTCAGTCGCGTTCCACCACCTTCTTCGGGTTATGATTAATTGGAAAAATATATATAATACATAGCTTTAGATTCTGTCGACTGAACTCTATATACAGTCTTACTATCTATCTCGAGTCGAACTATTTCATTTATTTCCCAACATTGACAATTATGAGCAGAAACGTGATGCGAGCTGAATGCTTAGATAACATCAGTATTATGGGCAGATACGCGACTTGATTTATTAGTCTCGTGTAGACGTTACCTTGCCAACGAAAAAAGAAACTAGCATTAAATGAACTCTGATATGAGGTCAACTCGGTTATCAAGGTGGTTCATAGGATTTTGGCAAGTCACGGCCTTACTAGGCTGATATTTATCAGTTTGCGAAGTCATTCCGAGTAGATCTAGGAAGTTAAATAAATCCAATGGATTCTTATTTCAACGTTAAATATAAAGAAAATGTTTGTCATCCCGAAAGCCTTATTTTTCTTTTTTGGATGCGAGACGTTTTTTTATGGTAAATTGTGTTATTGTTGACCTGAACAAAATATATCTTTAAAACTTTTGCTGCTGAGAGCGTGGACTGATCGCGTGGATTTTAAATTTGGAATACTTTTATTATCTAGGTGATTTGAAGTATTTACTTAGTGGTAGGGCTTTGTACGTGGCCGTTTGGAAAGGTACTCGCTCATCACTTATCCTCTGCCTAAGAGCTTGGTTTTTTTTAATGTGAATGTAGGCGGACCGGCAATTGGGCCACCTGGTCACAAGTTGTCACCACCGCCCATAGACATTGGCTCTGTTAGAAATATTAAACATCCTTTACTTCGCCAATGCGCCACCAACCTTGCGAATCCCATATTATTATGTGCCTTTAGTTGCACTGGCTCACCGGCTACCAAGTATTGCTGCTTGGCGGGAGAATATCTGATGGATGGTACCTACCCAGCCGGATTTGCACAAAGCCCTAGCACCAAGTATTAGTTACTTCATATTAACAATATCTTAATAAATATTTAAGAAATTTTAGTATGCTAAATGATCTATGAAATCATAAGCTACCTCAATACAAAACTCTGGCGGAAAACAAATAAATTCTCTTCGGTTCTTATAATATACGTAGCGCTGCCTCGTTAGTCTGGTGGTAGCATATAAAAAGCTGATCTCAAAGTCCTAGTTTCAAAGCCCGATTCAAACTAAAAGTTATTGGGCTTTTACCAAAAAATTCTCACACTCAGTCAGGATTGTCGAAGATCATTTACAGTCCTGTGCACCAGTAAGCAGGTACAACCACGTCGATCCTGTACATCTTCTTTAAGCTAAATGAAGAGAGACAATGTGCACCATAATGTGCGCAGCGCCTTTGACTGGTCTCCTGAGAGAACACCGTGACACAAATCGGCCAGAAGGACATAGTTTGTTTCGACTACATTCTACTAAATTCATTCAAAGATTTATGTTTAAATTTATTAAGAAAATAATTCTTTCAATAGCTTAATGACGTGTTGAGTGATGATAATTATTCTTTCTAACGTGAAAATATTTGCTTTAGGGTGAAAAATCTCGTTAAGGGTTCTATGTGGCTAATATTTCACCCCTTTTTAATATTACCTTTTCAACCTGTGATGTATTTTCTTCCGTAATATTTTCATAAAATTTTCTGCACTCGCTTAACGTAAACGCTAAGAACGTTAAACGTAGTTTGAAAATATGAGCCCCGCCGAGATTTCGCCTAACGAAGATTTATAATGAGATAGTTATCTTTATTACAGCCTCCGCCGTAACTATGAATATTATAAAATTGAACAAAAACTCGGGATTTTACTTCAATTTATCGCTTTAGCTCTCGGAGTGAAACTTCTTTGAGTACGCACTAAGAGATCGCGAGATTCATTTCAAGGAACAATTTTAGTGTAACGTTACACACTAGATTTATTCTACATTCTATCTGCACTTACCTGTTCTCGTCTTAAGCTTCTGTCACCAAAGGTTGTCTGTGAGAGATCGCTATAAGCGATAAGACCGCCTTTGCGCACCATTTGTTGTTTCTTTTTTTTTTAATACTTAATAACTGTCAAGTTATAGTTATAGTATAATGTGTTGTGCAATAAAGTATTTAAAATAAAATAAAAATAAATAGATTTATATGTAGATGTGCTAGATTGTAAGTTACTTTCTCGTTTATTTTTTATACACATTGATTTTTTACTAAGAATATAAAAATAGTAACGGCCTATAAATGTTCCAAATGTCAATGTGGAGTTTTTCCACCACGCTGCTCCACTGACGGGGGTGACACACGTGTGACAAAATTACCTTCAATAAAGCAAGTTTCCACACAATGTTTCTGTTCACGGCCGAGCTCGTAATAAATTATTAAAACCGCAATATTCGGTTAATATTAACGTCTTCTTAACACTGAGATATCTCTGATCAATAAATATGATGTCAAACCACATCTTTAAACTGAGTGAATCTCGAGAAATCCTTCAAACTACGATTAGAATAAATCACAGATAATTATTTGAAACGCCTTTAATATGTGTCACTTATAAAAACGAACAAAAACAGAACTTTGACCCACTTCGAGAACATTACTTTGCCACTGTAACTTTTCTCTATCCCCCAATAATTTCCATCGTCAAAACATTCTCATAGCAACTTATTACAACGTCATCCAAACGAAAAATACTTCCAAATATTAAAAATAATACAACAATTCAAAGTAAGTTAAAATCCCTTTCCTACCTTTATATATACTTACTGTTTGTTACAATAACACTGATATAATAAAACCATTTCTTTACTTACAAAGATGAATTAACCTACCTAGCCGACCTGAAGGGTGACCGGCCATATTATAGTGTACAAGTGTACTCAAACACAGATACTCTCTCCATTCTCTCATTCTCTTAAACCAATGGGAAAATAACTCCAATACGATCGGAAAGAGTTCAGGTGGAGGATGGCTCGTAATTTCCGAGACATACAAACTTCAATCTTTCAGACTCCAGCCTGTTACTGAGAATTTTTCGACAATAAAACTAAAAGACCTCGGAATCTGCGGCCTATATTTAGCCACAAGATCAACGAGGTCGTCAGTATTATAAGTATACTGTGAAATATAAATTTTGTACATCGCTGCTAAAAGAAACATGAAGGAAATGATTTTTCTTCTTTTACGTCTTAATCTCGCTTCGATCATTCACACTTCGGTGAGTCCTTTGATATATGTATATTCAGAAAATAAATTAGCTCATGTCAGTGAGTGTATACATTTTAATATCACGATTTTTTTATAATGAGATATGGCGATAATAGATAGGAGTGCCACTGGAGTTATTGCGGAGCGGCGGGGTGTTTGGCAGTCTCCGCGATACTATCGCTTCGCAATTCCCTTCAGCTATCGGCTTATTTAATGTCGCTATTTGGCCCGCATTTTACGATAACCAAACACCCATTTTTGCATTTAGTATGCGTAAAATGAGGGACCGAAACTACTATTCCGAACACGAGATTCTACTTTGGATTATAACAACATTTAATAATAAAACGTAATTACATATCCCTTGTTTCGTTTTAATTTGTTCAATTAAAGTAAGTCAACATTTGCTATATCAACTAACGAGTCAGGTCACGGGTTTGATGCGACAGCTTTTTAAAATAGAGAATATTTTTTACACAAAAGATAATAAATATTGGAACATGGAGTGAAGTGAAGTGTTGCGACATGCTGAAATCAGAACAACAGAATAAAACAAAGAGTAACAGTTGATAATGAAAGTAGGGGTTTCGTCTTGTGCTTCAGAAAAATCGAGAGACATGCGGCTGATTTTTCTCTGTTTGCATCGGATTGCCGTCCCATCAGACCTTGCGAATGAGAGATCGTACACGTTGCATTTTAATGCCTTGCATGTTTGTGAGTCAAAAGAAGCAAATTCGGTCAGGATGTATGATGTAATAGGATATATTTATAGCCAACATGGTAAAGACGGTTCATATCATGTTAACATTTTTGTGATTTTTTATTTATTGCATAAATGTATAGAAGGAAATCGCGTAAATAAATGCACTCGTTTAAATGTTGTACATAAACACAGTCGATATAAAATCGGAAATAGTTCAAATATGTACGGAACATTTTAAATTGTAAAATAAAAACAAGATGCAATTCACGTTTATAAACGATATATTTATCTTGAAGTTCTTTGATGCAAAATCCTTAGAATATTAAATCTGCAAACAACAAATAAAACATTTTATTTATTTACGTAAAGTGAACTGAGAGCATACAAATATTTCTCATATTTTATGTCGCTGAATAAATTATAACACAGAGTATTGTAGAATGTCGAGGAATCTACGCTTTCGTGGAAACATTACGAGGGAAAAATTTAAATGTATAGCAATAAGATATCATCTCCCCGGACAAAAGTGACTTAACGTCTTCGCAACGAAACGTTAAATTAGGGTAATCATACGTGCGGCATTAATGAACCACTTTCGTAGAAAATCTTTCTTTACGTATTCTTGCCACGAAAAAATAAACAAATAATCTGGTAACATCATTACTTATTTTTCTATTTTTGGCTTTATTTAAACATTCAACTTGCGTTGGAAATTGGCACGATACGCTTTTTCAGAATTCACTTACATATCAGACTGGCACATATAATTCTCTTTCCCGCGTAGGAGATTTACGGGCAAAATATGGCACGGGCGTAGATACGTATGTCAAAAACCGATTTTCGTTCATGTCGACAGTAGTACTGGGGTTTTAAGGGATAAAGACCTTCATTACCTGCTTCTCTTCAATAATAATAAGAATTCCTTACAACATCAATGAGTCATCAACCTTGGGAACTAAGATGGTGCCACTTGTTCCTATCGTTACAATGGCTCACTTACCCTTCAAACTGGAACAGAACAATACTGAGTACTGCTTTTTGTTGTGGAACATTTGATGGGTGGGTGATACCTGCCAAGACAAGTGCACACCACTCCCCCCTATCCTACCACCAGGCAATGCATAATATTACTTAAAAACCCATTTTATTTATTTCAACTGATGCAAATTATGAACAAATCCTTAAAGGGTGCCTTTGCATGCATATAAGCCGAAATAAACCGAATTGAAATCTGGCCGAGCTATTCGGAGTTTTCAAGGAGCTAATTTGTGTTTACAATTCATCTCGTGCTCGGGTGCAGAATAACATCGTAAGGAACCCTGCATATTTCGAAATAACTTTTTATACATATACATCTATTTCGTGTAGAATTAAGCTTAATATAATATATTTTCTTAATAAGACATTGAGCTGTGATTTTTTCTGATGTCTAGTCGCCCTGATGTTTCATTGGACTGTAACTGAGACCAAATATTGAAAACCAAAATGGTCTATTAGGTATATTTAGATACAAACTTAAATACAAACTCGGACATACTGTATTGAGTTTCAATATGTGTTTTTAATACATTTGTAAGCGCGTTACCTAATTATTATATTGGTAGTAAATAGAATGATAAGAAAATCTAACGCTGCCTGATAACATCGGATACTTGGGATCCATTCTGATTCTAAGCTACAATGGAATTCATATTTATCATCTCTTTTAAGTAGACTCGGCTACAGCGCACGCGGTTAGAAATTTTAGACAACTGTGTGACGTTGATGATAGGCGGTTCGCTTCGTATATGAGTCTGAGTGTGGGTTATATTCATAGTATTACTTGGTACACCTGCATTTCAGTTATTCCTTTTTAAGTTTAGTAATTTAAGCTCTAGACTGTAATAGTGTAGTGTAACACACCGCAGTACCCTACCAATGTCGCCGTTTTTTTAATGTATGTATATATCAGTGTGAGGTTGTACATTGATGAAAGAATAATCGTCCTTTAGAAAACTGACAAATAATTTGTAATCTAGGAGGTCGATATTCCTTTCTGAATTTTTTATTAATAAAGGAACTTACACTTGCATCACAACTTGCCGCTGTTGTTTTGTGAAACGTCAAAAGTAACGGTAACATTAATGAGTTATGTATCAATAAAAAAGAGTAACTACGGAGTTTCTCGAATTGTCTTCTCGGTGGTCGGATATCTGAATAGATTTAATAAATCTTATATTTAAAGAATATGTTAAGAACCTGTTGATAATATAATGTTGCTAGAACAAAATGTAATAAATGTTATAACTCAGTATGTTCTAAAACACGATCTACTTGTATATCACAAATCGAAATTCGAGCGGACCGATCCTCCTCGATCCTCGTAAAATCCTCTATAAATACATCTGACCGTCTATTGAAATGCAAAGTCGTACACCAACGTCTGCTCAACGGAAGGCAATTTTATTCAATATTTTATGCCATAACATGTAAACACTAGACGTTAAACAGCGAGTTATTTAAACTCGCAGACCGGCTTGTTTCCCCTACAAAAATGTCAATCCAGTCCCATCTGCAAATATCATACAGTGTGTCGAGATAAAGGCGTCAAATTACTGACGTCAGGCTCCAGCGTCACCTGAGCCGGAAAAAACATTTTTATCTCATTCAAGTTAATATTCCGTGACCGTCACGGACACGCAGAAAGTGCTGAGATATTCAGAATAGCGCACATTTTAAAAGCTTTCACTTTAAAAGGTTTATCTAAACATGTTCTATTTTTGGATTTTTTACTGAGTTAGGAAGTCACATATTAGAAATAGCTTAAAAAAATACAAAATTTTCTCTTAAAAAAACTACCTCGATGTATATTATCTATTTTGTTCATTACGTTCGGGGGTTAACCGCGATCACACCCTTTTTGGGAATCCGAAGTGAAATGGAAATAATTACACAATTATAATGTAATCCTGTCCGTCGTTTCGTACGTAACGGCCTTAACTGGAGTCAATTATATTTGTATATCAATGAAAAAAGGATGCTACAGATATATTAAACTTGCTTATAAATTAATAAAGTGTGTGTGGCCTTTAACTCTAAAAAAACACTCTGACAGAACTCGAAACACACTTAGAATAAAAATGTGTTTGAATCAGAGATGTCGAGCTGTTTTTGAGATATACAATATTTTCGGTGATCACAGAAAAAGCTTTGACATTGAGAAATACCACATATAAATAAGAGGTATTTTTTTCAATTGGTTTACATTCTACATACATTGACAAAGTAAAATAAGCGTATTATAAGCGTATTACATAAAAATAACAAATATAAATACTATTTGAAATTTCACGATAAATATCCATACGGAACTCTGCACGTGGGCGAACAGAGATGCACCTGTTGTGACCACGACACGTCAGGCAAAGTTTAATAAAAAGGGTATGATCGCGGTCAGAGCCCGAATATAATGACATAAGAATATAATAACATAGTCAATAATACAATTGAGAATATCCCTTACATATCTTCAAGTTTAATTTCCTATTTTTATTATTATTATTTTTGTAAATTTATACAAAAAACATTTTAAATGTTTTTTTTTTTTTATAAAGGAAATGTAATAAAACCAACACGAAATTTAATCGTTTTTTTAATCAGTTCCAAATTATATCTCCGAGCTGTTTGCAATTGAAATACGTAAAACTTGCGGTGATGGTGCTAAAATGACAGCGGTTAATTTTTTGCTCACTTTCATAAATAATAAACTTTATATATTCTCCAGTATTTGTAAATATAAATATATCGAGAAGGTATTTCATTAAGAAAACGTAATAAAACTACGAGCAATTTCGCGGTTGTGAAGAGGACTTTTATTAATCGCTTCAATTTTCTCGAAACCGTCCCGAACAATGACGTAAATTCTTTTTCAAACCCATACTGAATAGTTGTCGTTTCAATAGCAAACGCATCGAGTTCACGTCGTTATGCACCCAATGCATTCAATGGGACATTGTCCTGCGTACTTTATTCGATAAAGTGATTTACATTTATCGCCGCACACGAAAAGGCAAAATCGATCCGACGGTGAGTTCAGGTGCGATGCATAAATTGTGCACCAGCACGTAAGGTCTTACTGCCTTTGATAAATTGCAAACAAATGTTATTGTAAATTTAAATAAACCTTCGGTTAGACAATTTTAAAGTAATGTTATATATTTTAAATTATAATGACTATTATAATAGTAACTCGGATTATGAAACAAAAGGCGGACGAAGCGCGCAGAACATTTTAGTCTAGCAAAACGACGACACTTGATCGGGCCGATTTAATAATAATAACATTGAGTGCAGCACCCCTTTTGAAATACTTCATTTTTAATTTATATAGAAGCATTATTAAATTGAGGTTTTTATGTTATGAGCCTTTATGTACTTTTTATAGTAGTAGTATTATGCAGTCAGTCAGTCAGGTTGATCAGACTAATATCGCACTTATAACTCTGACTAACTGGATATATCACGGACTATTCATATCTAAACAGAATAGCCTTGCCTTTTGAAGGCTAAACGCTTAATCAAGTTGAACTCAAAGTAATATAAAAAACAAGCGATGAAGTCTCCTAATAGTTCCCTTTGCCCCACCCTTACAGATTGAAATTTCTATGATATTGCAATTCCCTCACTTATAACCTTTTCAATACAATAAGAATCAATAAAATCTGCTTACTAGGAATCCTCTAGTATTCGACCATTTTTGAGAATGATATTTATTTTACAATTTAATATGACCGAATTCATGAAATAAAAAAAAATGTTGGCAATTCGCACAACTATCGAGCTGGCCTTCGAGCTTCGAAAAATCCGAAACGTTTAAAACTAGAGATCGTTAAGTAATTCATAACCTTTGTATAAATATTATTTAAGCAAGTATTGTATGAGTACATTTTTGGATTATAAAGGTAAATTAATTCTCATTACTTAATTTGAATAAAGGTGTTTTATCAAAGTAAACACGTTTAAATGCGAAAATAATTAATGTAATGGGGGCAATTACACACAGACGTACATGCTTTCGGTTATAATTATATAGCTTAATGTGTTAGGGAAGATACAGAACGTTTGCTTTATTATAATCTAAACAACTGAGTTAATGGTTTATATTTCCACATTGAAATATATTAAATGAATTACGATGTTCTAAACGTTTGTAATCGAATCATTTCTATAATTAAAAATAACTCAGATAAATGTTAATACGAAATTCTGTCAACAAAAGGCTCACGTAAAACTAAAACCGTGTATAAGTCACGTCACGTCACGTCACGTCACATGGGAACGAAGAGATCCTAATCAGACGGTTGACGAGGCACGTTCAGGAAAACAGGAGAATGTTGTCAGCCATTATGCCCTCGCATCGCACATACCTAATTATGTCGTATACATATATATATATTTACCATATATAATTAAGTACTTGTGGTAAAGCTTTGTGCAAGCTCTTCTAGATAAGTTGTATCGCTCAATTTCAGACAAAGCGTTAGAATTGGTGCACTGACGCTGTTAAGTGTAGTTGGTAATTCTTTCGTTGCCAGTATATTATTATCAGTATATGTTCGGTGGTGTCTTCTTTAACCAACAAACGGCCCATCTGTCGGTGTTGATAACTATAGCATATTGCAAATAAAGTTACCAATAATTTTGTTCTAGCTAAGAGCCAAAATAGATAAAAAATCAGTAAAAAAAAATTAAATATGACCTCGATACAAGTTGAGCACCGCGTTTAATGCATATACGAAAATGGGAATAGACAGACAGATAGTATAAATCTCTAAATAATGTTCAGTGTAATATAATTTCGCAACTATTCAATTCCAAGTTAAATTCACGTTAGAAATATATATAGAAATAACATACGAATAGAATAATTTATTATAAAAAACGTTGAATAATTGATTTTGAATCGCGTTTGATTATGTTTTTTAATAAATGTCGTTAAAGTTAATCTTCTAATGCCTACAAAAAATCTATAATTCTTTAGTTATGTTTATGTTTTACAGATAAGTCAGAGCAACCGCTTTTATGTTAAAAAAAGTTTATAAATAGAAAAAAAAAATAGATCAAGTTAGACAGATTAAATATCTATCAGTTTATTTAATCTGAAACAGATTTAATAATATTTATATTTATATAATATATAGAATACGTTATATTGAAACAAGTCCCCGTACTTATTTGCAAAAAGTAAATATTTCAGAGTAAACCCAGAGATAAAATCGGGTCGAAACCGGAACGAGTTATTTTATACAGCCCATTATATTCTTTGATCATGTCACAATTAAAAAGGCTCGTTAAAGTGAAAACCATGTAATTTTTCATTCTTATGTCGACAGTTTACATAATGTTCATACAACGTACTATTCTTATTAAGCAATTTCAACGATAAAGTGCTATTGAAATGGATGAACATTGACACATACACTTTTGACAAGTAATAGCGATCGAAACACATTTTTCATACTACTGGCTATTTCATAATTCAGTATTCCATATTGAAATAGATCTCCTGGAATTAGCTACCCTTCGTTTTGACGTATCTTTTTTCTGGTACGACCAAAAACGTACATACACATGGATTTATATACATACATATATGGATAAGGTACTGAGAAAAGTGTGCTTTTATAAATCAAAATTGATTCCGTTCTGAGAAATTTCGATCTCATTTATAAACCTCGAGGACGGTCTGAAGACAAAGTCAATAATTATTATTGAAACCTATCGCATAGCTTCCTTCGCAAACCACGTCATAATTAGTGGCGTTTCATCTAATTGAAAGTTTCACTCCACTTTCCTCAAAATCTTTAAGTAAAGTGGAGACGGCCTTTCCTGTAAATGAAACTTTCTTCGTCGTTACTAAAATAAGAAGATCCCGTATCAGATTGTGGTGATAATGTATGACAAATTATACGATGGTCACCATTACTGGGCCCAAGGTCAATTCTTGTTATTAATTAGCCAAACACAAATTGAGTCTTAAGAAACGGTTTTGTACCACAAACCAAGGGATCTGCATTCTTGAATGCTAAAGCGTTCAGCCATTCGTCATTGTGTCCTGTCCAGGTGATGTGTTGCAGAAGGTCCTTTATTATAAAAACGTGTAAATATCTCAATAAAATATTAATTATTTATAAAAAACTGAAAAACTCAAAGGGACATGCTGGGTTGTCGACATCGATTAGGATTTTACTGCATTGTTTTTCAATGAGCTATTTATGAGTTAGTCATTAACCTGATCAGCGTGTTTTAGTGGTTGACCAATTAATTCGTGAAGTTATTAAATCGATTGACATAGAAAGTGATTTTTCTGAAATGCTAATTTCACATCGAATGAGAACTTTTGGGATAAGAATCTATTCATCATCTTCAATATCCAAAAAATCTTTATATTTTTATATTTAAGTTTACAAAAGTTGTTTGTAAGAAACCGCCGTACCAATAAAGGCACTTTTGCACGCTTTAAACAGACTGAATATTATTTGTTATAAAGTTTACAAATAATTCAATCTCTTTTACACTTTTAATTTTAATAAATCACAGATTTTCATCAATAAATACAGTATATTATATAGTCAAATAACCCTGTCAATAGCAGCTGCTTAAATTCTCAGGTGACACCGAGGCAAGAACGAACTTCTAAGCTCAGTGGGGTTATTGTCACAACGCCAGTTGACGTTTGCCAATTTCGTCCCCTTTTCCAGTAAACACAAATCACTCAAGAAGCTATTCTATACTTCTAATTAACCCTCGTCGTTTACAAGACACGAGTTTAACCCGCTGGCTCAAAGAGTGAAAAAGTTGCCCATATCCCATGTGATACTTGGGGGTCAAGATTGCTTCGGAAGTTTAATCGTAACAGACAGACTGACATAATTATTTTCGCATTTATGTACAATAGTTAGTACAGATTATCTGATTACATTTATTCTTAGAAAACAATATATAAAAACTTCTAGCTTCCGAGCTTCGCATTCGTTATCCGATAACATAACAAAAGCCTTTTATACCCTGTATATATATAAACTAGTCTTTTAAATAATAATCAAAACAAAATATACTTTATTTAACTTAAATACGTCTTTTAGGAGCACTATAAAATCGTAATTTTATACAACTGTATTAAATGTAAAGCAACCTAACCTCTAAAAATAAAATTAAAATAAAATAATAAAGTTGACAAATGTCTCTCGGGCTTGCTATACTAAGGTAAAACGTGGAATCGTCGAATGCATCTGTACAATGACAGCGCTATAAACTTGTCAAGCCGAGTGACCACTTGGCCAGTTCGATCCGGCAGAAGTTACATAAACTAAACTAATTAGCGAGCTCTCACCGGGATCGGAGCTGAATTGCAGAGTTGACATTCCTCGTTTCAATTACTTTAACTTATTGATATATCTTATTATATGTTATACGAATGTAAATATACCTACAGTGAAAAAAAATAGATACTGTACAATACACGGCCGCATGAAATTATGGCAAGAATGTTAGTTCGTTATTATTACATCAAATATTAGTGTTAATAGTATATGTGCCGTAATTTATTATTGTAAATATTTGTCAAACGTTAAAATATATGAAAATTTGAATAACCGCTAAAATTAAAGGTGTTAATATTACGGTAACATAATATTTATGCTATTACTTAAAGTTTAAATAAAAACTCTAGGCAACTGTGCATAGTGTGTGCGTAAACACAGATGCACTGACCATTCTCCCACTTATACTGATAGTCCGATTCGACCGAAAAGAGATCAGGCACGGGAAGCGGACCTTGGGCTGCTATTCATAAACATTTTCAGATATGACTTGTAACTTTTTGGATTGACCCTCGCTTAAACCCAGAACCTCGCGGTTTGCAGCCCCATAAGTTAACTACGAGACGAGATAGTGGAATTTAATTATATAACAAGGTAAATATAGGATACAACAATTAGACATTATAATCCTGCTCCGCAATCCGCAGAGACAATATACGTCGCCGCGTGGCGAGGGTCGCAGTGTGTTTTGGCTCAAATACTTTAAGCAAAGAGAAGTTAAGTGCACTTACATTCGCCTGTTGTAATTCTAGGTAAATCCTAACTAAAACATTTTGCACCTCTACACCGTTCATGTTACTATTAATGAGAGATATATTGAAATAAGAGAAAACGCTTTTTATTAATAATAATTACATAATAATCAGTTAGATCTACATATATGTCCCGTATAACTCGATGCTATTTAACGATCCATAGTTTCTTGTACTGAATTTATTTAAATTTAGTAGTCCATAGTTGAAAAAAATAATCGTAAATGTTATAAGTGTTGACTTCAGGATTATTTTTGAGCAAATGTAACAATCGAGTATATTAGCGCTTTAATCGCTCGAACGTTTACAGATAATCAATCCGACAGCAAAACACGATCAAACTGATAGAGTATACGTTGGTAGACGTAGTACTGAAAAGTAATAAAAAACGCAGGCCATTAATTTTTTAAATCCAATTGGAGTTAATAACATGAGATGTTTGTTACATTAATTATATGATGAGTATAACAAATTTCTAATAAATAAATATGAATGTTACGGCGTCGCTTTCAATGTAAGTGTAAGCAACGAGTGAAATGAACGAGCATCGAGTAAGACATCATCATTCACTTCACTAACGATCTCGATATAAAACGTCGACGCCCGGCGCCGCTGCCCGGGGATACATATCGCCGAGGGCCGTGTTGATTGTCAAGTTGATATCAATTAATTAATTTCTAAATTGGCGAATTGATGTGAATATAAATGCCTAACATAAAATTGATTTTAATGATCTTGTAAATGTTTATTAGTGTCCGTATTCTATGAATTCACGTATCGATCATCCGATCAAGTTAAAACTGCGCAGTTGTTGTTGGCACGTGCCTGGAGGTTCTCTCGTAGTGCCAACGACGTACAAAAGTTGGTGCGCGAGTCATTAGCCATTATTAAACAAATGGATTATTGGAATGCGGGTCGGTGGATTTAATTGTGACAATATTTCATCCGAGATCACAATGTCGTGCTTTTACGAAGATTAACAAATTAAGCTCGTAAAAATTCGGACCCGGATTTGAATCCTCAGTTCTAGAATCTGAAATTCTGGAAGCTTGAACCAAAAATTAATTCTTTCTGAGCGCTTATATACATTGTAGCAAACGTATTAAAAAATATATATCAAGACATTTTCACTGACCAGTCAACCTCAAAATTCAAATTCAGTTTAATTGTGCGACGTACTAGATTTACGCGAGAGCAATATTTTTAAAACTGACAAATTATTTTTGAATCTTGATTACCGTTTACTCGCTCGGCCGCCGAGCGTTAAGATGAATGCTACCAATACAGTCAGCCGGGACCCACATAGCTTATAATGTATAAATTACTACTAAACGTGTGAAGTTTCATTTGAAACGTTCTTCAATTTTATTATTTCTGTTTGCAGTTCTATGTTGCAACCTATTTTCCTTTTTTAACTGACATTAGAATATAGCCGGCTATCATTTACCAACTTATTAACGTAATAATATAAAGGTTAAAGTTACCGCGATATATTTTACTTAATACTATGAACGAAAGTCTCGCCGCGTCTTTCTAATCTCAGAAACTATTGTGTGGTTTCTCATTCCGATTTCGAGACCAGACTGATTGATTCTTGCGGAAGGTGTGGGACTGTGGGTACCTCATTTATGAATCCTTTGTGAAAATAAGCACAGCTGAGCTTCTTTTGTATTACTCGATAAAGTTGTATAGAAATATTTTGGGCGGAGTAGTCCCGCTCTAACAGCTCTGTGATTTTATAATAAATGATTATTCTATTTATGATGAAAAAGCAATTACTTACTAAGAGGTAAGAGTTTAGTGCCCGTTCTTCTAGAATCTACTTTCCTAACAGGAGTCATGTTTAAATTCACTTTTTCTGCTAAAATGGCGATATAAAGTGCCTATTTAAATATCGTATAATTGTGAGTTGTGAATCTTGTATTAAATAAATTGATACTTTTCATTCAAACTACCCTACTTCTACATCACTGAATACGCTTCAATAATCTTTACAAAAAACATAAAACCTCTCCTTATGTAAAGTGCGCGGAATATTGAATCTGTAAACAGCGAACGGAATGTTTTATTTAAGGAAGTGAAGAACGACTGCCAGTACAGAAATATTGCCCATATTTTACGTCGGAGAGTAAATAATTGTATTTTAAGAATACGAAAACGTTAATCGTCTTTTGAATAGGCTGTACTTCATTACATCGTATACAGGTAACACCGAGTCGCTTACCGCTGTCTGTCCCTATGTATGCTTTGATCTTTAAAATTATACAACGGATTTTGATACTGATTTTTAATAGACATATTGATTCAAGAGGAAGGTTTTTATGTATAAAACGTGGTTTCTAAAATGATGTCGTACATACATACATGTCGTAAATTAAATACACTGTGCATTTAATATAGATCCATATGGCTCTTTACAACACGTAATTTAAATGAACATTTTCGAATATATTACAGATTTAAAACGCAGGGATAGCGGTGGTATTGTCTAATGACTAAAAAACTGTGAACATTGTAAGACATTCTGTAGTATATTTAATATCAGCATTGCAACCGTGCGAAGCCGCGGCGGGTCGCTTGTATATAATATAATAGAATTGTAAGGCACACCGAGTGAGTCCGTAACTTGATTAATATTTAAATCATATTTAATAAGAAAAACATGCAAATAGCAAGATTTTATTTTCTTAATCTTAGCAGAAAGGAGGTCTGGTAATTGATATTGGACCTGTTTACTTGTTTCTAAATAAGTTAATTTATCTTTACCTGGTACGAGACGTACAATAATATTCTACGCGACGTTTTCTTTATCACCCAGCACGCAAAACAATAACTCCTTCAAAACCAAGTCATCAACCGGACTTGATCATGCAAATTATATAAGTTGAATCCACGTGGACTATTACGATAATATTTTTTATTATATTCTTACCGCTGATGCATTAACACCTTTTAGCGCGTATTAAATAAGTCACAGGCTCGGGTTTACTTTTTGGCGCGAAGTTTGGGTACCTCGGACATACTATTTCTGAATCATATAATCATGTCGTTTCATTTGGATTTTGTACTTCATTATTATTAGTTATAATAAAGTCAAATAGTTATTAAACTATTATTTTTAAAAAAGTCTTATAAATATATAATGAATTATAATAATAATAAGTAAAAATAGCTGTGAATTTAACCGCAAGTAAACCTCTATCAGTCATTAAAGATTACAGTTTTAGAAGTATTTTATAAGGTGATCAATTCAGATTAAGAGAATAACACCCTTCTTTTTCCATCAGGGGTTAATAACACAATAAAAATACTTGATGAAGTTAATGTGGTATATTCATAACAGATTAAAGAGCCCGCGTAATTTCGTTATACGTTTGAAAGCACCCACAGTCCGAATACGTCCTAACAAAACACTCAAATAAACCGATCCCTGAGAATTTTATTTCGACACGAATCAGAGTAAAAGGTAACCTAACATTTACCTATACTAATATTATAAACAGGTAACATTTGATTGTTTGTATTTTGGGGGTAATCTCCCGTATCTCTACTAACGAACCTAACGAATAGTTGGAATGTTAAAGTTGCATTATTCCTGAGTGCTTTGGGGTTAATTATAGTATTATCTTTATTAATAAATTGCACCCGTGCGAAGCCGGGGCGGGTCGCTAGTTATTTATAAAATAAAGATTGAGAATTGTTACTACTTAGTTGCTGGTAAAAGGAATTATTAAATTGCGATTATTTATATAACTTGATCGAGTAATAAATGTTAAATCTCATGTCAGAATATCGGCAAAGAAGGCGTTATACTCAATGAAACGCTACATTTATGTTATATGTATATAATATAAATAATAAAAGCTTGAAGTTAGTCCTCCCTAATTTTAATGCAGGATAATTAATATTTGTGAAATAAAATCATTTATATTTGTGAAAAATAGTAACTACTTTAGAAGAGTTTCTCGCCCGAAGTAGTTTACATTAAATTAAATGTTGTATCACAACGATTCCAATATTATACTTTTGAGAGCCTACTTGAATAACAAATAATATGATTTTGATTTAATTTCACGCTCTGCGTATCGTGAGGATCTGCTTTATGTAAAATTAAATATTCACTCAAAAGTACTAACTGAAAATCAGGCAAAAGTAATTTTGACTGAACAGGCTTATCGAAAGTAGTTTAATATGATATTTTCATTTATATTAATATTAAAGTTAAATATAAAGTAAATAGTGGTGCAAATTTATTGTTTAAATTATTTTGACTTTAAATCGGTAGAGCATCAGTCGAAATCACTTTTGGTGTATAGAATGTGAATAACAACGCAGAACGTACAACGCAGAAATAAAAATATCATATAATATATCATTGGAGTAGCGTGAGAAAGCTCCCAACCAAATTAATGGGAGAAGAGCCCTTGTCCCAGCTGTGGGATACCGACGAGCCATTGCTGTGTACAAAAGCCCACCTAAATGTAGCATGAGTACAAACGCTTACAATAAATTATACAAACGTCAATAAGGAAATCGTCAATTAAAAGAGTCAAACCAACAGTAACTGCAAACGTCAATAATACATAAATTGAAAATATAATAGCGTGTCGAACGAAACATCAAGTGCAGTGTAAGGTACGTGAGTATTGTCTGACTGTTAAAATATTTATCATAACGCGCGGCGGCCGAGCGTGTAAACGGCAATAAAATATAAAAAATAATTTGTCACTTTTTAAATATTTATATTGGTCTCGTGTAAATCAGAAATGTTGAACAATCAAACTGAAATTGAATTTAAAGTTAGACCGGTCAGAGAAAAACATTCTTTGTTTTGTTTCTGGAATAGGTCAGCCCGTTACTATTCGAAATAAAGTATTTTTATACTTTATATACTTATTTTAAACTTGATACTGTTTCGGTACGTGTTCAATTGGTAACGATGGTTACATTTTCACACACACATATATATATAACTTTCAACGCTTTACAATGAAAGATTTAATTTAATCACAGCGTAGATTCTGAGATTATCGTGTTCCAAAAAACGATTAAAAATCAGCTAAAAAAGTATTTTTAGTACAGATAGCACTTCACGTCCAGCGCCATACATCTGCTTCATTCAATCGAGACTTTGTCGACTGTACGTTATCCAAGCAAGTGATTTACATTTATTGCTAGACGGAACACTCCATCTAGCAATGCTTTGTCCGACTTTTACATTTTTGTACATTCAGAATAACTTTATGAACACAGACATTGACAATAACGTATTGTTATATTATTTAGACTTTTATGAACAAGAGATACTTTAGTAAATAAATACGACATATTATAATTTGCTGTCTTAAATTATATTCTTGATGTAATTTAAGATGAGCTAATAGTCAGATGCGCAGACACATTAGAACAAAGTATAACTAGAATTCGATATTTTATTAAAGTAGAAATATTTAATTTATCAGGATTACCGTCACTATACGAGTGCTCATCTTAATTAATTTTGTCTGTGCCTTTGTCGGTGGGGACATTCCAGCACAACACGGTCCAATTGCTATTAAACTAATAACGAATTATATAACTTTGTTTTGTTTACAATTATGTTGTTTTTATCTTGAATACTTTTTGTAACTTTTTTTTCAACTAATATTATAATTCTGTACTACATATTATGTAATAAATGTATATATATATAAACAAAAATAATTAATATTTTTGGATGACATTTCCATTTAAAATAACAGCTCAGAGAGTCGATAGAGCCGACGTCTTTTCAGCACCGCAAGAGAATCTATAGTGCTGTTTTTTCTATAATCTGTACTTATTTCTGTACAGGGTTATAGTCTATTATTGTTTATTTCACATTTAAAAAGCTTTTTAGTTTAAGAAATGAAATTATTGTATGGTATTTATTTTATAAAAACTTAATAAAGTGTTGAAATCACTTTTATGAACCTTTGTAACAAATCGTTTAAATTTTTTGTTAAAACCTCTATAAATTACTTTTTTACTAAATTTAAATAAGTACACGCAATATTTAGACACAAATTTTCTCGAAACTGGCAAAGATTTTAAACAAAAACACGACATCAATTGATGATGTAATTATTTCAAAAACGAACTACTATTATTCGTTATTTTAAAAATAAAAAGTCTTCAAAGTCTTTAGACACTTCAGACCCCCCATCGCCTCCCCGCAGCCCCTCAGTGACGTTTAAAGAGTCTTTCATCTGAAGAAGCACTTTGTCCCGCTCGATACGCCTATTGACTGCCTACACATTGCTCTGTATAAACCCCGCGCTGTTCGTGTGACATCTTTTCAAAGAACTCGCAGTTTTATTGTTCTTTTAGTTAGTTTTTCTTAAAGCTATTCAATCTTTTCCACTCGTATTCTGTCATTAAATACTCGTTTGAGTTATGTCACTCGGAAAACGGGATGGTCTTTTTAAATACTAACGTTAAATAATATTTCCAATGTATTTCTAGTAAATTTATTACTGTGAGCCGATATGCTTTAATGATTGAACACTTTGATATTTACCGAAATGTTACTGGTACAAATCGGGTCGTTAATTTATAATATGTGCCTTTTAATTGGATGAAATTCTGCCACATGTCTGTTTCAACCAACCAGTATTGGTGCGCAGTGGAATAAGTCAATCTTTTTTCTTATGAGGATATGAGAGTTTGCCCAGGTGTTCCCACAACTACGGGTAATACTTTTAACTATTGCTGGATACCGTCAATTAAAAGAACTTATTTTATGCAATGTAAACAATTCCACATCAATCGAGTCTCGAGTCTGTATATCTTTTACAAGTTTCATAAATTAAACAATTTAGATGTCATCTCAGTTAAGATGTTTATATTGTTGATTATCAGTTTATATATTATCAAAACATTTATTAGCTTTTTAATTATTAAAATATCTATTAATTAAACCGCAATATTCCAGTTATTGTAATCAAATGTGTAATTAATGCGCTCACAAATTCGTTTTACTTTCTAACTATTAATAAATGTTTGACAACAATTTTGGTAGAATGATATATAAATGTTTTATAAGTTAAATGAAAATAACACAATAATTTGAAAATGTAGCTCAAATTTTAGTATTAAATTGTTTGTTTTAAACTTATACAAAACACCGAAAGTTCGTTAAGAATACTTAACGAGCCCTGAAGTTTGTAGCGTGAAACTTACCGCTTTTAATATTACACAAACGCAAAACCAACTCTTCGATGACTGCTTAAAATTCCCAGGTGAAGCGACAATGCTTTGCTCGAACAGGCCGAGCTGGCAACATCGATACGTTTAAACTTTAATCCAGTTTCAACAAACACAATCTTCGTGAGTTCGGTTGTTTCTTGGCTATTATGCGAAAGATTATTTCATTACCTTTTTTAATGCAGTCGGCGAATTTAATACAACAAATTTACTTAAAATGTAAAGGATAAATTTAGCGATCATATAAATAATAATTCTGGAGTGAAAGGATCTTTCAGAATCCCAGGAGACAATTGAGTACAGTGTGGTGCAAATACAATGTCGAGGCGGCAATCTGCAAGACTTGCAGACCCTGACAGACACCTGCAGACTTATGAGCCTTGTGCCATTGCCTTTTTTTGGTAACATTGAAAATGGTGCACGGGACCCTTGTACTGGATCCACGCTCCCTCCCGAGCAATTCTTCGCTTAGCATAGTTCTACTCAGAGGGATCTAAACCCTTCTTCTCTGACGATGTCCACCGTCTCCTTCTGGGCCAAAATGGTCTCACAGCAGAAGGGTATAGGCTCTCCACGTTGATTCCGTGCAAAGCATCGCTGACAGGCAGAGGTCTCGTCTAACCTCGCCGACCGGAAATTGCCTTACATCCACTCTTACACAGGCGTTCTCCAAATCAACCGTGACCGATCGAAAGGTGACTCGTCGCTTTCGTCTTCAAAGCATTTGTATTAAATTATATCCGAGTACGTTGAGAACATTGAGTTGTTCAAATTTTACGTTGATGGAATTGGCAAAATACGTTTTCGATAATTTAAGATGGTTTATAAAAATTATTTACAGAAAAATAAATTAAAGCCCGTTTATACTCCCGAGTTCTAATGCCACATAATAATGGTTAAACCGAAACCGAAATTGAACTCTCCGCCAGTTTCATTCGTGGAATTTGTATAATCTAATTGGAAGGGAATACTAAATGGATAATCACTATTAATTCTTCGGTGTTCATTTTAATATACATATGTATATTTCTACGTATAAAACGGCTTAGTTAGATATTTGTATTTATTGGATGTTGCTTAGATATTGTTTTATAAAGGCAACACCTAAACTGCGTCGAACAAGATTTATTTAAAGAAAAACTGTTATGGTTTAGTAATAACTCTAATTAAATTTTTATTCACCACCATAATCAGGACTATCAAAATAAAAAATAGGGACCCGGATACGGTGAGCGTCTTCACATTCTCGTTCTTCAGAAAGCACGTAAAGCCGACACTCCTAAACTCTCCGGTCGTGACAGATGACCGTCCCATCGGCTCACACTTAGGGAACAGCGATTTGAACCAGGGACCTTCTATACACAGGACCATCTCGAGTAGAACTTACACAATTAATTAGTATCTTTTAAACATCTCCTCACCTAACCTTTAACTTTCTCCTCAAAGGGAGAGGAGGCCTTAGCCTAGCAGTGGGAAATTTACAGGCTGTTAATGTAATGTAATGTAATGTAATGTAATGTAATGTAATGTAATGTAATGTAATGTAAACATATAAAAGAAACATTTGCAAGGAATTTTGTTAATTTCGTAATAGAATACTATTAAAAAAATTAAAACGAATGCCTTCATTAACCATGCTCACATATCGTACAAAGGAAATAAAACATGAGCTGCGCTTACGTAAGATACGAAGAATATTAGATCTGTAAATAGGAAATAAGATGTTTTATTAAGGTACGAACAACTCGAAATATTACAAACGAACCGGGCCGCTTTGACCGATTGAACTTTGAATATGGAAACAGTCTTTTGATATTCGGATTATACGACCGGTTTTCTGACGCTGGCCAGTAATCTCTGCTACGCTAGTCGGTTCGATTACAGCTCATAGACATATGAATGTTTTTTGCAGTCGGAGTATGTGTTGCATGTGTTTCAGAAACCCACACAGATAATATATATTTTAAACGATTTAAGTACTCCCAATTGGTTGAGGATTCGCGTTAGCTCGAGTTTAATTCAGTCACTAATCAGTTTTTTTGATTTTGTCTAAAGTCAAATTAATTCATCTGATTACTGATCTGTATTGTGTTATCGCCTGTTAGGCCAATGACTGCAGAACGATGTCACATTAGTAATATTTATATTAATATATAACTTATGTATATTGTATACTTGCAACCTGCCCCGGCTTCGCACGGTTGCTATTTATTACTTAAGGAAATGAAAAGTGGACTTATGAAGAAGATGAGATAAAAATCTATTATTAGATATAGACACATATATGTATATGTATAATCTATGTCAGATATTATCGCTGATTATATATGTATATAGCAAGCGCCACAGAAAATATTGATAGCGTGATTCAGATTTTCCAGGTATTAAAAACATAAATAATATGTTTGTACAGTTCATTAGACTTACTCCGCGTTATTTTGGTAACATATTTTTCGTCTGTAACTTGTTCGAAGCTGACAACATCCACGGCCACAATTACATTAAATATTTTACATAATTTGTTCACATTTTCATCCTAATTACTTTTGCTTCCATTATCATCAGCCGTTAAGGAGATTAAATTTATTTTTATTCAAATCTTGGACAGGAGCGTGATTACCCGACTGCGTGGAAGGAAGGAGTACAATGAGTTCATCGCTTTATGTTGAAATATTGTGACTAGCACCAAAAGATTGAATCTGATTGAATTATGTTGATGTGATATTAGTTGACATCGTTTGGAGCGCAATACTATGTTGAGATTTTTGTCTGCCCAATGTATGAACTATTTCTAAGTGGGACCTTTATTGCTGTGCTACGAATCGATATGTAATTATGTCTTTTAGTTGTTTTTCGTTTTTTGTTTCCCTAAAAAATAAGGAACGCATACAGAACAATAACATACACTTATTATAGAGAAATATTTATTCCGCGAGAATAATAAAATTAAACGCTGTGAATAATAGTTGGAAAGGTAACTTTATTCTATATTATTTTAGTAAAACTGATTTATAAAAATGTTTCTCGAATCTAAGCTAATAATATTGTAATGTATGTTCGTTTATGATTTCTATATTTTCCATTACGTCCGACTACCCGACAAAATGATATTCATTGCTCAATAAATAGTAATAGTAATCAGGATTATAGGATTGAGATCTTAGTGATCGACTGGAATAAAAATAACGACTGCCCGAATATTGTTTTATATTGGAATCAGAAAATTAAATTTGACATTAATTATATATACAGGTCAAAATTTACCCACAGCAGTGCACTTCGTTAATTCTGTACAATCTACTAGGTATAGTAAATATAAAATCTTCAGTCTCTTAAGCCCGTCTTACTATGCTTTAAACCGGAACACAGCACTTTTATTTTTAACTGTTGAGTTACACATTCTGGTCGTAATGGCCCTGCATCAACAATTACTATCACAAACAGGTCAGTTAAGATAGAGATATTATTTTGCATTACTATGATTAAAAATCTAGGCTTTTCGAAATTGTTTTAGTAAAAGATGTTCCATATAAACTTTGATCTCCCATTTCACAATCTTAAGAGTTAAACTTTAAAAAACTTCATCGGCGCCTTCGCCGTAAAAAGTAGACTTTGAAGTACAGTTTCCAGTTCAAGTTTGTGCTGCTTTGACTTTGTATTGATATGCTCAATCGTTTAATTAATTAGAAAGTATTGAGTTATATACAAACTAAATTTGGCGTTGATTTATATATATGTATATGTCTAAAAACACTAAATTCCTAAAAATATATCGCGTGCCACACTCAGCCACGTCAAAATGTTAAGTGAATAAGACCCAGTACCCAGTGGTTAGAACTTACTTAACTTTGAACTTGAGTGTATAAACCTCATTATCACAATGTCTCATGTATAAGGTAAACTATATAGTATAAGGCATACTATATAGTACAAAACTTTTAAATATTGAATTGAAACAAAAATTACTTCGATAACAATATCAGCACTGTTCTCCATACATCAAGGCAACAAAATGCGAAATGAAATCAACAAAAACAAGGAGCGCACAGCGAACATTACTGAACTTGGGAATTTCGTCGAAAATTCAATTTTGTGAATATCCATCCATCACGTTTTAACACTAACACTCGGATGTCATGATGAATGATCGAAGAAAACAAACTGGAAGAAGCGCAAGTAATTAATATACAATAAAATTACCCGCCGTTACGGAGCGTTACACAGCGTGTAAATATCTCTCTCCCGGGCCAAGGTGTGCGTTATTGAGGAGAAGGGTTTCGACACATGTGGCTAAGTACATCCAAGCAGGTTTCAGGATTTGAAGCCACAATTATCGATTAAGGTTATCGTGTTCCAGTCACTGGTTATTTTAAGCAAATCAAATTCAAGATACTCATATATACATACATTATAATTGTATTTAACTAACAAAACTTTGTATTTTTAAATGTTGAAAAATAGTAACTACTGAGTTTCTTGATGGTTCTTCTCGGTAGAATCTGCATTCCGAACCGGTGGTAGCTTCACTTATACTTATATAGTTTGTTAGCCTACTGAATTAAGTATATTTTGATTTTGCCTCAATGTATACCTATGAATAAAATTAACATACATAAATAAAATAAATGTTTCATTGTATGTACCTACGTGAGGCGGTCTTATCGCTTGAAGAGCGATCTCTTTCAGACAACCTTCAGGGAGGAACTTGAGGTTGAATAAAGCGGCAAGGAGGTGTGCAAATATACATTTATATTAATTAAAATTAAAGGACGATATAATTACACATAAACGTTATATAACATTTGCTTAAACATGTACTTATAATATAATAATATTAGGTTCTTACATAATATGAATTTAGCGTTTGGTCGTACTGTCCACTTTAATCTAAAATATCACCTCTTTGATTAAGATTTGATTATATTCCAATGATTTATAAATTCATTTAGCTGGTACATTTGAGTTTTGAAAACAGTCATTCAATTGTTTTTTCCTCATTATTTTTTTCTTTGGCGTCGCTTATTACAGCACAATGGAAATCATAATATATCGGTATATTTACGAGTATGACTTCTACCGTGGCAACAATTCTGCAGAATCAGCTCGAAGGATTAATTATGTGTACGGTGCTGGTATCGCAAAAGAAAGCATGGTACGTTTTGGTTTCAACGTTTTCGTTCTGGAAATTTTGACCTTCAGAACCATCCCCATGGACGACCGGAGACCAAAGTGGAAAATGAAGATATAAATGCTATTGTGGAAGCGGATCCATCACAAAGCAACTCAAAGATAGCTGCAGGCTTCGGGGTAAGTGATAAAACTGTATAAAGCCATTTGAAGCAAATTGGGACCAGAAAAAACCTTGAACAACGGGTACCTCATGACTTGAGTGAATCGAACTTGCAAACACGCTGTGCTGTATTACATTGCTCATCCGACCCAATAATGTAGGGATTTAAATCGAATCGTTACTTGTGTTGAAAACTAGAATAAATAAAATAAAGTTCAATAGCAAGAAAATAATTAAATAACTAAATGTGTTAGTAACGGCGGGTAGTTATGATCATGCGTGATCTTTGATTAATTTGAGTATATTGTAAATGGAAAAAAGAAATTAGAAGGAGAAGGATTTATAATAACTTGTGACTCGATACTATAAAACTAACCTTTTTATTTAGAACTTGTTATTGTCAGTATGATAATAAAAAAGGAAAAAATCGTCAGGAATTGGAGCCAGTGTCACTACAAAGGTGTTTTGCATATTGGCTATGCAAGAAATGGTTAATATTTCCGACGCCATCAGGTGGCCCATTTGCCCGCCCGTCTGACCAATTTAAATAAATAAAAATATACGACATTAAAAACTGCAATAAATTTGAAGAGCGTGTTTATCTAGCGTGTAGGCTAAATTATTCTCGACGTTGTAGCAGAGCGTACGTCACACGGCCTCCCTGGGGACGGTCACGGAATATTAACTTGAAATGAGATAAAAATAGTAGCGGGACTCCCGGCCCAGGTGGTGCTTGAATTTGACGACGGTAATTTTACGCCTCTATCTCGGCCACTATGAGTCGATCACTGTGTATATAACATGATTATATTTTATTAAAGATCTATCGTGACGTAGAAATCTCTATTGGTAAAGTGTACATATTTCTTTATGTATTTAATATTCCAAATTTAATATCACATATAAAACAAATGACCGAGTGCCTAGAACAGAAGATCACGAGTTCAAACCTGGAAAAGCATCACTTAATTTTCATGTACTTAATTTTTTTGAAGTGATGACTTCTTATGGGAGGTTTAACTGCTTCGTTACGTAACGCGTTACGGCGCCAGTCTGTCTGGCTTCCCTTTCTCTTACGCATACGGCAACGGTAGGAGGCAATATTTATACTAATAATATACATACACAACATTCTAATGTAACAATTGAAAATAAGAATTAAATAAATGTTATAATCAATAAAATATTTTATTAATAAATAACCTTTCGTTACATCAACATATTAATGTACATTACATTAAAGTTTTAACCGAAGCTTTTCTCAAGTTAACAATTACAATATAAATAGTTCCATTTAGATTAGATTAAGTTATCACTTCTGTCGGCCGTCCCGAGACGCACACGTTTTTTTTATAATTTATCACAAGCTCAATGGTGAACTAAACCAATCTTTCTTCATATATATCCACCAACCAGCATTGAAGCAGCTTGGTAGAATAGGCTCCAAGTGTTCTCCTCAACAAGACAGCCTGATAGAATCTTACTTGAACATATTATTAATCAACTTTACATTACTTATTCGGATAATATTAATAGTAATCTGTATAAGAAAACTAAATACACACACCGTTATAACACCATAAAATGAGTTAGATAGATTAAGAGTTGTCGAAATACAATACACACGTGATGTACTCGGCTTGGTATGAAGGCTCAAACCGGGAGTTACGGCCGGCCGTAGATAGGAGCTCCACTCCAGTTATTTTGAAGCAGCAAGGGTATCATTTGGCACCGACTGCGATACTATCGCGCCACATTTCCCTACAGATACTACGTAATTTAATGTCGCTATTTGGCTCGCGTCCTACGATAACCAAACGACTATTTTTGCGTTAATTTATGCGTACTGACTCACGACTACAGCCTATTGTGCGATGTACGTCGAGCTGCCAATCGCGAATCCTTTCTACAGTGAACACAATATATCATTGCCGTTTTGGTTAAACGGTTAGAGTACATGCTGTAGACCTGAAGTCCTAGGGCTAAGTCGAAGTAATAAAACAGGTACTGTGAGCTATTCTGTTTATAAACTCTATATACCTGAACTCTTTCTGGTGGTGTTTGATTTCCATTCGTAGGAATATTATTGCGAGAAAATAGAGACTGCTTGCACACACTTTTACGCGCTATAACATTTCCCGCGCAGGTCGCTATTCACCGTTTAAAGCTACCGTGGCCGTAATCGGTTATGAGGACATTATCACAGTATTGTGTCATAATCACGTCAAACTGCCTCTAAACGGATCGCTAGAATTGAATAAAATCAAAAATCTAATATATTGTTGTATAATTTAAACATGAAAACACGCAACAATTGTTTGAGTTATTCGAGGTGTCGAAAGTTTACTTAGAAATTACACGATGAGCGAGTTGAAACTCGAGAACTCGAGATGTTAGCGAGTTAAATATTTTAGAATTGTCAAATAAACTCTTCGATGCCGCCTGCTTAAAATTCTCAGGTGTGGCGACAGAAGTTACCCCCGCAGCTGTTGTGGCAACTCACTGACATCTGACACTTTATACAACTTTTACACAAACACTAATATTATTACAATTACAAAATATAATTTTATTATGAATATAATTTGATTCTTAGCTGTTTTGTTTCACCTTTATGAAATCTATAGAGTCGAACGATGCGATACCGACCTGTAACCGTCGGTATTTTAATGTAATCTGTCACGAATCTCTGTAGCTGTTTGGGATTGAGGATGATTAAAATTGAAATTGTACCCTTTTTACTAACGCGCACATCTATTTTCCAACATATATGAATACAGGATAATCTAGTATTATTGTTGTAACATCTTAGTTGTCTCAGCAGAGCATTGACGGTGCGTAGAGTAGGTAATAATTCTTATAATTCCAACGTCTATGGCCGATGATTACTTACCATAGGATGGGTTTACTTACTTGTCTTTCTTCGAATTATAAAATAAAAAAATACTCAAAACTCCTATCACTAATTGACTCATGTTGATTATTATTATTAAAATCATTTATATATCTTCCATAAATAATTGTAAATAATATGGAAAAGACACACGTCTTTACTGTTTTATAAATCTTCTCAAGAAAGAAATACAAGGCAATTATATAACTTAGCTTAACTACATGACATTCATGACATCGAGTATTAAATAGATAAACGAGCCATCAATATCAGAACAACAGTTTAGCACGCTCGGTCACAAACGAGAGCAATGCCTTCCGGACATTACATATTACTGCGTTCAGCACTGAGCTCGTAGTTGAGTCGTCGAGTTTGTAGCTCAAACGTCATGTCTTGTTATTTTGAACAAGTTAATTGCGAGGCTTCGTTTGTACGTTTTTCCGAAACAAAGAGATCAAAGTATACAGTAACCCAATCGTTTTTTATTACATTCAGCTACTATAAGGAAGGAACTACTGGTTTTAGTTCAAATTATCAGTATTATTTAAAAAAAATGTTTTTCTTTAAAAATGAGCCCAATAAAACGAACTTGCACGGATCGGACGCTAGAAATATTTATATATTAATCCCCTCATGTACCTTAGGGATGGTCTTAAAGCTTTAGATCATGGATGTTACTCACTACCAGTAGACTAGTAATAGCTTACAACTAAGGTTGTTGTAATTAGGTATTACTAGTCTACTGGTGACCTTAAAAGTCTACAGAGGTCAGATACCAATCGGCATAAAACCTGTAAAAAGTAAAGTTCATTTATTATGTACAGTCTTATCACTTAGCTGATAAATTCCTAACCTGCTATAAATAATGGCTGCGAATTTTACTCGTAGATTAGAAATTTACTGAATTTTTTTACAGTGCTAATGGCTATGAGCGATAGTGATCATAATACAAATCAGTCAATCTGTTGTACATAATTAAAAAAAGAAAACATTTAAATTAGTATTTTACAAAAACAATATGTGTGTAATTAAGTTAAATTTTGCTAACTTGTATTTCAATCAAAAATATTTGTTAATTAATCTACCAATGGCAAGTAATTAATGACTCAATGGCAATCAATCAACTTTTGAAACCAACACATATTTAAACTCGTTTACATAATTTAGAGTGTTTCGTTTAATTTTCAAATTAATAGTAATCTGTTATGCTAAATCCATCATATTAAGAGCATTGAGATAACGCCACAAATTCCATGCCCTTAGTTTCAACCCCGCGATCATACAATCAGTACGGCCCCTGCAATCTAGCAAATAGGTTTTAGCAAATGGAATAAAAAATATTGATACAACCTCTTAACTATATGGAGTTTTTATCAAACAGGATAATCTACTTTAAATATGAATACATTTTATTGCGACTGGCTCGTGGGCTCTGTGGTTAACTTATTAAGCTGCAGACCGTGAACTCTTACTTGTAGGCATACCCAAATTTTTATACTACAAAATCTGCCAATAATGCCCAAAATATATTAGATATATAACATTTGCAGTATGCTTTAAGTATAAGAAGTTCGCACAACATTCCCGTTGGATTGCCATCCCATTGACATATATAAAGGTAAGGGGTACAGTGGTATATGTATTTGCCCAACGCATGTTCTTTATATTGTTTCACAATTGACTACTACGACCAATCGATCACACGGATTTGAGACATTTTACTTATATTTATTAAATAATTAGGCATCAGATACCGTTCATATCAGTGCCGTACGAAAACATTTACTATATTTGCAAACGCCACTAACATTTGTGACCTCACTTCGGAACCGGTCTTTTGCGTTCGCTGCAACGACTCTCGTAATGGTATTTAACCGTACCTTATTGCAAATTGAACTCCACAAGCCTCTGACCCCGTCAGGTAATGATGTCCTCACTCCTAACACAAGCTTATTATGGCGGAATATAATCGCCCGGCACCTAAACTCATTCAAATCGTTTCACATTGCCAATTAGATTATGAGAGTAATACTTGTACGCTATAATATATCCCCCAGAGCCGACGAGAACTTCATCAGGAGAACATCATCATTAATAAAGATAATAAATAAAATAATTATATTCTTATTTATTAACTCAAGCAAAAGCAATACTTATATTATTTTTAAATATATAACATGTGTATAAAGAGTCTTATATAAAATATCTAGCATACAATTTCGCAATTTTTACAATTTTGCTGAGTTATTTTTTAAAATGCTTCGTGATTTTAAAATATTGGATTTGGATAATGTAATGCAAATGCACTTCCAATTGAAGTCGCCAGTCGCCTTAGAAAATGGAGGGAACGGGTTATAAATGATTTACTACAATTTCGAAAGTTCGCTAACTGCTTAAGTCTGCAGGCACAGCCTTCAAATTTCTGTTCATTCTGAAAAGTATAGAAAAGTCGTTTTTTAAACGGAATTTTTCCTGTTGACAGATTCATCTAAAATTTGCTACACAGCTTCAGTTCGGATGTCAATACAATTAAATACATGATAAAGAGATCTTTACATAAATTATATATATTTACCATAGCGTTTAATTGTATACTCCATTTTTTTTAAATATAAAGTATGTAGGTTAAGCGTAAATATGGCCATCTTACAGTGAATGAATCATCAATGCCCATAGATATTGGCGCCGTAGTGATTCCCAGGAATAGTGGCTATTGACGCCTTGGGATCTCAGGTGTTATGTCCTTTATGATTATTACACTGACCCACTCACTCTTCAAACCGAAACACAACAATACTGCTTGTTGCCGGTAGAATATAATATGATGAGACGGATTTGCTGAAAGCACTATCACTCTTAAATGGACATGATAACGTAATCTTCTCTGCTTAGATCAGATCAGTTAAGCGAGAAAGCTTTGCAGTTTATAGCAAGATCTGATTCGATACTAATTCAGTTGTTGGTGTTATTCATATACAGTTTTGGGATTAGGCGAAAAGCTTTTTGATGTAAAACATTTATTAGCGCGCCTTCGGGGTTCTTTTATGCCTACTCTACCAGCGCTCTTTGCTACCACAACGCATCACAAGATAATAAATATTTGTATTATAAATTTAATACATATATTATAAATGACACGAAGAGTATATTTATTTTATAAGTGAAACTTTATTTTTGTGTTCAAATAAATTTATTGGTTTTCTTTATTAATTAACTCTTTCAATGACCGTCAATTTCGTTACTTCATATCTGCCGGGCGTTCCCTGACGTCCAACAGGGACGTTTTCAGGGATTACACGAGAGTACGTGCCAATAAAATTCCCTGCAACTACACATGATTAGATGTAATATAAGTATTATTTTTAGAAAAACGTTCAAATGTTTATTAATAGTTTATAAAATCCGTATCAAGTATCTTCTTTTTTTTTGGTTAGAACGCTTGCATCTTAACCGATGATTGCGGGTTCAAACCCAGGCAGGCACCACTGAATTTTCATGTGCTTAATTTGTGTTTATAATTCATCTCGTGCTCGACGTTGAAGGAAAACATCGTGAGGAAACCAGCATGTGTCTAATTTCAACGAAATTCTGCCACATGTGTATTCCACCAACCCGCATTGGAGCAGCGTGATGGAATATGCTCCAAACCTTCTCCTCAAAGGGAGCGGAGGTCTTTAGCCCAGCAGTGGAAAATTTACAGGTTGCTAATGTATGTAATGTAAAAAACAGGCAGGTTTCCTCACAAAGTTTTCTTCAACAATACATGATGAATTAGGCACATGATAAAATGGATTAGAACTTCCCATTATCGGTCAAGAGTTACGTGTCATTCCACCATGCCAGCTGCATCACATCAACCATCACACAAAAGGAACTCCTTTAAGAATCAAAGCAGTGAAAAGGATATCCTGCATTTCTCGCTGCTTCAAAATTGCATAAAAGTTAAATTTTAAATACTTAACGATTTAAGCGCTGGAATAAGTCGGCTAAAATCACAGCCATGCCTTTTATTACAGGTAACTAAAGAGCTCTTATTTTAGCAGACGGGACTCAAGTCACCGACGCTCCTAATTGGATTAGTTAGCAAAACTTCGCATCAAAACTGCTGAGTCCTCTCTGGAATTATGCTCTCTCAATTTTTTTTACTTCGATAATCGTTGAGAGCACTTCTTCAGTTTTGATCAGTAAATTGGATAAGCGTGTATGAATTATTCATGCGTGTTTTTTGTACTTTTTAGGTTTAATAAAAGTACTGGCAGCCCAGCTTAGTATGTGTAGCCTCTCTTGTCTATACTTTAGAACTGAACTGTATTGAGAGAAATATTATTTTATTAGAAAATATTTTACTTGGTGGTAGGGCTTTATGCAAGAACAGTTCATGTTGTTTGGCTCCTCAATTTCGATGTTCGTGTTGCTGTTCATTTTAAATGTATAAAAATATATATTTTTATACATTTATATATACATGCAGATATCTGCATAAAAAACCTATATGTATAAATTGGCATGAGTGCACTTTATTATCACGTTGATTTATTTTCACATTCGTTTCGTTCACGTGGACTTTAAATCGAATGATTTATGCTCAGTATTTAAACGCGTGCAACAATGACAACATATCCCAAGACACAGATATAGTTAGACATTTATTATTACAGAACACTTACTCTTTGCGAATCGTTTAAGGTGTATGGATTAAGATTAATTTTGAACATTACTATTAGCTTTTAACTACATAACTGACTTCGCAACATCTTAATAACAATTTCAAAAATAATGTATCAATTTGACTGAATAACTATAAATGATTACAAAATATGATAAAGCGTTAAATTTATTAGTGAAGTAATATATAAGTAAAGTTGCTGAAGTTAGACAAAAGACATCACTAAGTTCTGTCAATTGAGATAAAGGGATGTAAAATTACGGGAACGGTAATGTCAGTAGTAAAGCAAGTTTCTCCCCGAGACTATGGGCGCTGACGAATAATAAACTTAATAGTTAAGCCGACCTCACACGTCAGACAACTGTATCCAGTCACGACTACACATTAAATACAATAAAACAAATATATTATAGGATTTATTTTTGTACCTCTTATTATATGTACTCCTTCGCGCGGTTGCACCAACAAATTGACATTTAGTGGCTAGTTTTTATTAGCACGCAATGACCTGGGCCAATAAATCTATTGGGTTTTTCTATCGAGAGTATATTTATTAATTACAATAACCGCATGAAGTCTGGAAGTTGGCAGTATAAAATTTTACTAGACGCTTCGGATCTGCTGTCCCGTAGATTACAATTTACAATGCAAAGTAATATTAGATCAATTATTATAAATAAATAATAATAAATAATAAAAAACTTTATTGAAAAAACACAATGCTTACATAATAGATTAATATATGACACTAATAACCTTCTTAAACTTAACTTAAACTATTACAATGTTTTCCATTGGTTGAGGTGCATTATGGTTTTAGCAATTTTAAAATTTTGATTATCTTTGGACCCCACACTAGGTGACCTGTATCGTGGGGCCCGAGATAATATAATATAAGAGATAATATAAGAGTAGGTACTCGTGTTGAAGCGCACTTGTGCACGCTTGTGTGTTATTTTCTTCACGGTTTACACTTGAATGGAGAAGTTGTCGTAAACGACATCAGTAAAGTGGACAATAATAATTCATAAAATATCATAATTAAACACTTGCGGCACTTTGTTCTGAACATGTGTTAAGTTACATTAAATAGATCACACGATCATGAATCACATATCTTGCTGTCCCATTAGAACCTCTGTTGTAGCGCACCCCTCTCAGTAGTCCGCAAGCCTCTAAAATGACTTTACTCTAAATTTGAAATACATTTAATTAATCCTCTTAAAAATATATTATTCTAATAAGTTTGTACGCACCCTTACCCGTTAGATAGTCGTCATGAGATATTTACTGCTGTTACGTTCCAATGTGTACGATCCCTTTATTTACAATTCAAGCGATGTTAAGCCTAATGAACCGAACAACAATTATGAGAAAGTTGTTAGGGCTCCGCAGGAAGTCTACCGATCCAACAATGAGAAACGTTTCGTCTTAAACATTTTAAAAACTTGCAACATATTTAAGACTTTGAAACGAGTAATAGTTGTTACAGTATTTTTTGCTATTATTTTAACGTTTACTAAATTATAAAATTATTTTTCACGTTGATCTAACGGCTCAATGAGGTCAATTCTAGCCCATAAAAAGAAATTCAGACCAGAATGGAACAGACGAACTAAGCTCTAGTTCACCTGTTCCATTCTGGTCTGAATTTTTGTTTTTAGGAGCCGGTGCTAGGGATACTTTTAACAACCTGTAATTGTTATTATTAAATGATTAAATCTAAATTATACAATATTATTTTTTATCTATTGAAAAATTGACAACGGCAATATACCTTAATTCGTAATTTGTACCTTAACGAAAAATAAAAAAAGATAGTCAACTAAACCGTAATATATTTATTATTTATATTTACATAGTAACTAGGCGCCCGAATCATACAGAAAGTTGTAGTTTCGTGGTCACGAACTTTATTTGTAAAAGGACTTTGACAACCACATACAAGTCCAAACGCAGCTTCCTTGTTAAGGCGAGGAGGGTGTATCTTAACATGTTTGCAAACTTTCGTATTTTATTAATATATATAGTCTGTGTTTGACATAATAATAAATGTCCAATTCCTGAGAGTTCATAAATTTAATTTAAATAATTTCGTTCATATATTTCATTCGAATAAGATCTTTAATTCATCACACGCACGTTTTAGTACAGTAACAATCCATAATTATCCTACCGCTGGAGTTATTCCAACGCGCTGCTACATTGCGTTTGCTACATGTATATATGTACGTGTGGCAAAATTTATTCTGACACATTCAAGCTGACATATAATATTTTCTTCCCCAAGCAAATGTGATACTAACCTGCTATCCACGGATCCTATCTACTGGGCCATCTCATCTCAAGTCAAATTTCAAATGAAATGACTTTGTTCAAACAATCGCTTCCAGGTACTTTTGAATTGTAATTTACAAGATTAAAAAAATCCAAAATTACCGCTACCGCTACCGTATTAACTAAATACGAAACTACCACCAATTCAGTGGATTCTCCCTAAAGAACCGTTAAATTAAAAATATCACATTAAAATTACAAATATCGTCTAAACTAATGTGTTAATCTGTGTTACTTTATAAAGTTTATAAAATCAAAACTAAAAAGTGCTAGATGTAGCAAGTTCCACTCGCCGTTAAGAATTACGCCTTAGGCAGTAATCGCTCATGAGTTATTGCGTCTCAAGAATTGTATATATGTATATACAATAAATCTACTAATAAATTAATCATACTATATTGTGTCCAAGTTTCCGAATAGGGATGTAAATTTTTGTTTTTAATATAAAATAAGAACTAATCATTGTGTAAATAAATATATTTTAAAATTGTACTAAGACTAAATTATATATTTTATGGCTTTATGACTAAGTTAGTGATATATTTGATTGAGAGTTATTTTTTTTATATGACGCAGTATAAAATCCATTCGATCGTATTCCGATAGCAATCACACCGGAGCGGACTACAATAATAAAGTAAATGCAGTCAATTATGTATACAAGCTAATTATGTCGATGTAAACAATACATTATCGCTGATACGTAATTGGAATACAACACAAAGTATCATTTATTTCGCACAAAAACAAAATGCCTTGTATCAAACCTTCCAAAAAGCTGCTTATATTTTGAACTAGGTTATTTATTCATAATAGGTAGCCGGACGAGTCCGGACCTGATGGTACTCGGTCACCACATTCCGTAGACATTGGCGCATCGCAACTAAGAATTTATGTGAGGAATGAGTAATTAGAGAAATTACACTGGCTCACTCACCCTCTAAAGCGCTGTAAAGCGGTAAAGTTATTGATGAATGTGTGTTACCGATAGTATTTACTCAAACTGGCTTGCACAAAGTCCTACAATCTAGTAACGTTATAGATCTATTCACTTACGAAGAAAAATAATTAATTATGAATAAAATAAACTTGGCAGATATAATCTTTTATTTTTTTTGCCTCACGCATCCATGATATTTTATAAAGAGACATACTAATGCACGAAGATACAAAAAATATATATGCGGCGAACAAATCTATACCCAATAATGTTCTCAGTGTTGCCAATACGAAGTGTTTTTACTTGTACTTTAAATTCGAAACGTCAAGCTTCAAACAACCTTAGACAACTAACTTATATTGATCTATTAGTATAGTCTAGCTATTTCCTTAGTAACGTAACTTACTTAAACGATACCAATATTGGAAATAATGAAACATAATCCTTAATTATATAAAATAATTACGCTAATTGTACCGTGAAGAGGCATGCCGGGTCGCCAGTTCAATATAGCACTCGACCTTCTTAGGAGCAAAGAAATATATTAAGAAAGGAAGAGTCATACCGATATTACTGCAACACAAAAGAATCTAATTTATTAACAGGGCACAACGATAAGGGTGGATAATGGCTTTGTCTGATCAGAACACAATTCGACTAATAAATAATATGAACAATAGCCAATAAAATTAGATAGCGCTGACTGCGAACGCCAATCGGGATGAATTTGGAACATTATGACCCACTCCAGGGTCGGCTTCGTTAACATTAATGAGATAGACAATACTTGCAATTATTTTTCCCGATTTGTCCCTCCAGCTTCTCTGTCTTCTGAATATGTTGATAGCAAAGTGAAAGGATTCGAAATGACTACGCGGTTGCTTATATTATAGATATGTGTTTGTTTAACTACTTCACAAAAGTACGGAATTCAACTTACCACCACCAAGGCTTTGAGCGAACCTATCTGGTTATGTACCACCCACTTATCACATATTCTACCGTTGGATCTTTAGTGTTGTAGTGTTCGGGTGTTAAGTGAGAGTGAGGCAGTGTACACGCTCAACGGACATATTAACATCTTAGTTCCCGAAGTCGACGGCGCATTGGCGATGTAATACATTTTTTTATTTGATATTTTTCAGCGCCAATGCCTTGGGAGACGACGACCACATTTTCTCGGGTGGTCTGTAAGCCTAAAAAAAAAATTTATAAAAAAAATTTATACTCGTTTAGGTGTTTGAAATTAACATTTATCTATTATTTGTATTATTAAGACTGTGTAGCGTTAGCGTTGAGGTATGGCAGCTCTAGCTAACGTCACGTTGTTGAAAGGAGTTTAACTTTACGATAGTCTCCTATACTACTGCTGTATTGCAAATAAAAATAAATATTTCGTTGTTTTTCTTTTTTAAATTAAAAATAAAACATATAACCGCCGATATTTTTGTCAGTTAAGATACAAATCATATTTCTCACTCTCTGTGTCGTTGTACATTGTATGGATAATTTGCTCGTTTTTTGTTTCGTATTGTTTTTTATCCAATAGAACTAAGATTAATACTTACTCGCAACTATGTCTACAAATACCTGTCATGTCCTAAGTAAAGATTTTCTTTCTTTATTTTTCGTTCATCTGTAATACAATTTCTTGAGTTAAGTATTTATTTAAGCGATTATTATTACAAAACATAATTCTTGACAAAAATAAATTATGTATTTTAACATTCCCAGTGGTTAATTATTGTTAAAATTAACCTCGTAAAATCACTGATTCAAAACTGCTTGTAATAACCTAATTGAATAAAGTATATTTTGGTTTTGATTTGTTTATTATATAAAAATAACCTTGATTTGATACACCAGTCATATTGGTGCAGCGTGGTTTTAAGCCTTCACCTTAAAATGAGAAAAGTTCTTAACCCAACAGTGCGACATTTACGGGATGTTAATGCAAAATAATGAAATACATGATAGCAGTTAGTACCTGGATGACACGTGTAACATTGTGAAATTTTAAAGAACTCAAAAATAATAATTCGCTTTTAATTTTTCGATTCACTGCAGTTTTAATATTCTTAAATCATATTTATTGATAGCAATCACGTCTTGGTGCATTTCTGTTAAAGGATAATTCAAGTCACTCAGCACTTTGTCGTAGCAAAAAGTAAAAGAATGAAGTGGAAAATAATTTACCTAAAACTGTAAACATATCGGAATCCAGAAGAAGAATTCATCGATTTTCATGCAGTGTATTTAAATGTATTTTAGTAACATATGTATATACATATTTTTGCAAAAAAAAAAGTATTTTGATTGTTACTTGCTGATCCTGTTCGGTTAAATCTACATTATGAACTTGTAGCTTTTTATCTTTATAAACCGTTTTGTAAGCCAAGATGTTCCAGTGGTTAGAAGGCGTGTATCTTGACTGATGATTATGATGAATTGATGATTAAAGCCCTTCAGTGGGATATTTACAGACTCTTACTAGCTTTATTGTCTAAATTAATAATGATAATTGACTATTTAATAGTACTTACCCACTCGAAACCTACCAAACGATCCTGTTAAAAAGTAACAAGAAATCAATCGCCTTACATTAGTAATTTTCACACTCAATTTATTACCATTAGGTCAATAGTATTAATTTCTTCGCTGTAGATTAAGAATAGTATATGTTAAAAGTAATTTTTCTTACACTTTTTTCGAAGAACCTTGAAATTATTAAGATTTTTTTCTATATTAAATTTAGCTAATGGAACATAAAATATGATGTCGCTGTACACTATCGACAACGTTAACCTCGGCAGGTAGTTCGTCCGCAGTACCGTAATGGGATAAAATTTTATAAAGTAAAAGTCAAGAATAAATAGAAGCTGACAAAAAGCGAGTCCGCTGTCGCGGCGCGAATGAAAATATAGGAGGAAAAAGTTCCCAACACAAAAACTCTTGACTCCATTAAATATCAAGTAAAACCTTCCGTTCTATACTCACGCTTCGTTTTATAAATTATACTTCATGAAAAGTTAACGAAACAATGTTTTAGTTACGAATTTAAGATGTTTTCACATACGCGTAGGAATCGATTTATAAAAAAATATTTAGAGCGAAGAAAGTGCTCTTACAGAATTATGAGAATATATTTTAAATAATGTTCATAGTTTAAAAACCGTTGGATGACACAAGAAAATTGTAACTTATTAAGCTATCAACAAGGAGGGACAACGTATCTGTTAAATGATCCCTCGCTTAGTGAGTAACTAAGATAACGAAACTAAACGAAAAATACTCACTAACAATATAAATTTAAGCTGTATTATGTAAAGCAATAATAGTTATAGTCTATGTGGATCCGAAGACGGAAGGCGCTCAAACTAAACTTACGTGGTTTTAATTTATTTTGATAACAAATTCCACATATGTCTCACATTTACTTCAAAGCTAAATCGCACGCAATCTCCACACATTACTGGTCTTAGCTTCCATGTCTGTCACCGCACTGTTCACACTCCTTTCTTTTCAATTATTTCCACAACATTTTAAACATGAAGTCTCTGCACATTATTCGTATGACTCATTCACTACTCTTTGTATATGACACACACAATTTATTTATTTATCCTAACCAAGTGCAGGCACGGCTGCTGGTTTCAAAAAGTCATTTCACATGATACAGCAGTGCACAAATGTGTAACCAAACACATGTGTACTCGCATTGTATGGTAAGACGGCAACCCGTCACAATATCAGTACTAACGAACCTAGATTTCGAGTTACGAGTGTAGTGTTACCGACTTCTTTGCCCCTACTAGGAATAAAGAATTTCTCGTCAGGCTCAATAACCTTATTCTGACCCAAAACAGGGTTTGAATACAGGACTTTGAGATATGCATCCTTATAAGCCAGCCACTAGACCGACGAGGCTTTTATTAAACTATACCTTGTCACCGCTACATAGAAGGAAAGATGTTCTCAAATCAATAAATGTATCAACATCACTGGAAGTTATCAGAGACCGTCGTTATTATAATACCAAAATGATCCCATCTAATTCCGTGCCACTGATAGTAGATGGCTGAACTCGATGAAAGGAACTAATTAATTTGCGTATTCAAAATTATTAAATTACAAAACGCCCTAACACACAGTTTCTATACAGAGTATATTAATCTTAACGAGCACGACGCACGCCTTATTTTTCTTTGAATGGTGTAGAATCGAGTTTGAAATTTACGCTAGCTGAGTCAAAAAGGGGTGAGGTTGCAGCAGGAGCCGAAATGAATTATTCAGGATCGTTGAATGCAGCTTACCTTTCGAGGGCAGGAGACCTTACGGAGACTTGTATGCCCCTACAATTAAACACGAATTAATTTCAAACACATTCCAGGACAGGATCTTCAAATTTGAGTACATAATAAGGCTTCGTACGCTGTAGTAATGAGAACAAAATTATATATGTTATGAAAACTTGTACTGCGATGATTTAGTAGATAGTTTTCGTGTTATACAATAATATACTAATACATGATTAAATAGATTTCTTGACTCAATTTAATTATTATACCAATTCATCATTATATTATACCAAATTATTTGATGACACAAAAATATTCTTAATTCAATTACATGGTATACAAATAAATTGTCACCAATAGAAATACTGCAGATTTAAAGGTAGCTTAGATTAAAAGGAACAAAGTTTAAAACAAAAAGATAGTAACAAAAATTAAAACCATCAATATCATAATGTTATAAGTGTCTTTAGAGTATAGTGAGATTCGGATATTTCAGAAAAGTAAGAACGACTTGACAACTATGGTTGATGTTAGAGACCCAGGGGAGACATGCAGGCAAAGGTTGATGAACTGTTAAAACCTTATATACATAATATTTACATATTTTTATTTCATTTGAAATTCAGACGAACAATTAGGCACCTGACAGTAAGAGGTTACCGTCACCTATAAGCGCAGCAAGGAAAATATACCAATTCATTCACCGTCAACGCGCTGTAATACGTGTGATCTAAAACATTATGTAGTTAAGCCGCACACACATTATTGTTCATTGAAACCGTAAATAAAACTACATTTTATGCATCACAAATATCATTATGTTGTATATTAAATTGTATATTCTCGAGATAGAAATAAACAAAACTGTATTCCGAGGTCTGTTTCAAAGTTAACTCACGTAGAGGCATGCGAGTACATATATTGAAGACGACAGCACTGGTAAAAGTTCGAAAGTATGTAATACGCAGGCTCGCATAATACTGTGAGGGCATTAAAGTGGAGTTACTTTGGAATACATTATCAAAATACATGTTCTTATTAAGGTACTCAAAAGCTATTAATTTCTTTATATGTTCAAATAATTAAGCGCAACGCGGCGACTACGCTTTAGAGTAGATCGAATCCCTATCAGTGGTCATATGGTCGCTATCATCATATAGATCTGTGGAATTACGGAGTATTACATTATATTTGATATACAATATATCAGCAAAATTATAAATATACGTCAACAAATAATTACTACCGCGATTATAATAAAAAGAAGAAGAGAAAAGAAGGTTTATGTATACAGTATAGTCTAAATAGTCCAAAAAAGTCGATTCCCATCGTCTGTACGCTTAGATCTTTTTAACTACGTGCCGGATTTTAATGCGGTTTTTCTTCATAAGTCGGGCGATTCAAGAGGAAAGTTTATATGTATACGACATACATATTATATTCGAAAAGCCGACAATTTCGTGAAGACGGGACGGAAGGCTAGTGATATAATAAAAACAAATTTACTCGAACTGAGTAGAACAGCCCGATGCAACTCTGTCGACATGTCGGAAAAACCCGATAAATAATCTATTAAATTATTAAAAACAAGTTTTTATTTTAACCAAAATATATTCAATTAATGATTTTAATTTTATTATAGTAATGTCAAAACATCAGAAATGTGGACAACATTTTAACAATTGATTGAGTGGAACAAACTCAGCATGCTTATAAATAGAAGTAAAACAAAAAGTTCTAAAAAGAACACATCGCTCAACTTTGAAGTGATGGTGCGTTATACTTTTTCTTTGGTGGATGTAAAACTATATAGAACACTCTTGGAATACCTTCCAAGAAGAGAAGCGATCTAAGCTTCTAAGAAGCGATTTGAAATGAGTGAATGTGAACTGTAATCGAATTAAAATAGAGGAAGTTGCTGTACAAATAGACACAATGTAAAAATCAGAGCGCATGGATGTCACCGAGGCAAATAAAGAGCGGGCGACGGCGGCCGCGTCTGTATCGCCTCACAATTGCCTCGACGACTCATTGTTACATAAAACAATGGAAACCTAAAAGCCTTTTTGTCGACATTTCTTATCCCGAGCAATTCCTGTAATATGTAACAAAAGACGAGAGATTTCTTAAATATTTTATGAATCTACAAAGAATGTTTAAAAATTAATATTTTTTAAGGATTCCCTGTAGCTTAGGCTTTCAGAATACATTTCTCGAACTAGACTTTAGCTCATCCTTTATAAATTTTAAATTTTAACATGAAGACTTGTTTTAGTTGTGAATTGAGTCGAATACATATTTTCTCTATTTATTTTTAAATAAATTAGTACCAGACATTGGGTAAGGCTCCTCTGGTTTTATTCTTCCAGAACACGTTTAAAATTTAATTGATGATTATCATATTAGAGCAATCGTGTCTCGATTTCCTAAATAAGCTCACATAGAACCTTAAGAATCCCAGTCAATATTTTGGTGTGTCACCAATGCACCTTAAAATCTCTCTAGTTAGAATTTACGTATTCACAGGACCATGTCGGCTCCAGTCTTCGTAACTAGATATAAATGTGATTTTTATTTATGTAATATTTTTAAAGCATATATTGCAGTTTTATATAGATATCATATTCGAACACATTATATTTCTTTTCGAAATATTCAGCACACACATTCGAGGTCTACAAAGCGCCCATACGTTTTTTTGTATCGACGAGTTTTATTGTTTTGCCGTCGTTCGTCAGAGAACTGCCCCGAGTGATGATTTTTAAGGTTCAGTAGCCAAATAGCAAAAAACGGAACACTCATCGATTCGTCATGTCTGTCTGTCTGTTCGTCCGTATGTCACAGCCACTATTTTCTGAAACTATAAGAACTACACTGTTGAAATTTGGTAAGTAGATGTTTTCTGTGAACCGCATAAAGATTTTCGCACAAAATTGAAAAAAATCAATAAATTTTGAGGATTCCCCATATTTTTAACTGAAACTCAAAAAAATTTTTTTTCATTAATCCCCTTCCTGTGGGATATCTATGGATAAGTCTCCAAAAATGATATTAAAGTTTCTAGTATCTTTTTTTTCTAAGCTGAATAGTTAGTGCGAGAGACACTTCCAAAGTAGTATAATGTGTGTCCCTGTAACTTCTAAAATAAGAGAATGATAAAACTAAAAAAATATATGGTGTACCATGCAAACTTCCACCGAAAATTGGTTTGAACGAGAATAAAACTACTTACTAGATGTAAGTAGTTTTTAGTTTTTTTTAATACGTCATAAATCGTAAACCGCATTTTACCTTTCATTCAATCAACTCAAATATAAAAACAAATAAAAAATCATAAACATAGTTAACCTTGTTACTTGCTGCTACGGAACTCATGGGCAAGTCCGACTCGCACTTGGCCGCTTTTTATTTTCTTTCATTTGTTTATATCAAAAACTAAACCTCACATATCCTACTATATACCTGTCACAATGTGATTCAACAAAGACTTATATTAGTAGCTGCTTTTGCCTTTTTTTTGTAAGGATAACATATAATAAATAATAATACATAATATTAATGAGTATATATAATTTTATAATGAGTTCGTCACGGTGAAATCTCTTTAAGACTTATCTAGTTAGTCGTGACTGTTCAGTGCTGTTCCTCAAAAATGTTTCAGCCTCCTCAACGAGGTAAAGTATGCTCTAGTGTTGATGTAGACGCTACATGTTTACGAGAAACTTTTTAATCATGGGTAACATTACTACCTTGCAGTTGTCCAGAGCTTTAGTAGTAGTGGCTTAGTGGGCCCTTGCGCAGTAACTGTTTTTGACCATTTCGCTTGCCACACTATAAACTTCACTTCAAAATTTAGGGCCATAAAAGAAGACTGCAGGTCACAAGTGCTGGCTCTAAGCTTCTGTAGCATTTACAAAAATTGATTATTATTGAAAAAAACATCAACCAAATTGTTGGCTATGTTTAGATTGATGAGAAAATCTAAACATTGAATCGTGACCAGCAATTAGTTAATGCTTTTCAAAGCATGCGTTATAGGCAAAAGAATTTCATTCAAACGCAGCGCACCTCGATGAGTCGAGACTTATGTCTTCACACATTGCTATTAATATTTTGTGTCAAGAATTTTTTGATTGATTCTGTCAGTACGGTCGAACGTAGTGCAAATGTGTGAAAAAAAATCCCGACACAAGTTTTAGTACCTGAACCCTTAAATAGGCTCCACATTTTGCAAATTAAGTGAATGGGCATTACAATAAAAGTAAAGTGCTCGTGGAAATTTTCTCCTTATTACAGTTTGCGCACCGCTGAAACTTCCACTCATCGCTGAAGCACCATAAAAGCCTTTACCAACACAACTTGTAGTATCTATTCCATTGATTTCGAACCGGTTAATTGTGCACGATTGCCTTCGCCAGTAAGATCAGAAATAAGGAAAAATTGTAGAAAGCTACCGAAAATGTAACGTTAACGTAAATGTAACGATGTTCAGTTCTAGAAATGTCTATTGTTTCGTCAATCAGTACCTACTGATAAAACTGACTTCCCTACACTGGGTATCTTGAAGATATCCTCGCAGATATTTATAATTTCATTATGCACAGAGGTGCTGGAGTATTGAGCGTTTTTGTTGCCACTTTTATGCGACTCAAATACGACTTCAGTATTCAACCACGGCTGGTCCTACATCGATTGTTATTACTTGCTGCAACAAACATACATATTATTCTAAGTCAAAATTATTCTTATCCTAAAAATATAATAAAAAATCTTTCGTATTTATAATGAAGCATACTCGAATAAAGAATATTTTGATTATGCTTAGTATGGTACTTTTCTTATTAATTTGTAATAAAGTTAAATTATAAATTAGACACATGTATATAATAATGCCATGGTGTACATAATTATAATAATATGCGTAGACAAATCAGTTCAATACTTTTTTCTCGTCTGTTTATCAGCCAGTGTAGCGAACTATCGTTATTAAAAAATTGAAAAAAAAAATAATTTAAAAATGATTGTTCGAAACTTGCAAACTGACCACTATGCGGTCACTAGTAAAATATTTAATAATAGCACAGTAACTCATCTGTACTAGATCGTACTCAGTAAACATAAAAATAACGCCAATAAACGTCCATTTTTGACGAGAAGATTTGAAATGTACTCCATCGGATTATTTTTCGGTGTCTCCACGAAATGACTGTTCACCACCAATAAAGAAATTAATTATAAACATAAGCACACGAAAACGCCATGATACTTGCCCCGCTTGGAACCCTAAGCTCAGAGTCACCTGGCTTCGGCCAGTTCACTTTTTTAAAAGACAAATATCTTCGATATGCAATGATCTTCGTCTGTATACCATTAAGACCAAAAAACTAGGCATCCACTAAATTGATGTGTGAATATTAAAGGGAGCGTTTTAATTAAGCGCTTTTATCGGAGCTCAGATTAAATAGGGGTCGGTGATTAAAACCAACAAGGATTAACGACCTTTGTCTCTACAATTATGATTTATTAAGTCAGCCGTGTAACAGTGCTGAGAGAATAATCCTACGCTTAGAAAAGGTAATTAAGAAGCAAAAACAATACTACATAATTGAATGGATTTTAATAACAAGTTTTGGGTTCCGTGACCCGTAATGAGCTTTCTAATGGAGCCGGAGCCGTGAGGTATTCATCGGTTATATTTCCAACATTTCCAAATTGGTACGAATTCAAAATTCGTACAAACTGGGTGGCGATAATCTGAACGATGCGCTTGGGTTGAGTAGATATTAATAATGACAATTGAAAACTAACCTAGCGCTAACCGACTAGCCATTTCACACGAAACATATCGCGTTAGATATACTTATCGTCAAATAAGACAAGACAATTCACTTCTATGAGAACTTAAACATATAAAAGTATGCGACTAAGATAACAAAATGTAAACGGAATTGAATGCCCTCCCAACACATTTATTTTCTTAATTATTATCGTAATATCCTGAGCGAGTTTAGTTTTAAATGTATTAAAACGCTTAACTTATAGTCTTCCATCAATGTTGTCCGAATTAGTATATAACTAATTGTTATATGTTTGCGCAGACATGGAAGCATTCTCTATTCCTTCGTAGGTTGCATGAACCCGCTCATATAAAATCAATTAAGGTAAACTTTTTTGTTTTAATTTTTGAGTATGTATTGTTTGTTAAAAAAAAACCTGACTGACTGAAGTTGTATACTTTCACAAATTAAAATAATTTGCTACGATTTCTGTAGATTTCTTTTAAATGAAAAATAGGACACCATAAACATAGCACAGGAATAACAATCGCAAACTTACTTGGCTTATCTTCCTGATTGATACAAATCCCAGCAAGCGCGAGGCGCTCGTGTTGTATGTGTAGGAATCTTCTACCTTCTTCGTATCTTGCCACTTGTAATTGTACTTATGAACAAGCATTTTTTTAAATATGTTAAAATAACTAAGGCATTAGATGTGCTTACGTTTTACAAGTCGGGATTGCTACTTAAAAATTGAATGTGACCCGAAACTGTTAGGAATATTACAATTAGTCAAAAGTAGTAAGACTGTCTATGTCTAAATATCTTGGTCTTTGATGAGTAGCGTGTAAGAGAGGGCTTATGCCGGGGGACTCTGTAATTACAGCTTGTATATATTGTAATTAGTAGTTAAACAAGACCGTAACTTTATAGTGATAACGAAACAGGGTCCTCGTGTTTGCAGCCGTACAATCTAGCCAAGTTCAGATAGCGGAATATATTTAATATTACAATACTTACGTTCAAATTTAAGGATTTTTTAATCAGCCGGTTCAGTTCTTATCAATCTTTCTTGGCCATTTACTAAGTGCTCGTAAGAACAACTTCAATAAAGTATATTTTGATATTGTTAACACTGACTCAGCTAGTTGTTCTTATACTAAACTAGCTAACAAGCACGCTTCGCTGGACGTAAATTAAACTTATTAACTATTGACAACTTTGACAGGACTTAACTCCTAGATCCCGAACATATGAATGTAGTCCATATCGCAAGACCGAATTGTAAAGAAAATATTATTATACTAAGTTGAATATATAAAAATTGAGATCTTTCGCTAAATAAATAATTATTCAATTCAACATTATATTATATAGATAATAAAATGCGCGGATTTAGTCTTGGAAGATTATCGTTTCTTTTCAATATGTTTTTGAATATATTTAAGTTCTAAAGATTGTAGTGAATGTTAACTTTAAAGGGAAATTGTTCGTCTCCAAAAAATCCCGTCTATCCCTCCAATTGATACTTGCAATGCTAGCTCCTTTAGACATCGAATGTTAATAGGATAAAGACCGATATTCTTACAAGTTGTTAAGGATATTCTCGAAAATCAAAATCTAATTTACTCAAGAAGGCTCCTACTTTTAAGAAGAGGATATAACTTTGTCCAGCAGTGGGACAGAAGCAAAAAGGATTTCAAAATAAAAATTTGAAACCTGACTAAAAGTCCATCGACACCTATATCCTAAATATTTGTCAATCAGCCTCGTCTTCTACAAAAAGAGAAATAAATGCCAACGACGACCTCCGTGGTCGAGTAGTGTGTACACCGGTTTTCATGGGTACGCCACTCCGAGTTCCCGGCTTCGATTCCCGGCCGAGTCGATGTAGAAAAAGTTCATTAGTTTCCTATGTTGTCTTGGGTCTGGGTTTAAGTGGTACCGTCGCTACTTCTGATTTTCCATAACACAAGTGCTTTAGCTACTTACATTGGAATCAGAGTAATGTATGTGATGTTGTCCAATATGTATTATCGAATTTATATAATTTTATTTTTAAACTCTAGACTCGGATTTTCTTGAATCATTGAAACCGACCAATACGACCAGGCGTTCATGAGCACATGTGGAAGCCGTATAAGCCAGCTTAATTACAGACAATGCTAGTAAGTACTTGAGCAGAGCCTCTCCATAACTAAAGCATGTATAGCTACAGGCTTTGCCGGACCTCCATACTAGTATATCAATACTCGGTATAAACGCTAACGATAGTATATCCTTCTCGAATCGAACATGAACACATTCGTATGGAGATTCTATTTAAGCCGATTACGATTATTTGGAAAAACTAAGAAGTGTGAGTACTTACACATTTCCATCGGCACTTGTGACGTGTACAACTCGCTTGGTGTTGTTTTGTCTGTGTTTACGGTTTGTCGCTATGTCCATTAGATAGTTCTAATTGTACCTGTGATCTTTTATCTTCAACATTCTAAGTTTGACTCTTTAATTAATATATTATGTAACTTGATTTTAAAAATAGGTTGTATTTATTAGTGCAGTGAAACATTTCTTACAATATCAGTGTCGTATTTGGCTGACTAATTATTATAAGCGGTAGCCTGCACTCGACTGCCTTTATAGTGTTTTCTTCTTTCTTTTGTTTTTACGAATTTAATCAAAATATCCACAACTATAAAATTTCTGATACATTCATTTTCAAGCAACTCGTAAAACCATTTTGAAACTATAATTATTTTTTTATTTAATTATTACGCATTTAAAAATTGAATAGAGATATAATAATTAGGTATATCCATTATACCGACTCACTCACTTCAAACTGGATCAATGTTATACAAAATTGAAGTTTAGCGGCGGCGGCAGACGAATAAACTGCGAACAATTCAAGAAATATCACAAAACCAACGGGGCACATGGTAATCAATATTAGATATCTCGTATATGAAGGTCACTTGCACAGGCATTGCAACATATTTTTTTTGTAATAAGGAGACAAAATGCCCTGTCTCTGGCCATGAGGGTCTGTACAAGAAATTGAGAAGTCGAGGCGGTCTTATACTTCAAACTTTGGTGACCATAACAACCGTTTGTCCTGCGGCTGATTTGTCTCAGATTGTTGACCCATCATCATAAGTCATCAAGATTGATTGATTTATTTTCAAATTATTAAAACGATATTCGTTCACCGTGACAGTATATCTATATTGGGAACGTCACTCAGATTAATATATAAGTTATAGCGTTATAAATTACGCTCTATTTAATGTTTAATGAGCAATCAATCAATCAGCAAACAAGGACAGGTTTTTATCAGAAACATATCGTATCTCAGATAAATTAATAAATATCGCACAGCCTGACGTCGATGTGGATCTCCCCCAATTTATTGCTGCTGCCGTACGTTCTGCCCTGCTAATTGAGACGACCGTAAGTACGATTTTTATGAAAAATGAGTTAATACTAGATTCGGAATCAGCGTGATGAGATCTACAATCTCTTCTTTATGATGTTTTTGATAAAACTTACAGAAACCGAGTTAATGTTTAGCATAAGCGCCGTAATTACATATTTTTATGTTTGTTGCTAAATTTAAATACCGTAAGATCGCCTACGTTTGTTATGCTTAAAATGTTTGAATGAGCTTGATCATTCGTTAAAAATGTGTACCAAATATAAAGACCGTAAGATGATATACCGCTGATATCTGAACTATATTCATAAACTGTGCAAGGCTAATACTAAACATAACAACAGTAACAACAACTTACGGTCCTTTTGCATAATGATAGGACTCATTACCGCACTTATTTACTACTGAAAACAAGGGTATTTGATCTTTACCGTTGTCGTATTTAGTAAGCAATAACCTATTTGATATTTTTTCCTAAATATAAAAACCGTAAACGCGGTTATACGGCTTTTATATGTAGTAAAATTATTGGTTTTAAGACGCAAGGGGTTGAGGTATGTGCTTAGCGGACGGTGTATCGCTAGAGTTCGTGGGTTGCATGTGCGTTATTTGAATGTGTGAGGCGCGGGAAACGTAAGTTAATATTTATTATTATTTATATAATAACAATGGTTCTAAGCCAATTCAACAAATATTTTTATTAAATTATTTTATCTTATTTTGGATGTAATTGCTTAATATGATTGTATTTAGTTGGCATGAATGATAAATGTAGCATAATATGTTTTGTTGGTGATAGTGTAGTGTGATAGTAGGTCTATAAGAACTTGTATAAAATCCTTTATTATTTTGGCGTTATACATATTATTAACATTTCTTTCAAATATTTTTGTTGCCGTCAAATGGCGTCCCAAGACTGATGAGACCGAGAGATACTTACTTTAACAATTAAGCCCAATGTAGATAACATTACTTATCGATACTTAGTGAGGTAGACACAGAAAAAAACAAAAACAACTTTATTTTGAGTGTAGAAAATAATTCATCTTTATGCAAAACTAAATCAACTGATATTAAAAATATATTTAAAAAACCCTTTCAAAAGGAGCCCATATCATGCAAGTAAATATGAAATTTTATACAATATAATATAAGATAAAAATTTGTTGAAAATGAAATATTTCGATCAATCCGGTATAGATTTAGAATGTCGAAAACGAAGTTTTTGACAAAAATATTGATATTTTTTATGATTCAGGTAATGACAAAGACAGCGATTATATTTCTGAAGCAAATGAAACGAGTGGTTTAGATGATGAAAATAGAGAGTAAAGAGATCAAAATCATATATGAACAGAAAACATTAATTGAGGAAGGAGGCAATGACTGTGGAATAAGACACGGAAAAAATACCGAGGATGCAAACCAGCAGACACATGATAGTAAAGATGTTCAAAATGAAGAATGAATGACTAAAAATGAGGAAACACGGAATCAAGAGAAATACACTAGATTTAGAGAGGCACACAATAATAAACATAATACTAAAAGTCAAAAGATAAATACAGATATATGTACAAAACCAAGTGATAGAGACTAGGAAAGAAGACGCCCAAAAAAATGAGACTCAAACCATATGATTTCAAAAGTGCCTTCCACTAGTTAATTACTTAAAAAGTAAAAGTTTAAGTTTTTGTTTATGTTTTGTAATAAATCCATATAAAGAAAACTTGTTAAAGATTTTTATTTACGATTCAATATATTTTTTTTTTACTGATTTGTAATTAGTTAGAGTACAGTTACCGCTTATATGGCTAGTAAATATTTAGAAATGTTTATTTGTTAAACACCGTAACAGCAATTCCTAGATATAAGAACCGGAACCCCGTCACATACGGCACTCATGCTTAGGCATTGTACATTATAAAATTAAAATTTACTACACATAAAGATTATTTGCTATTTAAAAAATAAACAAATAATTATATCTCATTAAAATTAGTACTACTTTAAAGACAAGGGTCGTTACTATCCAATAAAATAAAGAAATATTGTTTTTATCTTAAACTATAGTACTGACACCAAATTTTCCGTAAAAAACTTTAAGCGCCATTATCTCGAAATCATATTCTGTGCAGTTATGGTTGTTTCAATTAGAAGGGCAGCGTTTCCGTCCTACTACTGTTTTCTGCCTGATCCGCGAGCTGTTCATGACAGTGCCGAGCGTACCTTGGAGAGGACCCTAGGAACGAAGTTGAAAAATGCGGGCTATTCTATCCATGGCACGATAAATTCTTATTAGTGAGTATAAGTCCCATTTAAATACTCCCAAACGTTACAACGTAGTAAAATATCTCAGGTATTTATCAATAGGTAACGATAAAAAATAATATTATAAATCTCTATATTGATTCACAAAAGTTCTCAAAACTGTATTTAGTAAATACATAAGCTAATAAATAGACGAGAAAGCAAAACCGAGATTGAATAATTTAATCGTAATCTCAACGTAGCCATCGGTGTTACTGGACTGGGTGAACTCCCGAATAAATATTGGAAGTGGCCGTCGTTTGAAGTCTATTTGATCGTACACCGCGAAATAATGGTGGGGAGTATTTTACATGAGGCTTACTCGGATTTACAACGAGAAGAATTTTATGTAAGGCATTACCGACTATTTGTTTAGTGAATCTCTTTGAACACATTTTATTTACTTAAATAGTCCTAATTAGAGCGCGCCCCTTGGAACAATTAATTTATCTTCAATAAACAGACGTTGATACAATAAATCGATCTTTTGAACTGCTGGATGTTTTTTCATCTAACTTGAGCACCACGTCCTATCTTGTAGAAAACGTAGGTCCTGACCGAGTTTTGCGGATTCAAATCCATGCAACTTTTCGTTGCCGCAGATTTTCCAGGTGCTTAACTAGTGTATAATTTATGTCTAGTGCGACTGAGAAGGTTAACATATTAATGAAACCCACACTAAGCTGAGTGTTGAAAAATGCTTTAACAGGTGGATATACGTCGTTGAGCTTGCTTGATTGGGGCGTTATTATTTATTTACCGATAAATATCTTGTTAGCAAAAAATCATAACAAGTTCAGAACGACGTTAGGTAAGGTTTCTATTATTATTGAAAAAAAGAGAAAATCTGTGTATGTTGTAGGTTATTTTTAACGGTAACGTTTACCGAGCAAAAGGGAATACATAAGGGAAATAAATGGGACTCTAATAAAGCCATATGAAACTATCTGTTTGTAAATCTATCTGTAAAATATTTACAATTTTTTTTAATATAACCTTGAAAAACATAACAATATAAAAATAAGCTGTTGTTAACATACGAAATTCTCAAGAGCATAATGACGAAAAAGAAAACAAATGACACGCACGTTAGCCATAACATTAGACAGCATACCGGTCACTCATAGTAGTGACTGTAGCGAACCCTCACCTCACACAATCGGAATTGCAATGAATTTATGATTTATTACAGCAATTATTTTTAGTATTTTGTTGTCATTATTTTCTATTTTATTAGAATATTATTTATTACATCGAGTGGTATCAACACCTAACTTCCTTGAAATCTCATAGTTTAATAATAAGTACATGAGTTTGCTCAGTAAGTGTGAAATATCTTTCCTAGTAAGATACTACGTTTTGATATAACTTGCGTATCAAAATATTTCATTTCCAAACAAAACCCTATAACTCGTAACACTAAACAAAACGGTAACTCCTAGTACCTGCGGTAGTTCTCGTTTATGTATGTATATAAAACCATTCCGTTTTTATCCACGGCTTGGATTTTCCGGGATGAAGAGCCTACACCACTCTACGGTCCTTAAGCTATCTCTGCGCGTAAAGAAGAATAAACCAACAAACACACTTATAATATTAGTAGGGGGTTGTCGTACTCGGCACAAAACTCATTTCATATTTGAAGTTCTTTAGTTTGTGCTAAGCGTTACGCTTTCGCTTTTTGACAATGCCTTTGTCTCGTTTTGTGTTCATACTAACATAAGTGCACTAACTAGTTTTCGGTTCGCAGTCACGTCACTTTATGTGCCAACTGGATAAAAACCCGACTTCGCTCTCGATTATACGAATTTTGCGGATATAGGTTGTCGACTAAAATATCATTATTTTTTAACGATCGGTAATTGTGGACAGGTTTCGATCGGATCTATCTTAAATCTGCACGCAAATATTAATATAGATAGTACCGACTAATCTCATACACGGAAATATATTTCACCGATCGATAATTTTGACATAACTTTATTTTCTAGATCTCGTCTGGATACATTTCTATTTTTAATTTAATATTCATATAAGAATTAGCTAGTTGCTTAATTTTAATAAAATGAAGGGCTCTTTAACATAAATCAATAATAAGATACATCTCAACAATAAATTTGAAACGGATTGATTTACAGTAGGAACCATAATAGGACAACTATCTGAACAATTTTTTTCTAGTTTAATTAAATAACATTAAAAGCGACTCGAGCTATTCTGCACAAACTTAAAATAATATCCTGTAGCTTCGTGGACGGCGCTCGCTTATTAGGAGAAGATTACAATCCAAAGAAAGTCAATTAAAAACCCGCACGTGATTTCTAGTGTTTCGCTCTGGCCGCAGCCGGCTAAACTTGTCCCTACAGTTTTTAATTACGTGACCGCACTGCTGATAGCGGTTCATAAATTCAACATTGTCTACGAATAAACTTACTCGGGACAACACAACAACGTGTCGTTCCTCCATTTCATTTCCTTTTATGAGATTAAGTTTTATAATGTTTATTGCCGATGCCCGGCACGCGTCGTGATGTCTCTTTAATTTGTTTCATATGATATATCCGATATGATTCCTCGCCAGATCTTGTCTGGTAGAATGATCCTGTACAATAGATTTTGAAGTCCACGTGTGGACCACAACTCACCAAAGTGGGGGACTGTCTTCTAAGGCATGGGTTTATATAGGTTTACTTATCTAGTTTTCTTTGAATGCGTGTGGAACGAAAAGATTTTGTCTGTATATCTACATAATATAGAATAAATTCCTTTACCGCCGTCTGTGTGCTTAGATCTTTTAAACTATGCAACGGATTTTAATGCGGTTTTCATAAATAAACAGAGAGATTAAAGAGGAAGGTTTATATGTCGGGAATTTCAACTTTCATAGCCGTAGATTTTTGTTTTTAAGACTATCCTAGAATCTCAAAGTCGTATGTAGAGACTTATTGTACTCGTGTGAAGCCGGGCGGGTGGAAATTGAGGAATAAGTTTAAATTCGAAAATAATATTCAAAAGCAAATTTAATCTGCAGGAGAAAATTATTATTCTTGCACAAAGCAAGAAGCCGTGTATAGAAAATTTAATATCAACATTTAAAATATAATCCTACGACCCTTTTCAAAGTCATTTCCTCGTAATATAATTATACATAGTCATGGCACCGCAGGTGAAACAGTTCTATCGTAGTTAATTACACGTCACCAACTACAATTAACTAATTGAAAGAGCACAAAAGTAACAATATAATGGTTTTAGTCTATCTTGCGTATGTATGTATTCATTTTCATTCACTATGTACTAGCTGGGCGCGTTTGAATTCAGCAAAAAAGTTATTGTTATAGTCTAAGTTACTCCTTATTACATCAGCTATTTGCCAGTGAAAGTCCCGTCTGAATCGGTCCATCCGCTTCAGAGATTAGCCGAAACAAACAAACAGACAAACGTTCAAAACAACTTATTTTAGTATAAATTTACCGTGTATACATACATATGCATTTAATTAAAAGCGGTTATTTTAATATTACAAACAGACATTCCAATTTTCTTATATGTATATGTAGATAAGTGAGCTCTTACAGAGTTCTGTTTCATGTGATCAGTACTCGTGACTATATCATACGAGTATATAAATCCAAGGTTCGAAATGAAGATCCTAACGAGAAGAACCGGCTGGACATACCCGTGTTTATAATTTTCCACTGATTAAATTATATCATATATAACAAGCCTGTAAATATCCCTTATTGTCCTAAAGCCTCCTCTCCTCTAAAGGGGAGTTTATTCCACCAAGCTACCCCAATGTGACAAAATTCCATTGACGCACATACAAGTTCTCTCGTGATGTTTTACTCCACAAATGACTTATGAACACAAATGAAGCACATAAAAAGTCAATGGTGCCAGCCTGGGTTTGATCCTACAATCATCACTTAAGATGCATGCGTTCTGACCACTAGATCATCTTAGCTATAAAACAGTAATTTATAAATGCAGGATTTTTTTTAACGATTTTTTTTTATCATCTATTTACTCGAATAGAATATGAGATATTGTATTGAATAAATGTTTTTTATTTTTTATTTTTAATTGATTAATTGGCAAAGATTAAACGTTATAAGTAAGTGAGAAGTGAGACGATAAACAGTGTTAAACGTCGCCTGCACCCACCTTGGAAATCTTCCCATAACCGACGGCGCCGATTGCAGTTTTTTAATGAAAATAATATGACGTAATATTTTAACCAAAGATCCGAATTCTTATGAGATATTTTTCTTCGCAATAAAGACTCTTTAACAAGTTCGTTTCCATTCGTTAAGGATTTTATTCCTCGTCTGTCGGATCAAAGCATTCGACATTTACAATTCTAATTTGCTCATAGACTTTTTCTCCCAAAACGTTTTATGGGTTAAGGCGATATTAATTTTCAACCAACTTCGAAATACTCTTTATGAAAGAAATAAACCCATTTGTAGAAATGTAAATTCGGTTTTTGTAATATTAAATAAGTCTTCGTCTTAGTTCGTTTGAAGTTCCGAGAAGATGTATGTGTTCGATATAGGTCCTCAAGCAATGTTTAAACAATATAAAGAAAATTAGAATAATAAGACGTTAACGGTGAGTCGTTGGTTATGGTTAAAATAAAATAAAATCACATTGTTCATATCAAATTAAATCAAAATATACTTTATTCAAGTACGTTTGAATCGTTATTTTACTTAATTGTATCAAATGTAAAGCAACCACTGGTTCCGGTATTTAAGTACTATAGAGAAGAACCGCTAAGAAACTCAGTCTTTTCCAACCAACGAATTTCAATCGAAGATTGCAGGTGCAATCCAACAAGGTAAGGCGAGCAACACATGAGTGTTTAATTTTTTTTTAAATTCATTGAAACCGAAAGCTATACAAGCCCCTGACTCATGTGTCCGGTATTCCCAAAAGACGGACATTGACTAGTCATCACTTACTCAATCTTTGTATAAATCACCTCCTCACTAGAGGAATTTTCATTTGATCGCTATTTTTCAAGAGAAATTTCTTCAAAACCATTTTTTTATTTGAACAGATTAAGATTACTATCAGAGCTTCTATAAGAGTGTGTCATAAAATGCGAATGAAGTCGATTTCATAAAAGATGTCAGGTCAGGTCATTTTGATACATGATCTTTAAATTTTGCAGGGTATACTTGAATTTGCAATTTTCTGAAAGAAGCAAAACTAAGAAAAGTAACTACTGAGTTTCGCTATTTACCTACCCACCACAACGCGGCGCGTTACGAGTGAACGCGCTTGTGTGAACCTTCTTCGATCAAGTATTTTTAAATTTATTAAATATTCAAATAATAAAATTAATAAACATTGTAGCAAATATTTAGTATTGTTTGCACAAATAAAATTAGAATCAGTTAGATTGTTATTTTCGTACATTTTACAAATATACAGGACTTAATGAAACGAAGACGTTTAATTAATTTAGCACGCGCAACTTCTCCATTAATGAGGGTTTAGGAGCTCTTGTACCTTCTGTCTCTTTCTGTTGTCAGGTTAGTCGTAAAACCCAAGATTTTACCCTAAACTCTTGGAAATGTAAATAATTAATGTCAATTGAATTCCAAATACATTTAAGGAATACATTTTCTGTTTAACAATGACGAATGTTTCATACGATAGATTGAATACGTACTATAATTGCATTAAACTTTTATTTCTTAGTATTTTATTAAAACAGTCATTACAAAGATGATTCTTAAAAATTAATACATTCATTCATCACTCAGTAATAACAAAATTAAACAAATATAATGAATATTGATTAAATATAAAAAATAATCCGCTAAGGAGACACTTGTTAATATACAAACATGGCTTAGTACATAACGTGTTAAAAGCATTGCGCCTCCAAATACGTTTTGCTGTTGCTGATATTAAACAACTTTCTCCAATGGCAATGACTCAACAATCTGTTGTTCTGTCATTACGGACGCGTGGATCTGGTGGACGAACATTTTAAATGATAAAATTGTATGTATTTCTATGTAATAATACATATACCTTTTTTTAATGAATTTAAAAAATCGAGTGATATCGGATATAAATCCAGTTTAGGTCACGCGGAATGGCAACATATCAGTGCGGTACAAGGTTTTACACTCGTAGAATATTTTAATTAAAAACAATTCGATGATGACACAAGTGGTACTTATGTTCGAACTTATGTCAATATTTTATTCTTAATATAATTTACTTACAATTCCATTAGAAATAGAAGTATGAGCTTCATCAAGAATGAGAAGATTTGAGGCTCAACTGTGTTACATTAGGTCTCCTGATAATATTACCTTGACTATGATATATATGAGGTACAAATATGTATTGTATATGTATTCTAATGAATAATGCTTTTTTTTTTTTAAATTCAATCGGTCTTTTTAATTTATTTTTCCTACAAATATGTAATTTAAGGTTTCTTAAATAATATAACCACTTATTCGTTATTGTATCTAGATATGTATGTCACGAAGTCATTTTGTGAGAAACCGATTTTATGATAACATACAAAGCTTATCCTACGTTATATATCAGTATAATATACCCCTCAGCACAACCGGCTTAGTTAAATAATACAAACGTTCATTTACGTGAATGTAAGCAAGCTAACCTGAACGCGTTCAGTTTGCGTGAGCCTCTCGACGTAACCCACTTAGCCAAAAGGTATCCTCCACTCTCGATCCACCTCGCACTGAATACAAACACACACTCGCTATTCAAACTAACTGCTCACTCTTTGCAAGTGAAACTGGCAAGACTCCTGCTACTATATTCTCAAACGGTATTTTTTTGTTCCTTCAAACGCATGAATTAATTACCTAATTACTATCTAATAATACCATAATTACTAATGTACCTATTTTCCCTCCAGACATACGTAAAGCGTATGTTAGGAGTGAGAACGACTTTTAATTTTATTTCCATGTTTATATGAAAAGTGGAAACTTTGTTGGCTTATGTTGAACCCAATTTGTTGTCTAATGTTTATGTATGATACCGTGCTGTATGTCCCAATAAATACATAAACTAATTACGCTAGGCGATCCGCATTAATTGAGCTTATTATATATGAAGTTCTAAAAATAAATAAAAAACAACAATTAAGGAAAAACAAAATGCATTTAAAAGCAGTTCCATGCAATACTTAGATGTTGAAATCACGTCTGCTATAAGATACATGCGGTATGAAGCGCACGCGGGCCGCACTAACGACGGCCATGTCTTTGTGTCGCTGAAATTGTGTAAGGCTCCAATATAACTTTTAAAATGTCATTAAAAGTATTAAATTCACAACAGTATCCAGTAGTGATACATATTCTATTCTATTCTATTATTCTAGTTGAATATGCACGTCCACCAAGTAGAGTTTTCGCTACTGTAAATAATTTATTATAATAACATATCAATTACAAATAAATATAAATTATTTTGTTATATTATTTGAGTATCAACAAAATTAATAACTCCCGAGTTTCTTGTAAATTCTTATCAGAATCCAACGTTAAAATCGGTCGCAGATTTATGTTTAACTACCAGAACTTAAAGTTAAATAAAGTAAAACAATACGGTCTCACTGCACGGAAGTAAAAGTCTGCGGTCTCCTCTCCTCTAAGGAAAAGGTGAAGAATGGTGGGATTTACCACTCTGCTCCAATGGGGTCGGTGGCCATACACGTGGTAGTATTTCATCCAACACATACAGGTTTCCTCAATAATCCGATCGCCGATCACAAGATTAATTATTATTGCCAAAAAATAAGCACATAAAATCTTAGCGTCGCGGGTGAACTGTAATTAGTGACTTAGATACGGTTTGACACAATTCTGAGTGATTAAATAAAACACATAATTAATTCAATCTATTTATTATCTCGGCTATTCGTTTGTACACCGTAAACTACAGTACGTAAAAACATATATCTACACACCATTGTCTTCGAAAATTTTATATATCGATTTACAACCTTAGTTTCACAGTAATGCATGAGATATTATATGATAATTGAAATATTAAACGTGTCCAGTATTATCGATGAAGCCAAAACGTCGTGAGTAATACGATGACTATGAATAATAAATACGCCATTCACGTGCCTCCGTACCGAACTAATTCCAAACTAACATTTGTGTAAAAGTATTATTCTGATAACATATAACAGCCGAATGAACATGACTGTGAATAATATATAATGCATGATTCTCTTAAATGTACACACTTACCAAAGTAAGAATCGAATTATATTTGAAGTGTAACGAAATGAACGATAAACAAATGTTTTGGCACGTATTGAGTTATTAATACAAATGCAAACTTTATGTAAATAGTTACTCTAGAAGAATTTATAGGGAAGACATGATCTTTGCAAATTGTTGGCGCAACTTTTATTCTAAACGCAGCCGCGCCGTAGCACGTCACGCTAAGCGACAGGCTTACAGACTCGCTGACATATTTGTCATAAAATTAATATCGACATCTTACTACAAAATATAATATCAAGATTTTTGGATTCATAGCCCCTTTGCATATAGAGAGATAGGATCAAGGAACATCTATGCTTAGAAAATTTAGTACAAAAATATTTTAAAATTGTTCAAAAATAATCTACTTTCCAGAAGAGAACCGAGTAATCCCTAATGTTTTATTATTACTTATAATCGGTCAATTTACTTCTCTTCCCTCTCCATGGTTATTAACGAAAAAAGTTAAATGAAATTTTAATGAGCAAGATACGACTTTGGTTGTTTTAAATCGGAACTTAATTTTACACAAACAGTCATGATATATGACCCCAGTTCCCATCGCCCTGGAGCAAAGAGCAAATCTTGCGATAACAATTTAATTACGAGCACACTGAAATGTTTCATGAATAGCGGACGTGCTACGAACAGCCATCATTATACATAAAGTACATATAATTCTTCATCATTATATATTTACAGTTGAAACAAAATGAGTTCTTGACAGAAATGAGAGCTTTATAAATGTATTTTACAGAACCTCGGCTTACGAGTAACGATTATTCATTACAATCTACGTTGATTTAATTAAACGTGTTTACATTATGTACAATGATAAAAACTAATCTAAGCTGCTTAGAATTTTTCTCTATTTGTACTTATTTCATAAAAAAATATGTACGTTCAGATATATCACAAACACTTCCACGCTCTGCAGCCGACCGCCTTAAACTGGAACGAAAATTAACTAATTACTTCAAAAACAGCATTACACAAAAAATATCGTAGCTAACTTTAAAGTAATTACTTTTTTTTAATTTTGAGCTTAAATACTGCATGATATAATATCTTCCTGTAATGACTTCAATATAATATTATCGTGAATACAGTTTGTGAAACATGCAGCGTGTTGTTAGAAAATGATCGGACATCCCGACTTCAGAAAATTATGTCATATCACACTGAATGGCTACAATAATTTATTATCCTTTAATTTCCGAATACGCGCACTAAAGTTCATAAATGTCGTGAAGATAATATTTGTACGATTGATTTTAAAGTGTGCCAGTGGAAATAAAATAAATGTTTACGTAATACTCACATGATTGCTACGTGAGTAGAGAATCGCACTCGAAGGGCGTTGGGTCAGCTGCACGTAAGTGTCACCAAAACACTCCTCCAGATATATTCGACACTTCTATTTGGTCCTCCGTGTCTACATTCCAAGCTCTGAGTTGTCTTCTTTTATATCTGAGTCGGAAACTGAGCCAGAGTATTAATGACATCAGTATTAAGCATATCACGGCAATCGTGCCAATGTATTGAGCGTAACTGGTATGTGTATCTTTATACGATGAATATTCTAACCTAACGTTGGGTTTCACTGTATTGGTCTCAGTAACGACTGACTCTTGATAAATGTTGCGTTTCGTTGCCCAAAGCATAGATTCTTTAGTCGAAAGTGGGGTATTCAGTCGTTTCCTTGAATTCTTACCACTAAGTATCTCCGCCGCCCGGTTATCGTTTTTCGGTGTTCTTGTTGATAATGGGACATAAGGTTCGATATCAAGAAACCTGTGATCGATATTAAGTTGATCATTTTGAACTTTGTTTTGATCGAAGATTTTTGTTGATTCCCTTATCTTGACATAAGTCGATTCATTAAAATAATCATTCAATATAATTTTATTTTCATTTCTCGATTTCTTTAACTCATCTCCTTCAGTTAACAATTCTCTGCCGATTTTTCTGTAGTCCGTTTTATTTTTATTGCTAGCAGTATTAACGTCATTGTTGTGCTTAGTACTTGAGCTGTTATGTTTGACCCTCTCACTTTTGTTATTCAAATAGCCATAATATCGCAACAGCTTGTTTATCATTTCAGTACTGTACAAATTAACCGGAGGTAAGCTCTCACTTATGGTAAATGTTTCTGGGAATGTGCAATTGTATTTAGATATTTCAGGTTTTGCTTCTAACGTCGAGAAATAACATGTTTCGCCGTAAGAAACACTCTTATTTGAGTTCATCCAATCGGACAGCCATAGTTCATTCGTACAATTTATAATATTTCCATGTAACCTTAGGGTTTTTAGTTGCCCCAAATAAAACAATAAATCATTGCGAATTTGTGTAAGATTATTCGTTCTCAAATCCAAATACTGTAGATGCGAAAAAGCTGCTAAAGCCGCTGAGTCAGATAACAATTGTCTCGCTAAGCCGGGACTAGACTGAAGGTGGAGCATTTGCACGCTTTCAGGCGAGGATAGAGGAAACGAACCATCTTGTTCAGGTACTGATATATTTAAATTACAGAGTCTCAGGTCTCTCAGCGACAAAGGTCCGTCAAAGGCACTCGACGACAACAACTTTATAGGATTATTGGATAGGTCTAACATCTCTAATGATAATAAATCTTCAAATATCCCATCTTGAATGTATTGTATTTGATTACATTTTAATAGCAAAATACGTAAATTAGGTAAATCCTTAAAATCTGGTTTAGTAAGATTTTTTATCAAATTTTCTTTGAGCGACAGGTATTTTAGCCCATCTGGTAACGATCTTGGCACATTTGAGAGAAGATTTTTATTCAAGTTTAAAAACAGTAACATCTCTAGTCTTCCCAATGAATCATCTTCTATCGATATAATCTTATTATCACAAAAATCAAGCGATTGCAATAAAGGATAACTGTCTAAATCCCCGCATCTAATCGATGTTATTTTATTTCCAACAAGAGTCAAAAAGCGTACGGAATGGGTGAACGCTTCAGGAACTTGGCAAAGGCCGGTTCTCGATGCATCGATTTGTTGTAGTCTGCGGCCGGTACCAACTAACAATTGTGTATCCAACTGTGTAATTCCTAAATGCGGGTTATCTGTTAGGAGCAACCGTGCGAGATTCGGTAATTGCTGTAAAGCTCCCGGTGTCACCTTTCTCAAGTTGTTATGCGATATATCCAAATGTTGAAGCAACCAGTTATTGAAGTACTTGTCGTGGATGTACTGTATGTTATTTCTACTTAAATTTAAGTGTTGGAGGTTCTTCAGTGGCGTGAACACATTCGTTAAAATTGTTAAATTGTTTTCTGACATATCCAGGGTTTCTAATTTTGAAAGTCCAAAAAAACTATTTTCATTAATTTTATTAATTTGATTTCTTCTTAATATTAGTGTTCGCATGTTTATAAAGTTATTAAATAATCCTTTGTTTATTGATTGCAATTTATTAGACGATAAATCAATTTCTTGGACGTTGTTAAATTTAATATTCATTCGTAGCCTGCTAATACTATTATTTGTCATCGTAATAGAAAAGGTATCTAGATGCGGGAAGTCGAAGTCGACCGTGCTGGTATTGCACGTACTTTTATATTGTATTACAACTTCGGTAAAAGTTTTATTACTTTTGTTTTGTATCCAATTAAACAGTGTCGAATCGTTGTGACAGCAAACTTCCACGTGATATTTATTTACACTCTCTTTAAGAGACACGTTGTAGGAACACATTTGACATGACGTTGAATTATTTTTACATTCACATATTTTAGGACAAGCCGATATTAAATTTGTTACTTGCCACATTATTATAAAGAAAAGTAGAAAACATTCCTTAAACGAAGTAGCCATTTTTGACAGTACGTGTCCTCACTTAAGCAGGATTAAACACTAGATAGCACTGAAGTTGGCGTAATTGAAACTTGTTATTCCGGGAGAGAGCGCGACAACAGTCTCTTTGAACGTTGCGTAAGTGAAACATAGTTGTCACTGTAAGTTCACGGCACTGACACTTCAAGTCGTCACAGGCTCGAGCGCTCCGCTCTCACTCATGCTCACTTACTGCTCACCTGCATAAGATCAAACGCAGCGCTTTAGACAGCACGATGGGCGAGACACGTGCTAGCCGCGAGAGGTACGGAACGCATCGGAGGCGGGCGGTCTTTCGTAGCGGAATCGTAACGCGTCGCGCGATGTCGGCGAGCGGCGGGCTGGCGCCGGCGAGTCTGGCTACGAACTGCCTGAAGCGACGACCACTCGCGTGGCGCCGGCGCTCTGTGACTCCGCTTACAACCCTCACAGGCTCATTTTTATTTAGTCAACTGACTTCTACGCCGCCACTATTTATATCTATATGTCATGCGACGCTCCCTGATACGATATTTTGAGAACGCAAGTATTTGGAAGTGTGCGCTATATATCTCCGCCCTGTTCGAGATTGCTCCCCGATGGGCATTCTCGGTGGGAGCACATGATTTAAGCGGCCGGTAAGTTATCACAAATAGCTTACCTTCGCGTCACCGAAACCGAACGAAACTGAAGGTATTTATTTTTATTCTTCAAGCAAAAAATTACACGTATTCCTTTTGGGAAATAATAAATGGGCAAAACGTTATGGTGTGGAGGAGATAGCATTTCATACAAATAAACATATAACAGTTGTAAATAACTTTTTAACGGGATGATTTGATTGACAACCCTTCCCCTCTTAATATGATGTACATTTAACATTAAAGAAATTACAACTAATGGCAAACATTTCATCAGCTAATATCATGGAAATCTTAACACAAATATTCAAATAACATTTCCAAAAGTTTCTCTTAGGAAAGCTATTGAAAGGGTCTTTATTATGTCCCTCAATTTGGATTATTTCAGCCCTCGACCCTCCTAAATATTTCACTAACACAATATTTTTAGCGAAATTATCTTAAGACTTTGATGTTTAATATCAATCATATGCCTATGTGTATTTATTATGATCTATTTAAATATAATGAGGTTGAGTGGGATACCCAAACTTCTCACAAAATAATATTATTTTCGTAGCTAAGTTATACCTTCTAAATAGATATTTCGTTAGATTATTTCTTCGATTCTTTTTCTTGATATGAAAATTAACTTAACTGGGTATTTATATAACGAATAATAATTTATATTTTACCATTCAAAGGAATAAAAATATTGAGATGATTGAGATAATGATTGTGATGTAAGTGCAAACTTCATAAGAATAATATGTTTTAGAATTAATGCGTTAGATGTAAGAATAAGTGCACTGTTTGTTTCGCAAATCATATAAAATATATGTATTTAATAAAAAGTCACAGACAGATAATGAATACACAATTCGTAACAGTAATGAAGGTTGTCGTCTGTCCGGACTCCGCGTCGTCCAGCTGCAAAGAACAAAGGTCTCATCCAAAAATAATAATGTCATATGCAATTGACAGGGTAATATATTCTGCCTCGAGCGGACGGAAAATATTTCCTGTATATGAAATTATTTCATCTACAGAGTTCCATCTATTTCTCAGCCACCTCCCCGAATACATTTATTAAAGTGACCCACGGCTTACAGGCCGCAAAATAAATCATAGTCAGGAAGTGGCGGGTTTTTGCGGTTAACCGAATAAAAAGGAAAATGCTATTTCAACAAACAAAAACGCTTCATACAGTCGAGCATTATAAGACCGCCTCCTCCATGTTTTTTGCGCGCCCCGACCGAACTGTTTGCACGATCGTTGTAATTGGTGGAAGTGTTTGAGCCTTTCCCTTCGGCAACGCTAAGCCATTCAAGGAACGAACATCATAATCGAAAACTATTAAATGCAATTTCGCAACAAAAAATTGGAACGAAATAAACGGAGAGAGGAAGCTTTATAGGCCATTAGTGAAGGAACAGCAAACTGTAGGTGGAACTAAAATTGCGCCTTGGGTGGAGCGAAATCGCTGTCATTAGGGTAACGAGGGCCGCTGACGCAGCGGGAGCGCCCGGCAACTCTTTAGCCAGGACCTAATGAACCGGCCTACCCTTGGCAGTCCGCCGGCACTACTGATTACTCTCGACGTCTGTTGCTTCAAAGGTATTTCGGCGCAATTAAAAGTTTAAGTCAGCTCTACGGTCTGGTAATTATGGTATACTGAATCTGGAGAATGAAAGAAGCCTCGCTCGTTTTATAGACAATAATGGAAATATATATTTCGTTTCGTCGTTTAATGTGTTTTTCATTTTCTTCGCACACATGTACTCATGACAGAGTAACAGTATTATTACGTTTATGATTTCTGTGACACGAATATAATAAGACATTTCCAACAAACATGAATACTCGCAGTAACAATAAATTACAGAAGTACAAGTCAATAAGTGTCATAAAATAATTTTCTCAGTCGACGAGCCTGCGTCGCCGTCTCGTGCCCGTCGCGGCGTCGTGCCAGACGTGACTTACGAGCATAGCGCAATTTCGACAAACTTAGCATTATAACGAAACTCAATATAACACTCATATTAACTATAATCATTCTTGGATAAAATAACTTACGTTACACGCTTCGCCGAGCGATTTGCACGTCACAGGTTCGATCCTGGAAATCCTGACCCTACGCAAATGACCATGTTGGTTCTTATTCCTATTTTGGACTTGATATATATTAAACATATATTTTAGTATAAAATATTTTTATGTCAAGACTTTACTAAAGTTACTGATTCTTCGCGCAGCAACTGTAAAATATGCATTTCCTGATCCACGTGATGATTTCCATATTTTTCTGAAAGTTGACGTATTGTTTAAAATAAATTATTAGTACCACATATGGTTGTAAAAGGGTGGGTATTTTCAAACAAATTGGTAAGTTAAATAGTAATATACAATTTACACAACGTTAAACACTTTTTACACAAAATTCCATTTAAAAATCAATGTCAGCAACAGTATACTTAAAAGTATTGTTTGTTTTCACGTTGAAATTAAACATGAATGCAGTATGAGATGCTTATAAATCAGAGTAGGGAACGTTAATCGTTTCGTCCAGGCTTGTAACTGAAACACGAGGAACGGTAAAAGGGGTCGGCGATATAAGCGGTAAAACTTTATTACTCGCCTCGCCTCGAACCGAGAGTACACCAAATGAGGCCTATTCTCATTAACCTCGCCCCGCCGCCTCACTTTGTATCAACAACTTTACAGATTTTTTTATCTCTATGTTTATCTGCGGGACGATGGCGAGATTCCCGTCGCCAAGTTTTACACACAAAACTTAAATAAATGTGAACGTCTGTGATGTGTTTAGATTTAGGCAGTCGTGTGGAAATTAAAATGGACAGTAAAAATAATTTACGGACCCGAGTTAGTAAAACAAATAGGGTTAAATAAAGAGATAACCGGCTATGCTACCGCGGGGACTGAAATTTCCATCCCGCGTAAAATAGCGGAGCTCCATTACGCCTTATAACTTATTCATTTATAAATAAGGAGAGTACATTTATCTATGATAAATGTTGTTCGGGATAACACATAACAGCATAAACGAGAGTTCGCTTTTATAATTTCGACGTTTTTATTTTTCGTATAGAAGTTGACATCTATAATTTGACAGTCAAAATGGCGCAATAGCGACTCAAATAAAAAACTCTTATTAGGTGATGCTACATTTCGAATGTGCGTTTTACGTTACGGTATAGGTACTTAAAAATGCACGTAACGTGTGCGTTACGAACACCGTGCTCAACAGAACTCTAGTTTCTGTAGTTAATCAGATGGCAAACGATAACACCATCTACGTTTGTCGTATACAGAAATTCAAAGGGTTTTGTGCAAGTGCTAGGCGTTTATTTGTAGCGTAATACTCAAAGGGATCCGTCGAAATACCGACAACAGTGTGAAGTACGCGGAACTCGCGGCAAACGGCTTACTAGCGCTTTGCCCCGATGCCCCGACTATACCATAAGAATGCTCAAACGCGTGACATCACATTCAAGCAGAATGAGAAACGCTTAATTTAACCCATAATTTGTGGATTGTATTGTTAACAGGGAAGCTTATTCGCGTTAAAACTGCCTATCTGATGATATGCAACTAACTTATTAATAATATTTTTATATTTCAAGACAGACACACGCTATGTAATACGTAAATAAGTATAAGTATAAGTCATTAAGATCAAATCCTAAGCTTATTTGGTCTTATGTTAAACTGAAAAAAAAGGCTATTAACACATACCCAACTAAAATAAATCTCAATTCTAATGTGGCCACCCAGGGTGAGGACATATGTAATCTCTTTGCTGAACATTTTTCTTCAGTCTTTAATCGTTCTATGTCTATACCCATTCAGTCTGAGCCTGTTAAAACCTTAGCAGTTAATAGTTGCCTTTATTCTCTATCATTCTCCTCCAGCCAAGTCCTTAAAGTCTTAAAGGGTCTAGATTCATCTAAAGGAGCTGGTGCGGACGGTATACCTGCCTTATTTGTTACCAAGTGTGCTGATGAATTAGTCAAGCCACTTACATTAATCATCAACCGATCTTTGAGTACAGGGGTCTACCCATCAGCTTGGAAGGAAGCTTTGGTTATACCCTTGCATAAGAAAGGCGACAGGGCTTCGGCAGAAAATTATAGACTGATATCTATAATTTCAGTATTTGTTAAAATATTTGAACTTCTTGTATACCCGTGCCTCTTATCACAAGTAAAGCAGACCATTGTACCGCAACAACACGGTTTTTTGAGGCCCCGTTCTACCACAACTAACCTTGCTTCGTTTGTTGAAGACCTTACTGAGGCGGTAGATGGTGGCAACTCCATTGATGCTATTTATACCGACTTTAGTAAGGCCTTTGACAAAGTTAACCATCATAAACTATTGCAAAAACTTAAATCGATTAGTATAACGGGCACTGTTTTTAACTGGTTTGGGTCTTATCTCCACGATCGTAAGTCAAAGGTGGTTATCAACGGCTACTCATCCAAACCCTTCATATCTCACTCTGGAGTACCTCAGGGATCTCACTTGGGACCTTTGCTTTTTAATGTCTTTATTAATGACATTAGTTCATGCTTCAAACACTCTAAATGTTATTTATTCGCTGACGATCTCAAACTTTTTAGACCTGTATCCAATGCTTCAGATGCCATATTTCTGCAGAGAGATTTGAATAGTTTGGTCTCATGGTGTCACATAAACGACATGAGCTTAAACACTGAAAAATGTTTCGTTATACGGTTCAGTAGGAAAAAAACCACTTTCGATAGATCGTACACCATTAACGGACATTTGCTTACAGAAGTGGACAATATACGTGATCTAGGCATCATTTTAGATACTAAATTGCGGTTTCATCTTCATGTGGACAATGTAGTAACTAGAGCTTTTAAGGCTTTGGGATTTGTCTTGCGTAATTGTAAGGATTTTAAACAGCCTCAGACTAAAATTACTTTATACACTGCTTTAGTGCGCAGTATTCTGGAATACGGTAGCATTGTATGGAATCCTCACTACGATATCTACAAGAATAGGCTTGAAAGTGTACAAAGAAGATTTTTATGGCACTTATCTTTTAGTCAAAATCTAGCTAAAAGACTGCCAAGTTACGATGATAGACTTGCATATTTTAATCTTCTTTCCCTTCACGATCGTAGACGTGTCCTTGATAACGTTTTACTTTCTAAAGTTATGATTCGGGCTCCCGTTAAGGCCACCAGACCATCAGTGTATACTCCCTTCGTTGAAAAACTCACTCGCTCCCGTCAAGGGCGCTACTCTCCAATTAATAGGCTAATCATCGATCATAACAATATTTATAAATCGCTCAATATGATTAACAATGAGAAAAAGTCAAGCGAAGCTCTTATTGTTGATATATTTAATGACAAATTGAATCTCTTTCGCAAAAAAATATCAATGCTTTTTAAATAGTAATGTATAAATTGTTGTCTTGAATCTATGTTTTAACCCCTTTATTAATTGTACCTTATAATTAATTGTTTGCATTTAATCGTATTTTAATCGTAAATCTTAATGTATTCTAATAATAATATCTTATTCATTTTATTTATATTTATGTGTTAATTTTTCTAATAATTGAATTCTTAATATCTCTTTCTAATTGTAATTAATATTGTAAATCTGGAAATTATTATATTTTGTTAACTTGTAATATTGACATATCTTGCAACACCTATAATTAAGGAGACACTTGGTTTATATAAACCTTATGTTTAATGTCTATATTGTGTGTATGAGTGTACTTCTTGTTGGTGTTGATATTATAATAAATAAATAAATAAATAAATAACGTTACTACACCTAGTCGTCGAATCCCTGCAAACAGAAGCGACGTTAATCCCACGACCTCACGGTTAAAAGGGCCTCGGAGCCCCCATAAAGGGGTCTTCAAATTTACAGGTAAATATATAGACTTTAGGAAAGGGATCAATATAAAATTCCAGATAATATAAAAACTCTTTTACGGATCCTTTAGTGGTAGGCTAGATATGTTGGTGAGAATACTTCAGGTCGTTTGCTCGAATGTTGGCATCGCGGGCGACGCCTGGAATTTCTTAATGGTAATATCGTTTATGACTGTCACACACAATATACACTGTCTCATGCTCCCTGCCGCCGACCGCCTACCGGTGCAAAAGGCGTCGTGTTTGACATGAAACACCTTGCACAATTACGTACACTTGCTCTGTTAAATGTAATATTTGAATCTAATGTTACCTTTTGTATGATTTTCTGTTAATATTCCTTATTGAAGACATTTATTTTATTTTTTTAGAGTCAAAATAGTGGTTATTGCCATAACTACCCTGTACCGGATTTTAATACACTACGTTGTTCAGTATTTCATTTCTTTTTACATATGACACAAACTGTTTTTATCAGTTTAGCACAGAAAAACATTTTTGTCAATTTAAAATATATTAATTAATTAAAGATAGAAAATATTTCGAGATAGATCGATTTAAAACGGAGAGAAATGTGTCCATTGAAAACGTACAATGTACATCCCCAGAGATCCCATGGAACAACCTCAAAAATATTATAGGAATATATTTAGAAAAGGTAAAATTATTATTATTATTATTTAATGTGGAGTTAATGTAATACATTATGCTAACAATAACAACGATCCTGCCGAGGGACAACATTTAATCAATCACGTTCCGTTGAAAACACACGTAAGTGTAGCTGACTTGAAATATGAGAACTCGCCCAGTATTTTGTATTCAGTGCTCTTCACAATAGTGACTTATTGCCCGCCAGATAGCGAACTGCCAAAATTTATATTCTGCGGTAATTCAGCTATTTGACTCATCTACTTAGTATTCGACGAGGACGTCTTTAACGTCTCTAACTCTAACACACACGTAAAACATTAACCATCATCGGCACGAGAATATTAAGTTCGGTTATTTCTTTTTGCTGGAAATACGGAATTTAATGAAAGACACTCGAGTTATATAAACAAACAATAGAGATGACACCAACAGAATTGAAAAGCGAATTCGGATTCCACGATCGGTATGTCTATTTCTTTGTTATTCCAGATATTCTAATTTATAAGAATCTTAAAAACATCGATGATCGATAAACTAGAAGTCAGGACCAAAGTCTTTTGTCCTTAACGAGTACTTGCGTGAGGTATGCAAATGTTCGTAAATTGAAAAACTCTTGGACTTATGATGCAGAGCGAATTCTTTATTCCAAATAAGATATATTATTTACATCATTATCATACATTACTTAAATAGAGATTACTTTACTTAAAAATAACTACGAAAAGGATTACGTATAATTTTAGCACAAACAGCGTACTATAATATATCGCGTGGGAAATAAAACCAGATTTAAAATGTATGACATTTGGAGTGCACGTAGTGCACGTACAAGGGACAAAATGAGCTTCACGTTATGCAAGATGTTTCATTATTAGCAGGCGTAAACAAACAAGTGCACACTTGTACACAATACGTCAGCGCTCGCCGCAATGAGGTGGAGCCGCCGCTTTACTGCAAGAGAAGAATAAGCCGACTCCTCGGGCGCATGGCATCATAGAGCGCAACTTCGTTTCATGGACTCTGATATAATCGCAAGTACGTATTTACTAAACGCAAGATTGCGCGAGCGGGGTTTCAGAAAGGTAAACAAAAATTTAATTAAAACAAAGTTTATATAAATATCTGTTGTCGATGTGCTAACGCGGTAGATGATCTTGTTGTATAAGAATTACAAAATGTGTCAAAGAATTATGCGATATTCATATTATTTTACACACTAGGATAAAGAAGGGAAAAAGAATTAGTCCTACAGCTTGATCGCTAAAAAAACGTCAGTTAAGACGGACCAATCAACGCACACATGTGTCTGGGCTTCGGTTCAATCTTTGATACTAAATTGGAGAGGATCAGTAATAAAAATATGGTAATGTTTTCAAATAAATGGTATAGAAAATATAACATCCTACAAAAAAATCTTATTAACTATTTATTTACAATCACGCTTGTCTTAAAGAAACCTACGAATTCAACAAAACAATTTAGCCATGAAGGGGTCAACGACCACAATTACTGATAACAAATCGATTATATTCGTCGGCTGCAAAGTTTTCGTACCATCACTCGACAAAGACGTTTATAATTAGTTCATTAAACCTTAGAATTTCAGCTTTAATAAAGATGTACATATTAACAGATTGTGTTTAAATTATTCAATCTTGTCATTCGTTAAACTCCTATTTGAACTATGACTAAGTTATAGGACTGTCGAGCCGAGATGGCCCAGTGGTTAGAACGCGTGCATCTTAACCCATGATTTCGGGTTCAAACCCAGGCAAGCACCACTAAATTTTCATGTGCTCAATTTATGTTTATAATTCATCTCGTGCTCAGCGGTGAAGGAAAACATCGTGAGGAAACCTGAATGTATCTAATTTCAACGAAATTCTGCCACATGTGTGTTGCACCAACCCGCATTGGAGCAGCGTGGTGGAATATGCTCCAAACCTTCTCCTCAGAGGGAGAGGAGGGCTTAACCCAGCTGTGGGAAATTTACAAGATGCTTATAAGTTATAGGACTGTAGTTCCCGAAGTCCTTAGATCAAATACAGGTAGAACGAATAATAATAACAAAAGACACAGTACTTATCATCGTGTGAGGAAATTCTTCATAGTATATTAATTAGAAAATCATTATACAAAACAATGTTTCAGCGACATCTGCAGAGTTTATTAGTTACTAACTAAAGGTAACTATTTAAAAAATTACAAATTGTTGACTATCCCTTCCTCCTATACTTACACTGCTAAGCTGTGCTTGTATATGAACTCATTTGAACTAATTAATAACGTTAGAAAACAATATTAGTTTTAAATGCGTTCTGACGAACACATTAGCCGCAGCAATATCAAAGAGGAAACTGTTTAATAACGCGTAATGCAATGGCAATTAAAGTTTCAATCAAATTATCCAATGAATGTGACTGTATACGCTGATTATGTTATTGATGTCTCTGAAACTGACGAGTGTTATTATCTCTCCTGCGCAGACTACTGGTCTCCTGGTCTCCTGCTCTATTGTGACTGGCTGTTGTCGAAATTCAGTTAGGAAGACTTCCCACGTCATCTTTAATTTGATGTAAGAAAATCTTTTAAATATATTGCTGTCCAATTAATATACAAGTAGTAAAAAAACTTTAAATTAATGTTGTTTATCACGAAATAAAATTAACGATATTGCTTCAAAGCTTCCCTTAGTGTGGTAAAAAAACACCAATCACAACACTATTAAAGATATCATAAAAGTCGCGCCAATTTTTTTCTCTTTATACGTTTTACGACTTCGAAGATGACACAACAACATAAAAAGTGAATTATCGCCGCTCCCCGGCGACGCCTGCTCTCTGCGGGATTAGATCGCACCAAAATCTGTTACACACTATTGATAAGGAGCATATTGGCACCTTTAAAAACGACTTTCTACTTCTAACACACGACTATCTCATTTTTCTATTCGTGATGAATATATTTCTAGATAAATTACTTTTAATATTGTTTGTTTGAATTTAATGTTATTGTTTCAGCATTAACGAAATAAGTCAATTACTTTATTAATACCTTTATTATTCTAGGGCTAATTTAGGTAGCTCTACTAAATATTACCAACGTAATGCAAAATTTATTACTGAAGAGGAACTGTGCTACAGAAGACTTGCTGTAAATGTTTCGAAAGAAAATAGCATTCGCTTTACGACGATCTGGTATGTTTTAAATAAAATATTAGAGAAATTGAAAACTTTTGACAATAACAACTTCTACAATGTTTCTCTGTAGCGACGAATAATGCTGCCGTTAACTGTCAAAATGTCTCCCGCTACTTTTATTTGAGTTTCGTTACTTCCCAGTTGGCCTTTGTTTCAAAGATACTTACTAACAAATGCAGCTATTTCTACATGACACTACACACTTAACCTGCAAACTGTTCGGCGAGAACTTAAACTTGCGACGATTACTTTTTACAATAAAAAAAAATTACGTTTATTTAAATTGTAGTCTTTTGACAATCAGTAAGCTAGTGTAGTGGCTCTTATGAATAAATACATTAATCGGGATTTACTAACTTTTCAAATCTATAAATAGCATAAATCAAAGGCGCTTTTCATTTCTGTCTGTACCTCCGCTTCTTCTTCTAAGCCACTCAATTGATTTTGAAACGGTTTTCAATAGAACGAGCGATAAACGATCGCTCCTTCTATTACTGAAAATTTATGTCATTTGTAAATATTTTATACAATATGGCAGAATTAAGGCGCCCTTTGATTTTCGTTAACACAAATTCATAGAAAATCGTAGTTCTTAAAAAAGTCTGCAGAAAAATCGATAACACGTGTCTATTAATAGGATATAATATGCGAAGCAATTTAATTTAAGTTATTATTAATTAATAATCAGATAAATATGTAAGTTACCTTCGGCATTTAATATAGATTAAAATTGCCGGTAGACTATAACATTCATCATAACGAGTTCAACTACTGGTCTGGGTGGTTCAGCTCACCACCTAATATCACCTTATCATTTGCCCAGCTTCACATTGGGGGGCTTCCCCATAACAACAGTGTAAGTGTTATAGATATGTATGGCTCTATATATGATCTTTAGCGAATACCACTAGTCGTTACTATTGCAATAAATAATAAATATACCGAGTTATTATGTTTTATACTTTTAACGCCTCCCTAATAATGTAATGAATACATAGTAGCCTTTTAAGAATATTTGTGTCTAATAAATGTTATAGCAACTATAACCAGTTGGTAGATAGCGTACTAGCTGTCAAATTAAATAATGGCGACCCTTACTCGTCAATATAATACTAAATAATCACATCAGCGGTGTCACTAGCCGTATGAAATAAAAACTTTACTCAGTAGCGTGGTTCATTGCTGGTCACCAAATAAATTAAAACAGTGCTGCAGACTACACAAGCAGGCGAGTGCCGCACTGAAACATCGACCTTTGCTTGATCGTCCCAATTTGCAGGTTCAATCCTTATTCCATTTCCGTTTTAAATAAATTCGAATCTACAGCCCTAACAACCGCAATCATAGCGTTAAAACTTGTTTTCAAATTTATTCAAATTTTTGACGTTTAAACTTTTTTTTATTTTTAAGTTAAGTAGCTCAATATTTTCGTTAGTTACTTTTAAGTTACTAATTATTCTTGAAAAGAAAAAAATATTATAAAAAAAAAAAATATTATAAAAAAAGAAATATTTTAAGTTCGACATTGAAAAATAATACTATTTGTGCTGGCAGTGTGAATCATTCAGATATTATAAGCAAACTGAATTTAAAAATAGTAACAAAAGCAACCTATGTCCCGGTTTCAGTAGTTTAAGCGTGAAGAGCTAACAGACAGAGTTTCGCACTTATAACATTCGTATAAATAGACACTTTAGTTATTGATAGTCAAGAAGAAGAAAATACCTAAGCCAAAGGAAAATGTTGAATCATTAATTAAATTTGTTAAATATAAAATTGTTCATGATTAAATATTTTCTACTAAAAACGTTTTTGGAAGGTGATATTAGTTATTTATATATTCATTAAATTTTTAACAAGAGTGATACATTTTTGGAATGTAACGCATCTTCATTGATTTTTATTAATATAGAATAATTTTAGCAAATTCCAATAAAATCATATGATTTTTATATAGTCTAAATTAACTTGCATGAAATATTAAGACTACATAGATCGAGTCGCGTCGCACGGAGCTCTTAGTTGAGCAAACGAGACTAAATTCCCGTCTCCGAGCGATGCGAGCGAATATAATATCTTTAAACAAAGATGAGATCATAACATTTTCTACAGCGAGCTAATCCGCAGATAGTATTACAGCCCGGAACTCGCGCTGCCAATCGCTAGTTTGCTCACGGGCGGGTCGCTCGCTGGAGGATCGGCGATGAGATGGTGGTGATGGAAAAGTTGGAAATACTGTATAACGTTCAACTAATTGCGTCTGCTACAAACGTTAAGTAATGACCATGAACATAAATCTCCAGTAACAATTTATTTAAACCTTTATAATTATGTATGTATTAGCAGTGTAAGTTTATTTTATTCTATAGTTCCAAAATATATTTGCTAATTTATAATTTAAAGATGAATCGTCGAAATTATTAAAGCAGGTTCATACGAGAGATTTCGCATTGACATTTTACCATTAATGAAATGTATATCAGCAGTAGTTCGCATAGATAGACAGCGAGGAGAACCCGCAAAATAACCGATACTGATTATTTGGACTTTTCATAATGATCCGTTTCATATTTATTATCTCAAGTGAGTGGTTTTCAGGCAAACAATTTTATTACCTAATGAAAAGTGTATCCGAAGCAGCAGCCACAGCGAAGGGACCGGATAACAATAAAAACAAATCGTATTTATTCAAACTTCTCCACTAAATAAGCAACAAGACATTTATTTCTGTCCGATGTGTGAGACAACAAATCCTTGTGTCGGAACAGATATAAATGACCCCATGACTTAGCAGTTATGAGTACTGTGACCGGTCGGCCCGCTGCGACCGAGACAGTCTCTTATATCGCCACCAACCATTCCAAAGATGAGTAGTCCAGATAAAAAAGTCAATCTTATACTAAACAGTAGTAATCTCTATTTAGCGGTGTCTATTTAATTGAAAATAAATTTATAATTAATATTCAGTTTGATTATATAAGGAATATTATAGACTCTCTTACACTCGATATATGATGAATTATAAAATAAAATCTTTTATTATAGGTAAATAATGAATATGAACAAGAACTGCTAAGAAGATAGCTTCTTTCTTCAGCGCAAACGTATGTTGGTGCATTCTTTAATCTGTTCCTTCAATCCGGGATGGCATAGCATAGCGATACGGCCGAAGAGAGATAAGGCGCAATATAGAAAACCTTACGTGTTTTCTGAGGCACGAGTTTGATATTAAAAAAATTTAAAGATAAAAAAAAAACATGAACTTTGTACATGTTGACCCGACCCGCGATTCGTATCGTCAACGAGGCATAGTTATACATTATACCAATTAATTTGTTGTAATCATTTAAAATTACATCGAATACATGTTTACAGGTTAATTTCAGAACATCGTAGTTTCAAAACTTAATTCCGGTTGGGTGTTCGTTAATTTTGGCCAGGAAGTGTAAGTGATACGGACATGTATTATGGAAATAGAGGAGAACTTGACAGGTGAGCTTGATCTGAGCGTGTTGTATATCACCCCAGCCATTTACCGAATACGGTGTCATTAGATGCGCCACGAGTGAGCCAGTACAATAACAGACGCACTGACATCGTAGTTACCTTAACCTAACATAATCTTAACGTGAATTAAAATAAAACAAATCGGACTTAACGTTACGTTCTCTCACTAGAAACTAGACGTTTCATGAACAGTTGGACGATATAATTTACATCGATTACAGATTGAGATTTGTACAATATGCGCAGACATAACATAACAAGATAATTTCATGAAGTTCCTCTGAATTATAGTATCGCCTGCGGCAACTATTCTCGTGAGAGGCTCGTCAGCTGCCCAGGGCGTGTACACTATAACGTATAACTAGTGAAGTGATGAAACTCTCTTTTCCCCAACTCTCATAATCGCATGGAACCGGATTTGACACGACCGAATAAGATCAGACGCAGGACTTACCTGCCTTCCGAGTCACGAGAGGATTTAAAGACAAAAAAATTTAGTACTTTTTCATTGGTCGCAACCGTGATTTGAACCCGGAACCTCAGGATCTACGGTTAGTCACGAGACCAATGGGGCAGTCGATTTAGTAATTCACTTATAACTGTTGCAATGATGATATTCATGAGACATTACGATTCTATTTGGGAAGACCGTTCCGAATAGCACGAAGGAGGCAGTTTATGAACATCGACGCACCTGTATACCCGCTTTATTACTTAGTGACAGTAATAAAATTACCATAATAACACAGTTTCCGGCCAACTTCCATATTCGGGACAAAAAATTGGTCGAGTATACTTCTATTCGACCATCGCACTAAGATTTGTTACAGCGTATTGAAAAAAATACTTGGCAACATTGTGATTCCTTTGTGACAAAACTCTGAGTGTTTTTAAACATTCTTCTTAAGATAAATCGAAAAAGAAAAAGATTTTATTAATAAAACATTAAAAATATAATGATCTCTACATGGGAGGGACGGCCTCCCAGTAAGCAACGTGCAGGATATCCAAATTGTATTTACTGTATATTATAGAAAAATTGCGAACCACGACGGAGGTTCGCCCACGCTGTGAGAATATTAAAGTGTATAGACCGCAGCGCCATCTGTCGGATCCAGATTTTGTAATTTTTCTATGTTGGCACTAAGCCATCTTGTTTTGAGAATATCAATCACCTCGGTCAATATTGTACAAAGTCATTCGGAAGACGGAAGTTACACGATCACCAATCACAGACGTACCACCAACTATTATAACTATATATTACCGAATATAAAAATGTAAATAAATTCTGTAAATTTTCTTCTTCATTTCCCATTTTTTTTATAACTTGTTTTATTTTTTTATAAATGTTATCTAGCAATCGCAATATGCATTATTAATGCTCAAGTGTTCGCATAGTTCTGGATTGTCACTTGCTATCGTGCTAATGCTATCGTGTAATTATTTATTGTCTGTATTTTAGTTTGACCCGGTTTAAAACACTAAAATAAATATAAATGCAGATTCCATATTTATCTGAACGATCAAATATAGAGTTTCTATTTATAGAAATAACTTAGCGGTACTTCGTAATGACAGTAAACTCTTAATATCTGATTCCCAAGATTGATATTGATATTGTTTACGTGCGATGCTCTAGTTTATTAACTATAACAATATTGTTAATATCAACGCGTTTAACAATTTGTTTACTTACTTTCAGACCTAAAGCACGTACTTCACCATATCAAAAGATAAACAAGAGAACGTGTACGTTACAAGTAGACATAGTGACACAAAATAAATCATTATTAAATTATTCATACTACATTGGGAAGCCTAGCACTGTTAGTATCGTTTTAATGGAATTTATAATTAATTTGTTAATTTGACTTGAGAAGCGGCTTTCTGAAGGCCGATGTGTGTGGTCTGTCTCCCTTGATGTATTGACGATGAATTAATGGTGGAGTGGTTTACATTTCTTTCGGTGCCAGTTTCCTCTAGTAGTGAGTCCTGATGGTGAGAAGTCACCATCAGGACTCAATTCACTCGTTGACCTATTAAAAATGGAAAGTACAACAACAAATAACGACAAATATTTTTGTCACGGAACATTATGTCAAAAAAGCTTAATGTTACTTTCTATTAACAAAAATTTAATACACTTCGATATTATTAAACGCGTCCCCACCTTGAAGCACGATCTGATACCCGAAGAAATAGGGTGCAAAAAATGTTCACTCTCCCTTAATATAGGGCCCCCTATATTAAGTGAGAGTCAAATGGAATATTTTTAATAAATGTCAATACATGTTTCAAATGAATAATCACACGCTCGAGAACGATCCCGCTGCAAAGCAACGCGAAATATTATATTTAGTCACGGTAACTGGCAACTCTGTTAACATAATTAATTTAATTTGGAAGTTATTGATATATCATATTTAAATATTTATAACGTCGGTTCGGAGCCAGAGCTCAGTACTTTGCAACTCATCCTGCTTGAAGCAAATTACCTCAAATTCAATTGTATGTTTCCTTGATAGGCTTTAAATCATATCGACGTTTGATTACACGGGTAATTCTCCAATTATTGTTAGCGTTAGTGTTGATGTTTATATTTAAGGAAGATTTGTGTTTGGAGCAAATTATATAACAATAATAACTGTGTTTCTTTTTAAATTAATTCTTTAATCTTCAGCTTAAAGCTTAAGGAGCTTGAGGACAATTGGAATGACGACAGCGTTTAACAGAGGGATCGCTATAATACCCAATTTAATAGATATATGCTGAAATGTACATCTTTAGATTATATCGCAAAGTCCAGATTTTCTGCTAATTAATACAATAAGATTATTAAAAAAGCACTCATCTCATTTAGAATCGAATTAAATCTTCGATCATCCCGTGAATATGATTACCGGCAATCTTATCATTGTGCCAACATGAAAGGCCCCGCGAAACTGAAAGTACTTCGACGCAAATGAAGACACATCTGCGAAATCGTCTCTTCATTTAAAGCTAGAGCGGGTACGAAATTCTTTATTAGAGCACAGCTGTCGAGTGGATTCGTATTTGGGACCCTTAAATATTTCCGACCAATCTTAAACCCACCTTTCAAATCCTCCCCGCGACTAAAGGTTACGTCATCGTGTTGCTTTCGTCAAGGGCTTTCTTTTCATTGTTACTACGGGTGTGTCACTTATTGGAAATAAAAGAATAAAGCTCCTGTAGAAAGAGTGTGAAAATTAACGATTTTCTGAATAATGTAACAAATTAATTACAAGATTTACATACATTTTCTCTTTTATACCTGCTCATACTTATTTTAACGAATGTTTGTTTTACACACTATGTATAATTAATGTCTCGTTACTATTATAATAACAAAGTTTTTAAAGCCGCAGGTCAGGGATTCAATTCAAGGGTCGGGCTAATTACATGAGGTATATGTATTACAGAAGATAAATTCTTTTTAGCGATCCTTGTGTCGCTGCACTCGAGATTGCACTCACACTTGTGCATTATAATACATCCTGAACAGTTGGCGAAGATTCTTTACGATCATGTCAACAATATTAATTTTATACAATCTCACTGAAGAAAGCGGGAAAACGATTTCATGGAAAAATGTCAAGATGTCCTACACCAAATGAATACGTTTAACTTGCTAATACACGTGATTTATGCAGACGACAGCGCAATAACTGAGAGGGCGGGTCGAGTTTCCATTTAATAATTTCGGATATAGATAATTACCATCAAGAAAATTACACCTAAAGGCCATCCAGCGCGAGTGTGCCCGCCAGTTACACTAATTAATTCTCTTAAATCAAAACAACGCGGCTCCAACTCCAACAAACGCGGTTCTCCTTAAATTTAATTACAGAGGGACGAGAAACAAAGTAGTCGTTGGTATTTCAAGTAAGAGAATTTTCTTAACCCTCTATTTTGCCTTTGTACCGATTCTTTAGATATTCCTTTACAAATTTGACGTATAATGTATTTCCATAACATACTTCCATATTCATAAGAAGGAAAACAAAAACTGCCAACGAGTACTCCCTTGTGTCCGTACTCACACTAACTCATTCACTCTTCAAACTCCAACATAACAACAAATAGTATGGCTGATTTGGTGGGGGGAGAATAATAGAAGGGTTGTGTACCAAGTAGGGCGGTACAGTTCCTACTACTAGTTCAAGGAATATAAAGGTAGTCGGAATGTAAGGTTAAAAAACAACATTAATCTTACAAAAATATCTAGGCTACGGCCACATATATGTACTTAGGAAAGTCAGAATTTATAACGAATTAAGCAATTTTTAAGATGAATCCTCACCTCGAAGATATTTGCCTCCAGGCCGAGCCTAGTAAAAACATAATTATATTAGTTGTATGCAAAGATTGTTGGCAAAAAAACATAATCCCGCTGAGTTTCTTTCGCGGATTTTGTTCTGGTGGGGTTTCGGATAAATACCTAACAAGGTTTATTTATTTGTAAAAATAAGCGAGTGTGACACTTCTAATTGAATAAATATTTCGACTGACTTTACGTTGACATTGTTTGTATACATGTATAATAAAAATAAGATCTCTTAACAAATCTACCAGCCGTGGGTTGAATACTTTTTCACCTTTAATGAGCTCTTAATTACGCATAAAAAAATAAAAACTTGTTAAATCAGAATCCTAACCTCAATTCTCAGCTCTTCTACGTATCAGCTATCGCGTTAAAAATGTTTCAAAAGATAAATCAATACTTAGCCCGTTACATATAATAGAATTTTCTTGAAGGTTTACGGGAAGATTTACGATGGATATTTTTAACAAGATTTGGCAACAGATCAAATTCCATTGCGGAGTTCTGCGGATATTTTAATTTGTTTGCGATCGTCTGCAACAACGCCTTCTCTTCATTGACAATAACAATTACATTTTTAAAACGCCATGTCATAGAAAACAAGTAATTATCATAGCGTTTTCTATTCATTGACCTTTTTTTGTAAACAGTCAAAGATTACTTTCAATTATTAGGCAATGATAAAACCATATTTTTTAACAAACATCCGACACATCGTTGGGTTAAAAGTTAAAACTCATATTCGGTAATTTATTCAAAGACAAATAAAGAACTGATAGGGTTTTAGTGATGCAGAAATATACAATTTTCGAGACGAATCTGACCTTATTGTCAATTTTCACGGCAGATAACACTTATTGTCTCTTTAAAAATACTTTAATCACATGAATAGTGGAGGTATGAGTAAAGAATGCAATATTAAAGGAGCGGCATTCGCATTCCGGACCCAAGACTTAAGGTCTTCTACCGATCGCAGCGTTATTAAGTTACATTATAATAATTAATAACGAGCCCTGGCTGTACACTTGTCTGCCATAACCGTAACAACCACTTCCACTATACTATTTAATGTCAGATATTATATTAAATTTGCAATATAAAACGCCGTTAAGTTCATGATAATGTAATTTAACAGAATATTGCTCATTACTCTTATCTTGTGGCTTTTTGGTTGGTTAATTGTTTTATTTCAATCCGGTTATTGTGAACTTAGTTAAATTGTTTTTTTTTTATCTTAATCCTAGATTACAACTTTATCAGTTGTCAGCCAAAAATCGGTTGATATCTGAGTGTTTTAAAATATTTTTTATCAGATCTGCTGTCTTCGTGTTGACAAAGAGTGAGAAAATAATATGGTTTATATCTTAAGTACATGTATGTGACTGTAAACGGTGTAAATATAACGAGAAATTTCATCATAACATAACGAAATGTCAAATTATGTAAATTGTCATGTAAATGTCAACCCAAGATAACATTTTTAAATGAATTTAATCTGCAATTTAAATGATATTCAATGAATTATACAACGAAATTAATTGTCTAATCGTCAGATTGTGGTCGTATCTGTTCGTAATCTCAATTTTATCTCAGATTTTTATTACTATGATTTCCTCGCGCTCGAAAGTATTACTCATTTCGGTTATTTTGAGCTATTGGTTATTTTGATAACGAAACAAAAATGATCGGTGCAAATTAAAATTGAGTCCAGACGGCAATGCACCTGGATATACTGCTTGTATTTATAACAGAAATAGCAGACTCATTAAAACATTTAGCGCAAACAATAAATGACAAATGCGTTTCACATTTAACTTACTCGAGATTAAATGTCAAGGGAGGGCCTTGTAAAGATATATTAAACACGAAATCGATTCAATGCACACGTCGATTTTTTATTACTTTTACCAATGAATAACGGATACAATACTCGTATTTATCGACAAATACTTTTTTCTATTTTGAGCCACACTGAGTCTACGAAGACTTACGTGCACTGACTTGAGTATTGTATATTTATTGCAGGCGATTCATATCGATGGAGAATTCAAAATTATATGGAGAATGTAAAACCAACTTATTTGATCATTTTCCAATAAAGTAATTATTTATTATTCTAGAATGTAATTTTTCTTACATTGGCGCTTTGATGTCTTTAAATTTGATACTTTAGACAACAAAATTAAACCTTTTAAGGTTAAAGTAATTTTATGACATCTTAAAAAAAAATAAGTCATGACTTGTTTGCTCGAAAGCTTTATTCCTATATGTTGTAATTTTTCGTTTCCTTCCGTAATGATCTGATAACCAGTTTCGGAGACAGATAACAACAACAACTCTGCAATAACCAGTGTAATATAAAATAACATAATGCAGAAGAACCGCGACTGCTCCTAAATTGGGTTTATACAATTTAAGTCGCATTTTTTAAACTTTATTTATGAAAGAATGTCCACAGTGAGCTGAGAATAGTCACATCCCTTCATTTGTTTTAAACCAAACTTTCCTTTATTTAACAAGAGGCATATCCTCGTAAGTAATATGATCTCAGCTGGTAGTGAGTCACAGTTACTTTTTGTTTTCATGCTGTTCGCCTCGTTATTCGTCTAAAAGAATATGATTATAATATTATTGTGCAATAATTCTTGCAAAACGAAGTGAAATGAATGGCGTACGTTATCTCCTTAATTCGGTATGTTATCAAAGATACTGTTAATTATTGTGACAGAATTTATAGATTTCATTCGTAATCGAAGGCATTATGATGAATGCGTGTCGTGTCTCGCGGCTTTACGTGTCCGGAATATTTATCTTGTTTGTGACAACTGTCTTTACATCGTCAACTTCGAGACTATATATAGTCTTATTTGTGAAAAATAAAATGTAACATTAACACATCTTATAAAGACGTTTTATTTTACTTAAATATCAAGACTTATTACACCTACAGGTAACGAGAGATTGTTCTTTATTGAGTATGTAGAATAAACTAATTATTTTTAAAACTAAGTTAATAGGAATAATTAACGATGTTAAAATAATAATATTTTTGGAACGAAGATCTTCTACGCGGCTCACAGTAGAGTGAACTGGCAGATATCGTCACGTAAGGAAAAAGTGTTATGCCCGCTTCGCATAAGGGTATTGTGCGACGCTTCTCACTCTTCCTCTTTCTCTCTCCTTCTTTCTATTACATAAGGTTCTATACAACATTACGTAAACTTACTTCTTGGTATTGTTTTAATATATTTTTTAAAGAATATTAGCAATGGAATAAATTAATTAAGGAATTAATAATATTCTTATTTATCTCATCTTTTAAACTTATCACTTTTGCTAGGAGTGGGTGCGACAATAGCCAGGGGGTCAAAGGTGTCAGGATCTATCCCGGCGATTTTTTACATCGCTAGCCAATCTGTAAACCATTGTGCCATTGACGCAATTCGATTTGATGCCGAATTTTAATAACAATTTTATATCTTCATTCTATTTTTTTATTTTACAAAGTTATTTAGTACATAATATATAGCGATGGCAACACCCGGGCGCCCTACGATACATCACTTAGGTATATTTATCGAGACGTTCTAACGCGGAGTTACAAGCGAATTGACCGAGTTGATTTTTTTTATTAAATAATCAATAATATACAATTCTGTGTTTTTCTGTTAATTTAAATCCCAGCAGTTTTATCATTGAAATAATCTTGTATTTAATAATAAACCTTATGCTGTACTTATGTTTTAAGTATACGGTGACAAAACTAAAAATGTCTTAGGCATTTTCTTGTAGAAATCTTTTAAAATAGTTTTTAATTACAATTTACCATATATACATAACATCTATCTCCCCATACTTATTAAGAAACGACAATTTTTGGGAATGACAAGCTGAAAGAATCACTAAACCAACAGACACAATTATATAAGAGGATGCAAAATTTAAATAACAATAATAAGCGTAAATTTATAATAATGTTCTTGTTGATTATTAATAAATTCTTAATATGGAGTAACCCACTATCAAATCAGCATTTATAAAGTACTTGTGGGTCTCCCGCGAAATTCTCGATTATTCAAAAGATTTTTTAGGAGTTTCGAAACCTAAGACAGGTTTTGTTTTGGCTTCCTTTCATGTAAACTGCAAGTCACTCATATAATTATAATATATATATAATTTGGCGCCAAAATAATGAAAGCTCTTTTAGATGATTTTTTTTATATCAAATAGTAAAATCTTCAATTTTGTTTACGTTTGCAATTTTTTTTCTTATACTTCTTTGTAACCGGCCAGTAACTTATTTCCGCTCTCTAAAATTAATTCTTTGTTAAATCGTAACAATTTAGTAAATTGCAATCAAGAATTCTCTTTAATTTTCTTCAAATATACGGCTGGAGCTCTGCAAAATGAGACCATAACCGTAATTTTCTCATATGCAGCCATCGTCACATAATCACTGGGACATAAATCGGCTTACGCTATTAATGTGTAAGATTTGGAACAAGACGCTATGTATAATTAGCAACATTAACTAATATCGCACCTCGGCGAAGTGAAATGATATCATAATAAATAATGAAAAATAATGAAATCCTAAACTCTGAGTAATCTATTATGACGTTGCCAATTTATCTAAACATATTAATTATGAAATATGCAAAGTCATAACAGATAAGGAAAAATGTGTTAATTCCAGCAATCCCGAAACATTCGACTATTCGTTTGTGTAATTTTCAGTAATAAAATTCAATTTTTGAAAAACGTCGAATTTTGTCGTTCGCGCTCCGACGCTGCTCTTCCCTTGATGCTGTTATTGAAAGTCAATAAAAGAGATTTCGGAAGGAGGCCTAACAGTCATTACCGGCGTTCAGCCCCGCTGTCGAATTTGTTATCAACCAGCTAATATTCCAATCAACGGGGCTTCTTCACTTGAGGGGAGCAAATTACGTTACATCATAAATGTAAAACCTTTTTGCATGAATATCGCCTAATAACTCGGATGATGAAATATTTAGCAAACAATTATCTTATATTTCTATCTTTTGACAGCTATACACACAGGATATACATTGAAAGTCACCATGACGAGCTAGAAATAGTCGTTTTAACGTCTAATATGATCTAAAAGATAAATAAAAATGCTACCATTTACTATCTGTGTATGTGTCGCGGCTCAACAACTTATCAAACGATATTGAGCTAAAAGTTTTTGATTCTCTTTAGACCCACCTTTGAACTTCGGCGTGCTGAAATTATTATAACCTTCGGAGCGCACACACACGCACGCATCCACTTATTGTGTTGGACAAGTTCCGCTCGTCGCTATTACAATATCTTCGGTGTTGTATTAATAGGTTGACTTGTAGTCAAAGTCCATTCGACATTTGAATTTGTTTAAATAAAAAAAGAAAAAGATACTTTATAATATTTTAAATAAAAAAAACATTGTAAGATGTGCACCATTTATCGATTTGGGACCATTATATTATTCATATATAAATATGTTTATAATTAGTTTAATTGATTTATAAATGAAGAGTATTGTATCTCGTAAACACCGTTCTCATTCATCAGCAACCGCCGCGTCGCTTATAATACAATCAAGATATTATGATATGTATACTAATATACAACACATACTAAACAGATACATAAACGAGTCTGTCGGGGCTCGCTGCTATTATGTGAGACCGTCACACTCAGTTACACCTATCGGTGGTGTTCTCGTATAGCACACAGGCCGCAGACGATATAAGACGTAGCTACCACGACTGAGTAATTATCAAATGGACAGACAGCTCCAAGTGCGGTTGGCAGATCGAACTCGTACTTCCACGCCTGTGACAGATAAAGGCCCACTAATTAATATCGACGCCTGTGTTGTCAACTGCGTATCGGCATCGATATTAGCTATAGAACACGTTTACATTCCGCCCTAAGGTGACTCACATCTAATTTATTTTTTTATTTATTTATTTAGACACACCAACAGCATAACATATACAGCATTCACGATAAAATCTTAAACATCTAAGTCTTAAATACTAATATGTATGCCACTTACAGGCGTGTACAACATGCAAAAAAATCTATGTTGTATACAGATCTATATTTTTAATTTTAACCTATGTGAATTATACAAAATGTTATATAACAGGCAATAGGGGAAAACACTTATTTTACACATCTAATTAGGAATCTTTTCCATCAAAAGTGCACGAAACTGGCTGAGTCCAAGGGAGAAAATATCTCTAGGTTCGTTTGTGAGCCATGTATTAAATGTGCTACACATGCGAGGTATCGGCGATCCTTTACCATACACGGTGGTACGAAAGGGTGGTTGAAACGTAGGAATTGGATGTCGGGGAATCTTATATGGTATCCTAAATTTAAAAAGTTCAAGAAGCTGAGGGCAGTCAATGAGATTGTTGAAAATTTTATATATGAATATAAGGTCCAACAATACTCTACGCTTACTTAAAGAAGACATTTTAAAATGCTTTAATTTTTCTTTGTATGATAGCTTTTTCTTTCCGAGTTTTTCGAAATATGATAAGTGCCATAAAAATCTTTTTTGGACCCTTTCTATTCTTAGTGTGTGAGTAGCATAGTGGGGCCTCCATACAACAGGACAATATTCTAATAGACTGCGAACTAGGGCGTTATACAACGTTATACGTGTCTGAGATCTTTTAAAAATTTTGCTATTTCTGATAATAAAACCCAACATCCTAGATGAACGCTTAACAATATTATCTATATGAGGCACAAAAGTTAATTTTCTGTCCACTATTATTCCTAGGTCCTTAATTTTGTCCACCTCTTGAAGTGCCTTGCCATGGATAAAGTATTCCGACGCATTTGAGCAATTTTTGCGTGTAAATTTTATAAAGAAGCATTTATCTACATTTAGTTCCATTCCATTAACTTGACACCAATTACACAACCTATCCAAATCGTACTGCATCATGAGGACATCGGCTTCAGATTTTATAGTTCGGGCAATTTTCAAATCATCGGCGAACAAATAAGGCGTTGATGAAACAAAGCTATTAGGCAAATCATTGATATAGATATTAAAAAGGATTGGTCCCAAATGGGAGCCTTGTGGGATTCCCGAGGTAACACTAAAAAGCTCCGAATCATAGCCCTTTACAACTACGAAGAAAAACCTATCAGTCAGATAAGAGCGAATCCAATTGCTAAAGTTTCCTGTAAAACCGTATACAGCTAATTTCTCAATGAGAGGTAAGTGGGGCACCTTGTCAAAGGCCTTGCTGAAATCTGTGTAAATAACGTCTACTTCATCATGTTTGTCAAGAGCTTCTGCAATGCCTTCAACAAAGGTAACCAGGTTTGTGCATGTGGATTTAGATTTTACAAAACCATGTTGGTGATCACTAGCATATTGATGAAAGTGGCTTTGAATTAATGGACAAACAACTGATTCAAATACTTTTGCCAATGTCGATAGGATTGAAATAGGCCGATAATTTTTGACAAAATTCTTGTCACCTGATTTATAGACAGGTATGACTTTTGCAATTTTCCAGTCTCTAGGAAAGGTGCCTGTATGTAATGAATAGTTAAAAATATAATGTATAGGTGCGACCAATGGTATGGCACAGTTTTTGATAAAAATTGGCGGTATTCCATCGGGACCCGAACCCTTATTAACATTAAGTGACTTTAGTTTTTTTAAAACGGTTTCATAAGATATTTTGGGATCACTTAGACAGAAGCTGTTTCGTGCTATATCGATGAGATTCAGATTGATTACATTTCTTATATCAGGGTCTGCTGTGACGTAAGATTTAGTAAAAGAGTCAGCAAATAGGTTGCATATAGCCGTTCCATCGGATTCGTATGTCACGCCATTTGTCATTATGTTTGGATAAGTGTTTACTTCATCTTTTTTGGAATTCATATATGACCAAAAGTACCTGGGGTTATTGTGAAGCCTCTGTTCAGTTACTTCCATATAATTATTATAAAGTTTTTTTTCTAAATTTTCGCATCTGTTACTAATTAGTTTGAATTCAAGCTCGTCCCGAGGATTCTGATATTTTTTGTATCTGATACGTAGATTGTTTTTTTCTCGCAGCAATTGTTGAAGTGATTTATTAAACCAAGGAGGTAGATTATTCGGCTTAAGCTTCATAACAGGTACATACTTATCAATGACATTATTGAGTGCTCCATAAAACGTTTTCACAATTTCATCAATATTAACGCAGCCGGCAAATAATTGTTGCCAATCCATTACAGAAAGTGCCTTGTTTATAGCACAATAATCAGCTTTGTAAAAGTTTTTTTTTTTACTATTTAGGTTCTTACTAAGTTTGCAGCTCATATTAAATAAAATTTCAATGTCTAGAGGGGGGTGTTGAGGATCAACAACAGAAAGAATACAGGCAGATGCTGAAACATTACATGTCGGTAGGTCAGTCAGTACCAGATCAAGAATTCTTTGATTATTGTTAGATATCAAATTACATTGACTAATGTTAGCAAAATTGATGAAATCTGTAAGCATTGTGTTTAATATCGTGTTAGGAGTATATGGGTTATTTTTCCTCATAGCTACCCAATCTATGGTTCCAAGATTAAAATCACCAATTAAACAAATAAATCCGTCAAACCTATCCAGAACAGAGTTACAGTTTTCAATAAAGTGATCTAGTATATGGCGTTGAACTGGGGGAGGTAGGTAGGTAGCACAGATTGCAAGCTGTTTTGAAGAATTTCCATCTGAAAAATCCAAGACGACCCAAAGATCTTCACATTGACTTTCCCAATTAGACATGCGGCAGGCTGAGAATTTCCTGGAAACAGCAACCAGTACTCCTCCCCCATCCTTCAGACCGTGGAATCCTGAAGTCTGTCTATCCCTCCTAAAAACTTCATAACGGCTGTCAAACAGTTCCGTACTTAACACATTTTCATTGAGCCATGTTTCGCATAAAACAACTATGTCATAATTAGTTAGCAGTAATTTACTGAGAAATGCTTGAGTTTTGGTTCTGAGACCTCTTGTATTTTGATAGTAAATAGATATACTATTCATAATGTTGGTTGAAGCTACTAAAGTATGTGTAGATTATAAAAAGGTTATTTTAAGTTATTAAGAACATTATTGTCCCTAACAAATATGTAGCCCGTGTCATCACTTTTACGCATAAATATACGTCCACCTCGAACCCACACGTATTTATAACTCTTTTCTTTCGCTGTCTGTCTGGCTGCCGCATGTAATGATTTGTTTGCAGGAGATAAGTGTTCCATGACGTAAATTGCTGACTTGGGCCCCATAAACCCTAGATGAGAACTATTAAGTTTGTCACTTAGGTTCTTTGGTCTGTTGAACTTTGTGACCGCCGACAAGAAGGAGTCCCGAACTCTTGTATTGCTAAGCTCCACGATTATGGAGCGTGGACGCTTAATTTCGGAATTGAGTTTGGCCGTTCTTGTCACATGGACAATGTTATCATCTTTAAGATCAAGTCCAACTACTTCGCTGAGTTTTTTTACAACGCCAATCAAGTTCTCACTTTTTTTCTCGGGTACGCATTGAATCTCAATGTTTTTACAACGAGCATTTTGTTCTAATAAATTTATACGTGCGGTTAGGTTTATAATATTTGATTGCATTTCGCTCTCATGTTTTTGCAGTGTTTTTATTAGCTCATGGTTCTCTTTATATTTTTTCACCATATCCTCCACTTGATCACTCATGTGATCCATAGCTTTATTAATGCTTCTCATTTCTTCCTTCACCGATAGTAACTCGCCACAAAACTGCTTCTTAAAGTCATCCATATGCTTTAATAAAATTTCTTCCATAATTTCTCGAATTTCCTCTCGTGTTACAGGATAATCCTGTTTATTTGGCGGGGATGACAACGCAGGTCTTTTTGTTGGTCGCAGGGTAACATTTTGGGCTGTACGAATAGGTGTGTTGTCATTTTTGGAAACTTTTGGTGTTGATTCTCGACAACGGGGGCACAACCAATCCTTTGGAGCTTTTGTGGATGTAGGTTTGTTCTTTCCCGCAAAAAGGCACAGATGGTGATACGCTTTTTTGCATTTCGAGCATTGAGTATAATTGACATCATCGTTGCCAGCACTGCAGCAACCCCACTCCAAATTTACCGAGGTCATTCTCAGACAATTCTTAGTTTTATCGTTCTAAATAAAAGATAATAATGAGAATGCACCGTAAAAAATGCTCCCTATAATCTGATATAAATTAATATTAGCATAAAAGCACAGTAATAAATGCTCCGGTCGCCGCTTTGCATACGCGTAAGCTTGGTGTCGCGGGAAGAAGGTCTTAAGTGATGCGGGTTTCGAACACACTTACGCGTTTCGATCAAACGTTTGCAATATCCAGTAATGTGGGTACTTTCCTTTTACACAGCACTTAGTACTTAGGTTTTTAGGTCCAGAATCAACGCTGCATGCAAAAACTATTACGCTTACTTATTGCTCGTTGATTGTAATTCACTTTTATCAAAAATGTACATGTTATCGACCACTTTTTCCACTAATAATTATAATTTAAACACAGCGTGCACAACATAGATGTTACTCCGTTGATGAAAAAACATTTTTATATTTTTATATAAAAAATATTTAATACATTGTACGAGAACATTCCACTAAGTCACACCATATGTTTTTAAAAAGTACTTTTACTAAAAACATCCACTTGGTACTGTAAATAATTCTTCCCGTTCTGTTACTAGTTCGAATCCGTTTTTCGACGACAATGTATGTATGTACTTAAGTACTTGTTGGTCTTGGCTGGCGCATAAGGCTGCAGGTCCCGAAGTTAGTAATGCCGACTCGGGATAGGATACACGCGGCTGGTCTTCAACTGTTTCGTAAAGGTATCCTCACAAAGTTTTTTTTCAACGCCAACCAGATTAATTATAAACACAAAAGGTACTCTTAATTTATATCTCTTAAATCAACAACATGCTATGAACTCGAATAATGTAGAAGTTCTATAATAATCAGATAAGTAGTTTTGTGTGAAAACGCATAAAACAAGGAACAGAACAACGAATACCTCAGTGACTTTATTGTGCCTAATTTTTTTTTGTTTATTTTGTTTTTAATATGCTAGTCGTCACAAACATTCGTGTCTTAAGGTTGGCATCCAGACGTTGCAGTATTGATGCCCGACGTTCCAACTAAACTTAGTTATTATTTATATAAATAATACCCGTAATGCTAGAGGTAGGTGAAATCGTGTCGAATGTTAGTTCACCTCGCAATGATTTTAATTATTATCAGGAAAATGTTTTGATTGGACGCTCGAGAGCCAACCAGCGCGAGGGCGATTGCGGAAATTTATTTCAAATGTCATTTGAATACTTTTAAAGCGACGTTCCAGTTACAAACGACGAAAAAGTTATTTCTCCGATACTGTAATGCACTTAATGAAGTCGGCGATTGATTGACTTCCCTGATTCAACAGTAGGTATTGTGTAGTAGGGAGAACAGTCACCATACACGACACGAAAGCAAAAATTAAAAAAGTATACATTTGTTACCAGCAGGAAGAAATCCAAATACAGGAACTTAAATTATGTTGCGTAGTGGACGACATGATGATCATTATGTCCGCTGGTAGTCCGTAGGTTGTGACATCACATAGCCTACGACCAGCGGACAGTTGAGATGATTTTAACGATATCTCATTTGTTGAATTATGATATGATATGTAGTTTAGTAGTTAAGCTTGAACATGCATTTATTATATTCCGGCTAAAATTCTTACTCTACGTAGCCGGATAAAAAGTAGTAAGTAGTTCTGAAAAAACTAAGTGATGCTATTGATACATATAAACTTTATATACTTGTAATGGGCTGTATGCGGGGAAGTCTGTGCCTAGCATACGTCACGTTCTACTATATCCCTTTCCTGTCGGTGTGTGTCCTCGTAGAAATTAAATCTCTTGTTGTGCTGAACAAAAGGAATCTCGTAAATTACTTTGATTTGCGTGTAGGCATATGATGGCGTTATTCAGTTAGACCTGATTACTGACACACTTACTACACTGTGTACACAATTATGTCCGATATTATTAAATAAATAAATTAATTATTATTTCTACCGAAAAGAACGCGCAAGAAATTCAATAGATAACCTTTTCATGGAACGCAGACCACTTCAAGAAATATAAATACAGTTTTTAGCTTTGCCCGTTAATAAAAATAGTATCAAAACGTTCATAAATAAGATTTCAATATAATATAGAGCTAATAAAGAAGCACAGAGTATAAATGGATCGAGGCTTAGACTTAGATTGGGACTTATGCATTTCCTGCAGGAAAAATAACAACATTACTTTCGACTTTCATTTCACTGGCATATTTACGTATTATATTATTCAATAGTACCTACTGACTCTCTACTGTGGTCTCGGAAGAATTCATATTTCGAGATCGTGGTTATTGTTACTTTAATGTCTTGTAAAAAAACCGAACCATAATTACTGATAAGATTTTATTCGAATAAAGTGTACTTTATGATTTTATTGTGCGGACAAACATTATTTACAAACCAATTTAAGTTACCTGAATCTCTATTTAATACTCAAAATAATTTATAACGGACAAAGATATCGAGTAAAAAAACAAATGACGAATACTCTAATTTCACACAATCACTTCTTTTAATTTTCGGTGTAGCCCACAGGTTCGCAACACGCGAAGATATCGAGTGATATATGTACGTACAGAGAACAAGTTGTTTTGTACTGTTATTCCACTGGTGGTGGCATAGATTTTCAATTTAAAATTGAACCACGAGATATATCCAATCGAATTAAAATAGGATTATTAGAGTGGGTTCATAATCATTGAGACTATCTCGGAGTATACACACAAATAAATAGATCGAAATGAGAGCCTCATTCTATTTCCAATTCCCCAAAATAGATCTTTCACGGATATTAATTTCTAATAGTAATAAATAAAATTAACACGAAATCTCTTTTCGGATATCGGAAATTAAATTAAACTATAACAGCAACCTCTTAGAAACATAATCTTAAAATATATTTTCGTCGAAATTTAATTTCCCGATACAACTTGCAGCGAACTAAATTGAAAGTCACTTGAGAAATGATTTCTCCAAGTTATCGCCCGATCGCCGCGAGCCCGCAGCGCGTGGCGGGGAGCTGCAGCGTACGTACGGACTCGTACGCGCTAACGACATCCGATGACATTCACTTCTTTTATAACAAGTTAAAAATGGTTTTTTTCTTGTAAAACATATCGGGACATTCAATATATACTTTTGTAATAGCATTAGTCTCCAATTTTTTTATAACTTAGACAAATGTTTGCCTCCTCTGCCGCTAATGCTTCACTGCTGTTAGAAAGAGTACCCGAGATTCACATTTTCGCTTTTATGTGGTAATTACTCTTAATAAATTTGGGTCTGTATAATAAGTTCTGTTTAAATAAAATCGATCCGTCTTCAAAATGTAACTCAAATATTTTTAGGAAGCTATAGTAGGTATATTTGATATCATAAATTCTACACAATATAAGTATTTCAATAAAATAAAAGATTTATTTGTTTCATATTATTGATAAATTTCGTAACATTTTAATGCCTCGATCACGCGTCAACAGTACAATACGAAATGCGCCTTTTGAGAGTATTAATAGTCGTCACACAAATATCGACGTTGCTATGCTTTGATAACTTCTTGAGGTAATATTTTTAAAAACAATCATATTTTTATTACTTTAATACTTATTTATTTATTATACTTATTTTTTTTTCTTTTAAAGAGTGCAACAAGCATCCAAGGTAGCTAAGGGTGTGTTTGACACTTACTGGAAACTGTACATAACATGCATTATAACATCGATGCCGCATGAAAGGTGAGAAAAAACTCGATAAAAAATAGAATGTACGTTAATAAAAACCTGCTTAAGTCGCATTTATACATAATTCTTACCCGGCACAAAAATAATCGTCAGGAAGCCGAACTGCGTCGGATGACGTTCTGCCATATAAGTACATCAGTCTTCTACTTCTTACATTGCAAACGCTAGCTGACACTACGAGATAAATCAAAATAATCTACTACAATATTGTACACATTAAAAAGGTCAAAAAAAAAGTTCAGGATTGTAAATGTCTGTCTCTCAGAGATAACACACAATAACCATTTTTTATCCTTTACTTTTTACGAGAAATAATGGCTTATTTACGGAGCGATTTTAAGCAATACAGCATTTATCCTTATCCAATTAAGTACCTCAAATAAATTGTTTATTTAATATAGATCAATATGGCCCTTTACAGTGTGCAATTTAAATGAATAATTTTGAAGATTTGACAGATTTAAAACAGACATAGAGCGGTTTGCATTGTTCTAATGACAAAAAAACTGTAAACGTTGGATATAAAGACATTCTTTCGTATATTTAGTATCAGCATTGCACGGCGGCATCGTACGTCCGTGCGGATCCGGGGCCGGTCGCTTGTACATAATATTTCGCTCCAGAACTTCTAATTAAGACTCACGCCGAGCAGTGAGTAATTTACAGGATTATTTTTATTAGTATGTATTGTAATTTAAAATAACTAATGTTCTCAGGTTTATGTCGGACAACCTCCATAGTTACATTAATGCGTTTTCCAAGACGACTGTGGGACACGCTCCACAGTTTACGGCTAATCGAAAATTCTTCGCTAACATGATAAGCACGCCTGCCTTTAAGAAGACACTGATGAAAGATATCCGCGTTTTGCAAAACAATTTACTGGAAAAGATTAAGTTTTGTGACGAATCGGTAGTGAATCAAGATATTTTAAAACAATTGTACGATCGAGAAGTTGATCAAACTAAGCTATAAGCCGGTGACAATAATTATTTAACTTAAGATGTTTATGTTGAAGTAGAATTATTTCCACGCAATACTTTCTAAATATAATCTGACTCATAACATAACCTGGCAGTTTTACAATGTGTATTTTTATAGGTTTGTACGTGATATGTGGAGTATCTGTCTATGTATTTAAGAATAATCTTTCACATACACAAATAAAGGTTTTTATGATGATATATTTTACAATAATATACAGCTAATTTATTTATGTTTTTGTGCTTTAATTTATTTATTCTACGAGTTTGATCAGTACAAAGATGTTCTTGGTGAAGTAGGTATCCACCTTATTTAGACTTCTCCCACGAAACTAATAAATACCTATAATAATAGTACGGAGACTGTTTCTTAATAATAGTTTATTTTATAATAATACGTCTTGATTAAAATTGCGTAAGCGTAGAATTTACTTAAATGCTAACTCTTAGTCAATTACCTACTCGTACATACGTAGATACCTATATTATAAATGACACATTACACGTATAATTTCACATCAATTAACATTTTATATATAAATTAAAATCAATTGTAACGGCTCTATTAAATAAATCAGCGAACATTCCAGCAGGTTTACAATTTTCCTAGATTACCTTTATCACCCGGCATATGTAGCAAATTGGGATGAAAGCATCATTCGTAACCTCATTACAAAGGCCGTCGTCTGCGACGTCGCATTAAATGGAGTGCAGCTCGACAATACACTTTAATAGTGGCTATAATTTACCCCGAATGTTTGTTTTAATACGAACTCGGGTTTTGTGAGCGCAAAATATCGCTAAGCGCGTTAAGTGTTATAACGCGCTTAACTATCAAATCTTACAATTATTCTCATAATTTAATTATAAGTTAAGGGTGAATGGTATTTTAATTATTAAAAAACGATGAATGTTAATCTGATTTTGAGTAATAACCATTTCTACTCGGTGTCAAATCAATTGAACTTGAGTCCAATTGAAGTAATGTCTTTTTTGATATATTTTTTTAAATTGACGTTTAAAACTGGAAAATAAATGTGTTCTTGAGTAAAAACAATTCTTCAAATAGTGTGTTTTCGTTTACTCGGGGATATCTCCAAAGAATAATCTATTCAAAAATAGCATAACATTTGTCAAAGAATAAAAATACTTGTCAAAGATCATATAACTAAAAAATATTCCGTGAAAACTCTGTCAGTCTCATTTGGACATAAACGGATCTGAAGGCAATGACAGAATCAGGTCCGCCCTTAGGGTGATTAGGGGCATTCGAGATTAAACACAAAGAGTACTAAGCCATTAACTACGCTAAAGATTTTATACTACTACATATATTCAAATTATTAGATATTAAGGAATAAGGATCTCCGTGGAAGTAGCCAAATTAAAAATGGATGTAATTTTTAATAATCCTGTATTATATTTACTTAATAATGTCTTAATAATAATCTCAGCGCCGTTTCATAGACCAATCATACATTATAATATGTGTATATACTTCGAACCTCAACAATTATTATACTATACCTATTTTAATGTTACATATTCTTATAAAAATAGAATCAAATATTACACTTTAACACATAAGTTGCTCCAATTGATCAACAACTGACATAGGCTACGAGAGAAGCTACACTTTTACAGGATTGATATTAATGGAAAGTGGTGTCTCAGGCTCTGGTCTCTAGTATATTTGGGTATTTTTTTGGTCTATTTCTCTTCCTCTTTTATAAATAACTTCTAAATCATAATTTTGGTAACAAATACAAGTAAAACGCGATTAAGTTCATTTAAAGCATTACTGATAACATGCCACGCGGATACCTCCAATCCTTTGTGCCCTATATTTTTTTCAGAGAACAGTGTTAGAGGTCCGTTGAGCGTAACTTCTCGTCCCGCACTAATTTATGAAGCGACAAAGGGGTCGATAGATTACATATAAAAATTGTTAAAAAGTATTTAAAAAAAAATTCTGCACAAATAAGTCGAAGGATCTCTTATTATTATGTTACTTGTAGATATTGTAATAGCTAATTGGACCGTAATTTTAACAATAACCTGTTACCCGGCTATTAAGGTCCTAGCTCTTTGACTTGACATTGTATATAATTTTACATCACAGGATCACAAATCGAAGTTTTAGAATAATAGTAAAGTTATATCACAAAATAATATTACATTTGCCATATTGTTTTAGATATATCCAGTTGTGTTCTATAATTTCGAATTACATCGTTATTAAAAACTCTTACTTATTTTTCATCGTATGAACATAAGATATTTTGCGCCTATCTAAATACTAAAATATTCAAAAATATGTCAACTGTCAAGCTTCAAACTTCAAATTGACATTGGTATTGCAACTACAATCCAATGTCCAATCGTCATTCGTCCGTCCCGTCACTACTCACTGTCACTACTCACCCAGTACTCACTACATATACAACTGATAATTACCTTGATACCTTCACGGCTCAAAAAAACAAGATAATTGCCTTGAAATAAAACATAATTTGTTTCAGTTTGATGTTCATTTACTTTAAGTACACAAGTGTTGGACATGTGAAGAGGTAATGTTGTGAAAGCCATTCTATCAACATTTAATTTCCTGAGTTCATTCTAAATATTATTGCAGAGGACATATTAGTATTAACAAACAGTGTATCAACTGAAGTGGTGTGTGAACTGTGATGTTGTGCACATTGCACAATTGTATTATGATTGACGACTGAAGCTAACAATGTCTTTATTATTAATAACAGTCACTGAAAAAGTGTGCTTTAAAACACAAAAAATATTTCGATATGTAAACATCTAAATAAATTTAAGAAAATTAATGATGATTGGCGTAATGAGCTCATATTATGAAATAACATCTAACCTCTGAACTTTCGGCAGTAAAATGGAGGAATACTAACAGTATATCTTTATGAATAAAATGATATCAGAATGATAAGCAAAGTATTGTAAATATAATTAAAACCATTTCATTTATTTCATGGAATGTTCTTACTATGTACTGACAGTCAATCTAAGCATAACCAACAATTAAATTCATAAGTCAAACTTCATATCCAAAAAATGAATAGTTTGAATGCATAAAACAAATGGTATTTAACTTTCAGGAGAAGGAAGATATCAAAGTAACAATGGAAAATATACCAGACGATTGTAAGTGCATAGTGGAGACGAAAGATGGACCCATATGTGGTTATGTTGACAGGAGAGAAGAAGGGACATATTATAAATTTAAAAGAATTCCTTATGCTAAACCACCTTTACATAATCTGAGATTCATGGTGAGTATTGAAAATATTATTTTAAAAGAATGGTACTTAATGAATATTTCTATATATCTAGGAGGTTAGGGTACTTAAAAAGAGTAAAGGGGCTTTTCAAGAAAATACCTTCTATGACTAGTACGAAATCTCAACTGATAGTCTTTTAAACTAAAAGTTAAATGACATAAGAACTAGTTACAAAAGATAAGTTTTTTCATATAAAGTCAATTAAAAATCTATAAAATTAAATTACAATTCATCACAGCCCCTCAAAATTTATATATTTGAAGATAAAAATAGGCTTTTGAATACAAATATTTACACTAGCTAATGTCACAATAATTCCTTGAAATGGCTCCATAGAAGATACAGCCACATGTTTCTTGATGCACCTAAACAAAGAACCCTGGTCAAAGAATTGAATTTTAAGACTTTGCCACAATTCTTTATTTGTTTTTAAGACATTCACACTTGTACTTAAATGTGACTCGGTACATAACATCATGTACATTAAACAGCCTATAACTCTCAGCTCTATATTTTGTTCAGAGTTTAAAGCTTCATGTGTAAGTTTGTTCTGTAAAAACGAACAGACCAAAATTCGTACACATTGAATTTTAATATATATATTTAACTTATGATACTTAAATATTACACCTAGATACTTTTAAACAGAGAAAACCTCGAATGTCTTTTACAACATCATCCTAAATTTGCTAATGATTTAGTTTCAATATGTGCTGATATAAATATTTGTTCATTGTATTTATATCAGCACATATTGAAACTAAATCTAACATACAAGTATGTAAATATTGTATGAACACCTATTTTTATAGGTTTCACACAAATCATCAGATAGTGATATGGTATCAAGAATATTCAAACATTTTATTCGATTTTAAATTACAAAATGTTACTTTTACTAACATGAACCCAACGTCCATGCTATTATTTATAACTTTTTATCACTATTATACACATTGTAAAAACAGTGACTAACATCCAATGAAGCCACAAAATTAATAATAACTAAACTATTTCTATACAAATGCCTCGCATTAATACATCACCTCATGTATCCATTATTTTGACATGATTGTTGATAACGGGTGCACCCAGCACGGAGCATCTTCGACACGAACAGTAGATTGTAAGGTACTTCAGGACAGTAGATCAGATCCTCCAAGACGACTGACGTACATTGATCCCTTTCTACTAGCAGCGAGTTTAATTTAATAATAGTGCTTATATTCGTGTATTTTACAAAACAAAACTGCCTATTTTTAATGTAATCCGAAGCAGCAGTTCCACCCGGTGGTAGTCACAAATGAAAAGCTGAAATAACCAATTGACGTCGAAGGTTATTTGCCAGAGCCAAAGCCGATTAGTCGCCTTTAAGTCGTCTTGATGAAATCAAATGCAAGGTTAAACATACAAAGTTAAACCATCTTCCTTTAATATTTCGTTTGCAGTTACAATTCCGTCGTGAGATGATGGTAGAATAAGTAGAAGATGAGCAACTTTTTCGGCTTCTGTGATTAATTCATTAAAAAAAAGCAAAATATTAAATAGGAAGGCCTTCGAAACTTCAACCACATTTTGATAATTTCTTGCGCCAGTTTTGGTCGCTACAATTTCCGCATTTTTTTTGCGAATAGATCTTCCTTCCCGAAACCAAGAAAAAGACAAACAAACTTACAACAATAACACTTTTAGCGTACGTATTGTTTACCACACATTCGCTGTTCGGTATGATAGGATCGTTTTCAATCCCTTCTTCTAATTACAACGTTTAATTCAGATAATATAGTTTCCACTGTATTTTTCGCCAATGAAGGATTTGATATAACGTCTAATTTTTAAAACTTCTTTGATTACTTACGTCGATCTGTTTAAGCATATAAGTATGTCACTATAAATTTGACTAGTTTAATGTTTGCCGAACACAAGGCTTTCTAAGTTATCGGTATTTAAATAAAATTTAATTTACCTAAAAAATATTTTGATGACTTGATGGATAAACTTATAAATTTATAATTAAGGGCTATTCTCATCAAGATGGACCATCTGCTTGAACAGAATACGGCGGCCGAACGTGCGTTTTCACTACCTGCAGTTAATGTGGCCCTAACTGAATATTACTGGCCGGCGGTTTTTTTATAGTTAAAGTCGAATATTACAAAACTACTATTTACAAAATATTAATTTTTGCCAGCAATTAACAATCTACAAAATCAACTTATAATACAATAGACAACGTAGTGTATTCTGAAGCAAATAAAATGTTTGTCACCATGGGGTACAATTAAATATTCCCCTTACCGGTCACTTTTAAGTTTCAATTATACCATCTTGAAGCCTTCCTAGAGCCGAGCCTATTCATTTTTCATTTACTTTTGGTTTACATTTTGTATATATATATTATACACGACACTGAATTTAATTTATGAATATCGTTTTTTTAGCCGCCAACTCTAGGAAAGCCATGGACAAATGTACTGGATTGTACGCAAGACGCACCTGTACCGCTGAGCATTAACCTCGACGAAGTTATTGTTGGATCAGAAGATTGTCTTTATATAGAAGTATCCAGTCCGAATATAAAACCCAAAAAATTAATGCCAGTAATGTTCTGGATTGGCAGTTTTAACTATGTGTATTATTGTGATGAAGTGTTCGATCCCACACTTATCAATAACCAAGATATTGTTTTTGTACGATGTGGCTTCAGACTGGGACCAATGGGATTTCTTTCAATCAATGAATTCAATGCTCCGGGTAATATTGGTCTCAAAGACATTGTAATGGCTCTGAAATGGGTCCAGAATAATATTAGCATTTTTGGTGGCGATCCTAATAATGTTACACTTTTTGGAAGCAGTACGGGAGGTTCTACCGTTCATTTCATGATACTGTCGCCAATGACGACAGGTCTGTTTCACAAAGCCATCATACAAAGTTCTACTGCTCTAAACAGGTGGTCCTTAGAAAAAAACCCGACCCATGCAGTCACAGGCTTAGCAAAAGAGTTAGGTATAACAAAAACAGATAAAATCGAAATAGTTGAAGAATTAAAAACTGTACCAGCGATTGATATCATGGAAGGCAATTTAAAATTATCAATGCCGATGGACGGAGACGTCACTTTTGATTCGTTGTTCAAACCATGTATTGAAAAGGAGTTTGAAGGACAACCAGTATTTTTAAGCAGAACTCCATCAATCATACTGAAGTCTGGTAATTTTAATAAAGTTCCAATAATTATCGGGAGCAATAACACTGAAGCCGCAGTGCTGCAACATTTCCAGCATGACTTTTATGAAGACTTTGAAAAATTTAATCAAGACATCTCTTTGCTCGTGCCGAAATATCTCGCTCTTGATACAGATTTGTCGAAAAAGATTGGTCACAAACTACTGAACTTTTACTTTGAAGGAACAGAAAGCTTAAACGAGCACACGAGAGCGCAATATCTACAACTACTCAGTGACTTTAATTTCTTATTTTATGTCAATAAAACTGTTCAAATGCACAGTCAAATTGCACCCGAGTGTCCAATCTATTACTATATCGTCAACTACGCTGGCGAGTGGTGTGTACCTAAGGAACTTAGCTTCCTAAACTCTATTGGTCACTCAGGGGAACTACCTTATTTGTTCCGTATAAGGAGACCTGGTATGCCCATTTGCAAAGGAAGCCGTGACTCAGTAAAAACCAGAAACAGGGTCATTAAAATGTGGACCAATTTTGCCACACATGGGTAAGTTCGAAGTGTAATTTGTATATTATAAACACTTTTTCTGTTCATCCCTCATTTTTTGCTTTACCTTTATCTTTTTTCAGAAATCCTACTCCTGATGACAATGACCCCTTGTTACAAATAACGTGGGACCCTGTAGCAAATGAAAATACTTTAAATTACCTAAGTATAGGTTTAGAGTTAACAAAAGGTCGAAATCCATTTCATGAAAGAATGCAATTTTGGGAAGAATTACACAGGGAACACATATTTCTAAGAACATTAGTATATTTTAATGACATAGGGGTGTCGTGGTAATGAAAATATGTTCTACTTACTTCAGACAGACTGTTCAAATATTTCTACAGTACTCGTTGACGCTAATAATGAAACAACGAAACGAAAATATGTTAGATGTCTATTTTTTATGGTATTTTATAGACTATTTTTATTGAGACGGTTATAACGACGTATGACACAAAAAGTGTGTAAAGCTATGAGAAGTTGGTAGTAAAAATACGAGACTCAAATACTTTGGTGACCACAGTTAAGGTATCGTCAGGATAAATCAGTTTACAATGTTGACATTCATACATTTTATTGTTACAATTTTACAGATTGTTTTACATACAAAATATATAAAATGTTAATATAATTTATTGTTGGGATTAAACAAACTGAACACGAACATATATTTCTTTTATACTCGAGAAACTTTAAACACTCTAAAACTTTTCATAAGTAATTTCATTATTCTTAAACAGTTTCATTGTTTTACAAACATTTCATTAAAAACTATATAAGAAAACAAGTCATACTTTTATAGATACTAACTGATTAGATATATACAGTGAAATGTTTTGAGAAATTAATAATATTATAATAGTCATGCATGCAAGCTATGAGATACAAATACTGGACACCAATTTATTTTATTTTTCAGTAGTTTAAAAAAAAAGATTCACACGGATGGTAATGCTGACCGTCCACACTTCTCATTTGTCAACTCGTAAAGCTATTGGTTAACGCCGTCTAATTATTGCTTTACGTGTAATTTATTAGGTAAGTGCATTAAAAAATAAAAGTCCTTAATGTGTTGGTACCAATATTTAATTCAATATAACGAATTAAAATGTTTTTATCACATAACAACATGGAAAGTTGCTTTTAACAAATAGTTGCCAATAAAAACATAATTTACAATAAAGAAAGAGCTATACCATGGTCACTTTCTTAGTGCAATGAATACACACAATATATAGTCAAAGTCAAGGTCAATTAACATGGTCACTTCAAAAGGTTATTCAAAACTGATTAACATTTAATTTTTCTATGAACAGCTTGATGCATCTCTTTCACAAAGAAGTTTTATCTTGAGGTAGAGGCTGATACCTTTAGAAACTATTTAATTTTATAATGTTCTATGACCACAACTCCATTTATTTGAGACCTGCGTCATCTATATATAGAAGAAAACCCTTACGGGCCATAGCTAAGTTTACCATATTATCAGTACATTTGTTATCCGTGTATGATTAATTTGCACTAAGCATATATTTGACTTTAAATCTTTATACCAACCAACTCATTATCATTTAATGCATATATAAAGCAATCAAGATAGATTGTATTCATTATAGTCATTTAAATAATTGGGTCGACATTATATAAATACAATATTATTTATAATATGAATAGAAACAATATCCTAGACTAAAAGCTGGGACTATTTGATGATAGCTCCTTCTGGCCGGGAGTACCCTCATGTCGTTACGTCGACACAAATGAAATTATAATAATAACGAATAGTAATAGTAGAAAAACAGTAATAGCACTCGCTATTTCAACAAACGTGGTCATTTACATATATTAATTTATTTAATAAACATATTTTTACACTAAAAATTCATGTTGATTTTTCTTCATCGTGACAGAATCACTAATGAATGCTTTTTAATGGTTTTGTTTTGTCAATCAAAGTATACCCTAAAGTAGTTCTTAAATTACAATCGTTTAATTATTATCATTAGCCTAGCGACGCTTCGTTAGTAATTTTCATATGGAAAGTGAACAGGGTATAGTTATGTTATCTACAATAGCGAAACGAAAGAAGGCGAGGTTAATTTTTTTTAATAGTTCGCGATATAAATTAATATAATGATCTAAACTACTGCATAATAAGTGCAAAATATATTTACTCTGGAGTAGGTAGTTTATTCACCAGTTCGTACAGTGACACACCACTGTCTGTTGGACAGGCATCTGTAACCAATTGCGTAACAACGCTATACATCCTAGAAAATAATCTGTAAACTTAATCAACAAGTATGTATGTTTTCACTTCAATTCCGCCCATTGGCATAGACATACTCTTTAAGAAACATTAACCATTCCAGCCAACCTTGCAAGCTAAGATGTCGTCTTATGTGCCTGGGGTTACACTAGCTGACACTTCCAACTGGAACACAACAATACTAAATATCGCTGTTTGCCAGTAGAATATCCGATGAGGGGGTGGTATCCATCCAGGGGGCTCACAAATAGTAATAGTATACTAGATAGATGTTACTATTTTAATTTTCTTACTTCGATCAACAAAACCACTAGATAGCGCCTTACGAACAAATTCACATCATCATCATCCTCATCATCCTCCTGCCCTTATCCCAATTTTACTTGCGGTCGGCGCAGCATGTCTTCTTCTTCCATACATCTCTGTCAGATGTCATCTCACAAGTAAGATTCTTTCTAACCATATCGTCTTTCACACAATCCATCCATTGTTTCTTTGGTCGTCCCCTACCTCTATATCCATCCACATCCATACTCAAAACCTTTCTCACAACATGGTCCTCATTCCTCCGCATAACATGCCCATACCAAGACAGCCGGTTTCTAGATAGCTATCTATGCTACTAAGGGTTTTGGCTTAAGATTTTATGGTCGGCCGCCTGCCTGACACCCACCCTCCTTGGGAATGCTGTCGTGGTGGTTTACCCGCCACCGTGCGGGTAGCCCTAAGTGCAGGTTTTTTTTTATGTTATAGGGGGCAAACGAGCTGGAGGCTCACCTGATGGAAAGTGATTACCACCACACATGGACATCTGCAACACCAGGGGGGTTACAGGTGCGTTGCCGGACTTTAAGGTTAAGGTGATATGCAGTGGGCCTTGAATAGCCTTAGTCGCCTCTTACGACACCCACGGGTAGTCTTTTTTTTTACAAATTCACACTATACCATTAAATAAAAAAAAACATGTAAGGGTTTCATTTCAACCTAACCTATGCCTTCATCCTAAGCGATCGTATTGTATTAACATTCACTCGCGACCACCAACTCGCCGATGTAACATTTTTACCCGATTCAAAAAAGGAGGTTACCATCTCGATACGTACTCTGTCGTGGTATTGGAATTTCGTAGACAGATATTCCACGCACTGGCCGCTGGCTCAGAACTGGTAGCCGCCGCGCGGCACGGCGGGCTCGGCGCCGAAGGTGAACTGCTCGGCGGGCGCGTCGGGCGCCAGCCGCCCGTCCTCGCTCTCCGAGTTGAAGTAGTTCTCGATGATCTCGAACGCCTTCTGGTAGATGTCCAGGTTCTCGTGCGATTGCAGGAATTCGATTTTATCCACGCCTGGAGAGATGTCCGTTTTTTAAGATTAGCCAAATTCTAATGTTATTATGTAGGTTTCGTTTACAAGTATAAACGGTAAAAAATAAATTAGTAGTTCGAATAGAGTAATGATAAAATAAAAACAGTTAAATAGTAATATAACCGATATGCAGATATTATAGTGACCGAAATCCTAAACGAAAGAGTACATTTGATTGTAGACGTTGTGTTCATAAACAATCCATTAAGTTACTTAGTGAGTTCGTGATAATGAAGCCATTTTATGAATGAATTGATTTCGATTGCGGTAAATCCGAACTGTTTTCTTACCAAAGCATTCCTCGATGAGGACGGCGTACGGATTGAAGCGTTGGTCGGCCTGCTGACCCGCCTTCAATATATTGTCGATACCGTTCAGAGCCACTTGAACGGTCTTCATGTCGGTCAACGTCAACAGATCACAGAGCGGCGGTATGCAACCTTGGTCTACAAGATAACTGGAAGTAATTTGGAATATATAGAAAAAGAATTGAAAAAGAAGTCAAATAATACAATTTTGATCAAAAGAATCCGACACCCAACTTACTCTTCAAACTAATATGGGGCGACATGGGAAGTAAATCCTCAAAAATAAAATTTTCCAAATCGGTTCATAAGTGAGGGAGTTCTGAGGTAACAAATAAAAAATTACTCATTCTTTTTGAATTCGGTTAATAAAAAAAATGAATGCTCTTTGAAAGTGTAAAATTGGTAATTGTGCAATATGACTATGAGCAGTACATAAATGTATTCTGGTTACCTTATTTGCGCATGTGTTCCTCCACTGGTCGCATTGGTTATCGCCCAAGCGGCTTCTTTCCTAGTTTTAAATTCCGCGTTCCTGAGAATGTCTATCAACGTCGGGAAAATGTTGGCGTCTATGACGGCCTGCAAATATTATTTTTTGTAAATATTTTAAAATACACTATCGCTTCGAGAACGTGTTCATAAAATGCTCCGTCGCCTATCGACAGAATGAACGAGATCATCGGCGCCAGGCGAGGCGGGGAGGGCTATTACTATTTGTGAGCCGACCTGGATCTGCGCGGCGTTGCCGGCCGTGATGTTGGAGAGCGTCCAGCAGGCCTCCTTGCGCAGCGCCTCGGTGTCGGAGCGCAGCAGCGCGTGCAGGCTGGGCAGCGGCTTGCACAGCAGCACGGCCTGCGTCTGCACGTCGTTGCCGGTCACGATGTTGCCCACCGCGCGCAGCGCCGCCGACACCACCGTGTACTTGTTGTGTCTGCGGACAAACGCCGTTGCAGTTGCGGCCGCTTAGAGTTTGGAAAGTCTCCGGGCGGTCGGTTCCGAGAAATCTCGGAGCCGGCGCGCCGCACGGGAGCGATCGAATCGAAAGGGAACTGGGGCGTCGACGGAGCGACGGGCGGGTCGACACTGACACGAGCAACTCGACGAGGCGCCGACACACGCCGGCGTCGATGACGGCCTGGATCTTCTCGTTGGGCCCGTCCGACATGTAGGACAGCGCCCAGCACGCGTCGCTCAGCACGTCCGCGTCCGTGTGGTGCAGCAGCCGCGCCAGCACCGGGATGCCTGCGGACGGGACGGTCGAGTTCAGTTCGGACATCTCGCGTCGGCTCCGGCTCTGCGTTCGTTCGCTCCGACTCACCCGGAGCGACGGCCTCGAAGTTCGTAGGGGGGTTTTTGCCTCGACACAGGTTGGAGAGCGTCCACACGGCGTTCCTCGTCATGGACAGGCGCGAGTACTTATTGAGGATGCTGCGAACAAAGCGAGCGGCGGGTGAGTGCGGCGGGTGAGAGCGGCAGGCGGAGGCGCGGCGGCGGCGCGGGGGGCGGCACTCACTCCACGAGCGGCGCCAGCAGGCCGGCCGCCAGCACGGCGTCGCGGCAGCGCGTGGAGTCGCCCGCCACGTTGCCCAGCGCCCACACGGCCTGCTCGCGCACGTCGTCGGCGCCCGCGCCCGCCAGCGCCACCAGCACGGGCACGGCGCCGCACTCCACCACCACGCGCGTCTGCTCCGACGTGCCCGACGCGATGTTGGTCAGCGCCCACGCCGCCTCGAACTGCGCACGTCAGGCCCGTTACGGTCGTCTCGGTTCTCCTCATCCCGTACTTACACTAATTATTTTTATTTTTTTAATAAATTCGTGCATGCACAAACGAGTTACTGTTGTTTCGTTTAGATTTAAGATTAGGTGGTTAGGTGTCACTATGGCCCTGTTGAGCTCATAGTGTGCACGTCGCGACTGTGGCAGACCTTTGTGCCAGATTGTAATCTGTCGAGTCTCTGTAATCTTACCTGTAGCGTGGGGTTGGCACTGTTCGTTAGAAATTCGACGAATTTAGGAACTATTCCTGTTCGTATGACTTCGTCGATGGGAGGATTCGGTTCCCGACTTAGAAGTTTTCTAAACTTCTGCGTTGCCAAAACTTGTTCTTGGGGATTATCACCATAGAGAGCGGCGACCATCGCCGGTGTGATATCTTCGGAAGGGGAAATGCCGATGTCCTCCTGAATGCGTATAAAACTTATTTTACAAAAGATGAGTTTACACTTCAACTGCATTGAAATTTTAACAAATTTTAAGTATGGGTAGAGAGTCATTTATATATGGTCATTTATTACCTGCAGTGTGATATCAGGTGCATTAGGACCGGGCAAGTTTACGTTTCTTCTTTTAAAAAGTTGCTGCTCTCTTTTTTGTTTCCGTAGTTGCACACCCTCCTCTTCACGCCGACGACGTAATTCATCAGCACTGAGTCCCACATTCTTGTAACGATGTTTGTGACCTCCCGACATCTACAACATTAAAATTAAAATAATTAATAAAAAATAAGCTAATGAGAAATATATTGCTGGAGATGTAACCAAACAGTACATGCAATATACATGATGATAAAAGCAAATAAGAGAACACGTGCAGAACTACAACAACAGCATTTCGAGAGTTACAAGTGTAGCACTCTTTGTGACCTTGCTGAGCACTTTTATTTATTTACAATCACTGCTGATACAAACAGTGTGATTCATAAGTAATCCTTATAATAGCATGAATAATTTTAAATATTTTTATTTCCTTATTATACCTATTTATATTCAATATAACATTTGAATATTCCATATTCCTATTCAGAGTTAAAACATTTTATTACAACAAATAATAAGTCATACTGTTTTATTACTTCATTTTTTAAGTTGTGATTGCTCATTAAAATTATTGTAACACTATAACTAAAGCTGTGGAATATTTGTATTGTTTCCATGTGTGACAAGTGGTGAAACAATTATATAACATAAATAAATAATTTAATAATATCAATTTATATTTTCGAATATGGTGTCCGATTGATGAATCATATTATTTACATAGAAAATTCTTTATAAAAAATTGGGTATAATGACTTCCCTTATAGTGGCAATTTGCTTATTATGACTGATTTTTAATAAATTATGTCCGGATATAATGAACAACATGATTATTCTACACCTTCAATAATGTTCGTTGATTCCCGGCGATTTTCGGCACGTGGCTTGTTTTTGTTTTTAGTCTGAGTAAATAATTGACACTTGAAGGTCACGCATCACATAAGGGGAAGAAAGAAAGAAGTTGAGGAAGAACCTTTACCTACCACAGATGACGCATTAAAGGCTGCAGATTTGTTCATAGCAATATTGAAAATGATAATGTGACCATGGCTATGTCTTCTATACACAATAGTTTTAGAGACTATTATTACATAAAATTAAAAATTTAGATACATACATACATGTATTGTATGTACTTATTATGTGAAATTTTCGTTTGGATTTAATATACTATGTTTCTTGATTAAAATACATAAGTATATATATATATATATATATTCACAAAACGTGATTTGTATGACGTATGGTTATTATGACTTCTTGTCAATTTCTTCGATTTCATTATAAACAGATTCCACTGTATATATATACCAAAACTATACATACAAAAATTTTTACAACAGTATCATATAAGCTTTAACAAGTCTCTCATACAAAGTTTTTGTGACTCTGAGATAGTTTTACATTGTTTAGTTTGGTGCACTTCAATTGAACCTGACCTGACAATTATCTCTCTTAATTACATTGATTTATTATAGTGATATTAAGGTATATATTTAGAAAATGCAAACTATTAGTATACTATATAGCCTACGTCCATTCTCAGAATATAAATTATAATATTATGAAATTTCAAAAAATGGATTATCAGTTTATTTGAGAAAACAAAAAAATTCAATATAACCAAACTTACCTCTTTCCTATTACTAGTATCATAAACACTACATCCACATGCAGTACAACTACGTACAACATGTTATTTGTATTTAATTTTATAAGAATATAATTATAATTTATATGAAAAGATTGTTGGCATTACATTTTTTCAATGTATTTAAATGAAATATCAATTATTAAGTTATAATAAGTGTTACTGAATAAAGGTTACAATACATAAAGTATTTTGTTCATAATTATTTTGTCACACTCATTGCATAAAGTTTTAAGCACAGTATAGTAGGCATACTAATATTAATGTTTTGCAGGAAAATATACTTATTTATGATTAAAAACACCTTAATCGAACATGTATTGTTGATACAATTTGTACAAAGGAGGAAAATATACACTTAACTAATGTCACTTTTAACGATTATTTTGTTTTTAACAACGGCGAACAGATACCAGGCTATACTGACCATTTTAAAACTTAAAATACATTCTAATCACTAAACTTAAAATCCAATTTGAATGTTATAATTATATCATTACGAATAAAACATAATATGGAATACATTGGAGTCAATAAACACATTGTTAAAATTACAGACCATTTTAGTATTGACATATTCATTGTTTTTATGATTTATATTATTAATTAAATAACACGTATACTCACAATCTTAATCAATATAATCCCAAAAAAATAATAGAAAATCAATCCACCATCAACCTATTACTCAAAATTTCTATTCTAATTCAATTCACTATATTGAAGAATTTGAAGATCACGTCATAGAACGTAAATTACTTTTTATTAAAATGCAGTTATTGCAATGGATTCTGATTTAATGTATTTTTAAACTTAGTGCACACAATAACCAAAAAGCTTGAGCATATGTAATTTACACATGAAGTGATTTTAATTTTTATTTGGCAGCTCAACTATTAGCCGCATTAAGGACCTATACACACGATATTTTTTTCTTACTTCATCTATTAATAGTAATTATTATTTTAGTGTACCTCTTCACCAGTAATGACTTGCTTGTGTGAATTGTGACCAAAACTAACTTTTAATTATTCGATTTGTAATAATATATTAAAAATAAGAGCAAAATAGCGTGTTATGAATACTATGAAAATTGAAGATGAAAATAAATGTGATCAATGTTATTTTAGTAAAATACCTACTGAAATAAATAAAATCATTACGACCTAGATAATTAATTAATAACAAATTGAAAAATATTTTACATTGAAAAAGCCAAATCGGTATATCAACTTAGAAACAAAAGTGACCCTAATAACAATAGCTTTATTTAGAAATTCTATAACGTATATATTTGAAAACAATATTTTGAGTAAGCTCATTGGAAATTTATACATAATTGACAACTGGTCACTCTTCTCTTAAAATAAATATTTGGAACTTATTCCATCTGATATTATAACAAAAACTTGCAAAATATATATTTTTTAATTTACTTTTTAATGAAAACTTAAAATGAAAATTTTTACTAATGAGTTATTTACTACACACAAGATTATAAAGATGATAATAAAACTAAGAAATGCACCAGCACTATAGCATTAACTCGGAAGGAATGTTACAGTCAGGCAGTTCGCCGACCGTAAAAGCTACAAAGCAATATACCTTTTTTGTGATTTTATAATATAAAGCACTGCAGTGACTTGCAGCCGGTGTACTTTAACATAAACATAAAAAAAATATATCTGATCCATTTGATTGTTCGACACTATGTATTTTAAGATATATCTAGCTCTATTCTACTCTTGCAGAAATAAGGATTTTAATAGGATATACTGTTTGTAACATTTTTGCTCTTTCCAAAAAAAATAAATAAAATAAAAAGTTAACAAATTAAAGCCTATTTGTATTAAGTAAGTATATTTTAATTTGAAATAGATATTTTGATGAAGATCAAATTAAATTAAAGTGAAACGTGTTAAAGTGTCTCTTCTCAATTCTCATCTCCAATTGCCAAATTATTGTCAACGTCAACTTTTGAAACTCATAGTATGACATCGTACAGACAACTGTCACAGATCGAACGAAGTTAAGATTTTACGTAATCTTCTTAAGAACGGAATAGAAATAAATTCTTTTATTTCACCATATCCCGAAAGTTACAAAATGCTTGGTAGATTGGGAAGAAAACATGCGGAAATCGCAGCAAGTTACGTGTCCACAGCAGCAGGATATGGAGGTGGAGCTTTCCTCGGTTTGCTGTATTTCACTGATTGGAAGGTGTTCGTGACTTACATCCCTTTTTATAGAGGCAAATTTGAAGGACTTGAAAAAGAGGAATAATGAAAATGTCTTGATTAAGCTTTTGTTAATTTAAATAGTAATTATAAGTTATAGTTCATATGGTTATTTTATTATACCTCGTGTGGCCTCCGTACTGCATTTTGAAGTAACTAACATCGGATTTAGATAGATATTTTCCTAGTTACCGCTATAAGTGTAGTCTTACAATTATTTTTCATAAGTAAATTTATAAAACAAGTGACAAATTATAAGTCTTCCTCCTTAATCATTCGAATTTCGTTTGGTTTTCGTATTAATAATCAGTGATTCGATATATATTTTCGTATATATTGTTACGAAGTTAAAAGTAATTGAGTTTTATTAGTAAACTTTAAAAGATGGAGGTCATGATTTTGATTATACTTGGTCTGTCTTTCGACAACTTCACCATTTAACTCACTAAAGGATCAGATTATTACTTTTGCCAGTCAAAGACCAATAAATTAAAATATATGTATAATTCTAATTCTGATTATGTCTTCATGTCTGAATAAAATTGCTTGCTCTGCACAAAAATATTATTTTATAAATCTTATTTAACTTACCTTTTGTTTAATCAAAAATATAAATCTAAGTTGGGGTGTGCATTATTAATACAAGGCAAATATATTAATACTAGATTTTATTTTCTCTTTGTGTTCTCTCGGGTTGGCGGAAGAGCATATGGGATATTTGATGGGAATTGGTTTTAACCACCCATAGCCATTGACTGTTAAAAATTTAAACCATTTCTTAGAACATGGTGATGTTCTAAGAAATGGTTTAAATTTGTATGCACTACTATCCTATGCATGGTGATGCACTACTATCCTTGGAAGCGGAAAAGCGGAACACAACAATATTATGTAAGTATTGCTGTTTCACATTAGAATATTGGTTGTGTAGGTGGGACATACCCATTTGGGCTTGCACAAAGCACTACCACCAAACCACCTGTCCTGTGCCAAAGATAAAGTTGATTGATTGTCATGCTTTTGTTTCTGTAATATGAACTAAATATGATATACACAAAGAGGGTTGATTAATTTCAACTTAACTATATGTTAAATCTTTATAAAAATAAAAAAGGGCTAAAGAATGGTGAGAGAGCTTAAAAAATATTACACTATAAGTTAATTTTAAGATATAATTATGTGGATGATATAATTGTCTGGACTGAATTTCTGCATGTGTAATTGTTGCCAGAACACAGAATCCATTTTTTTCGGAAAACAATATATTATGCTGTTTGCATGAAACATACCAAAGAGTATATAATTATTACGTTATAAAACATAGCCTACCAACTAACAATTCCAACCACAAGAGGAAAAAAGCCAAATAAACAACATTTGACAGCAAATTGACAGCTTGATCAATCTATGATATTCATTATGGATTTGCGAAAAATTTATGCGAGAATGCCTTTTGAACGTCGACGAAACTGTTGTCGGAATTTTGAAGGAAAATTAAGTTGAATTAATATATGAAATTAAATGAGAAAATTTCAAAAAATAAATAATGAAAGTCGCTCATTGCATCTGCATTAATTATTCGCTAACCTTTAAGCTCACGATCGTTACAGATATTTTAATATACCCTTATAAACGATTTAATAGAATAACATTAGATATATTTTATGTGGTAATCAAGTAGTAAAAACGTGCTTTTATTTCGATTTGAATAAAAGACGTGGGGCGCTTGTTACGATACCGCGATGTATTTAGTCCGTCCGTCACATAAGCATTTAATTTTTGGTGGGAATTTTACTTGAGGCATACAATTTCTGAGTCATAAAAAATATGCTGTTCTATTTGGTTTTTGTTATTAATTGTTATTCAATGTTCATTTAAAGTAGTTAATGTTATTATTGAATGTTATTTATTATTATAAAGTCGGATAGTTAATAGTCTATTAAAAAAAATCACTTATGGTCTGTAAGACTAGATATTCTTTATTAAAGAAATTATATAAGGACAAATTAAAATGCCAATAAAATAAAATTACATAGTTTATTTTGATGAAACTAGTGAAATGTTAAAAGGTGCAAATAACTATCAAATAATTTTAAGTAACAGGAGAGAAAATTACTATGTTTTATGTTGATTCAGTTATTGCAACTGTATAACGCTATTATTATTTTTAACATTTTTTATTTCAGTTAGTAAAAATATAATACTTAAGGGTGCAATATGATGTTTGTATGAGATACTATGGTCTAGATGTATTTTCCTAGCTCTAGATTACAAACTAGTTATATTGAACATTCATAAGCTTGTTATATAGTTAATTGAAATATTTTTAATGTTTGACCATTCACCGTATTTATGTAAGTACTATACTTAATTTATAAAGGCTACAGATGTCAGGACCAATCATTAGATAGATACATATATTAAGGAGCGAATTTCTTCTTTCTTTATTTAGGCCTATTTTAAGGATTTACAATTCACTGCATGTAATCTAACCGAATTTCATGACATCCCTAAGTGTAGTAATTATTGCGATTTACAATATTTTTAAACCACAATATAAATTTGATCATTAGGTAATAGTTGGTAGTAAGTACTTATTTAATAAAATGTTATATTATTATCAAATGAACTTAGTATTATCTTAAGATACTTATGAAAATATTCACGTGCTTTTTTAACGTTTTGTGTTTGTACTGATAAATAAATATTTTAATAGGCCTGTTTGGTAATATTTTATTTTTTATACAATTTTGTCGTATAGAAGTTAAAAGGTATATTAAGTACTTCTTTATATTGCCATATTTAAACCGATGTCTAGCATCTATTTATCTAAATAAATTAAATTTTAAAATTATTGCAAAATTTCAGTAAGGGGTTCTTTATGGTGTAGTCTTCATTGTCCCATCAAGCTGATGTGGCATCTCACTGTGAAGAAAGCTGTAAAATAAATAACCGTTTTAATTTTAAAAGCGGACAACGATCAATATACGGATAGCAATAAAATACGACCCGATAATATCCAATACCTGATGTTAGCGATAATTTTGAGTCGCTCAATAGGCTGGCGACACGACGCCCCGTGTGCGTCGGGAACTAGAACCGCAGCTCGTTCTCGCGGTCGCCGCTGCCCGGCGCGTCCTCGTCGTCGTCCGGCCCGCCCTCCCCCGCACCCGCCTCACCGCCACCCTCGTTCTCGCTTGTCTCGTCGCTGGATGCGTCGTTCGTCTCGTTTTCGCCTGTCGAAATAATCAAAAACACTTCTCATAAAATAAAAAAAAAGATTTCAAATTTGCTTTCAAGTCATAAATTACAAAAGAGCATATTTATTAAGAGGACAAGTAGGAAAAAAGTAATAAAAAAAATAATAATGAATACGGTGACGGTGTACCTGAATAGTGATTTATGCTTATAACTATAATATATTTTTTTAATTTATTCATTAGACTCTGTCTGATAAAATATTTTTATCCAAACGCTCGGGCACATGGGTATTTAGCCTGCAGAAGAAAGAAGTCTCTCATGTATTATTATTACCTTAGCATACGACGGTAGTAGATACAAAATTTTCACACTACAAGCTACTCGTATGCAATCTCGAGCGAGAACAGTCTCCAAATTAGACAATCGGCGATCAAAACCAACGGTCTGCCCTCGTATCATCGTGGACGGTACGCACCGGGACATAGCGGCGCTCCCTTCGTGCGCGAGCCGACGCGCTCCACCCCGTGCGCGTCCACGCACCAGCACACGCCCAGCGCCGCGTGGCACTGCCGCGGACGGTAGAAGCCGCGGGCGTCGCAGGAGGGCACGTAGGCGCCTACGCAGAGGTGGTTTCGATTACATTTAAACGGCTCCCCGTGCCGACATCGGAACTATCGATCAAACGCAAGAGACAGCTGTCAGAACCTGGCGGCGGCGCGGGGTGTGCGCGAGCCAGCGCGGCGCACGGGCGCGCGGCGCGGCGCAGGCACGCGCACCACGCCGCGCGCGACAGCCCGCCCTCGCCCGCGCCGCCGCCGCCGCACGACGCCAGGAACGGCCGCAGGCAACGCTCGCGCTCGTCGTGTCCTGAACGGAGATTCATTTAGTTTACGTTTTGACTGGACGCAAGGAACTACAGAAAAAGTACATCGTGGTCTTTGATTCTGTCGAGCGTTACTCACGCAGGGCGTAGAGATCGGCGGGCGACAGGATACCGTCGCCGGCCGTGTCTAGATGTGAGAACATCCAGCGTACTTCGGCCTTGCAGTCGTGTGGAAAACCTGCGTCAGTCGAAATATTGTAACGTTTAGGATTTCGTAAAAATTAAGTAGAGACAAATATTATTGTAAAACTAAATTTTAATAACTAAATTACCTTCCTGCGATGGTGGAATGCCCCCGGCTTCATCCATCAGCACCGAGAACCAGTCCAACAGCCTGTTGGCCATTTTATCCAACGCGCAACCTTCAGCGTCTGAAATTGTTTTTAAGTCAAATTGAAATTATTGCAATTAATGAATTATTGAACACATAAAATTAAATTGTATTTTTATTTTCAGTAGGACACTCAACAGACCCTAGATACAATATCACATTTTTGGATTCTGTCTTAAAATTAAATTTCAAAGTAAACCTTGTGACTGTCGCCGGAATGAGCGTTCTGGCAAGACTTCATTTTGTGATTCGAGGCGGCGACGCCGTCGATCCTGCAAGACCATAAGCAATACGTTAGTCAGTCGGATGGCTGTCTCGACGCAAGGAGCCGGTCAGCTCGAGCGAGTGGCGACCTCGTCGTAGGCGGCGCGGACGCGGTGCGGGCGAGGCGCGTGTGCGGGCCGCGGCGTGCGCGCGCACGGACAGAACCCGCGGCACGCGAGGCGCACGGGCGGCGCCGTGCGGTGGACGCAGTTGTGCAGGTCCAGGCGGCACAGCGACGAGTACGTGCGGTTGTCGGAGCCGCACAGGAAGGCGGCGCGGGCGGCCCCGCCGCAGCCCACGCATCTGTGCCGGACAACAACGATCGTTTCTCATCAAAAGTCGCATGAATGTCGGATATATCGATACGTCGAATTATAAGTAATCATGATACCTGACCAATATTTTCTTAAGCGAAGATTGAAACCTGAAGTTTTTGTCTGCTTTTGTTATCGAGAGCCGTAATCTCACCTGTCGGAAGAAGAGTGTACGGATGAACTGTGATCCGAAGACCGTGTTTCGTAAAACACGTCTTCGTCATCACCCCGGTCCCAGGTGCTGACCGTGCCCGCTACTATTATATCACTGTAATAGGAAACGTACAAAAACGTATTACTAGCTTAAGCTTATTTCATTATTGTTTGTTTATATTAACATAGAATCAGTTTAATTTAACTCGACATATTTATTTAAATGACAAAAGCCTTATTGTAAATCTGGTTCGTTTAAAAGGAGCGGTTGGAGTGCGAGTCTCTGGCCATTTCTTCTTGCTGGAAGCAGTTTTTCGAAACGGTATCACCGTTTCGAAAAACTGCAACTGCGTTGAAATTATGACGTTTAAAAAAGATTTATTGTAAGGTTACTTGAATACAATACATTTCGGCTTGGTTTGATTTATATTATGTCGATAATAGAATAGTAAATATAAACTCAAACTCAAATTCCTTTATTCAATATAGAAGCATTACACTTATTGATAGTCAAATTAAACACTCGGACCTGAGAAGAACCGGCGAAAGAAACTCTGCGAGTCATTTTTTTTGTCAATCTAATTAAATACATAATATATTGAATATGAATAGAAATAGCCAGGAGGCGATCGTTTCATTCCCAAGGTGTGCTATCAATCATAAAATCACTAATAACTACTAATACTATACAAGAGACCTTTCGCACTAACTCAAGCGTTCCTTAACATTTTTTTTTATTTGGCAACAGAAGCATTTTGAACGCTATCTGAAATCCTGTTGTAGAACCGTATACATTGCCCCACAAATGAGTTACTGATTCTATGCAGTCGAGTACCAGGAGTAAGAAATTTGTGTTTGTTCCTTGTACCAATGCCATGAGAATCACATTTTCGCATAAAATCATTAATATTTTTCCGTACATACAAAAAATTACAGAATATATATTGAGAAGCAACAGTTAATATCTTGATATCTTTACATTTATACCTTAATGATTCTTTGGCTCCTAGGTTATAGATTGCGCGAATAGCCATTTTCTGCAGCACAAAAATAGTACGGATAGGAGCTGCGTTACCCCAAAGCATAATACCGTAAGACATTATACTGTGAAAGTAATTGAAATATAAGTATTAAGCGAGCCGTATCAACATCGGTAAATAATCTAATTTTTTTAGACCGCAAATGACGCAGAACTCAGTCTACTCGCCAATCCGTTAATATGGGGGGCCCATTGCAACTTGCCATCAACAGTAAGGCCAAGAAATTCAGTTGATTCAACTGGATCCATCGATTCCCCATTGATAAGTATACCAGCTTTTACATTTTGCACTACTGCTGTACTAAATTTTACAATTTTTGTTTTTTTATTATACGGCCTAAGATTATTTACACTAAACTAGAGTACTATATCAGAGATAGCATAGTTTACATCGTCATACTGTACCTGTTTTATATTAAGTTAATCATTAAATCTTATAATTATTTAAAGTATCTAACACGGCCAATTTATTATGAAATATTCACCCGATAAGACACCTGATACAGAAGTGTCATAGAACATACATTCTGATATATTGAATACTTGTGAATTTATTTAATTCTGACATCTCTGTGTAGGTACAGCTCGTTGTCTGTTCATTTCAATGTGCAGACTCGATTAAGATTCAAACCGTGAAAAGTGAAGTATTCGGTTTTGTCAGAATTATTACATTAATTGTGACTATGCGTATTTTTATTTTATTTTATAATGCCAATTATAAATGCAACTTGTCGTTAGCGAAGCTATAATCCTGTATAATTTATTATTTATAGAATTTATCTATCTATGTCCTATTATAAGACTCAACGGGTGTGATGTCGATTTTAATAAGCCATTCGTGTAGAAATTATACAGCGTTGGTAAATTCAAGTCTCTGGAACGGGATCATTCGGATGGGTCCAAAGTTGATGAAACTTTAAAACTACTATTTACAGAGCAAACGCCCATCCTCGGATCCGGACAGTGCGGTAAACATACATTATATTATTTAACTTGAATTCTAGATTCAATAATATAATACTAATAATAATAGTCGATTGAAGAACATTGATATATTTTTCAATTAAATTTGTACTGTAATTTGTATTTGTTTATTCAAATTATTTTTTTGATTTTTTTCTTGGGAGGCACAAATGAGAGTATGTGTATATTTCGTCCGAGTTCATACTCTGAACGAGACAGCAGCCGGTAAAAGTTTTACAAAACTTACCCTCTGCGTAGTACGTCTTTCTTGTTTGAGCACAGAGCGGTGAAAGCGTCCCGCAAAAGACAGACTTCACGCTTTTTACAAACGAGTGTGCGGCACATTGGATCTGAAATAATAAAACTTTACTATTGGTCGTGAGTAGGAGCTATTGTAATATAAAAGGGCTAAATGTACTGTGTAATTAAACTGAGTTCAAATTAAAATAGTACATGCAGGCTGCAGTTCTCACTGCTCGTATGTCTCGCAGTTCTTATTTTTTCTTTCTAAATGAAAAAAAAACGAAATAATAAATATAAAAAAGTACCCAGGTAAAACACATAAGAATACAATAAATGATAACACTTTTCGCATTCTAATGAAGCAGTCTCGTTTCTGCAGTGCTAAAACTATGTTTGCTGCTGTGAGAGTCCCTGACTTATTCGCCATTCTCGGAGCAAAGGCACCTTCATTCTGGCAATTTTGACTACTATCGATCACGATTAAAGTAATGCTTTTTTAAAGCAAAATTGAAAAAATAATTTGAAATATTGTACCCGTATCCATCGTATCGACCGCATCGATACAGCCAAAATAATACAGGAACAATATTACACTATAACGATATACTTATTTCTTGTACAATGTGCATTTTAACTCAGAGTTAGGACTTACTTTCAGGATCGTAAACATATCTGCGAGGTCGGCGCGCATGCGTCAGCGGAGCCTCCTGCAATACACAAGTTCATTAATTGGAGTAAACAATTTTATCGACACGTAGATAGGTATTACAATACATGTATCTAGATCCATATCATACATGGCAAATATTGACCTGCAATCCACATCTTGTCAGCAGAAAATTCTTGGTGCCTATAAGATCGTGATCCGATCTCATTTAAAGCACTCGAGTAGAAATCCTGTTCGTAATAACCAGGTCTTTTTATTTGTAGGACTTAACCCTTCGTGCGAAACTAAAATGCTTTACTCTATTTTCTTCGGTTCGAGCACAATAATGCGCTAATTCGATTGACACTAGAGGTCAAGGTGAGATTGTTATTTTATACCAGTAGGTAGACTTTATATAAGTATTGTGCGACATCTCATAGACAATTTCGCAATTTCGAAAAAGTATTCAGTGCAGTATTTATAATCCTTCAACGATTACGATTTATTTATACTTGTGTGACCATAACGTAGGTATTCGAGGCGGCAAAAAATAATAGTAATTTGAGTCGCAGATACAGTCATTAAAGAAAACACTAAACCACCATCTCCAACCGCACCCGTACGACAGCATTAGATTCAAAACGAAGTCCTACAGGAAGTAGGTCGATGTATAGTGGCCGTATCATAACAGAAACCGGAGGCGCTGGAATAAAAATGTACCGGAGTATCGTCGAACTCAAAGTCCTGGTCGAGTCTTCGCGGTGAGGCTGCCGTCAGCGCCAGCAGCGCGGCCGCCGCCGAGGCCCACAAGCTCGCGCGCATCTCGCAACAGTTCAGAGTGCAGCCCGCTCCGCGCGCCGCTCTCCGGGACACTGCCGCGCGCGCCCGCCGCCCGCTCTCTCGCGGGCCGCCAGCCGCCACTACTCGCAAGTCGCAGCGCGCAACGTTGTTGCCCACATGTTCCAATACTCTCAGAGGAATCGTTTTAACTTCACGATTCAAGTGTGTTACAGTTGCTCTTAAACTTAAATGACTTGCAAATATGACTTCACACTTTTGTTATCTTTATCTGTAGCTTAAAAATATGAATTTAAATTTTCATGTCCCTAACAAATAAAAAAGTTAAAACTAAAAGTTGTAAAGTTGTCTCTTATTACGATAAAGTAAGTTTTCTGATATTATATATGCATTTGAATAGTTCTACTAAAGTAGGCATATCTGCAAGAGATAACATTCTATGTTTCATTCTATGAGGCTCGACCGGTATCCCATGTCTCCGCGTCCCCTCTCCGCGGCGGTCGAGCCTTCGCCGCCCTCGGGTGGAGTGCGGGACGGCGGTCGGGCGGTCGGGCGACGGGAGAGGAGGATAGGAATGGGATGAGAGGAGCGGTCGAGCGGTGTCGATGTGTACCGTGTAGTCACCGAACCACCGAGTGCTGTGCGTCGGCCGTCGAGTAGAGATAGCGTTGTGCCGCGACTCGCGAGACTCACGGTCGCGCCGCAGCGGCGCCGCTCTAGCGATCGATGCTTAAACACGAGGCTCGACTCTCGACAATCGACATGCACCCACGCACCGCGACCTTATATAAGCCGATACACCGTCTACTTGTACTTACTGTCGATGCATCCGATTTCGCAAATCTAGGTAGGTAGGCCCTGCACAAACGACGCATTGTGTATCGTTTTAACCCAATTACCTCAGCACCGCAGCTATCGAATTCAATGTGATTATTTAATAAATGTAATTAAATTAATTTGTACATGAAGTATGACGTGTTATATTATGCATTTCCCGTATTAATTCAAGTATTGTCTAACATTTATTATGAGTATTGTGCTTTTGGTAAACTGAAAAATTTACACTATGTTCATTGTTTTTTTTTTAATTGAACTGATGTTTTTTTTTTTGCCGCCACTACTAATAAGCATAAAGTGTTGGTTCAGTGCAATTGGATTTTAATGTTATTTTCAATTATATTATATTTCAATTATACTATACATTTACTTAACTCAATGTATCAGAAACTTAAAATTACTTAATATTTGGCTGCCCTATATCTTCAATCTAAATATGGACATCTATTTTGCAGATTTGTGATGATTTTCGTTTTGTACTCACGATGATTCGTAACGAAATAATTGACACTAATTTTGCCCCGTATTGTGTAACCCTATCAACTGCGATGGAGCAGCACGAATCTGGAACAATCAAAGATAACATCGCCACGTTTAATTTCGTACTTACATACATCGTATTTACATACCTGTTCCATTACAGTAGATACAAACTCTGTCCCACGATCTGTAGCTATGGTGTTTGGTATCCCGAACCTTAATATAAAATTTTTAACTAATGCTTTTGCTATACTTACCATGTCCTTATTTTTTTGAAGACATTGAAGTGTTAAAATGTAGCAATTGTCTTCAATGTCCTTTTGCAAAGGTCCTACGACGTCAAGATAGATCTTTTCAAAAGCATGTGAAGCCGTTGTAGTTATGTCCATGGGCGCCTTGACATACCTACAATGTTTCATTTTTTGACACTGAACGCACTTGCTAACAAATGTTTTAACATCTTTATCCAAGCCTGGCCAGTAAAATTTTCTTTTAATATTATTTGTCATTCTACGCACACCTGCATGACCTGCGGTGGGTAGTAAATGAAAGTCATGTAATATGTATTTTCTTTCTTCCCCATCATATATTCTTTTAACTCCTCTCAGAACATAGATTCGTGGACCAGTCCTTGCGTTCTTTTATTTCTTTTATGTAATTTTCAATTTCATTATTCTTTACTATGCATAGTTCATTTATTTTTCTAGTTTTACAAAATTCTCCTAAATTAGTCACAAATTCGGCTCGCGTAAATTGTGCCCTAAAGTTAAGATTAATATATAATATTTTTCTACGTAGACTATAAATAAAACATTCTTTCTCTTCGTATAAATTATCATTATTTTTCAATTTATTTAACTCCTCATTATTTATAAAAGTCATTTCCACTGAATCATTTGGTATCTTTAGTACCTCAACTACTCGTGGTTGATCAGGCCACGATTCGTTCGGTTTACTAATTTTAAATGTATTATCCTGCTCTACTTTATTTTCTAAACGCCTCTTTTGGCCTCTAGTCATAACTAACAATATTTCTTCGTTCATTTGTTTTAAAGTGTCCGATGTTATGCTAATTCTAGACAAAGCGTCCGCTAGGCTATTATCCTTACCTTTTACATATATAATTTTAAAGTCGTATTCTTCTAGTGCTAACCTAAACTTAAGAAGTCTACTTGAGGGGTCTTTCATTGAGAATAGATATAATATAGGTCTATGGTCTGTCATAATCGTAAAAGATCTACCGTATACATATGGTCTAAAGTATTTTACTGCCCACACTATAGCTAGTAACCCTTTTTGAATAGTGGGGTAGTTTGTTTCGGCTTTATTAAGAGGTCTGCTTGCAAAAGCTACCGGTTTCGTATTTTGATTACACAAAACAGCGCCAATTGCTGTACCTGAAGCGTCAGTTTGAATGACAGTATTGTGTCCTCTCAATATGGTGCAAAAGTTCTGGCTTGGTGGGTGGTAGAGTTGACGCATCGTAGGACCAAAATATCTTCTTTTTTAAAACTTATTTCGAATCGTTGCAGGATCTATGTGATTTTTCGAATAACTCAAAGCGAACTTTGTTGACGTCGTCTTTGTTTTTCAACGAGTAGGTACATTCTACAGGCGAACTCTTCAATACCTTTATAAACTGCAGTTTTGGTGTTGATTTGAGGCGGCGAAGTTTGTATTAATTAATAATTTTTTTTAAATTAAATTACGAAAAACCTCGAGAACGATCCATGTCTCCAAGATTTTTATGAATAACATTAATTTCACGGGATTTATTTTTCGTGCTTAAATTTATTACAATTTCAGTTTCTTCTTTTCGGAATTCTGTCATATTTGTTTACAATTAGTATTAGGTATTTTAAATCGAAAAATATTAAATTTAAAGTTGTATGTATATGGAGACATAATGACGTCATATCGATATTTTCGGGTTGGTGGATACTCCATACGCAGCATGATATTGGTCGGACAAGTTGACCACAATTTTTAAATTAACGTTACTAAACAAATTTCGAAAAACGAAACTTGTATGTATGAGTCATAGTGACGTCATATCGACAATTCCAGGAATCGAGTATTCGGAAACGCAGTAGCGCCGAAACATTTCGCATTAGAACAGTTTGTCGGACTCATCGCAAAAAAGGCACTCACAAAGTTTTACATTTGTATATGACAAAACAATTTAAGGTACTTTTTCTGGGGCCTATATCTGCTAAGAAACGATTTCAATAATTAATGTATGTAATTGCACCTTACGTAGTTTTATATATTGGTAATTAAAGATTACAGACCATCTATAGACAGCTTTGGACATACAAAATATATATGTTTTATAATAGTAAGTGTTAAATAGAAACAAAGACACATATTCACTTCTCCAGCGTAATCAGTGTAAAAACGAATGCTTTTATGAATGCGAGAGCATTGGACTTTATAAAGCAAATCTTCTTTGAGACATATAACTAATTATATCTCGTGAACAAGACATTCGTAGATAATGTCGAAATATCGAGCTCCACCAAATAAAAATAAAAAACATGATAAATATCCCGTTTCAAATACTTATAGTAATAACAATAACCATTTTAATTTAAAATCTTATATAAGACGAATTGTCGAGTAGCTCTAACAAAATAACTGATTTGGGCAGGACACGTGATACGTTTTGTATACTTTCATGACATGTTCATTTTCTCATTTTTAGTAGTAAATTGAAAGATGTAAAAACAAAACATGTCTGAAACTGTCTTCAATCATGAGCATCGAAACAAATTATGAGCAGTAAATTAGGAAAATAAAAGAACGCATTAAAAAATATATCTATAATTTACTCTTACATGACAACTTAAATAAGTTAACAACAAAATCGTAACGTCTGCTCAACAAACAGTGTACCACAGTACTAGTTGCAGCCGTTACGACGACACGGCTACAGGTATATAAATATGACATGAGAAAACTCTCAGCAGCAAATGCACAAATGGATACTCCAGCAACGACCTCGTCGCCTCCAGCCGAACCGCCGTCGGGCGCTCCGCGTTACAGGTTCGACACGAAATGCCACTTGTCCACTGAAACGATAATCATAATATACTAATGGCCTGTGCGTGCGTGCGTGTGCGTGCGTGCGTGTGCGTGCGCGTGCGTGCGAGCGTACCGGTGGCGGGCAGCGCGTGCGGCAGCGCGGCGGGCGGCGCGCCGGCGAGCACGCGCGCCGCCTCCGCGCGCTCCACGCGGCCGGCGCTGCTCTCCACGCTCACGTTCATCCTGCGAACCGCGAACCGATGGACGATCAGTATTCGTGGACTGACTGCAGACTTTTTAGTCCGGCGTGAACGTAAAATCTACATACCGAATCGCTCGTAGCGGTGAACGAAAAATTTATAGAGTTTTATTGAAATAATACCCATAATTAATAATTTTGAACAAAATAACACTCGTTTGTTTGTAGAGCGATGAAAGATATTTTTAATTTTCTGCTTACAAATACGATAACAATCTATATTTCGTTTCTTATTCGAATCAGCCAAGGAATGAATGAAGCGTCGGTAACTTTCGGAATTGAGTACTGTTTCAAACCGTGTTACGGTACTCACTTGCAGATGTCAGAGGCGCCCGCGACCTCACCGTTCACAAGGCTCTTCCAGAACTGGTGCACCTGTACCCATAAAGCAAACATTTGAATCTCCTTTATCAATAAGAAACCATTGTAATTTTGTTTTAAGTCCTCACCTCGTCGACGACCTTGTGTGCGAAAGCGGAGTCTTTGGCTTCGCCGTCGAAAGCGAACTGGTTCACCGGCTTGCCGTCGGGCACCTTGTAGAGCCGGAACCACTCCACGGTGGCGCGCAGGAGGCCGGGGAACAGCGCCTCCACGTCGGCCACGTCGTTCAGCCGGTCGGCGGACGGGTCGCGAGTGTCGATCGCGATCAGCTTCCAGTCCGTCTCGCCCTCGTCGATGAGCGCCAGCGTGCCGAGGATCTTGACGGGCACGACGTCCCCGCGCGCCGCCACGCGCTCCCCGATCTCGATGACGTCGATGGGGTCGTTGTCCCCGCGCGCCTGCGTGCCGGCGTCCACGTGCTGCGGGTTCTCCCACGTCTGCGGCAACGCGCCGTAGTTCCAGATGTAGCCGTGGTGCGGAAACACATTGCATACGAAACGTAGTGCGCCTTTCTTCACATCCTGCTTGATAGGGTTGAGAGGCTCGCCGAGGCTGATCTCCATTTTGGCGTTGGACCAGCGGGGCACTTCCACCACCATGTTCGCGATGCGCTTGGCGCGGTCCGCCCACAGGGGGATGTCGTGTAGTGGAGAGACAGGGCCGCTTTCATCTTCTGTAAACAATTTGCAAGAGACTTTTTGAAAACAATCTTATTATAATATGTCATATCCATTTAATTCTCAAATGTGTCATCTTAGTTTTAAAATGACAGCTTGTAATTATTCATTTCTATAAAGCTAAATGTGTTGTTGTCTAGTATTCATTGTCAAAAATAGCCACACAACAGCAATAGTTATAATGATAGGCTTTGCGTTGTGTGTCCCCATGAATAATGAAAGGTAAAGTTAGCATTACATTTGGATTATAGTTTCCACTTGTATTTTCAGTTGATTTTTATAAAATTTAATAGATGTAGTATTATTTTTCTCTTAATTATCAGATTTACATATTAAATGTAAGGTATTATATCAAAATGATATTGGCTGTTTTTTTACTAAAGTTACTTGTTTAAGAAATTGTTTATACGAACAATATTTGCATCGATAATAATTATATACAGCAGCCTGACAAGTTACAAAATGAATGTCTATATTCATGTCAAGGCTGAAAGTAAAAGTAATTAATTAATTTAAGTGGCTATATTTGAAATTTAAATTAGCACTACATAATAGCTTAAGTTATTTATTATCAACTCCTATGGATACCTAATTTTCAAATTACAAATATGGTTAAGATGTGGACACCTCTACTCATTGTATCTAAAATGTATTGTGCTCCAACACATTCAAATATAGCATCCATGAAATTATGAGACTTTTTTTGCTATTTATAACAATTAAGTTCCAAGAAAAAGTCTAAGAAAACGAGTGAAAATTTTAAAAGTTGGTAGAATTATTGATTATTTACACAAAAAATGGACAGTTTTAAAAGATACAGTAGATTGTTATATAAATTGTTTGCTTAGATAAAATGTTGATAACATATATCGAATGAAATTATTGTTAACTAATTATAAATCAGATCACATTTATTATCAATGATACTATTACTAAGAGCAATTCACACTTTATGACTACAACAAAATTTGGCTAATTTTGGTGTGTTTGTAAGCTATTTAATTAATATTGATATCATGTTATGTATTTACATCTTGTGTTCAAGTACTGCGACAACAAACGCTTCCTTGTAAATTGACACAAGCTGCTATGTCTATTTGCATTATATTTATAAAAAATAATTAACAACCAGTCCAGACGCAAATTGTATAACATACAATTCTACCATTAGTATATGTATACTAGTACAGTAATCACTTTAGGATGACTCTTTTTTTATTAGCTTTATATGAAATAATGAATGCAAACTTACTTTTTGTTTTTTTTTCTATCTTAATAAGTAAATATAAATAAGATTAATATAATGATGATTGCTATCTCAGAATACCAAGTGTGAAACAAATGCTACAGCATTATAATTTCTTTATATTGAAAAGTATATTTCAAAATAAACTATATTTTATAATTATAGTTTTATTATTATAATAATTTCATTATATTGCGTTTTATTTTTGTTAGCAACGATGACTTCGGGAAATGACTGATGTATTAATGATTAGCGCAAGCTACTGACAAAGTCAAAGGTCAGACTTTTCGCTCAAATGCGGTTTTAATTCTATTGACGTGTCCCTAGCCCACAGACGATCACGATACTGGTGCACCCGGAAGTATGACAGCTTGTAAGATAACACACTGTAAATGATAAGTCTATATTTGACTACTTACTAAAATAGACCCGGTAGTCAGGAGAATAAGGTGATCCTCTCTCTTCAGCGATGTACATCTTTACACTTGATAATTTGTTTGAAACCGTAGTTACTGCCGTACGAGTGATAACCGCTACAGCCGGTTTACACAGCTGATTAACGAATGACACGACCCGAGGAACCGCCAACGAAACGCGTGTTAGTGACATTTTTGATTTTGACGTTAAGCAAGGACGACCATCTTGAAGAGATGTTTTAATCTATTTTATATAGATAAAAAATTTATGAATTATACCGTCCTTTCAAAATTTTCAGCTTATTGGTTATTTTTTTATGGACGAATGATTACAATATTTTATATGAAAATGAAATAAACAGAAGAAATAAGGAAATATTATACTTAAATACTATATATAATGAATTCTTTTCGTCTTTAATTTTATATAATCTCTTATAAAATAAATACAACTTACTAATGCTAATGTTTAAAAATATATTCCATGCATTGGCTTGTCAAATTGATCTGATCAAATAATTGAACTCGACTTAAAATGTGACAGTTGACTGCTGGACAGAATCGATTTAAATTTTAACTATAATTATAACTGTAACAATCGCCGACGTATGAATTAAGATAAACAAATTTTAGGTTTATATATTTCATGCGATTTGTATTGTGCACTACGAATAATTTTGATCAATATATCTTTATTTATAATACAATAATAATATTACCCTTAATTACTTAAGTATCGTTTAGTGTTACTTCCAAAGTTCCGATAATAGTTTTTTAAAAAGGCAATTTTTTCGCAAATCTATAGTGTACATCATAAATCAAACGAGCTCTCGACTATCACTATCAAATGTTGTTTATTTGGTTTCTGTCCTCTTGTGGTTGGAATGGAGTATAGAAATAACAGTACCCAGTATTGTTGTGTTCCGGCTTGAAGGGTGAATGAGCCAATGTAACTACAGGCACAAGGGACACAGCACCTTAGTTCCCAAGGTTGGTGGCGCATTGGTGATGTAAGGAATGGTTAATATTTCTTACATCGCCATTGTCTATGGACGGTGGTGACCACTTACCATCAGGTGGCCCATTTGATCGTTCGCCTATCGATACCATAAAAAAATGTTCTCTAGAGAAAACTTCTCAAAACGCGATCTAGCGATATATTTTTTTAATAGTTGGATTATAAATTAGATGACATAATGAAGATTTATCCCTACAGCGAACTCGTACTCTTTAGTTCTTACTTTTAATTTCGAACAAATTTTTGACATGAAAGTTCTTGTCGAAACACAACAGTGCTAAGCATTTATGTTTATTATATTTATTTATTTATATTATTTCGCGGTAGATTTTGAGTGAGTGTTTCCTAAACAGACGGGCTTGCTCATAATAGCAAAGTACTTAAAATCAATTTTAATTAATCAAGTTTACGGGAGCAAGACAGACTTACAAGTGATAAAGATTCCTAGGTGATAAACTTGAGATAGTGTTGTTTGCTGATGATACTTCTTTAATTTTTAAAATAAAAAGACGTCTTTCAATATATGACGATGTGAACAATACTCTCTCTGAAATAGAAATATGTTTAGTGTTAATAATTTAATGTTAAATAGTAAAAAGACTAAATGTATTAAATTCACTACTCCCAATGTAAGATGTGTCAAAACGAGTGTACGTCAACAGAGTTCCTTGGTATGACAATAGACTCTAAGCTCCAATGGGGCCCCCATATAAATAAATTGGCGAATAGACTCAGCTCTGCAGCCTATGCGGTAAAAAAAAATAGACTTTTGACTGATGTGGATACGGCTCGCCTTGTATACTTCAGTTATTTTCACAGTATAATGTCGTATGGCATCCTACTCTGGGGTAATGCAGCTGACATTAATACTATTTTTGTACTGCAGAAGAGGGCTATTCGTGCAATTTATAACCTGGGCCCAAAAGATTCGTTAAGAGGTAAATTTAAAGAAATTAAAATAATGACTGTCGCTTCTCATATGTTTTTGATAATGTTATGTATGTACGCAAAAACATAAATGATTTTCCCAGAAATTGTGACGTACATTCTATTAACACTAGGAACAAGAATAAACTTGTTACTCCAAGTACCCGATTACACAAGATTAGTAAGTCTTTTTTGGGGCAATGTATACGTTTTTACAACAGGATTCCCAGAAAACGTTCAAAATCATTCAATTATAAAATTCAAAAGAATCGTTAAAGAGCGTTTGTGTTTTAACTTTGACTTATCAAAAAATATTTTTTTAATTTAAAATAAAATATTCAATTATTATTCAAATTGACCCGACCGAAGAGATGTTCATGTTAGAATCGAATGTTCCCTGTTTAACCAATCGTTTCCCAAGACATTCGAACCCAAGGCATGGAAACTTAACATAATGTTAACTTACATTCCATTGATTGAGCATTTCTTTCTATTGTCTTCATGTATTAATAAAAAAAATATATATAAATTAATGCATAACTCCTCCCCCTTTATTTTGAAACCGTCAGATACATCTGAATTCTGAAGGTTTCGACCCTTACTTAAAAACGTATCTTTCAAATTTATCCAAATTAAAATTAAACATATAACAATTAATATGAAGTATAAAATTAGGTTCCTTATGCGAACACTATTATAGTAAATGTAGTGCTTAGCGATTCCACGACGACGTCCAGTGCGATTCGTCCTTGACACTTTCCCCCGCGTTCAGCGGTGCCAATGTGTGGGGAATTCCCCGAATTGCGGGGAATCGCAAGTGATCGGGGATTGGTGTGGGGATTGTCACTATGCGGGGAAAACGAGGGGAATTTTATACTTATATTATAAACATAAAATGACAGGTAATTTATTCTTTAGCCGTTCTTTTGTTAGTACGAAAATTGAAATTTTAGTCGTTTATTAGTTAGCATTATACTGGAAGCATTCGTAGCAGCCCAGAATTTAGATGATGAATGGCGAGCTGACGCTATGCTGGATTTCACTGAGCACGGGCTTGATGTGGACATCGATGCTGAATACATCGTTGTCCACACCCTAAAGGCCTGGAGAACCTTTAAGGAATGGTGAAAAGTATTCTCTTTTAAAAACACCGCAGGACAAGATTTGTTTCCAAATTTGAAGAAAGTAATCCAGTTTTTACTAGAGATGAAACGGATAGCAGTTTGGCCGGATACCGGATATTCGGCCGACTATGTGGCCGGATAGCCGGGTATCCGGTATCCGGCCAAACTGCTATCCGTTTCATCTCTAGTTTTTACTCGTGCTTCCATTCGCTAATGCACCAGTCGAAAGGAAGTTCAGTCTTTTTTTTAAATTAGCAGCCTTTAAGTTTCCCACTGTTGGTCTAAGGCCTCTTCTCCCTATTGGGAGAAGGTTTTGGAGCATATTCCACCACGCTGCTCCAATGCGGGTTGGTGGAATATACATGTGGCAGAATTCCGTTGAAATTAGACACATGCAGGTTTCCTCACGATGTTTTCCTTAACCGCCGAGCCTGAGATGAATTATAAACACAAATTAAGCACATGAAAATTCAGTGGTGCCTGCCTGGGCTTGAACCCGAAATCAGTTTTTTTTTTTATGGCATTGGTTGGCGGGCGAGCATATGGGCCTCCAGATGGGAAGTGGTCACCACCGCCCAAAGACAAAGGCGCTGTAAGAAATATTAACCTATGCGCCACCAACCTCGGGAACTAAGATGTTATGTCCCTTGTGCCTGTGATTACACTGGTTATTTAAAAAATATTAAAACATTAAATTGAAACAGACTACACACAGACACGACAGTTTCCCTAATGACTTTGACTAGTAGAGACGCAATAAAAAACCAGGGACAGGGGGTAAAAATAAAAAAAAAGTAAAATATATATATATAAAAAAAAAATCAATACTAAAACCTACCTAAAAGTAATGATAAGGCAGATTGGGTGTAATTAATAGTTCCATACTTTGCACCACTGTCAAAGATTTCCGTAAGAAAATGTAATATTATAGGTACTGATGGTTTCATATAATCGAAAATATTTCGTAAGTAATAATTCAACCAATTTCTTATTGAACAATCATATTGTTTAAATGTTTTTTTACTAATCGAGGCTAATATTATATCGATAGAATGAGGGGAAATAAACTTTCTTAATAAAGTTTGCTGGATAATTTCACGGCAATTAGGGAGAGTCTCTTGTGAAGCCTGTGTGGTAATCTGAAAGAAGGTATTAATACATTAGGATTTGGTTCGAATTGTAAAATTTCACTTATAGCCATTTCGTTTATTAAAGAAAACCAAGCTTGAGAGGGTCAATAGGGAACCACAACGATTCCTTCTGCCTTATCGTTAATAATTTTTTGCAACATTTTTAATATGGTGGAAATGTATTAAATGTTAGTTTTTGCCAAGATACGGTAAAAGCGTCTATCACCCTTGCGTCAGGATCGTTTATCCAGGTCACGTAAGTTTCACATATTGCATTACACCGACTAGCAAATATGTCTACCTCGGGTTTACCGAATTTTTGTATAATTTGCTTATATTGACTAACTCCATATTCCCATTCCGTATCCCTAAATTGTTTTCTGGACATAGCATCTGCTTTATCATTATTTTTACTGCTGATCTAAGAAGCAAAAACTAACACTTTTCTTTCTACACATCACTGCCAAATCATACGAGAGATTTTGTTCAAATGAGGACATTGTTGTTGAGGAAATTGAGTGAAAATGCAGTTACATTATCAACTTGCAATCAAATTTCACAATCAAAAAGATCTTTACAAAAACCTTTTAAGGGGACTACATGAGCTAAATGCAAGTTTTATAATGCAAAAAATTACATGATTCAATGCAGTAAACCAAATGAAAAAAATATATGATAATCTTCAAGATACATGCTAGTTATGTTATTTTGAAAACATGATGTAATTAATTTGGTACGATAGAAAAAAATCACAAAGTTACCTCTAAAAAAAATTAACTAATAATAACTGTACTTATATACATTAAAAACTTCTGGTTTTTTGTCAGATTATTCTACAAGCAATATACTACTTTAACTTGTGTGTTACTTTTTTTTTTTTGTAGTAAAATCAATAGATTTTTTTTAAATACGATATTCCTCTTAAACCGAAAAAAGCTGTCATAAGTTCCACTTCGTTTATTTATTTCAAAACTATTCAAATAACCAAATGCTGATTCAGTATTACAGTTTACACCCTATCCTTTAGTTGATGAATCTGAATATATCTTTTTACTAGATTTTTTTTTTTTTTTAAGAAGTGCATGTCGGCGTTTCGCCAGAATTCTGCCCGGGATTCATTTGGAAAATGCAGAGAAACACCTTTTCATTAACAGATTTAATAAGATCAATAGTGGATAGTTATACAATTGTCCTAAGAATGCCCGCCTGAACATACTTTTTTACTAACTAAAACTATTACATCCTTTTTTTAATATCAACAACAAGACCATATTTATTTTGTTACAAACATAATAACTATTAATGGCTTATAATAATAAAAAAATAATATAAAATTATTTTTGATCTTAATTAAAAATCGAAATATATTGTAATTAGCTTAATTATTTATCACTATCTATATTAAAAATATACCGCACTAATCAAATTTACACATTTCTTGATAAAAAGAAATCATATTTATATTTCAAAATTATTAAAACAAATTTTATGACAAAAATAGATCATATTTATATTTCTAAATTATTTAAACAGTATAAGTTAATAATTGCCTTAACCAAAACTTCTATTAAATCTTAATTTCTTTAATTCCTTACTTATTATAATAAATCTGTCCGGAAATCATAGACTCAACGCCATAGGTACGAAACAAATGTTAATGATTTGCTTGATACATTCTACATTCCAAAATAAGAAATATAACTTAGCATTATCTAAGATTGATTCTAAAATATAAATTACAATTTATTATTCTTCATTTTACTTACTTTATTGCTAAGAGTAGATAATAATATTTCCTTTATTATTAAGTCCCAAATTAGCTGATAGATGTCGCTTTTTAGATTATAAGTTTATTCGATTTGTTACATATATTGACAACAGATGGCAGCACGGCCGAGCGCCCATATGCACTACCGTGATCAATGTTTTCAAACCACCAATACATATAATTTAATAAGTATGCTGATATTATAATAATTTGTTCGTAACGTGGGTTATTAAATACACACAAATATTTGTATCTTTCCATTTTTTCTTTTGTATAAACCCAGGAGTATTGTAATGCATGGCAAGAAGAAATAGAAACACCAAGAAATTTTGCGAAATGTCTTAAAAGTGAACTGTAAATTTTATTACATTCCGGTAACTTTATTTGTATGGATGAAGAATCAAAAAAAAAAAACTCAAAAAATAAATAAAATCCAGGAACCAACCACCTTGTGATCACAATTAATTAAAAAACTTACCTTTCCAGAGTGTCTAATAACTTAATTATATTAAAAAAAAAAAAAATGTTAATTGCTTCTTCTATAACTAGATGGCGTCAGAAGGAGATTCAATCGCGCTATCGTTACTAATTTTTAATTTTATTTGAATAATATAGGTCATATTAATATTTGTTCCTTCAGGGTTTAATCTTCCCCTTTATAGTACTAGGTAGGTAGGTAGGTAGGTAGGTAGGTAGGTAGGTAGGTAGGTAGGTAGGTAGGTAGGTAGGTAGGTAGGTAGGTAGGTAGGTAGGTAGGTAGGTAGGTAGGGT